>NC_064614.1:611552319-612177319 GCF_023898315.1 Schistocerca nitens | reverse complement strand
CGGACAAAGCTGTAGACTACCTAATACACATCACGAATGCCGTACTCAAGCACCAACACTTCCCCGCCTTTTGGAAGACGGCCAAGGTCCTGATGTTCAGGAAGCCGGGGAAAGACCACTCCCTCCCACAAAATTACCGACCCATCAGTCTGCTGAGCGCGCTCAGCAAGATCGTTGAGAAGGTAATATTAAAACGACTCACCAGGCACTGTATCACAAACTACACCCTGAGACCGGAGCAATTCGGTTTCAGGAATCACCACTCAACAACACAACAACTCCTCCGCGTCTTTGAATACATAACACACGGATACAACACAAACAAGGCAACTGGGGCGGTGTTCCTGAACATCGAAAAGGCTTTCGATCGTCTATGGCACAACGGCCTAATACGCAAACTTAGTGACGCAGGGTTCCCCGACGGGCTCGTACGTCTCATACACTCATATCTCACGGACAGGAGTTTCAACACCGACGTGCAGGGCAAACAATCGACACGACATGGTATACAGGCAGGAGTACCCCAAGGAAGTATCCTAGGGCCCTTACTGTTTAACCTCTACATTAACGACCTCCCAGCTACACATAACACGACGGTAGCAATCTACGCGGATGACACTGCCATCCTTGCGCAAGACTGGAAGCCGTCTAACATTAACTCACGACTACAGACTGTACTCAGAACGGCGGAGCCTTGGCTGGTGAAATGGCGTGTTAGAGTAAACGTCGACAAGTGCGAGGCCGTTTTACAATACCGTAAGAATTACCTGCTACATATCAAGATGCGTTGAATGCATTACCATGACACCTAATTGCTTCATATGGATCACCGCTCTTCACCCAGTAGATGAAGCTATCTGCATCCATATAAAGTAACTTTGGTTCAAAGAAATAAGTTTTAGCAAACTCATGGTGGAAGCGGTACATGTGGAGTTTGGAAATGTCCAGTATACACGTACCAAAATAGATTGGTTTCGTAAACTCTTCTCAAACCTTCGACATCTCCACAGGAACAAAGTTCTTACTGAAAATAGTGACTTGCTTAAAATTTGGTCTGGTGATGCACTTTCTTACGCCACACAGCCCATCCAATTCGGTCCTAATATCGCATTCATTTCTTACCGAAAATGGAATTACTCATAAATTTGTAAAAGCCTTTTACGAAATCACTATTCGCGCCCGCCCTCTTTTCAGTATTTAATTCAATATACTCCTTCAACCAGGGGGACTGAATGAAGCAGATAGCCGGGTGATTCTGCTTGGCTCCATCCGTAAACTAAGACACTGCTGGAGATTACGACAATGAAATACATACCCAATTTTTCTCCACCTAATCCCTCCAATTCGTTTTCTGGAACCCATTGAAACCCAGCAACTGACAGTGGCTGCATCATGGCATGCGTGTATAAGCTATTCGAATCCAAATATACACATCAAAAAAGTTTTTCATCACCTCGGTTCCGAGAGTTCCGGAACCTGTACAAAAAATTAGAATAGAGTTCAATATAAACATCAGTTCCGCCCTTTTCATTGCTCATGAAAATCACACATTGCATGTTCTACCAACATACAGTTCTAAGCAAAGAGGGGAAAGTAGAAAGGTGGAAGGAGTATATAGAGGGTCTATACAGGAGCGATGTACTTGAATATTATGGAAATGGAAGAGGATGTAGATGAAGATGAAATGGAAGATACGATACTGCGTGAAGAGTTTGACAGAGCACTGAAAGACCTGAGTCGAAACAAGGCCCCGGGAGTAGACAACATTCCATTACAACTACTGACGGCCTTGGGAGAGCCAGTCCTGACAAAACTCTACCGTCTGGTGAGCAAGATGTACGAGACAAGCGAAATACCCTCAGACTTCAAGATGAATATAATAATTCCAATCCCAAGCAGATGTTGACAGATGTGAAAATTACCGAACTATCAGTTTAATAAGTCACAGCTGCAAAATACTGACGCGAATTATTTACAGACGAATGGAAAAACTGGTAGAAGCCGACCTCGGGGAAGATTAGTTTGGATTCCGTAGATATGATGGAACACGTGAGGCAATATTGACCTTACGACTTATCTTAGAAGGAAGATTAAGGAAAGGCAAACCTACGTTTCTAGCATTTGTAGACTTAGACAAAGCTTTTGATAATGTTGACTGGAATACTCTCTTTGAAATTCTGAGGGTGGCAGGGGTAAAATACAGGGAGCGAAAGGCTATTTATAATTTGTACAGAAAGCAGATGGCAGTTATAAGGGTCGAGGGGTATGAAAGGGAAGCAGTGGTTGGGAAGGGAGTGAGACAGGGTTGTAGCCTATCTCCGATGTTATTCAATCTGTATATTGAGCAAGCAGTAAAGGAAACAAAAGAAAAATTTGAAGTAGGTATTAAAATCCATGGAGAAGAAATAGAAACTTTGAGGTTCGCAGATGACATTGTAATTCTGTCAGAGACAGCTAAGGACTTGGAAGAGCAGTTGAACTGAATGGACAGTGTCTTGAAAGGAGGATATAAGATGAACATCAACAAAAGCAAAACGAGGATAATGGAATGTAGTAGAATTAAGTCGGGTGATGCTGACGGAATTAGATTATGAAATGAGACACTTCAAGAAGTAAAGCAGTTTTGCTATTTGGGGAGCAAAATTACTGATGATAGTCGAAGTAGAGAAGATATAAAATGTAGACTGGCAATGGCAAGTAAAGCGTTTCTGAATAAGAGAAATTTGTTAACATCGAGTATAGATTTAAGTGTCAGGAAGTCGTTTCTGAAAGTATTTGTATGGAGTGTAGCCATGTATGGAAGTGAAAAATGGACAATAAATAGCTTGGACAAGAAGAGAATAGAAGCTTTCGAAATGTGGTGCTACATAAGAATGTTGAAGATTAGGTGGGTAGATCACGTAACTAATGAGGAGGTATTGAATAGGATTGGGGAGAAGAGAAGTTTTTGGCACAACTTGACTAGAAGAAGGGATCGGTTGGTAGGACATGTCCTGAGGCATCAAGGTATCACAAATTTAGCATTGGAGGGCAGTGTGGAGGGTAAAAATCGTAGAGGGAGACCAAGAGATGAATACACTAAGCAGATTCAGAAGGATGTAGGTTGCAGCAGGTACTGGGAGATGAAGGAGCTTGCACAGGATAGATTTGCATGGAGAGCTGCATCAAACCAGTCTCAGGACTGAAGACCACAACAACAACAACACCAACATACAGCGCGACCTTCAGAAATGGTGGTCCAAATTGCTGTACACACCGGTACCTCTAATACCTAGTAGCACGCCCTCTTGCATTGATGCATGCCTGTATTCGTTGTGGCATACTGTCCACAAGCGGCGTATGTCGGCCCCATGTAATGCCACCCCAAATACCAGGAAACCTCCACCTTGCTGCACTCGCTGGACAGTGTGTCTAAGGCATTCAGCCTTACCGGGTTGCCTCCAAACACGTCTCTGACGATTGTCTGGTTGAAGGCATATGTGACATTCATCGGTGAGGAGAACGTAATGTCAATCCTGAGTGGTCCATTCGGCAAGTAGTTGGGCCCATCTGTACCGCACTTTATAGTGTCGTGGTTGCAAAGGTGGACTTCGCCAAGGGCGTTGAGAGTGAAGTTGTGCATCATGCAGGCTGTTGTGCACAGTTTCAGTCATAACACGATGTCCTGTGGCTACACGAAAAACTTTATTCAACATGGTGGCGTTGCTGTCAGGGTTCCTCCGAGCCATAATCCGTTGGTAGCGGTCATCCACTGCAGTAGTAGCCCTTGGGTGGCCTGAGCGAGGCATGTCATCGACGGTTCCTGACTCTCTGTATCTCCTCCATGTCCGAACAACATCACTTCATTTCACTCCGGGACGCCTGGACACTTCCCTTTTTGAGAGCCCTTCCCGGCACAAAGTAACAATGGGGACGCGAACGAACCGCGGAAATTGGCTGCCTAGGCATGGTTGAACTACAGACAACTCGAGCCGTGTACTTCCTCCCTGGTGGGATGACTGGAACTGATCGGCTGTCGGACCCTCCCCGTTTAATAGGCGCTGCTCATGCATGGTTTTTTACATCTTTGGGCAGGTGTAGTGACATCTCTGAACAGTCAAAGGGACTGTATCTGTGATACAATAGCCATAGTCAACGTCTGTCTTCAGGAGTTCTGGGAACCGGGGTGACGCAAAAATTTGTTTGATGCGTGTAGAATATAACGTGAATCGAGAGATGTGATAAACCCCGCCCCCATACGTGGATTATTTGCCTTGGCGTGTCTATGGACGCACTGGCAAAGTGCTCCACGTTTCCCGCGCTCAAAGAAAAGGAGAATATCGGCATCAGTCAAAAGTTCGATGCTGTGCCTCGTTTTCTTGAGCATTGCGTCCCAGGACAACACAGGTGATGTTTAATAAAAGGCAGGGTCCAAACAGTACATGGCCATACATATACTTCGGAACTTTTCAAAAACATCCGAAAGCATGCGCACTTTGGTGTCCATGTATAGTCTTGCGTATTCACCCGAATTTGGAAAGTTGAATTCCCGCCAGACATTCCGTACTAGTTATATAATCGCCTGTGAGAGAACTGGTAAATGCAGATATGCCTGGTGGCCTTGTTTCGTCGAGTTTTGCACTACTATCCAGACACTGTTAAGGGAAAACTCCTTTCCTATTCACAAGCTAAAACGTTTCCTCCTCGGGTTAGGCAGATCAGGTGATATACCTATCCTCCCGATGTAGAAGAGTTTCTGGAGTGGTGGCTGTATGAAACGTAGTGTATCAAGGAAGCGCAGCATATTTTTGGCGTCATTCGTTTGGAGAATGAAATATACTTCTCAACAAACTCAGGCAGGACACTGACCTGATTTTTTTTCAACTGAAATTAACCAATTGCTCAACTAGAAAGTGAGCTTCATACCCACTTAAATTAGGGAAAAAGACGGGTATGTGTCGTGGTAACTGATACTTCAAATTGCATGCATTGTGAGCTGTTCTGCGGAGCTTCCCGTGAGATGGCAATGATCTCTACAGAAGTTTCAGCTTCCCTATCTAATGGCAGCCCATCAGTGTATAATTTTTTATCCTCCTCCAATTCCGTTATGGCGATGTTGCTGCTGTACAGCCCATCAGCATCTCATGAGAAGCCTTTTAAGTTAAAAGTCAAATTTAAAAATTTATTAAGAGACAGTGGATTTCTCGTCAAGCCACTCATTTCAGCCACTAATTAAGAGAGTAATGTTTTTCAAGCTCAGTGAGCAACCAAACCGCAGAATTATCCCCAACATAAAATTTATAGCGGTTAAGACTTGAATCATATAAACATGCAACTTGGTACACTGGTGCATATGGTACGTGGTTTTGCTTGAAGGTGGTAAGTGACGCAAAGGGATTCCCTTCACAGCGGATAATAGTGGCAAGGAGACATTCAAAGTCTACATATACAACAAATTGACATCATTCCTGGTGGTAAGCATTCTTGATTTAATGAGCCTGTTTTTTTTCTTTAGGCATAACAATATGTACCGATTCCTTGGATCCATAGTCCTCCAGATGCCTTTTTAAATACTTTTCTTCTGAAAAGTTATTTGGACACTAAAGCAAATATGTTTCTTGTCTTTATGTTTCGACAATTGGCTGCAAAGGAGGCAAGACATGTCTTTGATCCACTCATGACGCTGATTATCACCTTGAGAGAAGAGCAGCATGTTTACATGAAGATCATGCTCACCTGCATATTTCGAAAAATAGTATGCTTGTCCTGCTCATGTGACTTGCTTTTCTGTTTGTTCTTCAGGCAATAAATGTGAACCGATATTTCGGGATTTTGTGCCTCAAGTCTTGGTATGTCCTGAATCTTTATGGGGAACTTGATAACATCAAAGTTATAACATCCACGTGTGTTAAGACCTGTTCCGTGTCGAGATGTGCGCTGCCGATCTTTTGTGTAATTTCTCTCACAAGCCAGATTTGGCCATGCAAAACAAGCATTATCTTTTTCGTTTCGAACGTTAATACAAGCCTGCTTCTTCTTAATATCCTCATGGAGTTTTATATAACTGGGTACGCAGCTCGTGGTCGTGCGGTAGCGTTCTCGCTTAGCGCGCCCGGGTTCCCGGGTTCGATTCCCGGCGGGGTCAGGGATTTTCTCTGCCTCGTGATGACTGGGTGTTGTGTGATGTCCTTAGGTTAGTTAGGTTTAAGTAGTTCTAAGTTCTATGGGACTGATGACCATAGATGTTAAGTCCCATAGTGCTCACAGCCATTTGAACCATTTTTTTTTATATAACTGGACCCTCCATTTACTGATCATAGACATGAATATGGATGTCAATGTGTGGCATTTGGCTGAATGTTTTAGCTGACCCTCTTACTTCCATCTTGGAAAATTGGGCCAATGTAGCACCCCGGGTGGATTCACAATATCACTCGGCGATTGATGTACTCCGAGATATAATGCCATTATTATCCCAGGTGTAGTGTAAGGTTTTCTCCTTAGCAGCACCTTGCTGTTTGGGTGGGTGGATCAACTCGCAGCAGAGCACTTTATTACATTTAATGGCAGTATATGTCGGATTGTCTAGAGCTTTCAGGAGCTCTGAATATGGAACCTGGAGGCACACTTCTAGAAACCTGCCTGGGTCACGATACCCCTCAGCCGGATCCTCCATCTTAGTAAACGAGATACACCCCTCAAAGGCCCTAGCAATCGCCGAGTATTCTGGAGGGGTCATAACGCTGCTAATCTGATGTCCTTCAATATCAGGACTGGATAGAGCACTACCACTAGCCACAGGTTGATTATCATTAATACTATAGCTAGGTGACGACAGCGTCCAGCCAGTGGTTTAGGGCGCTGGGGATGAGGTACCTTCTGGGGGAAGGGGTATCCACCGAGGCACACATACATTTCGTTGTCGGTGAGGGCGAGCAGCTGGAGCGTGAGTAGTAGGAGGCGGTGCCAGTGATCTCCTGTGGGAGCAACCAGGCTGCAGCGAGGGTGATCCTTGATGCATATTGGAGCCTTCACCATCGCCAGCCTCGGATGTGGGAGATCGTTGCTCTGACTGAAGCACCCAAGGACGCCAGATGGTATGCATTGGTTTGGGAGCAGCCGCGGCCACCTCCTGCGCAGCAACAAACAGCGCTTTGAATGGGGGTGCACGTCACTTGGGTGTGTGTTTGACACCAGCCCCCACAACCACTGCTCTAGGTGCATGTGACACCGCAAGGTCTTGTTGTGGCGGTGTTGGTGTCACCTCTGTAAAATACTAACAATGGGGAAAAAATAAGCACAATGCTCAAGAAGAAATTAAATAAATAAGTAAAAAGTTCATACCAGATGGAAATGGTGACTCCTGGTCATCATTACCCCTACAGGAATCTTGTTTTCCTCTTGAGCAATAGTAACATCTACAACAATGAATTATAAATACCTCACACAACTGTATATGATGAAAAGAAAATTCTAATGCTAATATATTGCAACTGTACTTTTTTTCTTGCTGCATTTCAGACTCCAGCGGCAGCAGCTCCATGTCCGTTAGCTGCTGCTCTAATGCTGCAACAGCTAGATCAAAAGTTTTGTAACACTTGTTATGATCTGAATACATCAAGAGCTGTTTTCTCAACATGCGAACTGCCACACAGAATTAGAAGATGTACTTATATGATGGTAGCACAACCTCTACCACTTGCTGGAGGCTTTCAGCTTCCAGATGGCGTTTTAATTCCAACAACATTTCGGGAATGAATGCTGTAATAGTAAGTAAAAAGAACTTTTACAACCACAAGTTACGAAAATGTATCACACTCTCAAAAATTTTCAATACTTTCGTACGAAATTTTATAACTACCACAATTTGAACTCATATTTTTTTTATAAACACTTACATGGCAATTGACCCAAGTTTGGCCTTTTCTCACCACCACTGGCCCTGACATCACTCCTGGCTGAGCGTTTCATGGTGCAGGAATCACACTGCCACAACTAAGAACTGTCAAAAACTGATGATTATTGTGGTGAGGGTTGGGCTTTATATAGCATTAGATTCCACCCTCTAGTTTGTAGAGGAGCTGCCATAGCAGCAACTTAGTACTTGCCTTCTTTTCTTTCTTCAAGTAGGCTCGGTGCAGCTGTTTGAGGAAAATATCACGTCTATGGGGCGAGGCAAGAAAGATCTGAAACAAACATCCTGTGTTTGCGGCAAGTGGATGGAATACTGGATGCAGCTGCTAGCTTTAGAAAAACACTCTTTGTTAATTCTGAGACAGATGGATAGTCTGACATGCTCAATGCCAGCCGCATCCCTCGAAATATATGTTGCCGTTTTCCTTAGGACAGAGCTGAGGGGGAACACGCTAACCTTTGAAACCGGTAATGACCAGCAAAGCGCGCCTTGAGAGTGGAATTGTATATCGATTCCAGCCGCTGGCTGCCACCCCTCCACCTCAACCCCTAACGGAGACAGACAAGTGTTCATCAGTAGACTGCCGGACACGAGGCCGAGCGGCATGTGTCACGGTTGTGTCGTTGGGCCGCCTGAGAGTAACAAGCTCACGTGGTGTGGCGCGTTTCATGTCAAAAGACCCACAGGAGGTCAGAGAGGCCTGGGGTAGGCGGGTCCAGCAGTGTCGCGCGAGGCAGCCGTCATGAACGCCACCGGGGTGGCTAGGTTAGGCGACTGCTACTGCCTGATGCTGGGTGGAGGGGTGTGAGGCTGGAGGCGCGGAAGCTACAAGAGGGGACCGCAGTAATGTGCGAGACCTGCAGCGCACCGCCAAGCACCTTAATGCCTTTGCAATCGCACTATACGAAGTTATGAAGTTATCAGAAGTTAAATTATGCAAATTATGTCATTATCAGAGCGTAAGTCTTAAATTTCCCGTTCTCTGAATTGATATTTTTTCCCCGATTTCTACGACATATTCCCGTTTTATAAACAATTTCCATCAATAATTTCCATTAATGTTATGTCCTCTGTGTTGTGTTGGCAGAAGAGCTAACACCGTGTTACGAGTGGAGGTCGAAACGCACGCGTTTTAGCTCACGCAGCCTGGCGTGATGAGGGAAGAACTATACTGACGTGAGGTCTGGAACATGGCAAGGAATTAGAATTCAGAAAGCGGACGTAATTAGTTTGATACTTAAGTTTAATCCATTAATGATGAACGTCGCTCTTGACTGTACATGGTTCACAATATTATCTGTTCAGAATACATTCATAGTAACTGAATATGGCGCCTTGCTAGGTCGCAGCAAATGATGGAGCTAAAGGCTATGCTAAACTGTCGTCTCTGCAAATGAGAGCGTATGTAGGCAGTGAACCATCGCTAGCAAAGTCGGCTGTACAACTGGGGCGAGTGCTAGAGAATCTAGACTAGACCTGCCGTGTGGCGGCGCTCGGTCTGCAATCACTGATAGTAGCGACACGCGGGTCCGATGTATACTAACGGACCGCGGCCGACACCACATTCCTCCCCCGCAAATCGGCGGACGGTTGTGGTATAAGACCGTGGAGAGGACCCCATATTGACGTATGCGACGAGGTGGGGAGCCTAACAACAGGCGAGGCTGTGCCACCCGCACCCTGCCATTCGGACCGCGGGGAGCTAGGGAACGCCTGAAAACCTACTCCAGGGTGCACGACAACATGCGGTGTATGCGCCCGTAGAGAGACAGGAGGGACCGAAGGGTCGACCTCCATCGGGCCGGGGCACCCGACGAGCGAAGACGACATATGGTCCGGAGCGGGCAAGAGTTCCATGTCGGAGGACAAACGGTCACGGTGAGCGATCGGCGGCGCGTGACCCAGGGAGGCGCCCGGCGACTGCAGCGACGCGTCCACTGCGAGCGTCGCCGGCGGGAGAACAGGCGGCGACGGCGGCGGCTGCGGGTCACTATGGGGCAAAATGGAAGGCAGCGTCGGTTACACCTGGGGCTGAGGCGATCCAGTAGATGGGTCCCCGGGGCGCTGACCGGACGGCACCGTAGCTGAAAGAAGACGGGGCCTGGGGCAAAAGCAGGTGTCTGCCGCTGCACAGGAACCTGATGAGGCGGATGTAGCAAAGACATCAAGGTTCGATGATGGCGACCGTGGAGCAACTCATCTCGGGGCTGAGAGCGATACGAGGACAAAAAGAGCAATAACACGTCCTCCCGAGAATGCGACTCTTTCAACTTCAACATCTGTGACTTGAAAGTCTTGACCAATCGTTCAGCGGCGCTGTTTGACTGTGGCGAAAACGGTGTGGACGTCAGATGTTGAATACCATTGGCCTTGCAGAATGACTGAAATTCTGCGGACATGAATTGTGGGCCATTGTCGGAAACAATTGTCATTGGAAGACCTTGAATGCAAAAGATAGCAGATAACGCTTGGATGGTGGCAGATGATGTCGTGAAAGACATCCGGACAACAAAAGGAAAATTACTAAATGAATCTATCACAACCAACCATCGAGCATTCCAGAATGGACCAGCAAAATCGATGTGTACGCGTTGCCAAGGGAAAGTGGCGTTTGGCCATGCAAAGAATTTCCGCTGTGGTGCTGATTGTAGTTCGGCACACACCATGCAAGAAGAGCACATTTTCGTAATCGCGGCATCGATTCCGAACCAAGTACAGTGCTGACGAGCAAGTTGTTTCGTTCTCACTATACCCCAATGTCCGTGGTGGAGAAGCTTTAAGACAGAGGACTGTAACGAACGTGGGACCACGACCCTGGACTGATCATTATCAGAACGCAACAGCAAAACACCACATCGAATAAAAAGTCTCTCCTTGTGAGCAAAAAATCGGCGAACCAACGATTCCCCGATCCGTGACTTTGACAAGGGCCATTGCGTAGCAACAAAACGCAGAACGGTAGCAAGGACAGGGTCAGCAGCTGTGGCAGTAGCTACACGACAAAAATCAATCGGAAACGATTCGACCACGTCATCGGTTTCCAAATCAATGAACATGCAAGCAAGTTCGGAAGAATCGAATGTTCTATCCTCAACAACAGGCAAACGGGACAACGCAACGGCGTTTCCGTGCTTAGCAGTGGACCGATACAAGACATCGTAGCGGTACTGCAAGAGGAAAATAGACCAGCGAATGAATTTCTGCGCTGTATGTGGAGGTACAGGCTTGTTCGGATGAAAATGCGATGCCAAAGGTTTGTGCTCTATGATTATGGTAAAGGGGCGACCATACAAGAAGTCATGAAACTTTGTAACACCAAATACGAGAGACAATGCTTCTTTCTCGATCTGTGAATAATTTCTTTGCGCAGACGAGAGCAATTCGGACGCAAAGGCTATAGGGCGATCGTTTGAGCCATCTTCGTACTCAAGCACAGCACCGATCCCGAAATCCGATTCATCCACCATCAACAAAAGGGGCTTCTGGGGATCGATTGGCGTAAGGCAAGTATTGGAAAGCAACGCCGATTTCAACCGGCGAAAGGCGCGTTCGCATTCCGTCGTCCAGACGAACGGAACACCTTTACAGCGTAAAGCCGTCGGCACACGGGCCTTTCAGTCGAACGTTAACGTTGAGCGTGCCAAGTTCAACGTGCTGCTGAACGCTCAGGAATGACGTGACTTGAGCATACGGTACGTGGGCCCCAACGTGGTATAGGCGATCGCAACGCACTCCAGCGGCAGTTGAGGGATGTTTCTAGTTCGTAGTCACACTGTTTACTCAACGGGCATGCGTAATATTCCCACGTTAGCTCTATTAAATCGCACATTTTCCCCATCATCCACGAAAAGGAAAGTACCATGTCTAATCAATAAGGACAGAGACATATAAAAGTTCCATTACAAACAGTGGGATACAAATTTGGAATACTTCTCCGCATAAGATACACATTATTTCATCATTCCCACCTTTTAGTAAAACCCCAAGGTCAGTCTTACTTAATCACTGTTCCTACCCAGTAGCAGAATCTTTGCAACATATCAATTACGAAGCGTAAAAGAAAAAGGAGCAAAATGTCTTTATACAAGTAGCGCAAGCTGTCCTGTAGATTAAGCCAATCGAACAAAGTCACCCCTCAAAAAAAGTTGAACTCATGTTTACATAACATCAAATATTATAGTATATACTTATATTAAACTAATAATACAGTATCAGAAACTAATAAAAATGCGAATGTTAGGAAATAAAATTTAGCAGTGTCAAGCCGCGAACCTCCGCCCCAACTAACAAATCAATACAAAACAGTAATGCTATTCATTACGCTAAACCAATAACATAAACATTACAACTATTCAAAGTATGTTACCTATTTCAGAAAACCTTATAGTAGATATGTTACTAATTGAAATTTAATTATAACAAATTGTACCAAGAACAATGCGTTTTAGTGGATCTTCCTTGTGCCGCTGCCTTCAAATAGCCTGCTCTCGTAATACGCAAGTTACAATAATTCTTTGGCCATGAATATGATGTTTCTCGTTACTTTATTGGAACGAATCACAAAGTTAACAACAGGTTTTCCAGTGATTCTGAATTTGCTGGTGCTCAGAAACAGCATATACACATATAAGCTTGAAATAAATGCCGATATGGCGTCTCACAACTCTGCACTGAAGGGAGACGGCATGCGTGTGACGTAGGTGGCGTTGTGCCATCTCATTGGTCAACGCTCAGACGCACGCTCAGAATATCTGACATGCCAGATATTGCTCTGCACGTTCGGAAAGACTCCCGAACGTGCTATTCCACGCTATGACGTCAGGAACTCGGCACGCTCAACGCTCAACGTTCGGATGCACGGTCCGTGTGCCGACGGCTTAAGCGATGAAGCGGATCTGAAATGGAAGAGGCATGCGGAACATAACGGTGATATTAGTTGATTTTTCCCAGCACACTCTGTAGCTGCTTCAAATTCTGCGGCGAAGGCAAGTCTTGTATGGCACAGAGGTGTTCTGGACTGGGATGTATGCCTTGGGCATTGATTACATGTCCCACATAGGGTAAGTCACGAGCAAAAAACACACATTTGTCCTTCCGCAAGCGAAGACCATTTTGTCGCAAGACCTGAAAGAGTGTTCGGAGATTGGCTAAATGTTCTTCTTCCGTCTTTCCGGGGATCACAATATCGTCCAGATAGTTTGCTGCCGTAGGGACCGACGCACAAACAGTTTGCAGATATTGCTGAAACAATGCAGGGGCGGATGCACACCCGAATGGCAGTCGTTTGAATCGGTACAAACCAAGATGCGTGTTAACCACCAAAACGCGCTGGGATTCCGGGTCCACCGGTATTTGCAAGTACGCATCTGCTAGGTCCAACTTTGAAAAATATTTACCCGGGCACAGTTTGTCAAAAAGATCTTCCGGGTGGGGTAAAGGAAAAAGTTGCAATCACTAGTTGTGGATTCACTGTTGCCTTGAAGTCCACACAAAGTCTCAATTTTCCCGAAGGTTTTGGCAAAATTATTAAGGGTGATGTCCAGAGAGACGCCTGCACACGTTCAATTACACCTTGTGATTCCAAATCGTTTAATGTTTTTGCGACCTCATCATGCAATACGTGGGGAACACTGCGCGTGCCGGCTGAAGTGGCCGTGCGGTTAAAGGCGCTGCAGTCTGGAACCGCAAGACCGCTACGGTCGCAGGTTCGAATCCTGCCTTGGGCATGGATGTTTGTGATGTCTTAGGTTAGTTAGGTTTAACTATTTCTAAGTTCTAGGGGACTAATGACCTCAGCAGTCCCATAGTGTTCAGAGCCATTTGAACCATTTTTGAACATTGCGCGCTCTGAAAAATTTCGGTTGCGCGTTTACATTCAGTTCCAAATGTGATTTATAGTTCTTAGCGCAACCGAGGTCCGCAGCAAAAATGTCTGCAAATTCTTCACATAGACGAGAAACACTGTCTGAAGGCACAGTCTGGTTCACTGATAGGACCAGATTTACTAAAGAGAAGTTAAACAACTGAAATAAATCGAAACCAAACAAGTTCACTGCAGAAGAAGAACGAAGGACGTAAAACGAAACGTTTTGTTTGTCCTTTGTATACTGCAAGAAGGCTGCACTGTCCTATCACAGGGATCTCTTGACCTGAATAGGTAATTAACGTAACATTTGCGGCATGCAACGGAGTTGTGCCCAGCTGTTTGTAAGTGTCTTGATTGATCAGTGAAACTGCAGCACCTGTGTCGAGCTGGAATGGTATCACTTTGCCGTTAATGTCCAAGTCTACAAAAAGTTTATTGTCCTGCTAACGACAAGAGCGACTATCTCGTGGAACGTGAACTGACACTGATACACAATCACTTGCGACTTGATGGGAGTTCCAGCAATGTCGATGCACATTATTTGTGGGACGAACACAGTCACTGTTAGAGAGAGTGGCACTGGTCGGAGTGGAATGAACGACATGAATTTCCATGGGCAAAGTTTCGCGAGCCTGAGTATCCTTCGTTCGATTCCGATTCCGGCGCGAAGCAAAGGGCCTGGAATGGTTTTGAGTTTCCGACCTGATCTCTTTTTGGCAAACACTCTGAACATGTCCTTTTTTATCACAGTAAAAGCAACTAGCTTGGCGTGATGGGCAATTCTCACGCGAATGTTTAGTAGCGCGGGCACGATTTGAGTACTGCATTGGCTTGCGGCGCGGCACACGTGGATGAGAGCCTGGCGGGAACGGCGCGGCCGGGCGCAAGGGCTGTTAACTGCTCCGTGCAGCTCGTCCGGCATGCCGGTTAACCTGACACATGGCTGGCGAAGTTTCACATAATTCATGAGCAAAGTCAAGTGTTCTGCCGATCCAGTATGTCCATGACTTGTTGAAGGGAGGGATTGACTAGTTTCAAAATCTGTTCCCATATACGAACATCAGAAACGTTCGTGCAATTGCATCACGTACCATAGTATCTGAATATGGGAGTCAACATTGACACTCAAAAGCACAATCCCTAATAAAGCCCTGCAAGGTAGCAACCCACTCCCGATTAGTCTGACCTGCCATACGTTTTGTACGAAAGAAGGTATACCATTTGGCAACTACGTTGACTGATTGTTTGAAATAGGCATCTAATGCAGACAAAACTTCTTCGTAGGACAGAGTTGCTACGTCGCGTCAGGGAAATAATTTGACTATCACACGGTACGTTTGGACGCCGACCGAAGATAACAAAAAAGGCTGCTGCTCGTTACCTTGAATTCTGTATGCGGCGAGATGGAATCCAAATTGGCAGGACCACTCCGTCCAGCTTTCCACTGCAGCATCAAAAGGTCTGAATGTCGGTGCACCTGCACGCTAGGGCTGCGTTAGTGGTGGAGCGGCGGCTGCCGCATCGTTTCGCATTGCACGTTGAACCTGGACGAGCTGTCCAAGGGCATCCAGTAATGCCTGTATCTGCTGATTCTGTAAGCGATAAAATTCAGACAGTACATCTGGAGATTGTGGCGAAGCCATGACACAATGAAATCAGGGCAGTATAGATATGAACTGCGTTTGTACTCGTCGCCATTGTTGTGTTGGCAGAAGAGCTAACACCGTGTTACTAGTGGAGGCCGAAATGCACGCGTTTTAGCTCATGCGGGCTGGCTTGAGGAGGGAAGAACTATACTGACGTGAGGTCTGGAACATGACAAGGAATTAGAATTCAGGAAGCGGACGTAATTAGTTTGATACTTAAGTTTAATCCATTAATGATGAACGTCGCTCTTGACGGTACATGATTCACAATATTATCTGTTCAGAATACATTCATAGTAACTGAATATGGCGCCTTGCTAGGTCGTAGCAAATGACGTAGCTAAAGGCTATGCTAAACTGTCGTCTCTGCAAATGAGAGCATATGTAGGCAGTGAACCACCGCTAGCAAAGTCGGCTGTACAACTGGGGCGAGTGCTAAAGAGTCTAGACTAGACCTGCCGTGTGGCAGCGCTCGGTCTGCAATCACTGATAGTAGCGACACGTGGGTCTAACATATATTAACGGACCGCGGCCGATTCAAAGGCTACCACCTAGGAAGTGTGGTGTCTGGTGGTGACACGACAATCTGAACTGCCAATTGATCTGTACAGCGAAAATTCGGAATTGCCTCCAAAATTCGAAACACCCGCCAAAATTTCGAAATTCCAGCCAATACGGTAGGTTGGGGAAGAGAGAGGGTGGGGGGGGAGGGGGAGCAGGGACTGGAGCACACGTACAGGCTGATTAGAACACGTGATGTCATCGGGGGGCAGGGGGTGGTAGTGGTCGGGGGCAGTGGTGGGTGGGGGCAGGGTTATTTATAAATTTAATTAATTTAATATCAATTTCATATCAAAATTGCACTTGTAACCCAACTCCGTATTACTTATGCGGCCACTTGCTGTGTGGTGTCACCGCCAGACACCACACTTGCTAGGTGGTAGCCTTTAAATCGGCCGCGGTCCATTAGTATACGTCGGACCCGCGTGTCGCCACTGTCAGTGATTGCAGACCGAGCGCCACCACACGGCTTGTCTAGAGAGACGTCCTGGCACTCGCCCCAGTTGTACAGCCGACTTTGCTAGCGAAGCTACACTGACCAATTTGCTCTCATTTGCCGAGACGATAGTTAGCTTAGCCTTCAGCTACGTCATTTGCTACGACTAGCAAGGCGCCATTACCAGTTTATATTCAGTGTAATATTGTCTAAACAAGAGCGATGTTCTCCAATTGTGGATTAAAGTTAAGTATTCCAAGAACTACGTTCTTTTCTTTATAGGATAATTACTTTACCTTGTTCCAGACCTCACGCCAATCTGCGTGAGCGTAACGCGTGCCTTTCGGCTACCTCCGAGTGGCTTGGCTGTCTTGCTACGCCACTACAGTTGGCGACGAGCTAAATCGCGTTTGTACCGATTGATCTTGCCTTAATTTACTTGTGTCATGGCTTCGCCACAATCTCCAGATGTACTGACCGAATTTTATCGCTTGCAGAATCAGCAGACGCAGGTGTTATTGGATGCCCTTGGATGGCTCGTCCAGGGTCAACGTGCAATGCAAAACGATGCAGCTGCTGCCGCTCCACCGCTACCGCAGCCACAACATGCAGTTGCACCACCTTTTCGTCCTTTTGATGTGGCACTGGAAAGCTGGACGGACTGGTCACGCCAATTTGGATTCCATCTCGCCGCCTACAGAATTCAAGGTAACGAGCGGCAGCCTTTTTTGTTAGCATCCGTCGGGGTCCACTCGTACCGAGTGATAGTGAAATTATTTCCCCAACGCGACGTAGCAACTCTGTCCTACGGCGAAATTTTGTCTGCATTAGATGCATATTTCAAAGAATCAGTCAATATAGTTGCCAAACGGTATACATTCTTTCGTACCAAACATACGGCCGGTCAAACTAATCAGGAGTGGGTTGCAACTTTGCAAGGCCTTACTAGGGATTGTGCTTTTGAGTGTGAATGTGGACTCCCTTATTCAGATACTATGGTGCGTGATGCAATTGCACAGAACGTTTCTGATGTTCGTATAAGGGAACAGATTTTGAAACTAGTCAATCCCTCCCTTCAACAAGTGGTGGACATATTGGATAGGCAAGACACACTTGACTTTGCTCAGGCATAATTTGAAACTTCACCAGCCGTGTGTCACGTAAACCGGCCCGCCGGGTGCGCTGCACGGAACAGTAAACAGCCCTCGCGCCCGTCTGCGCAGCTGCCGCCAAGTCCTCCGCATGCAAATGCAGTGCTACCATCATGCCCGCGGTGTGCTACTAGACATTCGCGTGAGAATTGCCCGTCACGCCAAGCTATTTTCTTTTTCTGTAATAAAAAAGGACATGTTCAGAGTGTTTACCAGAAAAAGCTCAGATTGGACACTCATAACCATTCCAGGCCCTTTGCTTCATGCCGGAATCGGAATCGCACCACGAATACTCAGGCTCGTGACCCTTCGCCCATGGAAATTCATGTAGTTAATTCCACTCCGCCCAGTGCCACTCTCTCTAACAGTGACTGTGTTCGTCCCACCAAAAGTGAGCGTCGACGTTGCTGGAAATCACGTCAATTAGCAAGTGATTCTGTATCAGTGTCTGTTCACGTTGCACGAGACAGTCGCTCTTGTCGTCAGCAGGACAATAAACTTTTTGTAGATTTGGACATTACTGGCAACGTGGTCCCATTCCAGCTCGATACCGGAGCTGCAGTTTCTCTGATCAATCACGACACGTACAAACAACTGGGCACACCTCCATTGCGTGCCGCAAATGTTAAGTTAAACAGTTATTCAGGACAAGCAATCCCTGTGTTAGGACAGTGCAGCCTTCTTGCAACATACAAGGGACAAACAAAACTTGTGTCATTGTATGTCCTTCGTTCTTCTTCTGCATTGAACTTGTTTGGTTTAGATTTCTTTCAGTTGTTTAACTTGTCTATAGTCAATCAGGTCCTATCAGTGAACCAGACTGTGCCTTCCGCCAGTGTTTCTCGTCTATGTGAAGAATTTGCAGACATTTTTGCACCGGGCCATGGTTGCGCTAAGAACTATGAAGCACATTTGGAACTGAAAGTAAACGCGCAACCGAAATTTTTCAGAGCGCACAATGTTCCCCACGCACTGCATGATGAGGTCGCAAAAACATTAAACGATTTGGAATCACAAGGTGTAATTGAACGTGTGCAGGCTTCTCTCTGGACATCACCCTTAGTAATTTTGCCAAAACCTTCGGGAAAATTGAGACTTTGTGTGGACTTCAAGGCAACGGTGAATCCACAACTAGTGATTGCAACTTATCCTTTACCCCGCCCGGAAGATCTTTTTGACAAACTGTACCCGGGTAAATATTTTTCGAAGTTGGACCTAGCAGATGCGTACTTGCAAATACCGGTGGACCCGGAATCCCAGCGCGTTTTGGTGGTTAACACGCATCTTGGTTTGTACCGATTCAAACGACTGCCATTCGGGTGTGCATCCGCCCCTGCATTGTTTCAGCAATATCTGCAAACTGTTTGTGCGTCGGTCCCTACGGCAGCAAACTATCTGGACGATATTGTGATCTCCGGAAAGACGGAAGAAGAACATTTAGCCAATCTCCGAACATTCTTTCAAGTCTTGCGACAAAATGGTCTTCGCTTGCGGAAGGACAAATGTGTGTTTTTTGCTCGTGACATACCCTATATGGAACATGTAATCAATGCCCAAGGCATACATCCCAGTCCAGAACACCTCTGTGCCATACAAGACTTGCCTTCGCCGCAGAATTTGAAGCAGCTACAGAGTGTGCTGGGAGAAATTAATTATTACCACAGATATGTACCGCATGCCTCTTCCATTTCAGCTCCGCTTCATCGCTTATGCCGTAAAGGTGTTCCGTTTGTCTGGACGACGGAATGTGAACGCGCCTTTCGCCAGTTGAAATCGGCGTTGCTTTCAAATACTTGCCTTACGCCATTCGATCATCAGAAACCCCTTTTGTTGATGGTAGATGCAGCGGATTTCGGGATCGGTGCTGTGCTTGCGCACAAAGATGGATCGCATGATCGCCCTATTGCCTTTGCGTCCAAATTGCTCTCGTCTGCGCAAAGAAATTATTCACAGATTGAGAAGGAAGCTTTGTCTCTCGTATTTGGTGTTACTAAGTTTCATGATTTCTTGTATGGTCGTCACTTTACCATCATCACAGACCTCAAACCTTTGACATCTCTTTTTCATCCGAACAAGCCTGTACCTCCACGTACAGCGCAGAAATTCATTCGCTGGTCTATTTTCCTCTCGCAGTACCGCTACGATATCTTGTATCAGTCCACTGCTAAGCACGGAAACGCCGTTGCGTTGTCCCGTTTGCCTGTTGTTGAGGATAGAACATTCGATTCTTCCGAACTTGCTTGCATGTTCATTGATTTGGAAACCGATGACGTGGTCGAATCGTTTCCGATTGATTTTTGTCGTGTAGCTACTGCCACAGCTGCTGACCCTGTCCTTGCTACCGTTTTGCGTTTTGTTGCTACGCAATGGCCCTTGTCAAAGTCACGGATCGAGGATCCGTTGGTTCGCCGATTTTTTGCTCACAAGGAGAGACTTTTTGTTCGACGTGGTGTTTTGCTGTTGCGTTCTGATAATGATCAGTCCAGGGTCGTTGTCCCACGTTCGTTACAGTCCTCTGTCTTAAAGCTTCTCCACCAAGGACATTGGGGTATAGTGAGAACGAAACAACTTGCTCGTCAGCACTGTACTTGGTTCGGAATCGATGCTGGGATTACGAATATGTGCTCTTCTTGCATGGCGTGTGCCGAACAACAATCCGCCCCACTGCGGAAATTCTTTGCATGGCCAAACGCCACTTCCCCCTGGCAACGCTTCCACATTGATTTTGCTGGTCCATTCTGGAATGCTAGATAGTTGGTTGTGGTCGATTCCTTCAGTAATTTTCCTTTTGTTGTACGGATGTCTTCTACGACGTCGTCTGCCACCATCCAAGCGTTATCCGCTATCTTTTGTATTGAAGGTCTTCCACAGACTATTGTTTCCGACAATGGCCCACAATTCATGTCCGCAGAATTTCAGTCATTCTGCAAGGCCAATGGTATTCAACATCTGACATCCGCGCCGTTTTCGCCTCATTCAAACGATGCTGCTGAACGATTGGTTCGGACTTTCAAGTCCCAGATGTTGAAGTTGAAAGAGTCGCATTCTCAGGAGGACACGTTATTGCTCTTTCTGTCCTCGTATCGTTCTCAGCCCCAAGATGCTTGCTCGCCGGCTGAGTTGCTCCACGGTCGTCCTCATCGAACCTTGATGTCTTTGCTACATCCGCCGCATCAGGTTCCTGTGCAGCGGCAGCCACCTGCTTTTGCTCCAGGCGATGTTGTATACTTTCGCAACTATCGAGGTTCTCGGCGTTGGCTCGCAGGGCGCATTCTTCGCTGCCTCGGCCGCGCTATGTACCTGGTTTTGGGGGCCTCTGGTGAGGTGCGTCGGCATCTCAATCAGCTGCGCCTCTGTCGTCGCACGGGTTCTGCCGCTCCCCGTCTGCTTTCAGCAACGGTGCCGTCCGGTCAGCGCCCTGGAGACCCATCTACTGGCTCGCCTCATCCCCAGGTGTTACCGACGATGCCTTCCATCTTGCCCCATGGCGACGCGCCGCCGCCGCCGTCTGTTCTCCCGCCGGCGACGCCCGCAGTGGACGCGTCGCTGCAACCGCCGGGCGCCTCCCTGGGTCACGCGCCGCCGATCGCTTCCCGTGACCAGCTGTCCTCCGACTTGGAACTCTTGCCCGCTCCGGACCAGATGTCGTCTTCGCACGTCGGGTACCCCGACGCGATGGAGGTCGACACTTTTGCCCCTCCTGTCTCTCTACGGGCCCATACACCGCATGTTGGCGTGCACCCAGGACTAGGTTTTCAGGCGTTTCCTAGCTCCCCTCGGACCGAATGGCCGGGTGCAGGTGGCACAGCTTCGCCTGTTGTTCGGCTCCCCACCTCGACGCATACGTCAACATGGGGTCCTCCCCACGGCGGGCGGAAGCCTTATAACACCACCGTTCGCCGATTTGCGGGGGAGGAATGTGGTGTCACCGCCAGACACCACACTTGCTAGGTGGTAGCCTTTAAATCGGCCGCGGTCCATTAGTATACGTCGGACCCGCGTGTCGCCACTGTCAGTGATTGCAGACCGAGCGCCACCACACGGCTGGTCTAGAGAGACGTCCTGGCACTCGCCCCAGTTGTACAGCCGACTTTGCTAGCGAAGCTACACTGAACAATACGCTCTCATTTGCCGAGACGATAGTTAGCTTAGCCTTCAGCTACGTCATTTGCTACGACCTAGCAAGGCGCCATTACCAGTTTATATTCAGTGTAATAATGTCTAAACAAGAGCGATGTTCTCCAATTGTGGATTAAAGTTAAGTATTCCAAGAACTACGTTCTTTTCTTTATAGAATAATTACTTTACCTTGTTCCAGACCTCACGCCAATCTGCGTGAGTTTAAAGCGTGCCTTTCGGCTACCTCCGAGTGGCTTGGCTGTCTTGCTACGCCACTACATGCTGCACCTAATTCAACACTTGAGCTACATCCGACACCTCCAGAGTCCCCACACAGAGTGTACATCACACGGTTTCTCACCACAACTGCTCCACGAATCCTTCTCGCTTCCCAGAATGAATCAGAGCCCTCGAGTGCTAAACCACTCGCACCAATAAAACAGTCGTTTCCTACTGTTACTGCACAGTTTTACTTAAAATCTAATAAATGGACGACTATTTGATTGTTAGTAAATATACAAATTTAGACATGTGTTTAAGTAACATTTCATTACCAAACACTATAACCTATTTATAAGCGTTTAGACATAAATAACTTATAACGTAATTAGTGCATTCGTATGCGTAACAAATTAACATGATAAAACATGTAGAGTATATAAATAAATGATCTTGGCCTGATCAATTGAATCATTCTCTCATGCTGAATCTACTATCAACACATCACATGGATACTGTGCAATCTTTAAATTACAGATGTTTGTAATGCTGGCGAAACTAAATATTCATTGAATATTATCATTCTTGACAAATAAAATATGGTAATATGTAGTACAATATGGAACTTTCCAAGTTGTATTCAGTTACTGTGTGACTGTGGCAGAGTGGGATGACCCACACATGTCATTAAACAAAGTTTTAAAAATAGTAATAGCCCTTTAAATAAAATACACATGAATTTAAAGGTTGGGAAATGATAGCTGTATTGCCAGGCTATCAATTCACATCTAATTTATTAAGATATCATGCGGCATTCAGCAGTTATTAAATTTCATTGATTAGCATGATAATATTCATTTACTGTGGACGTCTAAGTCCTTTGGTTTTTAGATGTATACAGTATTAATATTCCAACAGATGCTTGTTACTACTGTGATTATACTGATTTGCTACATTTGTGCTACAATGAACTATCAATTATTACCTAATCAAGAATGGTTGAATGTCATCACATTCCAACAAGTGGCTAACACTGTCACTACACATTTTTCCTACATTGTCTCTTTCGCATTGCTGGCGAGCTCACCCTGCCCGCCAGCTTCCATGGGAACAACAGTCGATTACCTGCCTCTGGCTGTCCCTTTGCTGGCGAGTAAGGCTGCCCCCGCCTCCCCCCTCCCCTCCCCTCTCCGCCAACTGCTGTCCGCACCCGACAAGCGCAGCCCAGTTAAACCTTAACTGTGATATCTTAAACTTAAGTGTGACCGAATCATCGCTATCAAGTCCGTCATCTCACAAGGTTTTCGACGTTTTTGTAGATCATCAAGCAAATGTATCTAAAAAAGAAACTGTCCCGCGACATTAACGGAACTCCATTATCTTGCAGCGACATGGCAACCTCACTCTATTGGGTACTAGGGAACTTCGGAAGCTGACATAGCGACAAAGGGAAGAATCGTGGCGTAGTGCGTCTCGCCCTTATCCATCGCCTAGTTTTCGATGAAAAAAAGTCATACGTTACTCACAAACTAACTGGGCATCCTAAAACAAAAATTAATCCTGTCTGCCGAGGAATAAGCCAAGGGGTCAGTTACTAACAACCTGCTTAACAGAAGAACTGAGAATGTTTAACTAAAATCCAGGAAACGCAGCCCAGTTGCAGTTAAAACTCAAAAACATCATCAACCAGTTCAATATTGTACCAAGAGAATTTAAAAAAGGTTCACCGTTGTTAATGGTTCCACGCAGGGAATGTTCAGGAAACACTCTCTTTCAAACTGAAAATGCAGAGAATCTGAAAACGTAAAGCGTGAAGCGTACAATTAAATCCATAACCAGACCATGGCGAAATATCTATTACGAATCTTGAGAAATTTTGGTCATCTCTAATGAGGGTTCCGAATATTTCATTCGACCGGAGATCAGCCTGCTGAGGAAACTGAAGAGAGATGAAACATTTAGTTCTGCCTTGACAACTGTATTGATAAGTGAGGATACCACTGTGCCAAACTTCGACCGCTGAACACACTCCTAAAGGAGAGAAATTAAAATAAGCTTCCTTGGTATTAAAAATGCAACTAAGAAAACTAAAAGCGAACAGGATACCAGACCCTGGTGAAATTGCTGTTAGATCCTACAGCGGTTCGTCATGAAATTAGCTCCTTTAACTGCTGAAATTTATCGAAAATCCCTCTCACACAGAACTGCCGTGTATGGCCAAAGGAAAGAAAGCAGTTCACTCGTATTCACGAAAGTATACGAGGACGGATGTACGGTATTACGATTATTACCAGTGTCGATCTGTTACAGTATTCTAGTCCATGTCCAGATCACCTGGATGAAAAAAATATTTCCTCAAGTCGTTAGAAAGGGTTCCGTTCCACTCGAGAGAAAAACATCTTGCTTCATTCATATACACTGTACTGCAAATCGTAGATGTACATGTCTTTCTAGATTTCCAAAATCTGCTAGACACATCGTCGACTACTACCCAAGACACAATCATACGAGGTATCTTCACAGATATGTGATGGGTTCGGTTATTTTTCCAGTAAAAGAAACCGCTCCTTTATACTGCACAGTCACTGTTCGTCAGAAGAAAAACTAACGTCGGGTGTATCCCAAGGAAGTATAATAGAACCTCTGATGAACTCAATACACATCAATAACTTATCTAATCAACACTAACGGACTGCTCACTACCATTGCTATTGTCTATAGAAAAGCATCACTGTTGCACAAACGTAAGGAAATATAGAAAGACCGGGACAAAATTCCCGCTTAGTATTGAGACGTGGCTTGCAATTTTTCGATTAAGCTTATGATGAGAAAGAGATATTTGCTCTTGTGCGATAGGTATATTTTGGGTAGTTGTCACTGAAAGGCAGGCGTAAGATGGCGGATATAGAGGCGCGCATGTGCGAGCAGTGCTCTCTGGCGACAGTACCCTCAGAGCAGTAACAAACGGCAGTGCTTTCATCTGCAAGTACTGTGAGCGCGGTGCTCTCCGCAAGAAACCTCAGCTGTTTCTTCGCGCTTGGACTAGTGCAGGAGGACATTGCAACATGGAGTGCAGCCCTGTCAAGAGACGTGACTCTTTTGGCGGGTTCGCCTGCCAGTAGCAGAGCGGACGAATTTATCTCTACTACAGTGGAGTGCTTAGGGACGAACCGTTGCGAGAACAACACGCCAGTTGGGCCGTATATTCAAAGTTGTACTCGATCTCGCTGTGGCTCTTACTGGGGTATCACAACAGCGTACATCGAGCGGATTACGTCGCTGTTAGAGTGGTGAGAAACTGCTTAACTGCATTCTCTCAAGAAGTTAGCCTACCAATCTGTATCATCCTTGTTTCCAAACTCATGAATGTTGGTTTACTAAGAGCTCACTGAGAGTGCTGCGTATTAGAAGCTGTACTTAGAGTCAAGTGTAATATCAAATAATGTGTTACGCTGCTTTACACGTTGAAAGTTTTCACATTTATTAAAAGTGGCTGCGTAATTCTGACATTAGTGCCTTGCGAGTGCTGTTGCCATTAAGTTACAGTACGACTGATCACTAATTCTTATTTCTGGCCTGTAAATTTGCTGAGACCTTGGAAAATTATTTCAAGGAAAGTACTTTAAATTTGGTGGCTCAGTCAGCAGCGGCTGTTGTGTAACGGTTATCTTGAAGTTTAAAAAAGTTTGGTGTGTTGCTCAAAGCTCATTTATTGCACTGTAAAAGCTTGGAAACTATAAGCAGTTACGTGGGGGTTGTTGGATACTTTATAGTAAACCAAGGAGGTTTGTTGTGACCAAATTGCCACTGTATCTTCACTTTGTACATGAGATATCTCATTACCACAGATTCTGTAACTTACGTTTGTAATTCTGTATTTTTTTAAGAACATTTCTTTAACACTGAAGGTTTATTCTTTTAAATTCCATGCATTGTCATTTCCCTTGGTGTTTGTTTAAGTTTTTTGGTAGTAAGTTTAATAATTGCTTTTGGCTGTAGTTACCTTTAATTCAATTCATTTTCTGTTGACCGTTGCGGACATGTTTTTTTATAAAGGAAAAGTTCAAATCTGTTTCCACGTTCTGGGTTTTTAAATATTTAAATAAATTTGTTTAAGACATTACGTTATTGATTCAATTCCAAAGAGGAATTTACGACTTAAATTCGATGAAAAGGTTCTGAGACTAGGCAGAATCGTGATGCATCTCGATCAAACAACGTTTTCATGCTTCCTAGCACCTTCCTCCTTGGTCAGTTATGCTGTTCTTTTCAACACCATAATCTGCTGGAGCGGAAGAACTATCCCCAGACCTCTGAATTCACTTTCCGTGCAAGCTGTCGGTCAGATGTCATTGTTCTCACTTCAGTAGGAAAAGACGAATGGGATGTTCTCAGTGGTGTAAGTTTGTTAGAGTCATAAAGTTGCTAAACCGACTCGCGACATAGCGATGTAAGAGACTTAAAACTCAATAAGCAGTCTCAGCAATGAATCAAATACCTGATCAACTCCTATTTTGTTTATTGACTTCTACAAGCAAACAAACACATGAATAATATGAAGTGACACTCCTCAAAATCATCTAGCTTGCGAATATGTCACATAACAACACCGGTGTGGAAAATCGAAGGACGAAAGTAACTTTCGCAAGATGTGCCACTGACAAATAACGTATCTCAATGAAACTTGAACCATAAATACAAAGGACAGCTACAGTATAATATCGAAAGAAATACATAATGAGACGAACAGAAATGACACTTTTACACAAAGACAGTAATTACACAGATGTCACGGTGATTAATGATGGTTCCACAGTGTTTTGCAAACGACGGGATAGTGTTCTTAACAGGATGTCTAGATCAGCACGGATGGCAATGCATGGTGTTTGGTGAGCTCCCATGCTGGCCACAGAGTTGTTAAGGAGTTCCTGTGGGAGGGCAATCCATTCCTCAACCAGCTCGACTGACAGCTGCTGGATGGCCGCTGATTCTTGTGGACGCGCTGTAATACGTCTACTCAACGCATCCCAGACGTGTTCGATGGTGTCACCAGTGCTACATGATGCCTCCCCACACCATAACATTTGAACCACCAAAAACTTCATGTTCGACAATGTTTCTGGGATCATTACGTACACTACTGGCCATTAAAATTGCTACACCACGAAGATGTGCTACAGACGCGAAGTTTAATCTACAGGAAGCAGATGCTGTGATATGCAAATGATTAGCTTTTCAGAGCATTCACACAAGCTTGGCGCCGGTGGCGACACCTACAACCTGCTGACATGAGAAAAGATACACAAACAGCAGTTGACCACCGTTGCCTGGTTAAACGTTCTTGTGATGCCTCGTGTAAGGAGGAGAAATGCGTACCATCACGTTTCCGACTTTGATAAAGGTCGGATTGTGCTTATCGCGATTGCGGTTTATTGTATCGCGACACTGCTGCTCGCATTGGTCGAGACCCAATGACTGTTAGCAGAATATGGAGTCGGTGGATTCAGGAGGGTAATACGGAACGCCGTGCTGGATCACAACGGCCTCGTATCACTAGCAGTCGAGATGACAGGCATCTTACCCGCACGGCTGTAACGGATCGTGCAGCCACGTCTCGATCCCTGAGTCAACAGATAGGGACGTTTGCAAGACAACAACCACCTGCACGAACAGTTCGACGACGTTTGCAGCAGCATGGACTATCAGCTCGGAGACCATGGCTGCGGTTACCCCTGACGCTGCATCACAAACAGGAGCGCCTGCGATGGTGTACTCAACGACGGACCTGGGTGCACGAATGGCAAAACTTCATTTTTGCGGATGAATCCAGGTTCTGTTTACAGCATCCTGATGGTCGCATCCGTGTTTGGCGACATCGTGGTGAACGCACATTGGAAGCGTGTATTCGTCATCGCCATACTGGCGCATCACCCGGCGTGATTGTATCGGGTGCCATTGGTTACACGTCTCGGTCACCTCTTGTTCGCATTGACGGCACTCTGAACAGTGGACGTTACATTTCAGATGTGTTACGACCCGTGGCTCTACCCTTCATTCGATCCCTGCGAAACCCTACATTTCAGCAGCATAATGCACGACCGCATGTTGCAGGTCCTGTACGGGCCTTTCTGGATACAGTAAATGTTCGACTGCTGCCCTGGCCAGCACATTCTCCAGATATCTCACCAATTGAAACGTCTGGTCAATGGTGGCCGAGCAACTGGCTCGTCACAATACGCCTGGCACTACTCTTGATGAACTCTGGTATCGTGTTGAAGCTGCATGGGCAGCTGTACCTCTACACCCCATCCAAGCTCCGTTTGACTCAATGCCCAGGCGTATCAAGGCCGTTATTACGGCCAGAGGTGGTTGTTCTGGGTACTGATTTCTCAGGATCTATGCACCCAAATCGCGTGAAAATGTAATCACATGCCAGTTCTGGTGTAATATATTTGTCCAATGAAAACCCGTTTATCATCTGCATTTCTTCTTGGTGTAGCAATTTAAATGGCCAGTAGCGTATTTCCACTTTCGCCACATGACGGTCAGTCCAGCATTGTCAAACAGGATAGTTTTGATACTCCAGGTGTTATGACGCGAGGAGGCATGGGCGTCCTGACTTCCATATCTTTGAACACGGTACAATCACCTGAAAGCGATACTGTGACACTGTACTCCTCTCCCTTTGATTCGTTGCGCGGCTGGCGGCAGTACCTCTCTTTGCCATCGATTTCTCTTTGGCCGGCCGCGAGACAGTCGTTCATCGCAGGTTCGGCTATTTAAGTCTGCAGCGTCGAGGCAACAGACTTGTGTTTCTGCAAACCCACTCATAAACCAGCTTGGACAACCCAACGAAGACCGAGACGGCCAAAAAAGGCCGCTGGCACTCCTCCACCTCTAAAGGGTAGGACACCACATGAAGAGGACGCTGTCTCTGCAATCGCCAACCGTGAAGACAAACAAAAAAGAGAGGCACTTGACGAAAACGACCGAGAATGAGTAGGCGAAACCAACAACTGGTTAATACTACACTCACCACGGGACAACAACACCCACAGAAGAGGCTTGCGACAGCAGCTCTCACTGTGTGGTGCGTCGGTTGTGGTTACAGCACCGTCGGGGAGGCTGGCCCTTACTTGGTTCGCATGCTCATTGTGCGTGGTATTACTGAAATGCTGCGGCCGGAGACGGCGGAAAGGTTTTTGGTTCCGGCACGTGGCGTGGTGCTTGGCTTTTCTCGTCACGCAGTGCACGTTGACAAGAAGAGCTTGCCGAAGCGTCGCCCGGCATTGTTCGCCTGGGCACATGGTGTGTGTTTGATTTAAACAGGGGCAACTGTGTACTTATTTATATTTGTTAACTAATGTTGTGTTCAGTGTGAATTTATCAACGTTATATCACACGTGGGATGATAACGGGACTTGGGCTTTCCATCTTAGTTTCCTATCACTTGTCGAAGGATCTACGGCTATATGTAAGGAAATCCGGTGAGCTCCTCATTATTGAGTGAAGGTATATCTAAATTGTTGTGACTTTGGTAATTAAGTACAAAAATTTGCACCTTAGTTTACGAGTAACGAAATACTGTACTGTCTCGTTAAACACAAGATTCCATGGAAGTGTACTTCTGGTGTAGTCTGCGCCGTTTAAAGTAATACTCAGCTGTTACTAACAGGTTTCAATGAACAATCTTATTTACGCGTGTATTACAGTATTTAAATGAATTCTCAAGTGTTGAGTTAAAAAAAAAGTTTTTGGCGAGCCTTCCTGTTTTAATATTAAGTTTTATTCTTTTATGTAATTTGAATGTGCAATTGCAAGTGTGCTGTTGTAGTTGATTTATGTTTCAGTTGTGCACAGCGCAGTGTGTTTCGTCTGGTGGGGGGACGTGGCACCGGGTCTTGACGACTTGGCCGTTGCCAGTGGAACTGTGATTCGTTATACCGGGATCCATGTTGCTGGCCTTCTGTCTCGATCTCGCCCGTAAGTTGAGTATTGCTGTTCTCTTTGTTCCTGGCTCTGTCAGGTCGTTAAGCTTTGTAGCGCGCTCTTCCGCCGCTTTGGCGAGTGTACCTTTCGCTCGAAATATGAATTTAAACCTGTGAAACTGTAATTAGTGCCCGATGAGATTGCTGGAGGCTCCGCCTTATTAATTCTGTGTTCTCTTGTCAACCATTTGTATCATATTTTTACTCTGTATGCTGGTTGTGAAGTTTAATTTTTATAAAGGAGAGTTTCATGTGCGTATGTTCTCACAGAATGTTTAGTTGCTGAGGCGATGCTTTTTATTAATTGTTTGTTATTTAATCAGTGCCTCCCCGTGCGGGCATCAACTGGATTATCCCTTAGTCAGAAGTTCGTGTGTCCGGTGTCTTCATTGCCGAGCGGTGAAGTTTTAGAAGTTGCTTTCATTGTTACTTGTGTGCCTCATGTTATGTCTTAGTGTTATACCTTGGTATGAATTTATGTTGCAAAACAGAAGTCATTGTACAGGATAGTCTTGTGGGTTCAGAGTTCGGCAAATTTAGATTGTATTAAGTATTTACACCACCAGAAATTTTCTTTATGTTTTATGAATTTGTTATGTAGATTTTAACAGGTGCTTAAGAAAAATTTTTATTCTGCTCCTGTGAGGTTGTTAGATTTATCTGTTTTATTGCATTGAAATTGTGCAAGGAAATAAACATTGTTTGACGCAAGCTCTGTATGTTTGGTAATTATGGCCCTGCTGCTTCCTGTCGTATTATTGGACGCAAATAGGTTCGCCGGTGACATTGTAATTCTGTCAGAGACAGCAAAGGACTTGGAAGAGCAGTTGAACGGAATGGACAGTGTCTTGAGAGGAGGATACCAGATGAACATCAACAAAAGCAAAACGAGGATAGTCGAATTAAGTCGGGTGATGCTGAGGGTATTAGATTAGGAAATGATACACTTAAAGTAGTAAAGGAGTTTTGCTATTTGGGGTGCAAAGCAACTGATGATGGTTGAAGTAGAGAGGATATAAAATGTAGACTGGCAATGGCAAGGAAAGCATTTCTGAAGAAGAGAAATTTGTTAACATCGAGTATAGATTTAAGTGTCAGGAAGTCGTTTCTAAAAGTATTTGTATGGAGTGTAGCTATGTATGGAAGTGAAACATGGACGATAAATATTTTAGACAAGAAGAGAATGAAAGCTTTCAAAATGTGGTGCTACAGAAGAATGCTGAAGATTAGATGCGTAGATCACATAACTAATGATGAAGCATTGAATAGAATTGGGGAAGAGTTTGTCGCACAATTTGACTAGAAGAAGGGATCGGTTAGTAGGACATGTTCGGAGGCATCAAGGGATCACCAATTTAGTATTTGAGGGAAGCGTGGAGGGTAAAAGTCGTAGAGGGAGACCAAGAGATGAATACACTAAGCAGATTCAGAAGGATAGAGTCTCATGGAGAGTTGCATCAAACCAGTCTCAGGACTGAAGACCACAACAACAACAGCAAGTACCAGTCATGTGTGTCTTCCCAGGGGTGCATTCGGCCCTGAATTCATTTTTATGGACGACCATGCGCGACGACATGGAACAGAACAGGTGGAGGAGCCTTTGTAACGAGAGGATATTCGGGGAACGGAATGGCCCGCCTGTTCCCCCGACTTAAATCCAATCGAGCACGCTTGGGATGTGTTGGGGAGATATATGAAGCACGCCCACATGCACCAATAACCATCCACCAGTTGTCAACCGCGCTGATGGAGGATGGAACGCCCTGCCCCGAGAACTCCTTACCAACCCTGTGGCCAGCTTGGGAGCACTTTGCAGAACTTGCATCGCCGTCCGTGGTATTCACACTACCTCTTAAGCACCGTGTCCCGCCTTTGTTAATGTCCAGGGGGTCATCATAAATCACGGTAACCTCAGTGTAACTATTGTCTTTGAACAAAAGTGTCAGTTCTGTTCGTGCCATTGCGTATCTCTTTCAGTTACCTTCTGTACTATACTGCAGCAGTACTTTCAGTGTATGGTCCAAGTTTCATCGAGCAACGTTACGTGGCAGCGACATATCATGCGAAAGGTTTTCTCGTTTTTAAGTTTCGCCCACCAGTGGAGGCCTCCCACACACATAATGATCTGGTATAATAACAACATAAAATCGTATACCAGTCTGTTGAAAAGACAAACAAAATTAACACAAGGGTAAGAGAAATGAGAATAGTGACTTTATAAACCAAATTTTGGATAGGCACTGTAACAAAAGACACGAAAAATTATCTTCTCTGGGAATAAAACTTCATGACGGACAAATTAAGAAAGACTTTACTGAATTGAAACGATGTGGGAAACCTGAAAAACTTGGTTCGATTGAGCTCAGGTGGATTTTAAAAAGTCATTTGGATTAGTGAAATAAGAAATATATTACAAATGAACTAATTCTACAGAGTAGCGTTTCCAGTATAAAAACAGTAGAGGAGACATGTTGAAGTTGGTGCCCAAAGGCTGAAACATCTAAAACACACTCCGAAGAATCAAGGTGGGATGGACGAAGGATTGAAGGGACGGTGACAGGAACAATGCAATCACAGGAATTATCATTTGAAAAATTAAATTAGAAATAGATTCCAAGTATGGCTAACCGTCCTGTATGCAACTGTTTAATCAGAAATGGAGTTTACCTCACATCGGATAAGCGCTGAAAAGTCAATTAACTGTGTCCATTTCAAAGAAATAACTCCGAATTTTTTTTTTCACGATGCTACCTCTGCACCAAAATATGGCTTTTATATTGCCATACGAACTAGAATGCAACCATGCTCTGTTGTCAAAGGAGTCTTAGGTCAGCCACTTCACTTTCAATTAACAAATCAAAGAACTCCTCCCAGTTTCCTGGAAGTACACGATGAATAAACGATGGCATCGAGATGGGGCGAGCTACTACAAATAACTGCGGCCTAAACTAACTGTTTGCTATAAAAATAATGAAAAATCACGCGAATAAAGTTTCAAAGGTACTGTTCACTGGTGCATGCTGTGAGCCAGAACTGGAGACTACCGAACGAGGTGGCGCAGTGGTTGGCACACTGAACACGCATTCGGGAGGACGACGGTTCAAACCCGCGTCTGGCCATCCTGACTTAGGTTTTCAGTGATTCCCCTAAATCGCTCCAGGCAAATGGATGCTTCCTGTGAAAGGGCACGGCCGACTTCCTTCCCCATCCATCCCCAGTCCGCAAACATACGAATAATTCGTTTTAAACCGAAATGGGAGGCCGATGCTCCGCATTGGCTCACACAACTTAGATGTCCACCGTGGTCCACTAGTCAGTAGGACCCACATCTTTCCAGCCTCAGGCTGCTGGATAAACAGTAAGTCACATATCGATTGGAGCTTTCTCATAACTTCAATAGAATTTACGCTGTGGGGATTTTAGAATAAAAATACCAATTGCCTGAAAATAGCCTAATAAACCATCTAGAACGAACATTGAGGTGAAAAAACGACATGCATGGACTCAACAAGCTGTTGAAAGTTCCCTGCAAAAAATACTGAGACATGCTGCCTCTATAGCTGGCCAAAATTGCGAAAGTGTGCCCGGTGCAGGATTCTGTGCACGAACTTACCTCTCTATTATGTCCGATACCTTCATTTCGGCCGATTTGGGTGACCAAATCACTCACTCGAATTGTCCGGAATGGTCTTCAAACCAATCGTGAACCATTGTGGCACGACGCACTGTCATCCATAAAAATGAAGTCCATAAATGGCTGCAAATGGTTTCCCAGTAGGCTAACATAAACATTTCCAGTTAATGATCGGTTCTGTTGGACCAGAGGACCCAGATTATTCCGTGTAAACACAGCCCATCCCACTATGGAGCTACCAACAGCTTGCACAGTGTCTTGTTGACAACTTGTGTTCATGGCTTCGTAGGGTCTGCGCCACGCTCGAAAGCTACCATCAGCTCTTACCACCATCAGCTCTTATCAACAGAAATCGGGACCCATCTGACGAGGCCACGGTTTTCCAGTTGTCTAGCGTCCAACTGACATGGTCAGAGCGCAGGAGCCGCCTTGCATGTGATGTCTTGTTGTTAGGAAAGGCACTCGCGTCGGTCCTCTGCTGCCATAGCCCATTAATGCCAAATTTCGCCGCACTGTACGAGAGAATATTCTCGTCGTTCGTCCCACATTGATTTCTGCGGTAATTTCAGGCAGTGTTGCTTGTCTGTTAACACTGACATCTCCAAGCAAACACCGCTGCTCTCGGTCGTTAAGTGAAAGACGTCGGCCACTGCGTTGCTTGTGGTGAGAGGTATAGCTGAAACGTGGTGTTCTCTGCACCCTCTTGATGCTGTGGATACTGGAATACCGAATTTCCTAACGATTTTTGAAATGAAACGACCCTTACCTCTAGCGCCAACTACCATTCCGCATTCGATGTCTGTTAATTCCCGTCGTGTTGTCGAAATCACATCGGACACACTTTTTTCATGAATCACCTGAATATAAGTGACAGCTCTCCCAATGCACTGAAATTCAATATCTTGTTTACGCGATATTACCGCCATCTGTATATGTACATATCGTTATTCCATAAATTTTGTCACCTCAGTATATATCAGAAGAAAACTGTGTGTGTCTATGTGTGTGTGTGTGAGAGAGAGAGAGAGAGAGACAGACAGACAGACAGACAGAGAGAGAGAGAGAGAGTGTGTGTGTGAGAGAGAGAGAGAGAGGGGGGGGGGAGGGGGGGCAAAAGCTGTTATGCGTAGCTGTCTTTTTAAATTTACTGAACGGCTCTTGATCAAATTATAAGTTGTTTAATTGGTGAAGTGTGATATTGTCGAGATAAATGTGTGTATCAGCTGATACCTTTCACCAAACTCTATAATCTCACAGCTTGATTGTCAGTGTGTAAGTAGTTATTAGTTTTACATGATTTGTGGCGATTTTATGGGTATTAGGCCGTGGTCCAAAGTATATTTCTCTGCCTACAATATATGCTTTTGCCCTTGGCCTAAGAGCCATAAACGAAAATCACCAAGAACGCAAATTCCGGCCGTGAAAATATGCATTATATGAGTCTCAATTAATTCGCTTGGTATCAACAGAAATATAGTATCGAACTGTTCAACACATGACACTCTTTAGAATTATTTATCGAGCTCCTTTGCACCTCGTATTGTTTCCGTGATACAAACAGATAAGTACAACGATTCGAAAACTAGTATAGTGAAACATGCGGTCATAGCCAAGTTTGGTAGTTCTACATAGTCAGCTCTCACCTCTAGTTGCACAGCATATGACTACTGGGCTCAACTCGGCTCGCCTCTTACCCCCAAGCTGCGAGCTGCTGTACCATGTCCCCTCTCCCTTGTACTACGGAGAGTCTCATCTGTCATCTCATCAGTCTTGAGAAGCAGCTCAGAGAAAATTCCAAGTCTTTCTGGCGGGATGAGAATTACAATCGTGTTCCTTCCGGAAGTGTGTCCAGTCAACTACTGCACCATCTCTCCAGATAAAACATAAAATGAAGAGAACATAAAGAAAAGTTGAATCATGTGGTATTGGTGATTGGACACAGTCTGCTAGATAGGAACATTTTGATTTCTGAAGGGTCTGTAGAGTGCACAACAATTAAAGTAAGGAAATGCAACAACATCACGCATGTATCATCTGCAGTGTCCGTACAATATTACATGACCTCCAGCTGAGCAGAGGGCGTGGTAGCGGAGGGGGCGTTGTGGTGTGGGCTCCGTTGCGAACGGGACAGCACGGTAGTAGAGGCGTGATCCTACAGCTTAAGTCTTTACACAAACGCCTATGCCACAGAACTTGTAAGTTACAGCTACCGAGTGTGCCAACGATTTACTAACAGGTTATACCAGTACGACAAATAATTCTACAAGTCAACCGTTTATCATCAGAAAGTCAGTGGGTATAGGATTAAGCTGAAATTGCAACATTAGGAGCGATTTATTTTCCCTTGTCTTGTACATCCTTTTTTTCTTTCTCTTGTTGCCATGTTAAAATTAGCTTATTTTCCAAAAACATGGGTTTACACAATTTCACCTCGCTAACATGCCAATGCAGCTCTAACAGCAACAGACTCCTGAAACAGTGTACTATAAACTAAGCAACTGAGGACAGGTAAGGTTAACAGCTTATAAAAAGCTCATACTCGGTATAAAAATAATAGTGTGATTTCCTCACTTATGTATCCTTTTGCCAGCTATCGATGGTACTTCAAACAATTATATAATTTCATCGCAAAAGCCTGTAGTTATTCACATATTGCAGTACATAAGAAAGTTTTGTAAGTTAGCTATGTGGCAACCCCCCCATGAACCATGGACCTTGCCGTTGGTGGGGAGGCTTGCGTGCCTCAGCGATACAGATGGCCGTACCGTAGGTGCAACCACAACGGAGGGGTATCTGTTGAGAGGCCAGACAAACATGTGGTTCCTGAAGAGGGGCAGCAGCCTTTTCAGTAGTTGCAGGGGCAACAGTCTGGATGATTGACTGATCTGGCCTTGTAACATTAACCAAAACGGCCTTGCTGTGCTGGTACTGCGAACGGCTGAAAGCAAGGGGAAACTACAGCCGTAATTTTTCCCGAGGACATGCAGCTCTACTGTATGATTAAATGATGATGGCGTCCTCTTGGGTAAAATATTCCGGAGGTAAAATAGTCCCCCATTCGGATCTCCGGGCGGGGACTACTCAAGAGGACGTCGTTATCAGGAGAAAGAAAACTGGCATTCTACGGATCGGAGCGTGGAATGTCAGATCACTTAATCGGGCAGGTAGGTTAGAAAATTTAAAAAGGGAAATGGATAGGTTAAAGTTAGATATAGTGGGAATTAGTGAAGTTCGGTGGCAGGAGGAACAAGACTTTTGGTCAGGTGATTACAGGGTTATAAATACAAAATCAAATAGGGGTAATGCAGGAGTAGGTTTAATAATGAATAAAAAAATAGGAGTGCGGGTTAGCTACTACAAACAGCCAAGATAGACACAAAGCCCATGCCTACTACAGTAGTACAAGTTTATATGCCAACTAGCTCTGCAGATGATGAAGAAATAGATGAAATGTATGACGAGATAAAAGAAACTATTCAGGTAGTGAAGGGAGACGAAAATTTAATAGTCATGGGTGACTGGAATTCGTCAGTAGGAAAAGGGAGAGAAGGAAACATAGTAGGTGAATATGGATTGGGGGGAAGGAATGAAAGAGGAAGCCGCCTTGTAGAATTTTGCACAGAGCATAACTTAATCATAGCTAACACTTGGTTCAAGAATCATGAAAGGAGGCTGTATACATGGAAGAAGCCAGGAGATACTGACAGGTTTCAGATAGATTATATAATGGTAAGACAGAGATTTAGGAACCAGGTTTTAAATTGTAAGACATTTCCAGGGGCAGATGTGGATTCTGACCACAATCTATTGGTTATGAACTGCAGATTGAAACTGAAGAAACTGCAAAAAGGTGGGAATTTAAGGAGATGGGACCTGGATAAACTGAAAGAACCAGAGGTTGTAGAGAGTTTCAGGGAGAGCATAAGGGAACAATTGACAGGAATGGGGGAAAGAAATACAGTAGAAGAAGAATGGGTAGCTCTGAGGGATGAAGTGGTGAAGGCAGCAGACGATCAAGTAGGTAAAAAGACGAGGGCTAATAGAAATCCTTGGGTAACAGAAGAAATATTGAATTTAATTGATGAAAAGAGAAAATATAAAAATGCAGTAAATGAAGCAGGCAAAAAGGAATACAAACGTCTCAAAAATGAGATCGACAGGAAGTGCAAAATGGCTAAGCAGGGATGGCTAGAGGACAAATGTAAGGATGTAGAGGCTTGTCTCACTAGGGGTAAGATAGATACTGCCTACAGGAAAATTAAAGAGACCTTTGGACAGAAGAGAACCACTTGTATGAATATCAAGAGCTCAGATGGAAACCCAGTTCTAAGCAAAGAAGGGAAGGTAGAAAGGTGGAAGGAGTATATAGAGGGTTTATACAAGGGAGATGTACTTGAGGACAATATTATGGAAATGGAAGAGGATGTAGATGAAGACGAAATGGGAGATAAGATACTGCGTGAAGAGTTTGACAGAGCACTGAAAGACCTGAGTCGAAACAAGGCCCCGGGAGTAGACAACATTCCACTAGAACTACTGATGGCCTCGGGAGAGCCAGTCATGACAAAACTCTACCATCTGGTGAGCACGATGTATGAGACAGGCGAAATACCCTCAGACTTCAAGAAGAATATAATAATTCCAATCCCAAAGAAAGCAGGTGTTGACAGATGTGAAAATTACCGAACTATCAGTTTAATAAGTCACAGCTGCAAAATACTAACGCGAATTCTTTACAGACGAATGGAAAAACTGGTAGAAGCTGACCTCGGGGAAGATCAGTTTGGATTCCGTAGGAATGTTGGAACACGTGAGGCAATACTGACCTTACGACTTATCTTGGAAGAAAGATTAAGAAAAGGGAAACCTACGTTTCTAGCATTTGTAGACTTAGAGAAAGCTTTTGACAATGTTGACTGGAATACTCTCTTTCAAATTCTGAAGGTGGCAGGGGTAAAATACAGGGAGCGAAAGGCTATTTACAATTTGTACAGAAACCAGATGGCAGTTATAAGAGTCGAGGGGCATGAAAGGGAAGCAGTGGTTGGGAAAGGAGTGAGACAGGGTTGTAGCCTCTCTCCGATGTTATTCAATCTGTATATTGAGCAAGCAGTAAAGGAAACAAAAGAAAAATTCGGAGTAGGTATTAAAATTCATGGAGAAGAAGTAAAAACTTTGAGGTTCGCCGATGACATTGTAATTCTGTCAGAGACAGCAAAGGACTTGGAAGAGCAGTTGAACGGAATGGACAGTGTCTTGAAAGGAGGATATAAGATGAACATCAACAAAAGCAAAACGAGGATAATGGAATGTAGTCAAATTAAGTCGGGTGATGCTGAGGGAATTAGATTAGGAAATGAGACACTTAAAGTAGTAAAGGAGTTTTGCTATTTAGGGAGTAAAATAACCGATGATGGTCGAAGTAGAGAGGATATAAAATGTAGACTGGCAATGGCAAGGAAAGCGTTTCTCAAGAAGAGAAATTTGTTAACATCGAGTATAGATTTAGGTGTCAGGAAGTCGTTTCTGAAAGTATTTGTATGGAGTGTAGCCATGTATGGAAGTGAGACATGGACGATAACTAGTTTGGACAAGAAGAGAATAGAAGCTTTCGAAATGTGGTGCTACAGAAGAATGCTGAAGATAAGGTGGGTAGATCACGTAACTAATGAGGAGGTATTGAATAGGATTGGAGAGAAGAGAAGTTTGTGGCACAACTTGACTAGAAGAAGGGATCGGTTGGTAGGACATGTTTTGAGGCATCAAGGGATCACAAATTTAGCATTGGAGGGCAGCGTGGAGGGTAAAAATCGTAGAGGGAGACCAAGAGATCAATACACTAAGCAGATTCAGAAGGATGTAGGTTGCAGTAGGTACTGGGAGATGAAGAAGCTTGCACAGGATAGAGTAGCATGGAGAGCTGCATCAAACCAGTCTCAGGACTGAAGACCACAACAACAACAACTATGTGGCAAAATACTCTCCGGTTTGGATGCTATCATTTGCCAAAGTTTGTTCCGGAATCTCAAACCTTTTACGAGATACGAGGCGAGTTATGAATATTTCACTTCCACTCTATTGTTTGCATATACGATTGTAAGTACATATAACCCTTTTTCCCAAGACTAGCGATAGATGAAGATCTCGTCTCACGTTTAAACAAAAATTCTGTTTATCACCTCCATTTCGTATGCAGTAACATGCACCAAACACATAGCGACCCTTATTTTTACTTGAAAACTATTCAAATTTGTACAGTACCTTGTTAAGTCTATACATATTACAATAACTATGACCGTTAACGATATGATGGACAGTTCCTCATGAAGCTAACGAACGAGGCTATGAGATGCGTGAGAATTATTTTTTTACCGAATAGTTTCTTTAAAATCGTCTGAGAAAAGTTTGCAGTGCAACCGGCGTTCCCACATTGTAACCGAGGTGGACAGTGAATGTTTCGCTCATAACGGTCGACAGCCATCTTGGATGGCCGCCCCTTTGGTCCAGAGTGATGGACTCGCCCATCGCTGAAAACGATAGTGCTAAGTGATCTTGCGCAAGATCTACTTGCTACATACAACTATCGTATTTCTGTTGCGTAGACCTTGTGGACCTAGGCAGAAACGTATGACCCTGTCAGTCTTAATAACAAATGAAGTAATACAAGGGTGATTCAAATGAAATCCTTGAAAGTGCAATAAAACTTCTAAATGTTGTACTATCGATTTGGCAGGATGTAAGAGGTGTCGGTATGTTTCGACAAACGACCAACAGTTAGCAAGCCTGTTGCATAACAGAAAAGAAAGCTGAGTCCGTGCAGAGATGGCCATTCATTTGCCGCCTTGCACTGCATTGGAGCAGCGATCTGTGAAACGGTTTTTGAGTACCGTAGCTGCAATGTACACGAAAGTGGTGTGAGACGAAGCGGCCATCTGGATGCACTTTCAATAACTTTACTTATGTCTTGACCACACTTTTATTTTTCATCAACCTTACGCGTTTCGACTTTCCGTCATTTCCAAAGGCTACGTCAGTCATATAAAAACATTACATACATTGTATCACGTCAACATTCTCGAGCACGAGACAAGTGTTTTTATATGACTGACATAGAATTACCTTTGAAAATGACGGAAAGTCGAAATGCGTAAGGCTGATGAAAAATAAGTGTGGTCAAGACATAACTAAAGTTATTAAAAGTTTTTTCAGTAGTGAAACAGTTAAACCTGCGGGAATGCATCTTAGGACGAAAACACAGATCGTTGATTTGTGTGGTTACCTACAGCAACGGTGCGCGTGGTGCATAAAGTTTAAAAGAAGTGTAAATTTTTTGTCAATGATACACTCTAAAACAAAAAAGCTACGCACCACGAACGAATTACCCGAATGAGACGGAGATAGGCAGATGTGATTTGCTTGTAATGACAAACGAATGAACAATTTCAGAAAAATTGTGTGATTTGTTCAAGAGAAAGAGCTTCACAATAATATGTTGTTCCACCGCTAGCCCTTACCCCAGAAGTTATTTGTCTTGGCATTGATTGACAGAATCGTTGGATGCTCCCCTGAGGAACATCGTGCCAAATTCTGCCCAATTGGCGCATTAAATCGTCAAACTCGTGAGCTGCTCGGAGGGCCCTGCCGATAATGCTCCAAACGATGTCAACTGTGGAGAGATCCGACGACCTTGCTGGATAAGGCAGGGTGTGTCAAGCACGAACACAAGCTGTAGAAACTCTCGCCATGAGCGGGCGAGCATTATCCTGCTGAAATCCAAGCACACGATGGCCTGTCATGAAGCGCAACAACTCCGGGCGCAGAATATCGTCGATGTACTGCTACGCTGTAAGAGTGTCGCGGATGGCAATCAAAGGGGTTCCTGCTATGAAATGAAATGGCACCCCAGTCCATAACTGCTGGCTGTCAGGCCGCATCCCACTACAGTCTGGGGCTTCTTCAACCAAGTCTTCGCCGATCACAAGCGCTCACTTTGAAGTAAGATTACAGGCTGAAGACGTATCTGAAGACGCTCCAGACAGTGGAGGGATACCAACCTGACTGTCGCCCGCCATACGGCGACAGCCAGGAGTGATGGTCTTGGATCCCATTTCTTTCCACAGCAGGGCCACTTTGGTTGTCACTCGCGTCACCCTTACTGCACAGTGGTATGTCGACGATATTCTACGCCCCGTTTTATAGCCCTTCATGGCAAGCCAGGTCGCCAGATCTCTTTCCAATTGAGAACGTTGGAGCACTGTGAGCAGGGCCCTGAAACCATCCCGGGATTTTGACGATCCAACTCACCAGTTGGGCAGAATTTGGTACTATATCCCTCAGGAGAGCATCCAACAACTCCTTCAATCAATGTTAAGCCGAATAACTATTTCTATAAGGGCCATGGGTGTACCAGTGTGTTACTAACTTGCTCAATTTGTGAGGCTCTTCCTCTCTAATAAATCATCCAATATTTCTGAAGCTCTAAAACTTTTCATTTTTTGTGTGCACAGGTACAGTACATGGACCGATTTCCGTTTTTTATACTGTTTTTCGTTGGTTCTTTTAGTAAGTATCATTTCTATGCCGACGACCTTCAGCTTAACGCAAGTACCAGACCTGAGATAGCAGTACTGTGATCGTCCAGATGAATGATGATATGTCATGACTAGTAAGCTGGCCATTGAACCTTGGACTTCGAGATAAACTAAATGCAAAAATTTCACAGTAATCTTGGTATCCCATCACAAATTACTAAGTTCAAAATTTCGAGGCGAACATCTGCCTCCTGTACTGTTCGACGGTATTCCAACACCGCTTGAGAAAAGTGAAGAACTTGGGTGTACCGTTTGATGAGCATCTCATCTGGACAGAAAATGCTGTCATGTGCTGAAAGGCTTCAGTTTGCCTCTGTTCCCCCAAAACATTTCGGAATATATTTCCAGATGACGTGAAACGTAAACTGGTGCAATCACTCGTTCTACCGAACCTCCACTGTTGTGATGTAATTCAGCACTGCATGAGTGTAGAAACACTACACGGTTAGAACTAACCAAGAAAGCTTGTGTGCGTCAGGACTGCAACGTTCATTTATGTGACCATGTCAGTGCTTCATGCATAAGTGTGGTCGCGTCCTGTAAGTTACACGATTACCTTACGCTGTGTTTACTTAACCAGTTGCTCAGCATGCAATCATCGCAGTACTTCGAATCTGGGATTAAATATCTTTCACCTCACCATAATCCAACAATCTTACTTATCTAGTATTCTGTCTGTACCCTCTTACAAGAGAGAAACATTCAGAAACCCCTTCGATCTTGTTGCTGTCCCCCTCAGGAAGCAACTGCCCTGCAATCTGTGCACAGATCTATCTCGTGCTATACTTAAAAAAACTGAAGCACTTTTGTCAACCTAATAAGGTTTCCCAAATATTATCGCACATGGTCAATTTTCCCTCAAATAGTAAGGTCAATGCTGCTATCGTCTCGCAGCTACACTTCTTTCTCCTGTAGTGTCTCTATGAGTCATGTGACTTTCTTCTCCGTTATGTTTATTCACTGCGTGTTATCACCTATCTGCATCTCCCCCTCTTCCACCAATTTCACTCATGCTGGTTGCTAATAGCATTTATAATTCAGACGTACCTTACCGTAATTTTTATTTGTAGTTTTAATTATAATTAATGACTATAAGCTATGTGCGTAGTTTTTTGTACTATTATAATTTCTAAATGTACTGCAACATACTTGTAAAATGTGTAATGTAAAACACGTAGGGTGTCTTATTAGGTGTAACAAAGGGGCTGATGGCTGTAATTTGCCGGGCTAGATAAATGAATAAATAACAATAACATCTATGATGAACACTTCTTGCCAGGACCAGGCACACATCGTAATGACGAACGAAAACATAGCCGCAGTGGAAACTGGCGTATTGTTGCAAATGAAATAGCCATTATTTTGGATATTTGTGCTGGTTCAGCACACAACATTATCCACGATGTACTGCGATTCAGCTACGTGTCCGCATAACGGGTACCACATCCGTTGACTGCTGAATTGAGAGATCGTCGTGTTGGTGCCTATGAACAAGTACAGGTCGAAGATAATGGGTTTCTGGACAGAGCTGTTACAGGAGATGAATCCTCAACCCACTATCATAAACCTGAAGCTAAAAGATCGAATAAGGGAAGGTGATACAGATCGTAGCCAAAAGCAAAAAGAAAAAAAGAAAAAATCCGTACTCAACTATCGGCAGGATTTTGGAACGCAAAAGAGGTCATTTTGGAGCATTACATGGAAAGGATATTAAGAGTGGCAGTAATTTGCACAACTACATCACCTTCGGTCTGCAATTTGGAGTAAACGACAAGGACTTACGACTGCGGGTGTAAGGTTGCAACACGGCAATGCTCGTTCCCAGACTGCCAATTCAGTCGTAGCAGCAATACATGACACGAAATTTGACTGCCCCGAGCACCCACCTTACTCACAAATCTCGCCTCGAGCGACTTACGTGTCACTGGAAGGTAAGAATTTCAGAAACAATGAAGAGATCAAAACACTGGTGCTCTAGTGGCTGCATTCACAAACGAGAGAATTCTTCTGAAGAGGTACCCATGCACTTCTGAAGCGGTGGAATGCGTGCGTTAGACATCATGGCGGCTACACCGAAAAATGATATATCTGTAATTTTTCCGTATTACCTCAGTTGTATAATAACAAATAATTATGTTTTTCATTTGAGTCGTCCTTGTAAAATAGTTTCAATATGACGGGGTAAAAGCAACATTTTAATTAGATTTGTTTTGCACACTTGTAATCACATCTGAGTATTTTTAATTCAACCTAATTAAATCTGTGAAATCGATATATGACACATGTGTCCGTAGCTAAAGCCCAAACGAAATTTGGTGCACGTATTGTGACAACGATAATAATGAGATAGCACAAGAAGAGGAGCGAGTGTATAGACGAAATGACAAGAGTTCAGAATGTCACAGAGATTTTTATGAAAGTGAAAGAAATTTCTCGAATAGCCAAGATAACTGACACAAGATGGACTACGTATATCCTTTTTTTTTTAAATTCTACACTACAAGAAGGAAATAAGTAAACTTAGAAGTATAGAGTAGGTCTAAATACGTAAAGTAGGTCAGTATATTATGTAATAGAGATAAACGTGGCTTATACTGCTATGTGAGGAATGTAAAAAGCGAAGAAAGGCTGAGTAGGCAGAAAAGACCAGGCTGGAAATGATATACTTGACATATACAACCACAGACGAAGAGCATTGAAGCCATTCACATCCGCTAAGTTGCATTTTATATATTGTGGTCGTGTAGTGGAAATTTGCATGTGTAGCAGCGACGACAATGTAAACTTTCATTTTGTAGTTGAACTGACAGAGGGAAGCAAGCAGCTTATGCATGAATAATTACGTTCATCTGACGGCACGATGGGAATTGACTAGAAGAAGATGAGGTCAGCTGTCAGTAGACTAGTATGTAGTCCAGCATGATGGGTATTATGAGCACCTCACAAATTTGCTACTCAAAGTGCACTTACTATGCCGATGTTGCTACGAAGCCGGTTTCGACAGATGTTCAAGGACATCTATGTCGTCATCGTTAATCTATGATAACGATCAATTTTAGTTTGCTCCTTATTTCTGCAGAGGACTTTGCTCTCTTCCAAGGCCTACTCGACGAGATTTTTTGCTCCTCTAGCTGGATTAAAAATGTGAGGAGAAAATCACGGTGCCGTGCCTTGTAATTTGGCGGTCATGTGTGTCGATTCGGCAGTGTAGGTGTTTGAATCACGCTTGGCAGGCCCTCTTATTGCGATGTGCACGGTCATTCATAAGTTCCCGACACGGTGCTCGTAATTAATTCCTAGTGGGGGGGCCCTGCTTTCTTGTCCTTTCGTTCGGTCTCTCAATATGCAACATCAGCAAGTACTTCGATGAATACGACTCCTAGTGCCACAGTTACTGTAAAACGTCCGGCAGAAGGCAACGTTATTACAGATGGATACAAGGCAAAGATTTGCGAAGCAGAAAGAGGGGAGAGGAGTGAGGGGGCGGAGGAAAGGGAGCAATCGATAGTGATCTGAGGATGACAATATTCTGTCATCTGTCTGAAGCATTTGACGGAAAAAGATCACCTCATTGTTCTGGAGAATCTTGAATTTTATAATAATGAAGGCACAACTGTTAAGTGATCTCCCTCATATTTATCTAACTTCAGCGTGTCGTGTTACTGACTTCATCAGTTTGCGTAATTAATCATGTTCTGACCACTGCCGAGCAACTAATAGCATGCCAAGGAGATCGATAATACGTTCTCTCCTAATCGTACTGCGACGTATTCCTTATTGTCGATAAATCGGAAAGCACTCTCTTCATTCACAATACAAAACTTATGAAGTAATCTAATCCCCCAAAAGTGCTGTGAGAGAAGCAAAGAAAAATGCAATTTCCTTGAAATTATTAGTTTTCTGTAAATGGACAATAATTTAGGAACCAATTGATTCAGTGCTTTGCTAGTTATTACGAAAGTACGGCAACAATAGCACAGTATGAAGATCAGGTAATTCGTAAAATAAAATGTTCAAAGGACGCCCATCCGCTTAGCTGCAGTTCACCATCTTTTATTCCGTGTGTGACTGTTGATTTAGGCGATAAAATCTAAAAAAATCAGATTGTTGTCAATTTTAATGCCACATGCAACAACATTTTGTAGCACTTCTGAAATTTGACACATAGTATTCATTTCAGCAATTGTATTAAGTATAACATGGAACGTACACCTCCAAACTCTTTGTACACTGAAGCCTAAAAGAAACTGGTATAGGCATGCGTATTCAAATACAGAGATATGAAAACAGGCAGAATACGGCACTGTTGTCGGCAACACCTATATAAGACAACAAGCGTCTGGCGCAGTTGTTAGATCTGTTACTGCTGCTACAATGGAATGGCATCAAGATTTAAGTGAGTTTAAACGTGGTGTTTCAGTCGGCCTTCGAGCGATGGGACAAATCATCTCCAGGTAGGGATGAAGTGGAGATTCTTTCGCAAGACTATTTCACGAGTATACCGCGAATATCAGGAATACGGTAAAACATCAAATCTCCGACATCGCTGCGGCCGGAAAAATATCCTGCAAGAACGGGGCCGACGACGACTGAAGAGAATCGTTCAATATGACAGAAGTGCAACCCTTCTGCAAATTGCTGCAGATTTCAGTGCTGATCCATCAACAAGCGTCAGCGTGCGAATCATTCAACGAAACATCATCGATATGGGCTTTCGGAGCCGAAGGCCCACTCGTGTACCGTTGATGGCTGCACGTCACAGAGTTTTACGCTTCGCCTGAGCCCATCAACACCGACTTTGGACTGCGACTGGAAACATGTAGCCTGGTCGGTCCAGTCTCGTTTCAAATCGTATCGAGAGGATGGACGTGTACGAGCATGGAGACAACCTCATGAATCCATGGACCCTGCATGTCAGCAGAGGGCTGTTCAAGCCGGTGGAAGCCCTGTAATGGTGTAGGGCATGTGCAGTTGGAGTGATGTGGGACCTCGGATACGTCTAGATACGACTCTGACAGGTAACACGTATGTGAGCATCCTGTCTGATCAGCTGCATTCATTCATGTCCATTGTGCATACCGACCGACTTGGGCAATTCCATAAGGACAATTCGACACCCCATACGTCCATAATTGAAACAGAGTGGTTTCAGGAACACTACCCTGAGTTTAAATGCTTCCGCTGGCCACCAAACTCCCCATACATGAACGTTATTGAGCATATCTGTGATGTCTTGCTACGTGCTGTTCAGAAGAGATCTCTACCCCCTCGTACTCTGACGGATTTATGGACAGCCCTGCGGCATTCATAGTGTCAATTTCCTCCAGTATTACTTCAGAAATTAGTCGAGTCCATACCACGTTGTGCTGCGGCACTTCTGCGTGCTCGCGGGCGCGCTACACGATGTACCAATTTCTTTGGCTCTTCAGTCTAAATATGCGTTTAAGCAAACTATCAAACATTTTTTTAAGTCAGTTGCTACCTGCCAACACCAAATTGCTATTCGACAGCAGTATCAGTATTCAGAACACCATTCTTGGGAAATAAATTACTTCAAGTATTCACAATATTCTTCTAAAAAACAAAATAACCAGGTTAATAAAAAATTAAATATTTAAAATATTTAAAAAAGATGTTCGAAAGCCTCAAAAGCGATTTTCAAACAGGTAATAATTGTGTATGTGTGTGTGTGAATGTGAATTAGTACGTGCACCTGTGTTAACCGACTACTTAAATTAACCTGAGATGATTTACATAAACTGTGAAATATATACATCACGACTGCCAATCTTCATTGTGAGGGATCTTGTTGCTAAAAATGTCTTCAACACTCTATCACAATCCTGTGCACAAGCCATCAGCAGAAACGCATGTCTCGGGCACTAAACCACTGCCAAAATGGCCACATTAGATAATTTTTTATAATTAATTTGCATTGTTCTGAAATCTAAAGATTTTTAAAAAAATCATGTATAGTGTCTGATATTTACTACCTAATGTCGAAAACATTGCTAAGTCGCGTGATGTTTCTTGAGCACTTGTTAGTTTATTGGCAGTTGGGAGTAAGTCACGAATGAAAGGTGTCGAAATGGATAGAACATCATAAAAAATGTAAGTTATCAATAAACACAGTGTTCATTTCGAAGGTCTGAAGTAAGGTACATACGTTGCAGAAGACATAAATTTATTCTTCAGTGGACTGAGGGTAGGGAAAAAGATGTGTTAGGATTGGACAGAATAAAACGACAACCTCACCAGGTTTACCTGATTTATCTATCGAGGTTTGTACTACTGTGGATAAGATGGTGAACGCTCATTTGGGAGAAACAGGACTCAAACTCTCGTTTGGCCATCATGATTTAAAATCTGAAGTTTGTACAAACGAAAGAGGTTTTCGTTTCTATAAACTGATGAAACGATTTTTGGAAGAAATTTAAATTCTAATGCAAAATAAAACACTTCCACTGTAGGGACATCTACACCGCTGCCCATCAAAATTGCAGCATCAGGAAAGATAGGAAGTAACGAATTTATTATGCATGTATATTGCAGTAGAAATAATATATAAATTCTGAGGTGATTTGGGGGAACACAGAATGCGAAATTTAGTGCTCTGAGCTACCACCGCTATCAGCGCAAGGACTCTGTCCCGGATGGTAACGTTACGTGGCTGGCTGTATGACCCTGCAGAGTCGACCGAAAAATATATCTGTCCTGCCTGGCGCTAGTCACGCGTTAGCACTGAGCATGGCTTTGAGTGACGCCCAACCGGACCCATCGATTCCTTCAAGCCCCCTGAGAATGGCATTGAGTATGGCACTCCTGTCGAGCCCACTAAACATGACGTTGAGTATGTCTCTCCAGAATCCATCGATTCCAGTGGGCCCACTGAGCATAGCATTGAGTATAGTCTTCCTGAATCCATTAGTGTTGAGTATGCCCCTCCAGAACCCATCGATTCCACTGGGCCCACTGGGCATAGCATTGAGTATAGTCTTCCTGAATCCATTAGTGTTGAGTATGGCCCTCCAGAATCCATCGATTCCACTGGGCCCACTGAGCATAGCATTGAGTATAGTCTTCCTGAATCCATTAGTGTTGAGTATAGCCCTCCCGAATCCATCGATTCCACTGGGCCCACTGGGCATAGCATTGAGTATAGTCTTCCTGAATCCATTAGTGTTGAGTATGGCCCTCCTGAAACCATCGATTCCACTGGGCCCACTGGGCATAGCATTGAGTATAGTCTTCCTGAATCCATTAGTGTTGAGTATGGCCCTCCAGAATCCATCGATTCCACTGGGCCCACTGAGCATAGCATTGAGTATAGTCTTCCTGAATCCATTAGTGTTGAGTATGGCCCTCCCGAATCCATCGATTCCACTGGGCCCACTGGGCATAGCATTGAGTATAGTCTTCCTGAATCCATTAGTGTTGAGTATGGCCCTCCTGAAACCATCGATGCTTCAGGTCAAGTGCACATGGTGCTGTGCATGACCCTTCTGACCCCATCGATTCTGTATCTGATAGACTAGCGATACAGACCAACAGGAACGGCAATATCGCAGAACGATAATGCACACTCTCGATAGCTCACAATCCCGCCGTTATCAAACCATAAAAGTATCGGCAGATGTTTCTCCTTCTTACAGGAGGCATAACACGATCTTCTCATAAGAATCTAACAATCAAATGTGACTTCTGTGTGAGAAACCTTCTGTGTGATCTTTCCCTGTGAATGTAGACGGTGTTACTGCTATCTTCTTTGCGTGCTTGAAAGCAAATTATTTGCGTACCCATGCATGTAGTAGAATTCTTGTCAGTATGACGATTGAAGCATGCTGCGTACATGGTGTTGAAGTTTTAATGGCCAGCAGTATATCTATAAGCATTGTATCCTATATTAAATTAATTTTTATAATGTGTGTGTGTGTGTGTGTGTGTGTGTGTGTGTGTGTGTGTGTGTGTGTGTGTCTGTGTGTGTGTACTTGTCATTATGAACATGATATTAATTGGTTGAAGTTAGATGTAAGAGATGAGATGCAGCCAGGCTTGCCAGGATACCTAGATAAATTAAGAAATAGCTATCCAATAGTAGCAGTATGGAATTAATTTTCTTCCTGTCGTCGTCCTCCCTCACAGGCCCCATTATGATACACAACGGTTTGTGAAAACTGCAGCAACCAAAAGGAACGATCTGAATCGCTCCAAATTGAAGATTGTGTAGAACAACTGAGGCGGCATGCTGGTCTTCTGTCTTCCTACTGCTATCGAAAGTAGTCATCTTAGCGAGTTATTCAGAAGTGTAGCCTACCCGGTAGCGACCTATAATGCCCCTGAGCAGCGAAAAACTGTAAGAAATTAGCTCCGTAACACGTATCAACAGGGTGCACGGATTTATTTAACTTTTTATGCTGAGAACGTTAGCTGATTTCATCAGATTTTAGATGTCACTGCTTCATGAAAGAAAGTCCTTAGATGAAAATATGTGTACTGTATTATCACTTTGTGCACTCACATTTGCTACCAGGTTAGCTATAGCATAAAATTCCAAAAATGGAAGATTGAAAATATTTCTAACGTACAACACAATCGGCCTCGCTCTAACATTTCTAGGGTTTTAACTTTTCATCGCTTACTAAAGAGTTTATAAAAAAACACACCGTGTGTAGTAGTTTTGAATGCTCGCTCAAATACTATGCATATCATTGTTTTTTGGGCTCTGAAAGTTCACGGCTACTACACACAGCACACCACACGGAATTTGTACCCTCCGAAAGAAAATCTCAATCATAAATGTTTGCAGACGTCATACAGTAGCAATCATAAACTTTTACTGGTCAATAAAATTCTCCAGAAATCCACTGTTACTCAGTTTCAATGAAAATGCGTCGAGCTTCGGGCTACGTGACCTCTAGTAACAAGAACTGAGCTTGGACTCACCTCTAACCCAGCGTGAAATTTCTCTACCTGAACCAAAGAGCGTGGTAAAATCCGTTCCCCGACTGAATGAATGACACACAGCAGCAAGTGAACTAAAAATGTCGATTCCTGTAACCCGGTGCTCTCCCTCCCATTCCGAAATAAGTCTACATGTATTACTGATAACACATTCTTAAAAAGCTATTAAAACAATTTAATCCCATCTTCAATAATCTGAAGGACTAATGTAAGTTTTAAATTTCTAAAATGCCAAAAACTGGCTGATGTAAAATTTCGCCCTTATATATGACTCACATCAAGCTCGCAAAATCGGAATCCCATGCTCACTCGCACATGGCTGTTCACAATTTCAATGATTCAGACTTCACGTACATGCCATATTCATTCCCCCGATCTATCAGACAACAAATCGATTGAGTAATATTGACCAGTAAGTAAAATAATAATAGTTTAAAACTGAAATTATAAATGTTCAATTCTTTTAATCTAAATAGCATTCACTTAGTCATTTAAGGATTAGGTACTTAGTTACCGTTCTCCATTGATTTCTGCACGAACCGTATTAACATGTCAGGAAGCTGTTTATTAAGGAGAGTCATAATTTCTGTGTCTTTAGATAAATATTTGTATACCAAAAATCTCTTCATATACAAATCTGAAAGTGATACTGTTTTTAACTGTCATCTTACAGAAGGCTATACAAAGTTTCACAGAATTTGGATTATGAAAACCGTCTTTAATAATTCATAGCATAAGCTTGTGTACACCTGTTCCGACTGGTCAAATGCTGCCCACATCCTGATGGGGCCGCTGCTTCTTTCCTCTTCTTTGTCCTCACGAGGCTGAGTGAATGGTTGGTTGGTTGGCTGATGTGGGGGAGGGGACCAAAGAACGCGGTCATGGATCCCATCGGATTAGGGAATGATAGGGAAGGATGTCGGCCGTGCTTCAAAATGAACCTTCCCGGCATTTGCCTGAATCGATTTACGGAAATCACGGAAATCTAAATCGTGATGGCGGGACACGGGTTTGAATGGTCGTCCTCCCGAATGCGAATCCATTGCGATAACCAGTGCACCACGTCGCTCGGTGGTTGAGTGTAGATCCGTTCCAGACTTCCCCGACTTTAGAATATGAATGTGTGGAGGTACCAGGCATCGAGCTCTGGTTCCTCCACACTGAAGACAATGACACTAATCATTGTCTTTTGTCTTTTATTTCCATTTCCTCTTTGTCGTTTTTCTTCTGCAGTCCTGGGTGGATGTCGCATGACATCTCCCATATTCCATCGATGAAAAGTTTACTCAGCTTTTTTCTGATACAGAGGACGACCAGTCTCCTGACCAACAAGCTAGCTTCTATGCCGATACCATTCAGCTGCGTATGCACCGTACGTAACATTCGATCGCTGTTCACTGCATGTTCACGGCTTCAAGAGGCTATTAGTAACACATGTTACCCTCAATGTGCGAAAGCGTTCTCTGGGGCGACGACTCACTGCGTGGGGCAAGAAAGCTTTTGCCAGATTCGCTGCGGTCGATGTGCGTTTCCATGCCTTACAATGAAACCTTGATACGTGACAGAGCTTGCAGAGAGGTAGCGTGCACATAAGCTCAGCAGCGTTCTCTTTTGCATGAGACAGCTCGGTGTTACACCACACTCAGTCGGTGCAGAGCCACCAAACGTAATGGAAACGTGCAAGCAGGTGAGAGTGCGTCTAATCGTTGCCAAAGGGCACAATACGAGCATGTGAGTGAGTTAGAACCGATAAATGATTGCTCTCCGAGAAACGGATAGTCGTTCTCTGTCTTTGCGAAACGTACAGTGCGCGCTGCGACGACAGTGACGATTGTGTGATATCGACTAATAAAAGAGGTTCAGACACAGCGACAAACGGCCGATGGCCGTATGGCAGAACAGTTTCGTCTGCGGTGTTGGCTCGATGTTCGAGCAGCGCAACAGGCGTGCACACGTATGGATCGACAGTTTGACAACGTCTGCTGAGGGCTTGGGCTCTTGGCACGAAATGTCATTGCGTCGGATTCCACTGACAAAGTTCACGTGAATGCCATCGAACGGCGTGCAGAGTGTCAAAATTTAGCGTTTTCGGACGAGTTCCGCTCCAAGTTGTCCTACAGTGACGGCCGCGTACTTGTTAGAAACTACTATGGTGGAAGTAATTCGGCATATTTTACTGTCAAGCGGCAAAGCGTACAACGCCAAGTGTGATGGTTTGGAGTGCCATTCGTTGTAACATGTGCCTCCTACGTATTGCGGTAAACCCGAACAGTGGTCACTACATTACGAGGTGTGGCTAGAAAAAAACCGGACTAGTACTGGTGAAACAATAAAACGAATGCAATAAGGCTGAAAGTCGCGTGGCCTGTCACGTGACTCTCGCTCCGCCTACTGCTCGAGTTTCATCTGCCTCCTGCACTCAGTCTGCCCGTGGCGTCTGTTTTAAGTAGTTGACGTTTTGTCTGTGGGTCGGAAAATGTTGAGTGTACAGAAAGAACAGCGTGTTAACATCAAATTTTGTTTCAAACTAGGAAAATCTGCAAGTGAAACGTTTGTAATGTTACAACAAGTGTACGGCGATGATTGTTTATCGCGAACACAAGTGTTTGAGTGGTTTAAACGATTTAAAGATGGCCACGAAGACACCAGTGATGACACTCGCACTGGCAGACCATTGTCAGCAAAAACTGATGCAAACATTGAAAAAATCGGTAAACTTGTTCGACACTTTCCTTGTCAACTCCTGTTAACTCAGACACTGCTCTGATTGTTAAACGGCGATCTTGTCGAACAAGTTTACCGATTTTTTCAATGTTTGCATCAGTTTTTGCGTATCAAGGCCGTTATTACGGCCAGAGGTGGTTGTTCTGGGTACTGATTTCTCAGGATCTATGCACCCAAATTGCGTGAAAATGTAATCACATGTCAGTTCTAGTGTAATATATTTGTCCTGTGAATACCCGTTTATCAGCTGCATTTCTTCTTGGTGTAGCAATTTAATGGCCAGTAGTGTAAAATAAGAGAAGAGCTCGCACAGAAATGTTTGTTTTACCCGCGTACTAATGGAGAACGGAATGGTAGAGAAATAGCGTGAAGATGGTTCGATGATGCCTCTGCAAGACACTTAATTGAGAATTGCAGAATAATCACGTAGATGTAGGTGTAGATGTAGATATCGACTATGGAACGTGTCTAGGACATGGCATATTGTTCGTTCTGGCCTTCCTGCAACCACTGTCGACGCCTAGTGGACGTGGCTACAAAACGCGTGCCAATGTGTTCCCTAGCAGCTTATCCAGGCCCTCTTTCACTCTATTCCACGACGCCTAGAGGCTCTGCCTGCAGCGCGTTGTGGGTTCACAACGTACTGAACTCTCGTGGTTGAAGTGCACGGACACCTGTGTAATTGTGATCATTTGTATATCGTTATGTCCCCAATATGTGGAATATATTTCATGTAATCACTTGTGTGCTTCTAGGTAGTGAAGTTTTCACAAAGAGCGAGAGGCTGGTCACAGACCACGGCGATCGGCGTCGACGCGAGACTCTGGGAGCGGGGGCGGTGCGGGCGGTGCGGGCGGCGGCGGCGGCGGCGGCGAAGGTCAGCACCGCCGGCGCGCAGGCCCAGCACAAGGGGCGCCTCTGTGCTCGCGGATTTATGGCGAGACGCCGTAATGAGGCGACCAGCCACAAATCCTGCCGCCGGCCGGACAGCCTCGCTGCGCCGAGCAAACAAATCCACTTCGCAAAGCCGCGGCCGGCAATGAGGCGTCACCGGCCGGCCAGTACATTTACACCAAACGAGACGCACAGGATGCCTCTCGCGCCGTTATCACCATCGACCGCAAACGCTGGTAGACGAAAGGAGTACCAGCAATTTGTGTTTCAATATCCATCCGAATTAGAGACTAATACCAATTGGTGAAACCCGCTTTCCTTCTTTAGTGTTCCTGAACTCAATCGGTAAAAACTGAACCGCTATTGGATCACTTCGTTGTCCGACTGTTAAGACCCGTTTTTCCCACAAGAAAGTTAGACGTGTCAATTTGAAATCCGTGACACATACTCTACTGGCCATTAAAATTGCTACACCAAGAAGAAATGCAGATGATAAACTGAAATTCATTGGACAAATACATTATACTAGAACTGACAAGTGATTGCATTTACACGCAATTTGGGTGCATAGATCCTCACAAATCAGTACCCAGAACAACCACCTCTGGCCGTAATAACGGCCTTGATTCGCCTGGGCATTGAGTAAAACAGAGCTTGGATGGCATGTACAGGTACAGCTGGTCATGCAGTTTCAACACGATACCACAGTTCATCCAGAGTAGTGAATGGTGTATTTGTGACGAGCCAGTTGCTCGGCAACCATTGACCAGACGTTCTCAGTTGGTGACAGATCTGGAGAATCTGCTGACCAGGGCAGCATTCGAACATTTTCTGTAACCAGAAAGGCCCGTACAGGACCTGCAACATGCGGTCATGCATTATCCTGCTGAAATGTAGGGTTTCGCAGGGATCGAATGAAGGGTAAAGCCACGGGTCGCAACACATCTGAAATGTAACGTCCACTGTTCAAAGTGCCGTCAATGCGAACAACAGGTGACCGAGACGTGTAAGCAATGGCACCCCATACCATCACGTCGGGTGATACGCCAGTATGGGAATGACGAATACACGCTTCCAATGTGCGTTCACCGCGACGGCGCCAAACACGGATGCGACCATCAGGATGCTGGAAACACAACCTGGATTTAGGCGAAAAAATGACGTTTTGCCATTCGTGCACCCAGGTTCGTCGTAGGCGCTCCTGTCTGTGATGCAGCGTCGAGGGTAACTGCAGCCATGGTCTGCGAGCTGACAGTCCATGCTGCTGCAGACGTTGTCGAACTGTTCGTGCAGATGGTTGTTGTCTTGCAAACGTCCCCATCTGTTGACTCAGGGATCGAGACGTGGCTGCACGATCCGTTACAGCCATGCGCATAAGATGCCTATCATCTCGACTGCTAGTGACACGAGGCCGTTGGGATCCAGCACGGCGTTCCGTATTACCCTCCTGAACCCACCGATTCCATATTCTGCTAACAGTTATTGGATCTCGACCATCGCGAGCAGCAATGTCACGATACGATAAACAGCAATCGCGATAGGCTACAATCCGACCTTTGTCAAAGTCGGAAACGTGATGGTACGCATTTGTCCTCCTTACACGAGACATCACAAGAACGTTTAACCAGGCAACGGTGGTCAACTGCTGTTTGTGTATCTTTTCTCATGTCAGCAGGTTGTAGGTGTCGTCACCGGCGCCAAGCTTGTGTGAATGCTCTGAAAAGCTACTCATGTACATATCACAGCTTCTCCTTCCTGTCCGTTAAATTTCGCGTTTGTAGCACGTCACCTTCGTGGTGTAGCAATTTTAATGGCCAGTAGTGTATTACGGTCTACAGTCCCTTGACTGTGTATAAAATTTAAGTTTCGAAATCAAAGTAATCTCTAGATACGGCCATTGAAGTCACATACTTTGATAATCAACAATCACGCATCAAAACCTACACTGAGGGGACGAAAGTCGTCGGATACCTCCTAATATCGCGTCGGACCTTCTTCGCCCGGCGTAGCATAGCAACTTGACGTGCCACGGACTCAACAAGTCGTTGGAAGCCCCCTGCAGAAACATTGAGCCATGCTGCCTCTACAGCCGTCCATAATTGTGTTGCCGCTGCAGGATTTTGAGCGCCAACTCATCTCTCCATTACATCCCATAAATGTTCGATGAGATTCATGTCGGGCGATCTGTGTGGCCAAAACATTCTCTCGTACCGTCCAGAATTTTCATGAAGTCAAGTGCGAACAATTGTGGGCCGGAGACGTGGCGCATTGTCATCCATAAAAATTTCATAGTTGTTTGGGAACATGAACTCCATGTACGGCTGCAAATGGTCTCCAACTTGTTGAACACAACCATTTGCAATCAGTGATCTGTTCAGTTGGAGCAGAGGACCCAGTCCACGCTATGTAAACAAAGCCCATACCGTTATGGAGCCACCACCAGTTTACACAGTGCCTTATTGGCAACTTGAGTCAAGGCTTCGTGCGGCCGCTCTTATCAACTGAAATTAGGAATCACCTGACCAGATCATGGTTTTCCATTCGTTTAGTGCCCAACCGACATGGTCACGAGCCAGGAGAGGCGCTGCAGCGATGTCCTGTTTGCAACGGGATTCGTGTCGGGCGTCGTGAGCCATAGTTCATTAACGCCAGATTTCGCCACATTCTCCTAACAGCTACGTTCGTTGTGTGTCCCACATTGATTTCAGCGGTTATTTAACGCAGTGTTGCTTTTCTGTTAGCACTAGTCTGTTAGCATTGACTGCTCTACGCAAATGCCGCTAATGTCGATTGTTCAGTGAAGGCTGTCTGTGGTGAGGAGTACAGGCTGAAATTTGTTATTCTCGGCACACTTTTGACAGTGTTGATCTCGGAATATTGAATTCCCTAACTAGTTCCGAAATGGAACGTTCCTTGCGTCTACAACTAACTACCATTCTGCGTTCAGAACCTGTTAATTCCCATCGTGCGGCCATATTCAAAAATGGTTCAAATGTCTCTGAGCACTATGCGACTTAACTTCTGAGATCATCAGTCCCCTACAACTTAGAACTACTTAAACCTAAATAATCTAAGGACATCACACACATCCATGTCCGCGGCAGGATTCGAACCTGCGACCGTAGCAGTCGCGCAGTTCCGGACTGAAGCGCCTAGAACCGCTCGACCACCGCGGCCGACTGCAATTAAAAGATAAGGCAATTTACGTCACATAATTAGATACAAACTAACTAATTAGAATCAATAGGGTACTTTCTTTTAATCTAGAATCACGAAATATGGAAAGAAGCAAGATTTCACAAGTAGACGAAAAAAATGCGAAAACTGTTAATTTCTAATTAATCACACGAAAAATGTTACAATAATAAATGTCACATTACGCAAAAAAAACTTAAAACTTAACATTAAAACAATCTCGATTGTCTTCGAATTCCCTCGTTACTGTCTATATCGACAACAGGCAAAAAAGTCGAGATACTTGATTCCGGTAATGGATGAACTGTCTATATACTTAATCAAGTTTGTACGGATCCTCAGAGCGCAGATGTACTTCCACTTGGCCAGTTTTTGTGCATCTGGAAGGTATACGAGTTCCGTAGCGTCGTTTAGTGAACGAAATCAAATGGAAAAAGGATGCGGGGTAGGATTGGTGAGGAGTGGGGGGCGGGGGGGGGGGGGGACGCTATACCAGAAGTACGCTCCGCCAGAAAAGGTAAGGTTTCTTTTGGAATATAGACATAGACGTATATGCGGATGGGACAGAGTTTATCACTAGCAAGAGTTGTCGTTGCTTAACAATTGATTCCTTCCAAAAACTGGACCAGGTTCTATGGACTGTTGTGTTGCTTTGGTTCCCCCTTTCCTTGTGTCTTCTTCCCACAGTACGGTGTGGGTGTCGGGACGGTTCGATGGTGGTACTGCTGCCCCAGCGCGTGTAGCGTTTCTGGGGAATTCCTGCTCTCCCTGTTTCCACCCTCCCCCCTCCAGTTCTTTCCTCTTCCTGCTGCTCTGATATCCCTTTTCCCTCTTTGTTAGCACGTTATCCCTTCCTCTTGACTGAACTGTACTTTTTCTGTTGTTCCTCCCCTCATTGGGCCGATGATTTCGCTGTTTGTTCCCCTTTCCCACATTAACCAACTAACCAACCAACCATCCCAACAACTATTCACCACGCTTCACGAAGATTGGAAATAAATCCTTCCTTGTATCGCACCGTCGACAGCCAACCCCGAAGATTGTACTGTTCATTAACTGTGAAAGAATATCTTCCACGGTATCTGCTACAAGGACGTTGTCTTGAAACTAACACCAATTGGTTTGCGGAGACGTTTGACCGCAAGGCACATCCAATTATTTTCTCATAGAATCAACTAAACAACACAAATTTTGCAACGTCCACCAGAAGCCTGCACTAACATTGTTTCTCAAATGAAAGCGATTAGCCGGCCGGGATGGCCGTGCGGCTCTAGGCGCTACAGTCTGGAACCGTGCGACCGTTACGGTCCAGGTTCGAATCCTGCCTCAGGCATGGATGTGTGTGATGTCCTTATGTTAGTTAGGTTTAAGTAGTTGTAAGTCCTAGGGGACTGATGACCTTAAAAGTTAAGTCCCATAGTGCTCAGAGCCATTTGAACCATTTGAAAGCGATTAGTGCTCGTAAGCGCTGTCTCAATAAATACTTGCCATGCTTCTTGGGTTGGAAGTAATTTTTTTACTGTTTTCTTTGATTCCAGATGAATCAGGTGTCATTTCACTACAGAACAGCTGTGCAGTTTGGTCACACGCAACAGTGCAGTCGATATAATTATGTTCTGCTTTCATAGCAGTACGAATTTCGCAGCTCATTGAGTATGACACTACACGGCCATTCTCGGGTAGCTTTAGGCCATAAGAGTGCCGCGAACTGAGCTCTGGTGGTGCGAGATGCGAATATTAGAGAAGATGACCGTGCTAGGAAATGGCAAAAAGATACATACTTGTACGTACCGTTATTTTGCGGGTAAAGTATGCATTACAGGGACAAATATGTCCAAGATAAAAATAGCGTCCTATACTCCTTATCGATTTTTTAATCTTTACTTTCCATACTTCTTTTATTCCGCTCGAATCATTCTGTCACAGGCCTTGGATGTCACCGTGTGTGTCTTTAACAATCCGTACGGTAACAAGCGGGCGTTAAGATTGTGTAGATCGTCGCTTCTTAACAACTTGGTTAAAGTTCATAAACTGCGACCAAAATTTTGTGATTAACGAAAATCCTCCCACCTCGTAAACCCCTCTAAAGTGCTTCTCCTAACGAGGTTTCAGGTAGCATAAACTGAAAAATCCCTAGTGAATAAACGTCATATTTTTATATTACTAATGTAACGTAACGAACTAAGCATGAATTCCTTTTGCACATATGTAGACAGTTAAAGATTACTAACAAAATCGTTTGTTCCACATAAACCGCAGTCACAAAAACTCTATTCTGAATAAACAAGGCGACGAAAGACTAGCATACAGAATCTTCTATTCCTGCGCTTAAAATGAAGCCACATAAATTTCGCCGTCGAATTCTTGCTGTCTGGCCAGAAATACGCTGCTCGAATGGGCTGCGCAGCAGTATTTTCTTTCTTTTTTTTTACGCATGTTTCTTCTTCACAGCATTACTTTCTGGTTTTGACGCATTCGGGGGTAATACCTCTTGGAAACCAAGTGACGCCAATATGTGCTATACTGTATTTGAAACGGCTTTGTGGCTTCGTTGAAATGTTTTTTGGGTCCAAAGTTTGACAGAAGGTAAAACTTTAAAACAACTCTTGTTTGACTTCTCTTGTTTTACGGAAATCAAATAACGCATGGTTCTGCAGTCAAGTCCAATTTTCTCACCGACCGTAGTCCAGGTTAATGCACTGTGCTACTCCACAGAATCTCACTGTAAATCTAAGGTGAATTGGGAACAAAGGTCGAGCTAGGTGCGCAATGGTAAGACACTGGACTAGTATTCGGGAGGGCGCCAGGGCAGATCGAAGTCTGGTCATCCCTAAATCACCGAAGACAAGAGCCAGGGTAGTTGCTTTGGAAACGACATGAGCGATATCCCTTCTCACTGTTACCGAAGCTGATTGTGTTCATTATCTATTGACATCGTCGTCTATGGGACGTGAAACACTAATTCTGCTTCCGTCCACAGCAAAACTAGACAGTTATAGGAAGTATAATAGACGGCGACTACAGTGACAAATATTCCAGCTCCAGTGCGTTAAGCAATCTTTCTTTCCCTATGAGTCCATCATAGGGAGTAATTTGTTTCTTGTAGTAGTTACCCTCCTGTTGAGCGATATCAGTTTCCAGAAGAGTGCGCTAATTCTTACGAGAGGATAATGTATTAAATTTTATTAAATATGAATATAAAACGAAAGAAATTCAAACTCCACCATTCATATAAAAACGATGAAGAAATTGAAACTTACCACAGACACAGAGAACATCATTCTTTGGTGTTATATTGACCTTCAGTGTCGAGAACTTTACTTGACGGTAGCACGACACTCCTGTCAAAACGCCCACATACTCTTGTAGGTATATATCAACCCATTTCACAGATAAGATAGGCTGCAGTCAGAGCTAACCAGAGATTTACTTTTTATTCAATGCTGTAAGTTGAAATTTGCATTGTAGTTATACTATTGCATGCTACTGCAGTTACAGGAAGCCTATAAATTTGTTAAAAGAACATTGGTTTGAAAATTATACCTGTGTTTTCAACTTTTTTCCAATGTTTCGGTTTTTTGAAGGTATTCTTTTATTTATTGCAGCAGGTGTAGGTTCTTACTGTTAGGTTGACTGCATAGAACTCACATTTTTTTTAGAAATGTCGTTAACAACGTGTTTAGTGTTGAGCGTATTCTCTGCAATGGCTGACTTTTCGAAATGATTTAACCTAAAGGTATTTATATGCTCTCGGAAACGAGGGTGGAATTATCTGCCTCTTTTTCTGACTTATTAGGCAGAACAGCAACGCCAACATAGTTTATATGCTGATACTGATTTTGGTTGTCTGCTCTTATGGTTTGGAGTAATAAGTGTCCTAATGTATTTTAATGGAGAATAAATCGCTACATTGTTTTTAAAAAAGTTAGAAATCTTTTGGTTAACTGGAGTCTAGATGCTAGATGTTTCCATTTACTTACTAATTTTTTTGTATTTCTATATTTTTCCTTGTTTCTGTAGTTTTGGCATATTTTTGTGGATAAATTAGCATCAGTTTAGGTCTGTAGCCACTGTTCACCGCTTTGTTATTGCTCATGCTCAATTCTATCACGGCGCTATTTTGCTCTCAATTTAATGTGTATTCGCTTGGTAATATGACCCCAAATGACAAATGTGTGTGGGTGAGTGAAATGAATTATCTGCTATGTCATTGTGTGTATATTTCCTGTAACTACTAGACTTGGGTTTTTGATGAATGCTGTCTCCTCCAGAGATACAAGCCACCGCCACACACAAAGGGGGTGGCACAAAGTCCAGCCTCCAGAAGTACGGAACATAGTTAAGGTCAGACTCCATAGAGGGCGCACGCAGCATGAAATATATCAGGCTCCCGCCTTAAGGCTCACAATTAGCTCCTAAGTGGATATCAATTTGCCAAACACGCATATAAGCAGATCACGGCTCCACTCAGCAGTCAGCAACATCAGAGTGTGTCAACAGTCAGTTCGATAATATCCGCACAGTGACTCACGACCGCATCAGTACCTACCTCCAGTTAAATAGACAACATTACATGTCACGCATACACTTTTGCTATCTGGACACAACTGTACTTTCGTTGCAAAAGGTGGTAAAACACTTCTTCTTGGAAGTTTGATATCTGATGCCCATGACAAGTTTCCCTTTATGCCCGTAAACTATTTTTAATAAAGTTAACGGAATTATGTGACAAAATTAGTTGTAGCATATCACTACTTCAGATATCCTACGGAAACACAACTTTGTTGTTGAATTACACAGGCCAACGTAAAATTTTTTTTGAAAACCTTTTTTTAGTTTGATAGTTGATCTTTATAGATTTTTATGAGCTGAATCGAAAACTAGCCTTAGCTTTTTCGTCACCCATAGTTTTCGAACAACATGCCTTTTATTATATAGTATATAAATCCTATGCTATACGGTAAACGGGGAAACATGAAACGCTTTGTTACAACATAAGCATGGTTTGTATTTACAGTAAGCTACATAAAACAATAATATGTGTTAACAGAGGTTTCACTTGTCAGCTGGAATTGGTTTGTATTTTGTTTCTCTTTTTCTTTGAAGCTTCTTGTGCAGCTTTTTCTATGATGAGTCGCTTGCTCAACTTCTCGGTGAAGTGACCGACAGTAGTCCCCCATCATGTTGGAGTTACAGCGGCCTTGGTAGCGTCTTTCCATCACTTTAATGTCCCAGTGAAAACGCTCTCCTTGTTCCTCACTAAAATCTCCCATATTGTCCAGGAAGTAATCAAGGTGACTGTTCAAAAAGTGAACTTTCAGGCTCATTAAACATCCTAAAGTTTTAAACTCCTTTAACACTGTAGCTATAATAGAAACATACTGTGGGTCTTTTTCATGTCCTAAGAACTTTGTAACGGCTTGCTTGAATGAGACCCATGCTTCTTTCTCATTTAAGGTCATTGTGGATTCAAAGTTAACATCAAACATCAATTTTCTAATGTCAGGTCCAACAAAGACGCCTTCTTTTAGTTTAACTTCTGAAAGATGTGGAAACTTTTGGCAGAGATACTTAAAACATGGTCCACCTTTAGGCAAAGCCTTTACAAACTGCTTAGTTAGGCCTAACTTTACATGTAGAGGTGGTAGGAGTACGTTTTTTGGATCTACAAGGTTTTTGTGTAGAATGTTCTTCTCACCAGGTTTTAAAGACTCCCTCACAGGCCAGTTCTTTCTGCACCAGTGTTCATCCCTAGCGCTACTGTGCCATTTACACAAGAAACATGGTAAAGTCACCTTGCTGACCAAGGAGCATGCATGTTACTTTTAGATCGCCACATTTCATCCAACCATGAGCAGAATAGCCTATTTCATTTAGCACTATTTCTAAGTTTTCATAGCTTTCTTTAATATGTACAGAATGTCCAACAGGTATCGATGCATACATGCTACAGTTGTGCAATAAAAAAGCCTTTAAACTAGTTTTGGATGAATCAGTAAACACCTTCCAGTCTTCCTTTTTGTATTCAATACCAAACTCATTCATCAGACCGGGAATGTCCGAGCAGTACACTAAATCACCTTCTTGTTGAAAAAACTTGCAAAATTGTTCAAAATGTTCAAATGTGTGTGAAATCTTATGGTACTTAACTGCTACGGTCATCAGTCCCTAAGCTTACACACTACGTAACCTAAATTATCCTAAGGACAAACACACACACCCATGCCCGAGGGAGGGCTCGAACCTCCGCCGGGACCAGCCGCACAGTCCATGACTGCAGCGCCCTAGACCGCTCGGCGAATCCCGCGCGGCTTGCAAAATTGTTGCTCTCTCTTTCTACACATGTATATGCTGGTTCCAACTGCCAATAAGTTCTTTTCTTTTAATCTAGTGCAAATCAGTTCATCTTTCTCTTTCGTTAAGTCCAGATCCCTAACCAGCTCGGTCTGAGTAAACAATCTATTCTCTAGACTTTCTGTATTACAATGGAATTCATCATGATCTGGTTCACCTAAATCAAACTGTACATCAGAAAATACTTCTGTCTGAATAGAATTTAAATCATCTGGTGGTTCAGGAACCGGCAAATCTACACCATGCCCTACTGGTTGGATGGCGGACGGAAGGTCGAATTATGACCAGTAATATCAACACTGCAAAAATAGCAATCAACGGAATGATTCAAGGCTTTTTTCTCCTTTTTGGACCACTTTCTCAGATCTTCAACACACACATAACATACCTTATAAGGCGCACAAGATTTATCTTGATCACCAAGTTTAAATACAAAGTATGATAGATAAACCTTTTTCACAAAGTCTGTAATGTTTCTTTGGTGTTTTTAATCACAAATTCACAACAAATATAACAAAAAATGTCAGAAGAGTTTTTACAACCACGATTAGACATTGAACTGAGGACATGTACAGGAAACGGGAACGTGAGGTTAGGTTGACAGTAAACAAAACACAAAAATAGAATCGACCTCTTTTTGCCAGCAAATGTTTTTCAGGAGTGTTACCAACGTCATCTACATTTATTACATCTCCTTTTTAAATTATTTTAACTATGTAAAAGCTGTTAAATCATTTAAATATAGCTTAATTTAATAAATTTAACTGTAAAATCTGAAGAAATGGTGGGTGATACAGTCTTTTAAGTATCATATTTGGATTTCTCATCCCAAAAAACATAAGAATAAGACATTTTCAGCAAAAAAGTTTTTCCATCACTGTCCTGTGTTATTTCTCTTATCTCAGCAGATACTACATCCTAGCAGCTTCAGGAACTTTTGCATTCCTCATCGTAATTGGGTTTTGATTTTCAAAAGTATAATACTGTTTGACTGTTTCAGAAATCAGTGGAGTAAAGCCAGTCGCGGAGGTCTACGTAATGAACTTTATGCCGAGCCACTCTTAAGGCGTTACAACGGTTTCTCTCTCTCTCTCTCTCTCTCTCTCTCTCTCTCTCTCTCAGATCAGTCTCTTCTATTACACCTCTCACTGGACGATTCCAACTTCCGTCTATATGAATGGTCCACAACTACCTACACACTATATTTTCTTAAGTCGCTTGTAGTAGGAGCCACTAACCATTTTTAAATATTCTGAGATTTCGTAGAATATGATCATCATTCACTTGGGAGTCATACAGTCATTAGCAGCGTAACGTCTTCCAGTGTTAGAAGCAGTGTTCGGTAACGATGAATTGTCCACTCACTACTAATTAACGATGACGAACTGAAATCAAATCATTGTGACACTGCTCACAGCTACGAAAATCGAACGAACCTCTCACACCTATATCTATGCAGATTTTCTGGAAAACCACTGCTGGAACTGGTGAAGCGTCTTAGCAATGGCATAGCGATTGTGACTTGAGAGAAGGTCCTGGTTCCAGTCTCCGTTCGGCACACAGTTTTAACCTAATAAAATACTTTCGCTTCGCCATTTTTTCCCTTTTTTTCTCTGGCTAAGACTAAAAGAAATTCATATTTTATAGCGACTAAAAGTAAATATTGCTAGTATTAATGAGGCAACAATGAGAAATCAGAGCACTTGTTTCGCTGCCCCTCCCAACTCTAACAACTAAATGGCAGACACTACACTTCACTCAAAATTTTCTCACTTTCTTTGCCATAAAGCCTCAAGTCGCAAGCGATAATTAAGTTTCTGAAACAGTGAACTATTGATATATAAGTGTGTAAGAGTTTAAAAATTTTTATTGTGCCTTCCCATCAGCAAGAAAATAAAATTCAGAGCTGCAAGGTAGGCGTCAATCTTCTAATACTGTCAAAGCCACGTATCTAGTGACAATGCATTTAAATTAGATACAATAGTTATATATCAGCAGGAGCCAGAGTTAATTACGGCCAGTGTGAACGTGAGGCTCCATATCTACCGCGGCAGAGTAGACGTAACCAGATGCAAACTGTCCGTCAGTGTTGTCGTATGTCTAATTTATCATTCACGTGAGAACGGCAGGAGCTAGAGAAAAACTAGGAAACCTGGTGGACCAAATAGGTAACGATGGTAAGCGAAAGATATGGCGAGACCAAAACTCGACAGGAGCATAATAACGCTCTCTCCGTTTGAACACTCAATTTATCTGAAAATCTAAGAATTACGACAGAACCAAGAATTATACTGGAAAGAAAAGTAAATTTCAAGCACGAATTTCTGGTGAAGTGGATTAATCGACAGTACGAAAACATAAGTAGCCATTATTATTTTAAAATAAATATTTAGGTAATTGAGTAATTTACTAGGAAGGAAATGACATAGTTACCTGTAAGGTATCTGTGTCCTTCCTTCTTCTACAGGTGCACTTCAATAAAGGCACGCTTCCTCAGCCGACAAAGGGGACGGGCAAATGCATGCATCTGATTGATGTTCGTTCAAAGTTGCTAATAATGTGTTTAGATTTCAACCACAGTACGGTAAGATACAAGTCAAATCATCAGTGTTGCTTGTCTACATAATAGCTCCTAATAAACTTTCCACGTCTCTATTTTAGTTCACAATAGTTTTTCCACTATCTGCTCTTAGTAAAATTTTTAATGGTTTATTTGTGTCTAAGCCCGAGTGACTATTTTCTCTCAGATGCAAACTAAGCAGGGCCGCATTACTTTCACTCTGTCACATCATACATAAGTAAAACATTAATACATCTAACTTAGTTGTTAATTTTAATGTCCTGCTTTACGGAAACGAACATATGAGAATATTTTAGAAGAGTCTTACCAGAATGGCAGTTAATTGTTACACAGCAATAACGAACGTAAATGATTTTATCATTCGACTGTATTGTCAATAACTTTTGAAGTTATGATTCGAGTAGTGGCAACAGGTATAAAGACCACTTTTAGAAATGGCATATAACTAAAAATAAATTTAAGAAAGAATAACATCTCGAAGCATCCATGTAGCAGTAAAGAATGACTGATTATACTATTAAGGATTGTAATTAGTTTTAAAGACCACTACGTAATACCTCCTGTGGTGTCACCGCCAGACACCACACTTGCTAGGTGGTAGCCTTTAAATCGGCAGCGGTCCATTAGTATACGTCCGACCCGCGTGTCGCCACTGTCAGTGATCGCAGACCGAGCGCCACCACACGGCAGGTCTAGAGAGACGTACTAGCACTCGCCCCAGTTGTACAGCCGACTTTGCTAGCGAAGCTGCACTGACCAATACGCTCTCATTTGCCGAGACGATAGTTAGCTTAGCCTTCAGCTACGTCATTTGCTACAACCTAGCAAGGCGCCACTACCAGTTTATATTCAGTTGGCTCAAATGGCTCTGAGCACTATGGGACTCAACTTCTGAGGTCATTAGTCCCCTAGAACTTAGAACTAGTTAAACCTAACTAACCTACGGACATCACAAACATCCGTGCCCGAGGCAGGATTCGAACCTGCGACCGTAGCGGTCTTGCGGTTCCAGACTGCAGCGCCTTTAACCGCACGGCCACTTCGGCCGGCCTATATTCAGTGTAATAATGTCTAAACAAGAGCGATGTTCTCCAATTGTGGATTAAAGTTAAGTATTCCAAGAACTACGTTCTTTTCTTTATAGGATAATTACTTTACCTTGTTCCAGACCTCACGCCAATCTGCGTGAGCTTAACGCGTGCCTTTCGGCTACCTCCGAGTAGCTTGGCTGTCTTGCTACGCCACTACACCTTCAGTAAGAATTAAGGGTCACTCGACTATAGCTCCCTCTTGTGGATAAAGTTGAATCTCTGTAAGATCGCATGTGTATGTATAGTCCTTGGATGATGCACCTTTCCCGTGTTTTTGTAACAGACATGTTACCGCATTGGCAAGTAAAGAGACATGTTGCACCGTTAAGTAAAGTTGCAAGAACCAGAAACCCGTTATTGAGTTTTTACTTACATGACGTGTTGTATAATGTTGACTTCGAAGCAGGTTGTGATCAAGACCTTACAAGCAAAGTTCGTGTTTGCAGCTATGAGTCGCTGCACTCACAATTACGCACTCCCCATTAATACCTTACAGACTAATACGTCGAATTACGCAAATTGACTTATCGAAGATTATTTTAGTTACAGGTAGTATATACAGCCACATCGCTTACAGAATTTTTTTGTTTTTATCAAATTGACCATGGTTTCGACTGCACTAGGGCAATCTTCATCATAATGAGAAATTACATGGATTACATGTAATCATACCATGGGCAAGAAATGATAACCATAGCTAGCCACAGTGATCACATAGTGTTCCGCGAACCTCTTAGCTTCTTAGCAGTTAATTATCTTACAGGTGAACCACGGAGGCCAACGAAAAACTATTTTCGTTATTTTTTGTCAGTTTATGTCTTATTCTTAATTTGGACACAGAATTTTCATCTGACTTCCGTTTTACACTCCTGGAAATTGAAATAAGAACACCGTGAATTCATTGTCCCAGGAAGGGGAAACTTTATTGACACATTCCTGGGGTCAGATACATCACATGATCACACTGACAGAACCACAGGCACATAGACACAGGCAACAGAGCATGCACAATGTCGGCACTAGTACAGTGTATATCCACCTTTCGCAGCAATGCAGACTGCTATTCTCCCATGGAGACGATCGTAGAGATGCTGGATGTAGTCCTGTGGAACGGCTTGCCATGCCATTTCCACCTGGCGCCTCAGTTGGATCAGCGTTCGTGCTGGACGTGCAGACCGCGTGAGACGACGCTTCATCCAGTCCCAAACATGCTCAATGGGGGACAGATCCGGAGATCTTGCTGGCCAGGGTAGTTGACTTACACCTTCTAGAGCACGTTGGGTGGCACGGGATACATGCGGACGTGCATTGTCCTGTTGGAACAGCAAGTTCCCTTGCCGGTCTAGGAATGGTAGAACGATGGGTTCGATGACGGTTTGGATGTACCGTGCACTATTCAGTGTCCGCTCGACGATCACCAGTGGTGTACGGCCAGTGTGGGAGATCGCTCCCCACACCATGATGCCGGGTGTTGGCCCTGTGTGCCTCGGTCGTATGCAATCCTGATTGTGGCGCTCACCTGCACGGCGCCAAACACGCATACGACCATCATTGGCACCAAGGCAGAAGCGACTCTCATCGCTGAAGACGACACGTCTCCATTCGTCCCTCCATTCACGCCTGTCGCGACACCACTGGAGGCGGGCTGCACGATGTTGGGGCGTGAGCGGAAGACGGCCTAACGGTGTGCGGGACCGTAGCCCAGCTTCATGGAGACGGTTGCGAATGGTCCTCGCCGATACCCCAGGAGCAACAGTGTCCCTAATTTGCTGGGAAGTGGCGGTGCGGTCCCCTACGGCACTGCGTAGGATCCTACGGTCTTGGCGTGCATCCGTGCGTCGCTGCGGTCCGGTCCCAGGTCGACGGGCACGTGCACCTTCCGCCGACCACTGGCGACAACATCGATGTACTGTGGAGACCTCACGCCCCACGTGTTGAGCAATTCGGCGGTACGTCCACCCGGCCTCCCGCATGCCCACTATACGCCCTCGCTCAAAGTCCGTCAACTGCACATACGGTTCACGTCCACGCTGTCGCGGCATGCTACCAGTGTTAAAGACTGCGATGGAGCTCCGTATGCCACGGCAAACTGGCTGACACTGACGGCGGCGGTGCACAAATGCTGCGCAGCTAGCGCCATTCGACGGCCAACACCGCGGTTCCTGGTGTGTCCGCTGTGCCGTGCGTGTGATCATTGCTTGTACAGCCCTCTCGCAGTGTCCGGAGCAAGTATGGTGGGTCTGACACACCGGTGTCAATGTGTTCTTTTTTCCATTTCCAGGAGCGTATTTCGTATCATTTACAGCGTTGTCAAAAAGTGATTAACTAGACAATTCGAAAAACGCATGTGACTAGAATAAAAAGTATAACAACAACAATGTCTCGTGGCACACCCAGCTGATGCAAGTGTTTCGATTGGACACCACTTCGGCTACTTGCGTGTTCGTCATCCAGCTGCACCCGGATTCCCCCGAACGGTCACCTATTCAAGTACTAACCGAGCCCAATGTTGCTTAACTTTGGTGATCGGTCGGGAACCGGTGTTGCCAATGTGGCAAGGTCGGTGGCAGGTTAAAAATAATTTGAGTTTTCAATATGAACGAATTTAAAGTGACCAAGAAACAGCCTCCTATCCAGTCCTGACATAGATCAAGTGCCTATAAATCGAGAAACTGATCTGTATCCAACACTGGTATCCATACGAATGTCTGCATATGTGCACAGCGCTAGATCAATAAACTCAACCCATGAGTTACCTTTAAATCATTGTGCTTAATGAATTAATTACTTTGAGAGTTCCAGTCTGTCGTAAACTCAGCGCGTGCAACACGTTAAATTATAACCTTTCTTTGTGTGTCTTATAAATGATTTACCCAATAACATCATAAATCTTCCGAAATAACTGTGATCTGAGATTATATTTGACACAGAGCTTCCTTTTCAACAGTGTTAACTTTTCAATTTGATATTGCAGTCCAGTGTAAAAATTTGTAATTCGTTCCTCGACAGCTGTTTTGTGGAAACACAGATTCGCTTCTTTCGTTAGATCCTAGCAGTGACCCTTTCAAACGGTACGTGTATGTTCGTTGAAGATCATCTACATCTACATCTACATACATACTCCGCAATCCACCATACGGTGCGTGGCGGAGGGTACCTCGTACCACAACTAGCATCTTCTCTCCCTGTTCCACTCCCAAACAGAACGAGGGAAAAATGACTGCCTATATGCCTCTGTACGAGCCCTAATCTCTCTTATCTTATCTTTGTGGTCTTTCCGCGAAATATAAGTTGGCGGCAGTAAAATTGTATTGCAGTCAGCCTCAAATGCTGGTTCTCTAAATTTCCTCAGTAGCGATTCACGAAATCTTTCCTCTAGAGACTCCCACCCGAGTTCCTGAAGCATTTCCGTAACATTCGCGTTATGATCAAGCCTACCAGTAACAAATCTAGCACCCCGCCTCTGAATTGCTTCTATATCCTCCTTTAATCCGACCTGATAGGGATACCAAACGCTCGAGCAGTACTCAAGAATAGGTCGTATTAGTGTTTTATGAGTGGACTCCTTTACAGATGAACCACATCTTCCCAAAATTCTACCAATGAACCGAAGATGAGTACCCGCCTTCCCCACAACTGCCATTACATGCTTGTCCCACTTCATATCGCTCTGCAATGTTACGCGCAAATATCTAATCGAAGTGACTGTGTCAAGCGCTACACTACTAATGGAGTATTCAAACATCACGGGATTCTTTTTCCTATTCATCTGCATTAATTTACATTTATCTATATTTAGAGTTAGCTGCCATTCTTTACACCAATCACAAATCCTGTCCAAGTCATCTTGTATCCTCCTACAGTTACCCAACGACGACACCTTGCCGTACACCACAGCATCATCAGCAAACAGCCGCACATTGCTATCCACCCTACCCAAAAGATCATTCATGTAGACAGAAAACAACAGCGGACCTACCTCACTTCCCTGGGGCACTCCAGATGATACCCTCACCTCCGATGAACACTCACCATCGAGGACAACGTACTGGGTTCTATTACTTGAGAAGTCTTCGAGCCACTCACATATTTGGGAACCAATCCCATATGATCGTACCTTAGCAGTCTGCAGTGGGGCACCGAGTCAAACGCTTTCCGGAAGTCTAGGAATATGGCATCCGTCTGATACCCTTCATCCATGGTTCGCAAGATATCATGTGAAAAAAGGGCGAGTTGCGTTTCGCAGGATCGATGCTTTCTAAAGCCGTGCTGATGCATGGACAGCAACTTCTCTGTCTCAAGGAAATTCATTATATTCGAACTGAGAATATGTTCGAGAACCCTACAACAAACCGATGTTTAGGATATTGGTCTGTAATTTTGAGGATCAGTCCTTCTACACTTCTTATATACAGGCGTCACCTGCGCTTTTTTTCCAGTCGCTCGGGACTTTAAGTTGGGCAAGAGATTCGCGATAAATGCAGGCTAAGTAAGGAGCCAATGCAGTATAGTACTCTCTGTAAAACCGAATTGGAATCCGATCAGGACCTGGCGATTTATTTATTTTCAACCCATTCAGCTGCTTCACAACCCCAGGGATGTCTGTCACTATGTCCTCCATACGGGAATCTGCACGAGACTCGAACGGCGGTATGTTTGTACGATCCTCCCGCGTGAAAGATTTCTCAAATGCTGAAGTTAAATCAGTCTCGCTGAACATGGAAAGAGAAATATTGACAACCGCTAGAGAAGTGATAATCAACACGTAGCTTCCACGTCAGCTGCCACCAAGCACGCTGCGACTGTTGCTTGGCTTCAAGCCGTCGTTGCCTCGCACACTTGCGATCATCGACTCGTGTCGTGCAGCTCGGGCTAGAGGCCGCTGCTGCGCGTGTCAGCGCTGACACAGCAGTGTACTCTAATGATTATGCAAAACCGAGCCAGCAGAGAGAGAGAACCGTGTGCCTTGTTTCACCGTCTGTTTGATCCAGCTTCGGCTGTGATGCTGCAGATACGATCAGCACAGCGTGAACAAGACGTCACGCTACGGGATAAGCTGCGCGTAGCTGTCATTGAGGCGGCGCATTGCTACAGCACCGACATCAAACAGGCACGCAGCATGCCCTTTAGGTATTAACATCAGCTGCGGTGGCGTAAGTACTTTGGAAAGTAAGGCAAACTCTCCTCAGCAACACTGTTGCTCACAACCTGCAGACAAGCAGTGTTGAGCCATAGAACAAGGAAACGCACACACCCATTACTTTCGTGCAGTAAACAAATTATGATTTTTTATCTTTACTGTAGTAGACAGACAAGGAAGCAACAGTTTTCTTTTAGCTCTCTGGATCAAGGAAGTAATTCCAGTTTTTAAGATGGGATGAAGATCAAATGTCTGAAAATTAAAACCTGTGTTACTGACATCAGTTTGCAACACAATTAGGCAACACGTGCAGCCCTAACCTCTGATATTTTAGTGCTCCGCCGATTACTTTGCGAAATAATACTAGTTCCACAAGCAACGATTATGAATCCATATCGTTCTCTGAATTCAAGAAGATCGTATACAGAGAAAACCGATACCGTGTTTCTTGATTTCCAGGAGCGCTTCGATACAGTGTTTTATACACGTGTACATATAGGCGTAGGATTGTAAAACTTCCCAAAACTCAAGGAACGTGGTATAAACTTCGGCTTCGCTATGTACAACTTTCGCGAATGCAAGAGCGAACTGGGTTCTTATGTTTATATGAACACGGCTACAGTTATTCGACATCTGAAACAGTCCGCCGACGGTGCAGGTGTACGCACAGAGGTCACATCATTAAAAAATTGTAATTACCTGACATATGAAGGTAGTAACTGTTCTCGAAAGAACAGATACCATTGATGACCGTGAAGGTTCTCTAGAATAAATGGTAATTAATTGAAACCTTCAGCTGCCGACAGGTGTTGTTGATATACCTCGATGAGGGCAGGACTCGAACCCGGGATCTCCTGCTTACATTTCAGAAGCTCTATCCATTATTTTTCGATACAGTTCGTTGCGTTTGTTCTGAGCGGACGTCACAAGACAGGTGTTCAAGTTGATCGTTGATTCCGTGACTCAGTTTTTTTTTTATTACAGAGAGAGTGCAGTGCTCTGTCCGAACACGCTGAGCTACCGTGCCGGCAATCCATCTGAGCCACCGAGGACACAGATGAACAGCGCGACTGTAGGGCCTTATCCCTTGCACGCTTCCCGTGAGACCCACATTCCCAACTGTCCAAAATCTACATACGTAACGTTCCTAATAGATATTTGCCCATCCACTCATTACTCGTGCCAACTATGGTGACGATTCCCTTAAGAGTTCGGGCAACCTGTGCGCATTCGCACAGACGAAGGTCAATGGCCGGGTAGCCTTTAACTATATATGAAGATAGCAGCTGTTCTCTAAAGAACACATACCATTGATGACCGTGCAGCTTCTCTAGAATAAATGATAATTAACTGAAATCCTCAGCTGCCGATAGGTGTTGTTGATATACCTCGATCGGGACAGCTGAAAATGTGTGCCCCGACCGGGCATTGACCTTCGTCTGTGCGAATGCGCACAGATTGCCCGAACTCGTACGGCAATCGTCACCTTAGTTCGCGCGAGTAATGAGTGGATGGGTTCAAAAGAATGGTTCAAATGGCTCTGAGCACTATGGGACTTAACATTTGAGGTCATCAGTCCCCTAGAGCTTAGAACTACTTAAACCTAACTATCCTAAGGACATCACAAACATCCATGTCCGAGGCAGCATTCGAACCTTCAACCGTAGCGGTCGCGCGCGTCCAGACTGAAGCGCCTAGATCCGCTCGGCCACAACGGCCGACGAGTGGATGGGCAAATATCTATTAGGAACATTACGTATGTAGATTGTGGACAGTAAGGGAATGTGGGACTCTAGGAGAAGCGGTCAAGGGATAAGTCCCTGCAGTCGCGCTACTCATCTGTGTTCTCGGTGGCTGAGATTGATAGAGCGTCTGCCATGTAAGCAGGAGATCCCAGGTTCGAGTCCCGGTCGGGCCACACATTTTCAGCTGTCCCCATCTAGGTATATCAACCATACCTGTCGGCAGCTGGGGGTTTCAGTTAATCATTATGTAATTATATGACAGAAGGAGAGCGATCTCTGTATCGGTGTCAGAAAAAGCTTTCAGGATAGGAAGTTTTAATGCCCAGATCGCAGTTGATACATATCCTGATTACTAGCTTCGGCAGAGTTATTTTGCCATCTTCAGACCATGGGATACGTGAATTATAAAGCCACTACGTGTGTTACATTGCCATCTGTCTTTTGAAAACATGGACGTAAACTCATAGAATAGATTCTCTCATGCAAGAATAAGTACGCTAAAATAAAAGCAATAACCAAATCAGCAAGGCACTGAAGTGTCAAATATATTACAGTAAAGGACATACACTGCTGCGAGATAGCCCGCATCTCGTGGTCATGCGGTAGCGTTCTCGCTTCCCACGCCCGGGTTCCCGGGTTCGATTCCCGGCGGGGTCAGGGATTTTCTCTGCCTCGTGATGGCTGGGTGTTGTGTGCTGTCATTAGGTTAGTTAGGTTTAAGTAGTTCTAAGTTCTAGGGGACTTATGACCACAGCAGTTGAGTCCCATAGTGCTCAGAGCCATTTGAACCATTTGCTGCGAGATACATGTATGTTGATAACCGGTTCCGTATTGCAGAAAAATTGTCAAATGAACTACATAATACTATGTTCCATAGTCGTCGGGAGCGACTCCAACTGCGACTTTACCCCGAAGGGCCACATGCCACATTTCACCATATGCGCAGAACTGAACCAGCTGGTAAGTGAACTGCACCTCATAAACAGGTCTATCTAGCGGCGAGTACAGGGCGACGGGTAAGGCTTGACTTGTGTCACTAGCCACTCTGCGAGCCGCCCTCCCCGTGTCTATGTACGATTGCCCAGGACTTGCAGCAAAGCTGCTTGATGCGGAACTATTGCCGACCGCTTTCTCCGACCACGTTGCTTACGTCTACACATTCTCCTTACAACGGCAGAAGGCGTAGCGTGGACGGCGCTTATGGAAACTGAATATTGTGCTCCTCAAGCAACCAGAGTGCTGGCAGTTGGTAACAGAGAAATTCAGGGAATGTGAGAGGCGTCTACCGTCATATCCGTCCACGCTTAGGTGGTGGCTCTAATGCGCAAAAGCCCATCTTCCAACCCAGACTCATCCAATACGGCCACGAAACAACGCGTTGGCATTCGAATACTGTTTCAAGTTGCTACGGGAGAACTCCGCCCAAGCGCCGTCTGATGCACGTGAAGATGGAATTACGGCGGATAAAGGCGAAAATCGTCAAGCTCACACGACGGTGTATGGAGGGCACAATCGTACGTGCGCCTTGACAGGCTTAGATAGGAGGCGGACATCCGTCCTCGCACCGCATCATCCACGAAAAACAGCGACATTGGAGAAATTCTGTACATGCCCTCGGCACACCGGACAGCCGAAGCCCAACGGCCCAAATGGACACCGCAGATGCATTTGTGGAACATTACCAACCACTCTTTGAAGCAGAGGACCATGACGCCTCAGCGACGGACGGCGTTCTCCATTCGCATTACTGGTGTTCTCCATGGAAAGGCTGGGGCGAATTTAACAGACCCGATCACGACCGCTGACGTTGAAGATGCTTTACTCAAATGGATTGCTAGAGCCTTATGGCTCCTCGTTGGGAAACCATGTGTCAGGATCTGATGACCAAGCAGTAAGGCCTCTCACTACGCTTCAAACACTTTCCCCGGATTCCAGCCGCTAGCGTACGGCGTGTCCTGCTCCGAATTGTTTCCTCGGACCAAACGTGCCCGGGTAATAACAATAATATACAGACTCGGAGATTATAATGAGATTTTCACTCTGCAGCGGAGTGTGCGCTGATATGAAACTTCCTGGCAGGTTAAAACTGTGTGCCGGACCGATACTCCAACTCGGGATCTTTCTTTGCTTTTCGCGAGCAAGTCCTCTACCACCTGAGCTACCCAATCACGACCCACGCCCCGCCCTCACAGCTTTACTTCTGCCAGTACCTCGTCTCCTACCTTCCAAACTTACAGAAGCTCTCCCGCGAACCTGCAGAACTAGCATTCCTGAGAGAAAGGATATTGCGGAGACATGGGTTAGCCACAGCGTGAGGGATGTTCTCAGAATGAGATTTTCACTCTGCAGCGGAGTGTGCACTGATATGAAACTTCCTGGCGGGTTAAAACTGTGTGTTGGACCGAGACTCGAACTCGGGACCTTTGCCTTTCGCGGGCAAGTGCTCTGCGAAGGTTCGCATGAGAGCTTCTGTAAAGTCTGGAAGGTAGGAGACGAGGAACTGGCAGAAGTAAAACTGTTAGGGCGGGGCGTGAGTCGTGCTTGGGTATCTCTGTTGGTAGAGCACTTGCCCGCGAAAGGCAAAGGTCACGAGTTCGAGTCTCGGTCCTGCACACAGCTTTAACCTGCCACGAAGTATCAGACTCGGAGATTATAATTACGTCATCGCCCTGGCAGAGACTTGTCACTTGAGCGGAGCTTTGGTATCGGTGGACTTCGACCATGCCTTTGATTGCATCACGACTACCTCGAGGCAGTGTTGCAGCGAATGGCCTACCTCCCAATCTTCATCTACGTTTTCATGTGTCTAGTCCGAGGTGCTACGCCACAAGTGATGATCAACGTACGCACGGTAGACTCAGTTATCATCTTCCGATCAATACGGCAGGGATGCCCACTATCACTGATTCAGTATACCATCACCCTAGAGCCCAGTTACATGCGCTACGATGTCAGATAACTGGAGCTGTGTTGAGAAGTCATGCCTTTATAGGCCGAAAGTACGCGGACGATCTGGTGCTTTTGGCGCGATCGTGTGACGAAGTGCGGGCAGCCGTATAAATTTAACTAAGTCCGAAACAATGGTAATAGGTAGGGGTAACCCGGAAGAAAGTGTGTCCCCGTTCCGAGTACAAGATACACTTACGTACTTGGGGACTGTCTTCAAACGCGACGTCAGGAAGACCGCCGTGATTGATTACACCCGACTAAAGAAGCGTCCGAGAAAAACTACTCTGGACGCTTGGCTACCAGTTTATCGACGCCGAAGACAGATTATGGCGTCCTTTGGCTACTTCGTGAGCGCGGGTCTGATACTAAAAGTTCGCTTTGATGCACTCACCCTACCCACTAGTGAAGGCGGCCTTGGTCTCACTAACGTCTTTTCTATGTCAATACGATGATAAAGCTGCTGACCCGGTATCAGCACAACTTAACGAGCACTCCTGCCGAAGAGCTGGCACCCTCCTTCCGACAACAGCCCACTGCAGTGCCGCATATATTCTCATTGCTTTCCCACATCAAGACCTTTTCGGTTAACTACAATTAGATTCACGCCGATTTCCCACGCACCTGGGCCCCTACGGGGCGTTATGTTTTCCGCTTGATGAAGAGAAGACATAACCGGAATGTGATGGAACGGCGTCAACCTACGGTAGCTTGGTCTGGCTTGCAGTACACTGCCCCTTCTCGTCTCGAACGTCCGGGCGAACCAACCAAAAACATGCGACGTGGCAAAGGCTCCAAGCCATTAAGATGATCGACTCTCCACTTTGCCGACAGCAGTCTGCAACACACGGATGAATGTCGCATGGAATGCGGATCTTCTGCGGAAGTGTGGTAGTTGATAAGGAAAATGCTTGCCCTTCTTCTTCGCCCACGACAGTTATTTTTGGGCTTTTCTACAGGAACGTTTCAATCGTCTTGAGCACTACCCACACTATTGGCAGTACCCACACCAATTTTTTGGCAGTGTGTTTTTGGATCCTCCCCGCAGCTGGTGTGTGCCGAGCACGAGAAGATAACTTCATACTAAATGTCTAGCTTCAGCACAGGAACAGGGACAGGGACATATGGCATTATTCTTCGAGACGACGTGCTCGGGCCTCGTCCACAGGACACGGGGAACACCTTGTAACCACGAGCAAGCAGCTGTGGGTGTGGGTCCTTTTTGTTTGCTATGCAGGGAGAGCGCTCCAGTTATATTTTTCATTATTGTGCAACGTGTTGTTTTTTTCCCCCTTACCTCAAGGAACCAGTTGTGACATGTATCTCTTTTTCCTGTAACTTAAAAAAAAAAAGCATGCGGAAAGTCCGGGCAGAAATTCTTTTTTTATTTTCAACTAAATTCTATATTATAAACAAATTGAAGTGTTTAAGAAAAGCGGCTAAGACGACCGCTCGCTTAAAGCGGGAAGTCCGGGTTCGAGTTACGGTCCGGCCTAATTCTTTTCAGTATCGTCATTCCCTTACACAGCTGATGGATGATCTTATTCGCAACCTCGAATCACACACAGGCACAGAAAAATAAGCAAAAACATGCATTTTAATGAATCCCATAGCCCAAAGACTGAGAGCTCAACCTAAGACCCATAAACCCCATGTTCCATTGAGTCCTACTGTCAATTCTAAAAATACATCTGGATCCAAAGTCTCCCAAGAACTGAACGAAATTTTGAAGCAGTACTACACGTTTGATAAGTCATACTCAGCTAAGAATACAAATGAATTAGCAACTAAAATCAAGGACATAAATATTCCTGCAGGTGCCAGGTTTGTCTCTTTTGGTGTAACTAGCCTATTTATAAATGTGTCAACCGAAGAAAGAATAAACATAATCTTAGAAAACTTAGTAAAAAATAAAAAATTCTGAATTGCAGAAATATCAGACGTCAAGGACTAATATTGTCTTATAACTACTTTAATTTTAATGGGAAAATTTACCAACAGAATGAGGGTCTTGCATTGGGCAGTAACATATCAAGTTTTCTGGCAGACATATTTCTCAATCATCTGGAAAGTAAGTAATTAAATGAAAACAATAGACTCAAAAGTAAAATAGTACAAAAAAAAGTTTAGCATCATCTCGGTTCCGAGAGTTCTGGAACCTGTACGGAAAATTGGAATAGAGATCAACATAAACATCATTTGCGCCCTATGTATTGCTCATAAAAACCACACATTGCATATTGTACCACCATACAGCGAGACCTTCAGAGGTGGTGGTCCAGACTGCTGTACGTACCAGCACCTCTAATACCCAGTAGCACGTCCTGTTGCATTGATGTGTGCCTGTGTTCATCATGGCATACTATCCACATGTTCATCAAGACACTGTTGGTCCAGATTGTCCCAACGGCGCCGGCCGCTGTGGCCGAGCGGTTCTAGGCTCTTCAGTCTGGAACCGCGCGACCACTACGGTCGCAGGTCCGAATACTGCCTCGGGCATGGATGTGTGTGGTGTCCTTAGGTTAGTTAGGTTTAAGTAGTTCTAAGTTCTAGGGGACTGATGACCTCAGATGTTAAGTCTCATAGTGCTCAGAGCCATTTGAACCATTTTTTGTCCCAGTGGCGACTCGGCGTAGATCCCTAAGGTGGTTGGTGGATCACGTCATCCATAAACAACCATTTTCAATCAAACCCAGGCATGTTCGATAGGGTTCATGACTGAAGAACATGCTGGCAACTCTAGTCGAGTGATGGCGTTATCCTGATGGATGTCATTCACAAGATGTGCACCATGGGGGTACGAATCGTCATCCATGAAGCCGAATGCCTCGCAAGTATGCTGCCAACATGCTAGCACTATCGATCGGAGGATGGCATTCATGTATCGTACAGTCGTTACGGCGCCTTCCATGATCACCAACGGCGTATGTCGGCCCCACATTATGCCACTCCAAAACAGCAGGGAACCTCCACCCTGCTGTCCTCGCTGGACAGTGTGTCTAAGGCGTTCAGCCTAACCGGGATGCCTCGAAACACGTCACCGACTATTGTCTGGTTGAAAGCATATGCGACATGCGACACTCATCGGTGAAGAGAACGTGATGCCAATCCTGAGCAGTCCATTCGGCACGTTGTTCGGTCCATCTGCATCGCGCTGCATGGTGTCATGGTTGTAAAGATGACCCTCGCCATGGGCGTCGTGAAGGAAGTTGCGCATCATGCAGCCTATTGCGCACAGTTCGAGTGGTAACACGACGTCCTGTGGCTGCACGAAAAGCATTCAACATGGTGGTGTTGCTATTGCTGTCAGGGATCCTCGGAGCCATAATCCATAGATAGTGGTCATCTGCTGCAGTAGTAGCCCTTGGACGGCCTGAGTGAGGCATGTCATCGACAGTTCCTTTCTCTTTGTATCTCCTCCATGTCCGTACAACATCCCTTTGGATCACTTCGAGACGCCTGGACACTTCCCTCGTTGAGAGCCCTTCCTGGAACAAAGTAACAATGCGGGCGCGATCGAACAGTACTGTTGGCCGTATAGGCATGGTTGAATTACAGACATCACGAGCCGTGTACCTCCTTCCTTGTGGAATGACTGGAACTGATCGGCTGTCGGACTCCCTCCGTTTAATAGGCGCTGCTCATGCATGGTTTTTTACATCTTTGGGCGGGTTTAGTGACATATATGAACAGTCAAACGGACTGTGTCTGTGATACAATATCCACAGTCAACGTCTATCTTCAGGAGTTCTGAAAACCGGGGTGATGCAAAACTGTTTTTGGTGTGTGTATATTACTGGAGATATGTTGTGATACCTTGCTGCTCTTTGCTGGAACACAAGATGAGATTGAAGAACTACTAGCAAAATTGAACTCTTTCCACAAAAATATAAAATTCACAATAGTACAAGAGGACAACAAAACCATAAATTTCCTGGATCTTAAAATCACCAACCACCATCAAAAACATAAGTTCAGTACACACAGAAAACGCGCATACACTGACAATTCGTCATACCATCCCACCAGACAGAAACATGCTGTATTTAGGCCCATGCTACACAGAGCATGATTTAGAAGAAAGTACCCTCTAAGAAAAGGTAGATACAATAAAGAACAACAATTGACAATTTAGACGAACAAATACAGAAAAGTAAGACAACGAATGGCCACACTGTGAAAGAAGAGAAAATATTTGCCAGTATCCCATACCTGTGTCCCATATCACAAAAAATCGCTAACCTTTAAAAGAAATCAGGTGTAACAGTCGCATTCTCAATTAATAATAAGTTAGGAAACTGCCTCGTCCATAACATAAAATTAAATATGCAAACACACAACGAAAGTGGAGTGTACAAACTGTCATGCCCCAGTTGTCCTGCCTACTATGTAGGGAAAACAGGCAGAAACATCAAAACCAGTTTTCAAGAACACGTAAATGCTTTCAGGCTCAACCATTTCGAAAAATCAACCAATTCAAAGCATATGTTGGAAACGAAACAGGTCATCAACAGTCTAGAAAACAAGTTGATAGTACTACATAATGAAGCCAATGGTAAGACCCTAAATCTGTTAGAACAACTGGAGATATACCTCCACAAAACCAAAAAACCAGAATCTATGTTAAATGAAGAAACAGATTTCGCAAGCCACAGTTATTTCAGTAATTTTAAAGACCTAAAGTTCTTTCCTGCAAATGTCAATTGTTTGATAATTATATCTTTAGCACTACGAATAGACACCTTGGATCACACCAAGTATAAAAACATCTGTGAAGTGCTTACAAACATGTGTATACAAATGTGCCTCTTGAATGAAGTGATGTGTACGAAAACGATGGAGAAAAAATTTATGCTGATGGTAAAGTGATAAAAATGCTTTTCTGGGATTATGTGGTAAGTTTACGCTCTTCATCTTTTCCTCTATTACGCACATATTTCCCGCGTTTTACTTACGAAATTCATAACCTAACACCAAACCTTTACATGACAAGAATATGCGTTTCAACTCATTCAAGGGAAAAAATTAAGCATGTATTACGACAAATTAGACATGATGATGGGCCCACAGGTCCAGAAATGCATCGTTCACTTAATAAAACACAAGTTGTGACCGAAGGCGTTTGTTAATTCATACTTCCGATGTATTGAATACAGTAACGTTTGAAGCTGAGAAATATGGATGAAATTAGACTTTAAACATGTATTTTCGTGAACATATCGATAGTTGATTGATATCAGCACCAAGTATGATTCTATGAGTAGGGTACCTATTGGAAATGATAGTCAAATCTTCTTTTAAGTGGTCAGCAACTGTATCATCTAAGTCGAGAGATGTGTAAAAGAACTTATTCCGGTTGTCAAGAGTAACCTTTACCCATACTGACTCACAGGAACAAACTACCTCACATTCGCTAGAAGGCAGCCCACGGCTAACACCAACAAAGACGCCACCACCAATATGCAGACGATACGTCCCATCATACAAGTTATCAAAGTTTTCTCCCGTTCCATTAATGTATGAAGCGCAGGCGGAATTATTGTGAAAATGCCTCTGTGCGTGCTCTAATTATTCTAACTTATCCTCACGATCCCTCTATGAGCGATAGGTAGGAAGTTGTAGTATATTCCTAGTGTCATCTTTTAATGCCGGTTCTTGAAACTTTGTAAGTGGGCTTTCTCGGTACCTATCTTCAAGAGTCTGCCAGTTCAGTTTCTTCAGCATCGCTATGACACTCTCCCACGGGCCAAACAATACCTCCTGTTAGTCCTACTTGATACAGGCCACACACAATTGAACAATATTCTGGGATGGGTCGAACATCTACATCTACATGATTACTATGCACTTCACAATTAAGTACATGGCAGAGGGTTCATCGAACCACCTTCAAGCTATTTCTGTACCGTTCCACTCTCGACCAGCGCACTGGAAAAACGAACATTTAAATCTTTCCGTGGGAGCTCTGACTTCTCTTATTTTATGAAGGTGATCGTACCTCCGTCGGTAGTTACAAGCCAATAAAATATTTTTACACTCTGAGGACAAAGTTGGTAATTAAAATTTCACGATAAGATTCTGACGCAACGAAAAACGCCGTTGCTTTAATGATTGCCACCCCCATTCACGTATTATATCCGTGGCATTTTCTCTCCTATTTCACGATAATACAAAACAAGCTGCTCTTCCCTGAACCTTTCGGAAGGTCTCCGTCAAGTCTATCTGGTTCGGGTACCACATCTCCAGCAATACTCCAGAAGAGGGAGCATAAGTGTAGTGTAAGCAGTCTCGTTGGTAGACCTGTTACCTCTTCTAAGTGTTCTTGCCAATAAATCGCAATATTTCTATTGCTTTCCAATTTAAGTTATTCCTAACAGTAATCCCTAACTATTTAGTTGAATTTATAACCTTTAGATTTGTGTGTTTTATCCTGTAACCGAAATTTAGCAGATTCCTGTTAGTACTCATGCGTATGACTTCACACTTTTCATTATTTAGAGCCAACTGCCATTTTTCGCACCATACAAATTTCTTGTCTAAATCGTTTTGCAATTGGCTTTGATGATCTGATGAATTTACAAGACGGTAAATGGCAAACAATTTAAGAGGGCTACTCAGATTGTCTCCTTAGTCGTTTATGTAGATCAGGAATATCAGTGGGCCTGTAACACTTCTTTGGGTAACACCAGATGTTTCTTTGTTTAATTTACTAGGAGCTATGACCTTTCTGACAGGAAAACACGAATCCAGTCGCACAACTGATACGACACTCCATAGGCGCGCAATTTGATTAGGAGTCGCCTGTGAGAAAAAATGCCGAAAGCATTCTGGAAATCTAAAAATATGGAATAAATTTGACAACACTTGTCGAAAGCACTCATTACTTCGTAAGAACAAAGACCTATTTAGGTTTCACAAGAAGGATATTTTCTGAATCCTTGCTGGCTGTTTGTCAATAAACCGTTCCCTTCGAGACCTAGGTATCTGTATGGGTTTATCGATTCCAAATGTGCTCACTGACATTGTAGTCATGGGATATTACGTTTTTTCTCGTTTTGTGAAATGCACAATATTGCATTTCTGAACGTTTATAGTAAACTGTCTATCTCTGCACCATTTTGAAATCTTATCAAGATATGACTGAACATTTATGCAGCTTCTTTCGGGAAGTACTTCATTACAGATAATTGCATTATCTGCAAAAATCCTGAGGCTACCATTAATACTGTCCGCAATGTCATTAATATACAACATAATTAACAAGGGTTCCTTGGCGCACACCCGAAGTAACTTCTACGTCTGTCGAAGATACCCCCCCCCCCCCCACACACACACACAGAATAACTTGCTGTGTCCTCCCTACCGAAAAATTCGCAATCACTCACGTATTTCGCTCGATACACCATATGACCGTACCTTTCGTAATAAGCAATCATGTGGTACTGAGTCAAATGCTTTTCGGAAATCAAGAAAAACTGTATCTGTCTTATTACCTTAATCCAAGTTTTTCATGAAATATCAAATGACTATGGACTTAGCGTTGTAGATTTTCCTATAAGTAAAACATGAATGTCAGCAGTATATGATTTCCACGCAAAAAGACACATAAAGATACATGGATGTCACCAGACGCACAAACTAAAAATCAAAGTTGATCGGAGACACGGATCGGACGTAATGGATGTTAGGAGCCAAAGTGGATCTGACTGCAGTTCAGACTATCATCTAGTGAAAATGAAGTACAGGCAAAGGATCTCACTGTTGAGTAAACGAAAAGGTCACAAACAAAAGAGTTTCGACATTATACAGAGAGCATGTCAGACTAAAACAGAAGGGGGGATTTCGACACATCAAATGAACCTGTAGAAATAATCTGTAAATGGTGTAAGGTTGTAATCCTCGAGGCGGCTGGAGAGGTTTTTGGATACGTACGGGCTCAAAGTAAGGCGAATTGGTTTGACGAAGAACATTTGAGAAGAATGGAGGAGCGTAACGTAACACGAATGAAATTATTTCAGAGAAGAACTAGAGCAAATCTGAATGAATATATAGAGAAGCGCCGTGTAGCAGAGAGGGTTTGCATACAGAAAAAATGAGCATTAGAAAAGAAGAAATTGAAAGAAATTGAACAGCTAGGAGAAGAGAAGCAAGCACGTGAAATGTACCAAAAGATTAAAGAAAGAGAGGACGGTTTTCAAGCCAGAACAAATACATGTAGCAGTAAAGAAGGCGATTTGATAGGGGAGAGTAACAAAATACTTGAAAGATGGGTAGAATACTTCCAAGAGTTACTGAACCCAGGGGTAGAAGTATTAGAACAAGAAGAACTGTTGGAGATAGTTTATTATGGACCAGAGGTCTTAACACCAGAACTCACAACGGAGGAAATGATGCAAGCCATTAAGACCTTAAAAAAACAATAAGATACCTGGAGAAGATCAGATTCAGTCGGAACTTCTCAAATGTGGTGGGGAAACACTGTGGAAAGCAATACATAAAGTAATACTGAGCATCTGTCTGGAGGAGAGCATCCCAATGAAGTGGGAAACGGCTATAACGTGCCCCATACATAGAAAAGGAGAAACTGCCAGCACTATCGAGGAATCTCCCTGATAAGTACTACAAATAAAGTGACTTCCAAGATCCTAATTAGACAGCATACTCCCTATATGGAAGAGAGAATTAGAGACTATCAGAGTGGCTTTAGGAGAAATATATCAACAATTGACCAAATATTCACATTGCGCATACTACCTGAAAAATATTATGAACATCAAACAAACATACACCAGCTTTATATCGATTTTAAACAAGCTTATGACAGCATCTCGAGAGTGGCATTGCGGAATGTAATGGATGAGGCTGGGATACCTAAAAAGCTCGTTACTCTTACTGTGATGACGCTCAATGAAACCAACCGTAAAGTAAAAATACAGGGCGAAATCTCTAGGGAAGTAGAAGTGAAGAAGGAACTGGGACAGGGTGACTATACCTCCTCACTGCTATTCAACCTCTTCCCCGAAAAAGTCATAAGTCAGATAGAGTCACACTGCAGTACCCTGCCGACGCAGACGAAACACTGCTTCGCTGGCCGATGCCTATCAAAAACCGGAGAAAGGACAAGGAAACTTGGCCTGGTAGTCAATGTCGAAAAATTCAAATATATGGCAATGACCAACCAAAGAAAGAAATCAAATCTCAGCATAGCAAACAATGAGTTTGAAAGGGTGAGAGATTTCAAGTACCTCGCATCGACTGTCACAAAGACAAATGACATCAGCAGTGAGGTGAAAGCCAGAATTGCAGGAGGCAACAGATGCTACTTTGCCGCACTACCCGTGCCTAGGAGCTCGCTTCTTTCATGAAGATCTAAACTCCTCATTCACAAAACAGTTATAAGGCCTGTTGTTATGTATGGTGCCAAGATGTGGACCAAGACTACAAATGAGAAAAGGATACTTTGAGAGAGGAAGGTTCCGCGTAAAATATATGGCTCAATATGCAATCAAGAAGGATGGCGCATCCGTACAAATGCAGAACCTGAACAACTTTTTGAAGAACGTGACATTGTCACTACCATTAAAATAAGAAGACTGCGTGGTCAGAATGGAGGAAGACAGAACATGTAAGAAAGCTTTTGATGGCAAGGCTGGAGGCAGACGACGGTAGGGACGTCTCTGAAAGAGATGGGTGGACGGATTTGAAGAGGGCATGAAAAAGCTGGGTCAGAGGATGGACCAGATAGAATGGCAGGATATTGTGATGCAGGCCAAGGCCCTTCAAGGGCTGCGGAGCCGAGGAATATGTAAGTAAGAAGTATTTCATGCGAGAAAAGTACGACTTTGGTTTCACATGACCGATGTTTTCGGAATCCACATTGGTTGGTATGGAGGAGGTCTTTCTGTTCGAGATATCTCATTATGTTCAAGCACAGAATATGTTCTAAGATTCTACAACAAATCGATATCAGAAATATTTGAAGGTGGTTCTGTGAATCACTTCTACCACCTTTTTGCAAATTGACGTGACCTGTTCTTTCTTCCAACTACTGGGAACGGGTTTCTGTTCAAGGGATCTACGACAGATTATAGTCAAAAGAGGGGAGAGATTGAGACTTAATGAAGGACGTGTAATGCTTTCCCAGCGAAACTTCTGCAGCGTACTAGAAACAACCTTGTCAACATGTGAACCCGCTCGCATGTTACCAAAGCTATTTCGAGTACGCTGCAGAAGCTTCTCTGGAAAGTCTTTACACACCCCTAATACAGTCCCGATTTCCCCCCGTGCGATTTCCATGTTTTTGGTACTCTGAAAGAAGACTTTCGTGGCCGCAGATTTGCTTCGCATGAAGAGGTGCACACTTGGGTGCAATCATGGTTCCACAGGCATTGACCATCTTGTTCCATAAAGACACTGACTGTCTTGTCCCACAGTCGTATAAATTTATTTAATAGCTAAGGCGATTTCTTTTGAAATAATAGTTTACTTACTTATTTTCCCCACCTGTCTCATTGTCCATCATATTTCCACCATGAATGGGTTTCTGAACCATCTGTTGTAGGTAGTTTTCACAGAAGACATTTGGTAATGATTCACAGGCTGATAGGAAACGAGTGATTTTGAGTGATGAATATCGCTGTACACCGCGGCAATCTGATGGTAGGGTTTGGTTTGGCGAGTACCTTGTGAACATTACCTTCCATCATGCACAGTCCCGACAGTGAAGTACAGAGGAGGTAGTGTTAAGGTATCGGGCTGTTTTTCGTGGTTACAGTGTGGTCTCCTCATTACGCTTAAGAAAACACGATATGCGGAAAAAAATCAGCACATTTAGATAGCACTGTGTACAGCGTATAGTAAAGGTTAAGTTCGGAGAAGATGAGCATGAATATCAGCAAGACAATGCACTCCTCTTTAAGCAGCATCTGTGGGACAATGATTTGTGGATAATAACATTCCTGAAATGACTGTTCTACCCACAGTCGCGACCTGGACCTGGCGGAATACCTTTGAGACGAGTTACAACGTCGACTTCGCAACAGACCTCACCATCCAACATCAATACTTTCTCCGGTTTAGGCTCTTGATGAAAAATGGACTGCCATTCCTAAACAGATGTTCAGACACATTATTGAATGTCTCCCTAGCGGATTTCAATCCGTCACAAAGGCGAAGGGTGGTCTTACGCCATATTGACATCAACTAACAGCTGTCCGGATACTTTTTGTGCCGTTACAAGACGTCACTCACCCGCGGAAGGTTGAAAACCGGCGTGAACAGAGTTGCAGCTGCTGCAGCGCGAATACATGAGGGCGCTGTGCAGAGAGAGCACCACGTCACCAGCGCTGGCGCGAGTTGGCGTGGGAGACCAGCTGGGCACATCGGGCACAACTGGAAGTGCGACAGAGAGAGTAACATGAGAGGCAACCCTGGAGTACCACTGAGCAGCTGAAGAGGACGGATTTGATTGGACGCCTGGGTAGCCATGGTCTAGTCTGTGACCGATAAGACGAGTGTGCTGTCCGAACAGGGGAAGTACGGCACACCTGGTGATTTTTGTCATAAAGCAGGCTGTTCCAGGAGGTTCCTGGAAGGCACGAACAGGTTCAGTGCCTGGAGCTGTGTGGGTGTGTTGTCATGCAGCGCATCCTTCATTTCTGGTACAAGTTGTTGACTCTCTCTCCCTTATACAACTGTTATCACACTTGTACGAGAGAGGAGACTGTGTTATCGGTATGTACGTAGGTTCGTAGACTGTGGAATTGTGACTATTTATTCATGAGTGGCTGTTAAGCGTACGGTTCTGAGTAACTGTAGTGTAACTATTGTACAGCTGTACCCTAGTACTCAGTGAACCATCGGTTTATGTTGCTGTACCTTCTGTTAGGTGATGTAAGCACGTGTAAGGAAAGCAAACCTTTGGCATATTTTGGCGTCTTCGATTTAATGTTGTTGTAATTATCGCTCTGGTTCCTTTTTCAACGAGTGAGTTATGAACCTTGCGCATTTTTGGCCCAAAGCTTTTTTTTCGGAAGTTCTGTTGTATTTTTAATTTTAACAAAATTCTTTGTGCTTGTTATATTTCTTGTCACTGTGGTATGCGGCAGAAATTGTAGGCACGATTATTTAGAGCATATTTTCATACATACAGTATGTTCACACTGTTATAGTAGATTATATTTGCTGCTCTGGCCCGTGTGCAGTCATTCGATTTTGAATCTGGTGGTTTTTTTTTTTTTATTTTTCTCACTCTGTTGATAGCTCCAGTGTAATTTCATTATGTTACTTAGTTTTAATACGGGGTGTATGAGTTAAACATATAATATATAAAATGTAATGACTTGACAAGTAATTGAGATATTTATTGACGGTATGTTTCTACAAGTATGGTAACTCAAAATGCTTTTTTACACACCTAATACACCTCGATACGAGCACCATTAGTGGCACGACAGACATCTAATTTATATTTCACTTCTCTCCAAGTGTTTTACAGTACTGCATGCGTAACATCAGCAATAGCTACACGAATGCCATGGTGTAGGTGTGGTAGATCACGAACTGGTAGCCAACACACCTCATTCTTGGTATGCCCCCATAGAAAAAAATAAAGTGGCGTAATGTCTGAGCTTCTAGGTGGTCAAGCAATTGGTTAACTGCCTCTCCCAATCTAGACACCTGGCAACTCATGAACCAAGAAATCCCTCACAATATCTGCAGACAGCGTGCGCCATCTTTTAGAAAGAGAGTTGTAGAGCAGCACACAGCTCCAACATGTCTCCATACGTTGTTGCGTTAACTGTGGGCTCCGTGAAGAAGCATGGGCCTATAACACTGTCCTTCTACAATCCACACCACACATTCACTTTTGGAGGGGTGGTGGGGGTTAGGAGGGGGGGGGGGGAGCGTTCATTTCTTCACAACAGGCAAATGACAAATGAGCGTGTTTACCTTCCCAGAAGTGTGGAATGTAGTCTCGTCCATGATAAAGACGAAATCCAGGAATGCCACAATTTTTGCCAGCATTGACTCAGCGAATGTGCCCTTGTGGCCTGTCTTCAGGCTTGATTTTGTGACGAAGCTGCAGTTTTATGGACGACATCGTGCACTGACGAAAGAGGTAACTGTAACTGCCCACTTGCTTGGCGGACTGACTGAGGAGGGCTCCGATGGAAGTAAGTACCGAATAATTCAGCAGTAGCCTCTAGACCTGCGTTCTTGGCGTGGTGGCCCGGTATCGAAAGGAAACTCTCAGTTTCCCGAATCCGCTCGTCCCATTTCTTGATTGTTAAGTAAGTGGGAACATCGTCTGTTCGTCGCGGCTAATACGCCGAAAACGACTTCGTACCAGTGTAAGAGACTGTAGCTCCGCGAGAGAAAGCACACAGAACACCTGCTGTATGGTCTACCAGGCTAATGACGCGCGCTTACAAAACAGTTACGCGCATGCGCACGCGGTACCAACTGCCGCAAGCAAATACAGAAAAACTTTTGAATTATCATACTTGTAGAAGCAAATCACCAATAAATATCTCAATTACATCTCAAGTTATTACATTCCATGCTATTATAATTTTAACCCGGATACCCTGTATTACGGTTAGTATGTTTGGGGCCTGTTACCTGTTTTTGGATTTTTAATTAATTGTAACGGTTCTCGCATTTTGCCTTGAGAGAAAGGGCATTAATCGTTTACTGACTGTTATTCAGCCACTTCCTGCATTTTAACGCATTCCTCTCGGAAGTTTCTTAAGATTGCTTGCAATACAAAATCTCCGTCCTATTGTTAAATGAAAGATTTAAATTATGATCATTTACCGCTGAAACCAGCCTTACCACTTCCTGTTACGTCACATTTTTTTCTTCATACTTTTCATCAGATAGTGTAGAAACTATTCCCCAGATAAACTGTTATGTTGCTTTCAATAAGAGGTGATTTGAGTTGAGTAGTCTTGAGGGTAATTTCTAAACAAAAAATCAATAGCAAATACTTGAATCACACGTTGTGAGCGGATAAATATAATCAAAACGACTGGTATGAGAAGAGATGAGTAATTTCAGACCAAAGTTCCAGTCTAAAGTATCTTATATCAGAATAAAATTTTGCTACACGTAAATCGATGTTATGATGAACAATGAGCTATCACTCTGAAGCAATCACTAAGCTGTAGATACGCCGATTAGTAAAATTAAACAGAAATGAAACACAGTCTAAGACGGATTGCAAGCTTTCGATTCTTGACGTCTGGTCGATTGCTTCCGACTGGAAGCTCTTCCTGGCGAGTACGATTTGAACCGTCGTAATCCCAGTGTCTTATCATTGCTCCTCCTAGCTACATTCGTAGGGCAGATATTGTTTTTTTCCTCTTCTCCTGCGCACGGGGATGTGCGGCGGTGCCTGTAATGTAGTTGCCACTTGTTAGTGGGTTGAATTTCATTCTTCCTGCCACGAGAGGGTTGTGTACTATTTTATTTTTGTCTGTGAACGTGGTTTTTATACCGATTTACGTGTTTTGCTCCTAACTACAATTTTTTCTAGATTAGTCTGTTCCTTCATTGAATTTAATACCGATGTGAGATTTGACCCGAGCGAATTCTACTATTTGACCTTTCTCCTTGTAATACTGAACTTCTAGGTTCTTAATATATTTTCTACCCTATTCTTTGTTCAGTTTCTGTCTCAGATAGATTTCAGATTACTTTGATGTTATTGTACTGAATATTTTGATAAACAACACTACATATTTGATGACCTCCGAAAGAAAGTGAAGGCGGTCTCGGTAATTAAAACTTCTTTTCTTCTACAGTATGGACACAAGAAGCGCATCCAGTGTTATTTTCCGTATCTTCTTTCGACCCGCTTCTGCAGATTTGAGTCTACTTTTCTCTCGGGTAGAATGAAGATAAGAACTGCTGGTAGGATCATTTTACTTATGTAAATGAAATATTTTGCATAGTGCACTGATGATCATAAAGTAACAGCAGAAGGATTTAACTGTGACATTAAATTATCGATATTTCCAGGTTCAGTACATAAGGAACCGTATCGCTCTCGAATTTCCGGAGTGTTTGTTTTATGAGAGCATTTCGTAGTTCTTCACAAGTGGCCGATTTCTTCCCCCCCCCCCCCCCTTTTTTTTTTTTTTTTAGGATGAAACACTCTGTCAGCATTATTCTAAGAATAATTCTGTTTTCTGTTGTTTCCAAATGAAGGGAGTGTGTAGGGGACGCAAGCATAGCTCCAAGGGAGACACGAAAAATTAATACAGTGCAGCTTGTGCAACAGTGGTAGGTACAAATTGAGACATTGTGACAGAATATAAAAGCACAATCTACACGTGAACATGCCAGAGCAGAAGGGGGAAAGACTCAAGCGAGGTCTACCGTAAATTTTATGAAGATTTCTAGGCTTAGATAGTATGATTCCTACTGCAGGAGAGGTTGCGTTAACTGGATCTAGCTTTGAGTAAGTGACAACAAACTAGTGGTTCATAACTTGGGGATAGTTATGGAATTCGATACGTATCGATGCTGGTGCTGCATCTTTTCTTCCACTTGGTAACTGTACCGACCATGTCGAAAAACTTCTTTAGCCTGACTCCATTTCATTTGCATTGCCGGCACTATTATCTCTTGCACTCATGTCTGCTCCCTGACGCATTTCTTTCTCTTCCCGTCTTTGTTAGTAATTTTCCATCATGCATCTCCGCATTGTTTGCTGATTTTCGCATTTGAAGAAGGTCTCTTCGGCATAAGTCAAAACTGCTGATACACATAATTTCTGACGCTTTGTAAGCTTCATTTTGAAAAGTCTGTTTAGTTCTCCCGAAAGCGCTCTTCGACGTTACTTCTATTCTGTTTATTTCTTTTTCTGTCCATGAAATCACAGTACCGACAGCTGTCAGCGGGTATAATAAAAGTATTTTATTTCTTCGAAGGCAACATACTAAAAACAGATTTTATTGAGCCATAACTGGCGACCTTTTAGCAAAATTTTGATGGAAAGCACGCGTATGCATCATTATCAGAATTACCAATTCCATTCACCACGATTTACAAGCGTAGAAGTACATTTTGCTCCACATTACCAACGAAAATTAAAGTAACGAACCAAAGATCTCGGAAACTGCCTTACGATATGCATCGAAACACAGTTCAAAAATTTAAAAAACTGAGAAGAAGACAGAAATATTGATTACTTGTTGGTTGCAATCCACCATTATCACTGATCACAGCCGGATCGCAGTCTGACTGTCTGGCCGATTGAGGCAATGACCGCCTGGAAACAGTGCTGCGAAGCGGAAAATAATCTCAAACAACAAAATCAACAAATAATTAAAACAGTAAAAGTAACAAATAAATAAACTACGAATCTAATACGTTGTCGTAGCAGGCGGAGAGGTGCTACTCCGGCGTGCTGCGTCCCAGGTGGCGCATAGGGGGGTCCTCACCGGCTTGTCGGCGGACTTGAGCGAAATAAAACAGCTCTCGCGGACCAAACACACAACATCAAGAAATCCACTAGTGTCTGTTCTGGTATCCAGCGACTAGTGTCAGCGACTGTTCACCAAGTTGGTGCGGATGTGAAATATGGCTTGATCTCAACAATCAAGTCTGCAATCTTTGTGATCTTTTTCAAAGATCACCGCAACTAAACTCAACTTGAAGTGATCATGATGGAACAAAAGGAAATGAATCCACTAACCAGACCTCAGTCAACGCACTGGATTTTCCTGGTCATAGGACTCTGGGGGACCAGGAACATCATGAGAAAAAGAATCGGAGCTTTTCAAAATATCTTCGCAAACACTACATTGGCACTCTCAATATAAACACACTCTTCAAACTTGGAAAACTAAAACAACTCACAGACACACTAGAAAAATTTCATATCAAAATTCTTGCCATTCAAGAGTCGCGCTTCAGAGATGTAAGCCATTTCAATACAGAAAATTACAGGATCTACAAAGGGAAACCTGTTGTCAGAAGAGGCATAATATCATTGTTTGGTATAGGATTTGCTGTACATAAATCAGTCATGGATAACATCATAGACTTAAGTTCCATATCAGAACGTATTTCCACACTCTCCTTCAAATCAAGCAATAAAGCATACACAATTATGAATGTTCATGCACCAACAAATGACCATAATAGAAAAAAGTCACAAGAAGTTGAAAACTTCTGGGAAGACATGGAGGAAGTAACCAGCAACATTCCAAAAAGACACGTGAAAATTTTAAAGGGAGATTTTAATGCGCAATTAGGTAAAGAAAGAAAGTACAAACGAATCACAGGTCCGCACTCAGCACACGTTCATACAAGCAAAAATTGAGGACACCTCATAAAATAGTGTCAAAATTTCAACCTCAAAGTTAAGTCGATGCAATTTCAAAAGCCAAGACGAAAACTTACAACATAGAAAGCACCCAAAACCGCGTTGGGAGAATTTCAGATTGATCATGTGGCCATTTCCACCAAATGTAAGCGGGAAATTCTAAATGTCAGAACAAGTAAGGGATTATTCGCGTCTGATCATTATTTACTACAAGTTAAGATTAGGGCGATCGCAAGGCAGAAAAAAAAAACAGCACGAAATAAAATAGTCAAACTGATCCGGAATACTTGGAGATAAACACGGACAAAGTTGTTGAAGAGAATAATAGGCATTCAACAGACACTGGGACAGACTTTGCGAAAACAATTCAGAAGGCAATGCGATGGGGGCAAACTCCTAGGAAACGAAACCATAGAGGGTGGAACGCGAATTGTGATTTAGCCATTGAAAGTAGATCACAGGCATGGAAGAAATTCTGCAGTAACAGAACATCAGAAACATGGAAGGAATTTCACGAGATTCAGAAACAATCAACAAAGGAAATCAGAATAGAAAAACGAGCATATGACAACAACAGGTTGAAAGAAATTGATGAAGATTTCAAGAGAAATAACACTAGAAATTTTTATAGAACATTCAAAGAAAATATGAAGGGTTATCAACCTCCAAGCCTCTGCTTCGAAGAACAGATGGATCCTTCGAAATGAACACGAAAGAAAATTGCAAAATTCTCAAACAATACTTTGATGAACTTCTGAATTGCAAGAAACCCACAGAAAACTTAACCTTCCAAAAGGCCACAGTCAACCCAGATTCTAATCCACCCACAATAGAAGAGGTAGAGAGAACCATCAAACAAATGAAAAATAACAGAGCAGCAGGAGAAGATGGTATTATTGCCGAGATCTGGAAACTCCAAGATGAAAACATCACCAAGCAAATTTGTAAGATTATCTCAGAAATTTGGATCACACAGAAGTTGCCAGAGGAATGTAAATGTTCCTTGATCCACCCCTATATAAAAAGGGTGATACGTCAGATCCAAATAATTACAGAGGTATTTCTCTAGTACCAGTCACATACAAAATTCTCTCAAAGGTGTTATTAAACAGACTAGAACCACAATCAGATCCGCAAATGAGGGAATAACAGGCAGGCTTGAGAAGAGGGAGATCGGGCATAGGACAGATCTGGAACTTGAGAACACTTTTGAAAGTCAGACAGACAAGACACACTGTAGTTACCTTTGTTGACTTTAAAAAAGCATACGACTCCATACACAGAGAAACGCTCTTTGTCATACTGGAAGAATGTGGCATCGACAGAAAAACCGGGCAATTATACAATAGACGCCCACAGACACCACTTCGCAGATTAAGTTCATGGGAGAAATTTCGGAACCCTTCCAGATACACACAGGTGTCCGACAATGAGATGGGCTTTCACCAATCCTGTTTAACACAGTCTTAGACAAAACTGTCAAACAATGGGAAGAACAAGTTAAAGGAATACAGCTAGGAAGAACACGTGAAACAAAAAAATTCGTAAAATGTCTGGCATTTGAAAATGACATATCCATACTTAGTAATAACACACAGGAGGCAAAGGAAGCACTGGAACACCTACATGAAATAGCTGCCAAAACAGGTCTACAGACATCCTATAAGAAGGCTCAATACATGGAACGTTGTTGTTGTTGTTGTTGTTGTCTTCAGTCCTGAGACTGGTTTGATGCAGCTCTCCATGCTACTCTATCCTGTGCAAGCTTCTTCATCTCCCAGTACCTATTGCTACCTACATCCTTCTGAATCTGCCTAGTGTATTGATCTCTTGGTCTCCCTCTACGATTTTTACCCTCCACGCTGCCCTCCAATGCTAAATTTGTGATCCCTTGATGCCTCAAAACATGTCCTACCAACCGATCCCTTCTTCTAGTCAAGTTGCGCCACAAACTTCTCTTCTCCCCAATCCTATTCAATACCTCCTCATTAGTTACGTCATCTACCCACCTTATCTTCAGCATTCTTCTGTAGCACCACATTTCGAAAGCTTCTATTCTCTTCTTGTCCAAACTGGTTATCGTCCATGTTTCACTTCCATACATGGCTACGCTCCATACAAATACATTCAGAAACGACTTCCTGACACTTAAATCTATACTCGATGTTAACAAATTTCTCTTCTTCAGAAACGATTTCCTTGCCATTGCCAGTCTACATTTTACATCCTCTCTACTTCGACCATCATCAGATATTTTACTCCCTAAATAGCAAAACTCCTTTACTACTTTAAGTGTCTCATTTCCTAATCTAATCCCCTCAGCATCACCCGATTTAATTTGACTACATTCCATTATCCTCGTTTTGCTTTTGTTGATGTTCACCTTATATCCTCCTTTCAAGACACTGTCCATTCCGTTCAACTGCTCTTCCAAGTCCTTTGCTGTCTCTGACAGAATTACAATGTCATCGGCGAACCTCGAAGTTTTTACTTCTTCTCCATGAATTTTAATACCTACTCTGAATTTTTCTTTTGTTTCCTTTACTGCTTGCTCAATATACAGATTGAATAACATCGGGGAGAGGCTACAACCCTGTCTCACTCCTTTCCCAACCACTGCTTCCCTTTCATGCCCCTCGACTCTTATAACTGTCATCTGGTTTCTGTACAAATTGTAAATAGCCTTTCGCTCCTTGTATTTTACCCCTGCCACCTTCAGAATTTGAAAGAGAGTATTCCAGTCAACATTGTCAAAAGCTTTCTCTAAGTCTACAAATGCTAGGAACGTAGGTTTGCCTTTCCTTAATCTAGCTTCTAAGATAAGTCGTAAGGTTCGTATTGCCTCACGTGTTCCAACATTTCTACGGAATCCAAACTGATCATCCCCGAGGTCGGCTTCTACCAGTTTTTCCACTCGTCTGTAAAGAATTCGCGTTAGTATTTTGCAGCTGTGACTTATTAAACTGATAGTTCGGTAATTTTCACATCTGTCAACACCTGCTTTCTTTGGGATTGGAATTATTATATTCTTCTTGAAGTCTGTGGTATTTCGCCTGTCTCGTACATCTTGCTCACCAGATGGTAGAGTTTTGTCATGACTGGCTCTCCCAAGGTCATCAGTAGTTCTAATGGAATGTTGTCTACTCCCGGGGCCTTGTTTCGACTCAGGTCTTTCAGTGCTCTGTCAAACTCTTCACGCAGTATCTTATCTCCCATTTCATCTTCATCTACATCCTCTTCCATTTCCATAATAATTTCCTCGAGTACATCGCCCTTGTATAAACCCTCTATATACTCCTTCCACCTTTCTGTCTTCCCTTCTTTGCTTAGAACTGGGTTGCCATCTGAGCTCTTGATATTCATACAAGTGGTTCTCTTCTCTCCAAAGGTCTCTTTAATTTTCCTGTAGGCAGTATCTATCTTACCCTTAGTGAGACAAGCCTCCACATCCTTACATCTGTCCTCTAGCCATCCCTGCTTAGTCATTTTGCACTTCCTGTCGATCTCATTTTTGAGACGTTTGTATTCCTTTTTCCTGCTTCATTTACTGCATTTTTATATTTTCTCCTTTCATCAATTAAATTCAATATTTCTTCTGTTACCCAAGGATTTCTATTAGCCCTCGTCTTTTTACCTACTTGATCCTCTGCTGCCTTCACTACTTCATCCCTCAGAGCTACCCATTCTTCTTCTACTGTATTTCTTTCCCCCATTCCTGTCAATTGTTCCCTTATGCTCTCCCTGAAACTCTCTACAACCTCTGGTTCTTTCAGTTTATCCAGGTCCCATCTCCTTAAATTCCCACCTTTTTGCAGTTTCTTCAGTTTCAATCTGCAGTTCATAACCAATAGATTGTGGTCAGAATCCACATCTGCCCCTGGAAATGTCTTACAATTTAAAACCTGGTTCCTAAAACTCTGTCTTACCATTATATAATCTATCTGATACCTTTTAGTATCTCCAGGATTCTTCCAGTTATACAACCTTCTTTTATGATTCTTGAACCAAGTGTTAGCTATGATTAAGTTATGCTCTGTGCAAAATTCTACAAGGCGGCTTCCTCTTTCATTTCTTCCCCCCAATCCATATTCACCTACTATGTTTCCTTCTCTCCCTTTTCCTACTGACGAATTCCAGTCACCCATGACTATTAAATTTTCGTCTCCCTTCACTACCTGAATAATTTCTTTTATCTCGTCATACATTTCATCTATTTCATCATCTGCAGAGCTAGTTGGCATATAAACTTGTACTACTGTAGTAGGCATGGGCTTTGTGTCTATCTTGGACACAATAATGCGTTCACTATGCTGTTTGTAGTAGCTAACCCGCACTCATATTTTTTTATTCATTATTAAACCTACTCCTGCATTACCCCTATTTGATTTTGTATTTATAACCCTGTAATCACCTGACCAAAAGTCTTCTTCCTCCTGCCACCGAACTTCACTAATTCCCACTATATCTAACTTTAACCTATCCATTTCCCTTTTTAAATTTTCTAACCTACCTGCCCGATTAAGGGATCTGAAATTCCACTCTCCGATCCGTAGAACGCCAATTTTCTTTCTCCTGATAACGACGTCCTCTTGAGTAGTCCCCGCACGGAGATCCGAATGGGGGACTATTTTACCTCCGTAATATTTTACCCAAGAGGACGCCATCATCATTTAATCATACAGTAAAGCTGCATGTCCTCGGGAAAAATTACGGCTGTAGTTTCCCCTTGCTTTCAGCCGTTCGCAGTACCAGCACAGCAAGGCCGTTTTGGTTAATGTTACGAGGCCAGATCAGTCAATCATCCAGACTGTTGCCCCTGCAATTACTGAAAAGGCTGCTGCCCCTCTTCAGGAACCACATGTTTGTCTGGCCTCTCAACAGATACCCCTCCGTTGTGGTTGCACCTACGGTACGGCCATCTGTATCGCTGAGGCACGCAAGCCTCCCCACCAACGGCAAGGTCCATGGTTCATGGGGGGGGACATGGAACGACAGAACAAAAATGTACACATCATGCAAACGATGTATAGATCCGTAAAAAGAGTCGAAAAATTTAAATATTTAGGGGAATACATACAAGTAGGAGGATCAAACAAGGCATCCAACATAGAACGAACAGAAGGACTCCACAAAGCAAAAAAACTCACATGGTTACATAATAATAAGAAAAGCATATCAATACAGGCCAAAATTAGATACTACAAAACAGTTGTATTACCGGAAGCAATGTATGCGTCAGAAACGACAACAATTGGAGCATCAGGCATTATAGACACAGAAAAAATAGAACGCAAAATTCTCAGGAAAACATTCGGACCAATACGCAACGATGGCACATGGATGAAGAGACGTACCAATGAGTTAAACCAACACACTGACAGACTCATAGACATGACCAGAAAACACAGACTAAATTTCGACCGACACGTACATAGAATGGACAACACCAGACCTACAAAGAGAATCTTTGATGTAGCAAAACATCCAAGCCTTAAAACAAATTGGTAACATGAAATAGAGGAAGACATAAGGCAGCTGGGGATCAACAAACAAATGATAAAAGACAGAAAGGAATTCAGGAACAAAATTAGGAACGCAAAATTTATGGTAAATAAGAAGAGGAAGGCGGGAGCATTATGGACAGAACAAAGGAAACAAGATCATTGTCAAAGGATGAAGAGATTTTGGGAAGAGAAAAGGAGGAAAGGAAAGAAGTGAAAATTGTGTAATCATGAGATATTTGAGTTCAAAAACTGTCCATAAGGGCTAAAATGACATGAATGAATGAATGAATGAACAAATAAATAAAAGAAAAACAAAATGAAGCTCCAGAACGTCAACCTTCAACACAAATACTTTATCAGTTACGGGCCCGTAACTCTTTCAAACGTAGTGGAGAGTATCTACATCTATACTCAGCGAACAGCTGTGAAGTGCATGGCAGAGGGTAAGTCGCACTGTACCACTTATTAGTGAATTTTCCTGTTCCATTCCCGTATGGGGCGCGCCTCTGTGCGTGCTGTAAGTAATCTAATCTTATCCTAAAGATCCCTTGTGGAAGTGACGTGTAGGGGGTTGCAGTATATTCTTAGACTCAACATTAAGAGCCTGTTCTTGAAACTTTGTTAGTAGACTTTCTCGGGATAGTTTCCGCCTGTCTTCAAAAATCTGCCAGTTCAGCTCCTTCAGTATCGCAATGGCTCTCTCCCGTGGCTCAAAGAAGCCTGTGACCATTGGTGTTGCCGTTCTTCGTACACGTTCAATATCCCCTGGTAGTCTTATTTGGAACTGGTTTCACACTTTTGAGTAATATTCTAGGATGGATCACACGAGCGATTTGTGAGCAATCTCTGTGGATTGATTGCATTCCCCTAGTGTTCTACGAATAAACGGAAGTCTGCTACTACTCTCCACACTGAGTTTATGTGATCGGTACACTTCATGTCCCTACTAAGTGTTGCAGCCAAGCATTTCTATGAGTTTACAGACGTGACTCACTAATGTTATATTCATAGGATACTATGTTTTTTCTCGATTTTTTGAAGTGCACAGTTTTACATTTTTGAACTGTGAAAGCATGCTGCCAATCTTGAAGGATCATGATAAATACTATCTTTCTTCATGTAATTGAAGGAAAAATAACATTCGTACTCTAGATTAAAGTTCAATTAGATGCTGAAAATTTTTGGAGTCTCGGCAAACATTTGATTTAATTGAGGAGTTACGATCTCAGTAAAATCTCATTAGTTTAAAGGTCAAACCAGATGTTATATCTCTTTTTTGTTGCTATATTACACACATCATAAAAATTTATGCATCACCTCGGTTCCGAGGTATAGAAAATTGGAATAGAGATCAACATAAACATCATTTCCGCCCTTTTTATTGCTCATGAAAAATACACATTGCATGTTGTACCACCAACCAGCGAGACCTTGAGAAGTGGTAGTCCAGATTGCTGTACACACCACTTGTCGTCTATGAAGACGAATGCCTCGCCAATATGCTGTCGATATGGTTGCACTATCGGTTGGAGGATGGCAATCACGTATCATACAGCCGTTACGGCGCCTTCCATGACTACCAACGGCGTACGTCGGCCCGAACTATTACGGGAATCGTCACCTTAGTTGGCGCGAGTAATGAGTGAATGGGCAAATATCCGTTAGGAACATTACGAATGTAGATTGTGGACAGTTGGGAATGTGGGTCTCACGGGAAGCGTGCAGGGGATAAGTTCCTGCAGTCGTGCTATCCTCTGTGCCCTCGGTGGCTCAGATGGTTGCCGGCACGGTAGCTCAGCGTGTTCGGTCAGGGAGCTGGTGGGCCTCTGTAATAAAAAACTGAGTGGAAGGATCAACAACGAAAAAAATGCCAAAAAAAATGGATAGAGCATCTGCCATGTAAGCAGGAGATCCCGGGTTCGAGTCCCGGTCGTGGCACACATTTTCAGCTGTTCCCATTGAGGTATATAAACAACACTTGTTGACAGCTGAGGGTTTCGATTAATTATCATTTCTTTCTAGAGAAGCTGCATGGTCATCATTGGTATCTGTTCTTTCGGAACAGTTACCATCCACATATTTTTATATTCGATTTTTCACTAGTCAAAACTGGCGCTGCTCGCTGGAATAAGTAGAACAGGACGTGAATTGGTTTACATTTCTGCTTTCACACTCACAAATCTAGTAATAATGTGGATTAAATCTTCTTGGTTTTCAAGTCTTGTCAATTCCTAAACAATTCTCGAGCTTCGCGTGGCTAGCTCCAATATCGTCGTCTGGATTACAATTACTCACTGTACTTTTACTCCTGACGACGATGGCGGAGCTAGCCATCGAAAGCTCGAGAACTTTATTGGAATTGACGCGGCTTGAAAAACGAGAAGATTTCATCCAGTCATGCCGCCGCGAAAGACTACGAGGACACATAGTAACAACATGCACCAAGAACGTTGTCAACACTGAAGAAGTTGTAACAATACTGGGTTTTTCCAAAAAGTTGAAATGTGCGGTTCACTAAGATATCGTTTACACACTATCGTTTACGTACTACGCATCGTCTGATGAAAAATATCCGAACACATATTAGCGAATATTAACCCTTTGTGCGTCACATTTAGAAAAAAATTGGAGAAATTTTTTGTGATGAATATTTACTGCATATGTTGCAAATATGCCATATACATTGCAAAAGGTTCTTTTGAAGCTATTGGTTAATAAATAAAATAATGATTCCAAATGGCATCATTAGAAATTACAGAATAATTACTCGAAAAAATGCATACATAACTGTACTGTAAACTTACCGTATTTCTTTCCCTTTCCCTTGAGGAACTACGTAAAGTTTGTTCCATAACCAATAATTTCAGTATACACAGAATAAAACTAAACACAACAGTTATTGTTCACTCACAAATGCAGTAGCACAAGTCACGACACTTCTCTGTTCTGCACTTCAAACAAACGGCGAGTCATGAAAGCAAACCCACTGTGATCTGTTGGCCAAACTTGGAAGTACGTGAAGCGATGCCAAACGGTATCATTGAAGCATTGGGAAGCTCAAAAAGGCCAGGAATACTTAATGATGCCATTTGTAATCGCAGACGCAGAAAGGGTTAACGTGTGGTGTGTCCCCCAACGCCTTTATGACGGACTGAACTCTTCTGGGCACACTTTTAGTGAGATGTCTCCATGTCTGTGGAAGTATTCCAGCACATTCTTCTTCTATAGCCGAAACCAGAGAAGTGAGGGGTATTCGATAGTGGGGTCTGTGCCGAAGTCGACGTTCTGACACACCCAAAGGGTGTCCAACTGGCTTCAGGTCGGGACTGTGGGCAGTGCAGCCACTTTAGGAATGTTGTTGTCCACGGATCATTATCTCACTGATGCTACTCTGTGAGAGGGTGCACTGACCTCCTTATATCAACAGTAATCGTCTTTGATCTATGCTTTTACTGAGCACAGTGAACAGCGCTGTAAAATGTGCAGATATCCTTCCACGTACAGCGTTTCCTTAAGTGCAATGAGGAGACCGCACTCTAGCCACGAAAACTACCCTATACCGTAACACCACTTCCTCTGTTCTTCGCGGGCCGGGGTGGCCGAGCGGTTCTAGGCGCTCAGTCGGGAACCGCGCGACTGCTGCGGACGCAGGTTCGAATCCTGCCTCGGGAATTGATGTGTGTGATGTCCTTAGGTTAGTTAGGTTTAAGTAGTTCTAAGTTCTAGGGGACTGTTGACCATAGAAGTTAAGTCCCATAGTGCTCAGAGCCATTTGAACCTCTGTTCTTCAATGTTCGCACTACACATGGTGACAGGTAACGTCCTCAAGGAACTCGCGAAACTCTAACGCCTCCGTGGGACTGCCACAGGATACGGTGTGATTCGTCACTCCAAATCACTCGTTTCCAGTCATCCGCTGTCCAGTGCCGTCGTTCTTTAGAACACCTAGAGTCTCTCAGCACTGACTATAGAAATACATGGGTTACGGGGAGATGCTCGACCATAGTATCCCATTGTGCTAGCTGGACTGCTGGTGACACTTTGGAACTCGAGTGATCCCTTCTGCTGACTTCATGCGACTTTCTACCACAACCTGCCGCATTGCTCGATGGTCCCTATCCATCAGTGGGTGAGGTCTGCCAGGTCTTGGTTTAGTTGTGGCTGTTTCTTCGCGTTTCCATTTCACAGTCACATCATCAGCAGTCTACTTCAACAGCTTTAGAAGGGTTGAAATGTCTCTGATGGATTTGTTATATGAAACCCTATGAATATCTCACGTTCGAAGTCACTGAGTCTTCCCAACAGACCCATTTTGCTGTTACTGCTTCTCTCCTGACAGTACTCACCGCCTCCTTTTATACTAGCTGACCCCCCCAATCTTGACCTTTAGTGGTCAAATTTGCATTACCTTTGGGTGCTGAGATACTTTTCATCCGATAGAATACATTCAGTTGTAAGATCTTCCAATTGCCTCTTTTGTCTTTACAAAGAAGTTCATCATTTTTCTCAGTCTGAATACGTACATTACAGGCAGATCGTCTACATGAACTGCCCTTACATTATTATTCTGTTCGAGGGCTGTTCGGAAAATAAGGTCGCATCGGTCGTGAAATGAAAATCGCAGTTAAAATCAAAAATTTTTATTCGCAACAGTTAGCCAGGCGTTCCAGATACCTCTCTAAATAGTCGCCGCTCCGGCATAGGCATCTGTCGTGGTGTTGTACCAACTTCCCTGTACCCTCGTCACGGCAAGCAACTGCCAGTGCTTTCCGCCAATTCTCTACGATGGTCTGCCTTTCGTTGTTTGTGCCAAAATGTTGTCTTCGTAGCCAGCGGTTCATGTGAGCAGAGATTAACAACGAAGGGAGCCAATTAAGGGCTGAATTGTGGGTGATCACTTGCCATCGAAAACGCTGCAGGAGCGTCTTCATTACCCCTGCACAATACGAATGCAAATTGTCTTGAAGAAAGAAACGAATAACATTTATGTTTTTTGGACTGCATAGCTTCAGGCGGAATCTCTCACCAGATCCAAATATTTGGCGAGATACGCTGTTGTTTTAGACATTTCTATGGGATCACTTTGCGCTCTGAACTGAAAAGAGCGACGTGAAGGGATCGACAGGCACACTAAAGGCACTGCCCAACACATCTGTGCGAAGTTCCATAGGATTTTCACAGTGGTTTCCATTTCGCGCCTAATCGGACCTTACTTTCCGAATACGCCTCTTAATTTGCAATTAAGTAATGGTAGACGATACAAGACACTACTTTCAAACTGCATACATCTCTACTGTTACATTCTCGAAAAGCACGTGGGAAAGTGAAGTAAATCTCTCCGTGGTAGCCCTCATTTATTTTATACAGTGTTATCCCTATGTATGTCAGTGGCAACAAAATATTTTAGCACTCAAGGGAAAAAGTTGTTGACTGAAAATTTGTGAAATGGTGTCGTGATAACACAAACAACTCGCCCTTTTAACTTTTTCTATGGAGTCTACCAGTTATATCTGATAAGTGTCCACATGTCGCATCAGCAGTCTAACAGAAGAGGTATCAACGTGGTGTAAGCAGTTTCAGTGGCGGATTTTTCGGAACTTCTAAGAATAAAACGGATATTCTCCACTAGAACTTCCAATTTATGTTGTTCCCAACAGCACTCATAACGTGTTTTGCTGAATAGGAAAAACACTAAATTTACGTCAAACTTTTTATTGTCCATGGGTGACTGCCACTCTTCGTATGATTTAGAAATTCTCTTTAAACCATTTTGTAATTCCTTTTGATTTTATCTTGGCTTCACTACAAAGTGAACATCGACGAAGCCTGCAAATTTGATAAAAGAACTGTTCAGATTGTCTCGTAAATCATTTACATAGATCAAGAACAGAAAGGGCCTATTACAATTCCTTGGTGCGCGCCAGATATAAATCCTGTTTCACTATAATTCCCGCTAATTACCGTGTACTGCGTCCTTGCCGAAAAAGAAAACATGAATCCAGCCTGTCATTATGAGGCCGCTGTCGGATGGGTCGATCATCTCCAAGCCTTTTAAAAGCAGAATCAGGAAGGTGGCATGATGTTGCATTTTTGTCGAACAGAAGTGAAACTCACTCTGCAATATTAGCTATGAGCGCGCTATTTCAGATAGGTTTGCCGTTATCGGAGTATTACGCAATGTGGGTTGTTATGTGATCGAGGTCTGACAATCGCTTCTTGAAACGGTTCATAGAAAATTACTAATTACTCAATTTTACATAAAGTTCCTGAAATGCAGTCGGTTTTATTACTTTCGCCCTTCGTCTTTAATAGTTGTTCTTTTCCATACCACTGATTCAAACTACGAAAAAAGTTTTGCACCACCCTCATGACTAGCACTGCGTGAACCACTTTATTCAAAAATTGCATGCCAGCGTTCACTGCTCACTTGCTTGGTGTGGTACGTCCAATGGCCGAGCGAGGTGGCGCAGTGGTTAGCACACTGGCCTGGCATCAGGGAGAACGACGGTTCAAACCGGTGTCCGGCCATCCTGTTTAGGTTTTCCGTGATTTCCCTAAATTGCTTCAGGCAAATGCCGGGATGGTTCTTTCGAAAGAGCACGGCCCACTTCCTGCTTCATCCTTCTCTAATCCGATGGGACCGAGGACCTCGCTGTTTGGCCTCTCCCCCCAAACCAACCACCCACGTCCAGTGGTTCGATCGCTTTATCGTCTCTCTCGACCTTCACTGTTTCGACATTATGTTCGCTCGACGACCGAGCGGGTGGACACGTGGTATGTTTCAACTTCTCAGGGTATTTTGGACTGATTCATGAGCAACAGATAAAGGTCAGTGAAATGTCTTACTAGTGTGGTAAGCATAAACCCCAATCTGGACGGCCGAGCAGGACTGTGAGCAGCCTTCCTCTCAAATACTAGCCCAGTGTCATACGATTACACCCTATCGCTGATTCAGATAGTAAATTCGAGTGACAGTATAACTTCTTGATAGAGTCCACTTGGAGGAAGGCAACGAACTGAGAATATGTATTCATACTGAGAAAGAGAGACAGAGAGAGAGACAGACAAGTCACAGAATCCACCTGGAGGATGATGTGAATTGGCGAAGACGAAAGCGGCTATAAATAGTATTGTTAAAAATAAGCAATACCTAACCTCAGTGATACATTATTGCTTAGTTCGATAAAACAACTGAAACATGACAGTTTTTTTCTGAACGCTAAGTGAATTTTACTTGCATTTTGTAATTTTTAAAATATAGCCGTTCGGAAACACTTTTCGGGGTTAGTATCTGATTTCGTTCGTCGGTAATGGTCTCAGAAAGGTTGGGAGCCGCTGCACTAAACATACAAAATTCGTGTAAAGCTTCTAACTGCCATTACTCATTTGCTGCTTCAATTCCACAGCGAGTCTCCTAACGCGTAGTAAGGACAGGTTTAAGCAGACTTCTCAGTGTGCCCGTAAGGCTGCACTGGAAACGTACTGCTCGCGAAACATGAATGGACGAGTTCGAGATCTGGTAAGATACCAGGTTTTATATGCTGTGTATTGTCTTCACATTATTATTGCTCCTCCTTAACTTTTTATCGTGTTCTACAATTTTATTTGATTGATTTTTTAACAGTTGTTGCAGTTAGGTGTAATCCCTTCACTCCCACCTTTTTTTAAAAACCTTGTCTTTTATAGCTTTTTCCTTACGTTATCACCACTGTTTTCTCAGACAATGTATTTATCTCTTTCGCCTCTGTACTGTCTGTCTGTTTCATCCCAGTACTCATCTCCTACAATAATAGGGGAGACCAAATGTCTAAAGGCTATAGTCAAAATATGCATTTTTCGTCTTCACACTATTTAGTCTTTCTAAATGGTTCAAATGGCTCTGAGCACTATGGGACTTAACATTTGAGGTCATCAGTCCCCTAGACTTAGATCTACTTAAACCTAACTAAACTAAGAACATCACACACATCCATGCCCGAGGCAGGACTCGAACCTGTGACCGTAGCAGCAGCGCGGTTCCGGACTGAAGCGTCTAGAACCACTCGGCTACAACGGCCGGTTTTAGACTTTCTACTGACACATTTATATTGTCTCAGGGATATTTAAATTACACTAAATCTTGTCTTCAGAAAAAGACGACTTCATAACTAATGTCACCTACTTCATGGTATTCTTCCCCTACCCCACCATGATGTAGACCTCCGTTCTTACCAGACAAACCTCAGTTACGATTATTGTTTCGCGAAAGGCAAAGGCCCCAAGTCCGAGTCCAGAACCGGCACACAATTTTAACCTGCCAGAAAGTTTCAAGTCAGTGCACATTCCGCTGCAGAGAGAAAATTCATTCTGGAAATATAATTCTGCTTTTGATGTTGGGCATTAGAATAAGACTTTTACAGTGTTTTCACATGCAGTTTTGTTTCGCGGAATGGGAGGTACCTGTAAAGCTGAGTCTTGATATAAACGTATTTTTTATTTCTGTTACAACAAAGTGATGATACGGAAAATAGATTTATGAATAAATGTATTCACAGATGCAAAATTCTGTGTAATTACTTTCAACTCTTAAATCTTGTACTGAAAAAATAAACAAGGAATTTTTTTAGAGTAGTGTGTTACTGCGGTATATTACTGTCGAAAAGCAGAAAATATGCAGCGACGTCTGATTCAACTTGCGTACGCCACCTATACAAACAAAATATGTAGAATGCGAGTAGGGTATAACTGGGGCCTGTTTCGCTCGGACTGCATAATTAATTGACATCTTGAAAATGAGTGATTCGTTAACTATATCAGTGCTCGTTATTGTATCTGCTGTGAAACATAGCTTGCGAAACGTTTACTTCGTAGTGGGCACATTGATTGTAGGTGGGATTAAAGAACGTTTCGCAGTATGATGCAGCGGATTGTCGTTCTGGGAAGTGTGAACGAGTAGCTACAGGCAAGTTCTGACGCGCACGTTACCTCGATACGCTAGAATCGGTTATATGCGCCGCGAAAATATCGGCGCGCTACTATCCAAACTGCGAATTTTGCGTTACTACTTCATATGGGTTTTAGGAGCTTCAAGAAGGGAATTCCAACCTGGAATTGAAAAATAATTTGTCCCACCAGGCACTTTCCTTCTTTTTAATACAAAATTAAAATTTTACTTACAAATAAGAAATGTCCTTCGAAATGTTCCATTATCATGCGTTTCCAAACCACACAATCGCATGAAGTAGCTTCAAAAATATTTAATAGTCTCGAAGAATTTTTTCTCTCTCAGTATTTAAATGACACTAAATCTGACGTTCAGAAAAAGGACACTAATAACAAGTTAGTCAAACATTGGAGTTCATGGAATTTCTCCTAGCCCAATATGCAAGGAGGGCCTGTTCGGGCCCCGTCAAACCACAGCGAGATGGAACAGAAGTGCTCCAGTTACGAATATCTGGAAAGTCACATCAAGACTGCGAAATGGCTGCGACTGGAAATGTTAGGAATAAAACTCTTCCATTAGCGCATTGCACTGGACAGTGCATATTCCACATAAATGGAAATAGTATCGGGCATACTCCAAATAGGCATTGTAGGATTACTAATGTTCTCAATATACATAAACAATTTATCAGATAGCTAGAGCATTACACTCAAATTATCCAATTTTGATTCCATCAGGAACCGTTGTGCATAGCGACCGTAGTTTGTATGTCCTTCTACCTATACAGAAGGTCCTTGTGCCCATACACCTGTAAGAACATAAGGTAACATTAACTGTTGAATTGTCACGGAAGTGCACTGAGGATGGCTATTTATAGCCGAAATCTAGATTTGCAAATATAGTAAAACTAATGGGGTTGCGACTGACTGCTGTGTGCCTCTCCTTCCATTAACTCAGACTATCAACCGACGACACTGTTGTCTATGGGAAGGATAACACTGTTGGAAGAATGAAAATCACTCGGTTCACTCTCTTTTTAGGGATAATAGATAAAAGATAACACCTTTAATAACGGAACTACACAATATTATTCACAAGAGTTGTGTCAGTCTCCTGAAGCCTTTCATAGAATTGAAATTTATGTGGGTAATATGACAAAGTAACATGAAATGCGACGAAGCCATAAAATCAATAGTGGTGAAGGGGACAAGAACACTTAGATTTGTCTAGAGCAGTGTTTTCCAAACTGTGTTCTGCGTAACACTGGTGTTTCGCGGGATGTGAATAAGTGCTCCGTCACATAAAATTGAAGAAATCGCTGAATGAAACAAGTTTTTTCTCATTTATTAAAGGTTTTATTAACCTTCAAAGTAAATGTGAAATTGCATCAAATTACCACAACTCTCAAAGCGATCCGCAGGATGAAAAGCTTTGAAACCCTTGGTCTAAAGGGTTCTGGTAAAGTACCCTCAAACAACACGCTAGAGCTACCTATTACACAATACCGCTCCAGTGTTTGGAATCCTTACCAGGTACACAATAAACACAAACAACTTTAAAGTTACCTCATACAACACGCTAGTATGACCAATTATGCTTGGAATCCTTATCAATTACGCACGCTAACGAACAGTGAAAGATCCTAGAGCGTGTAGTGTAACGACGTAAGTTTCTTATAAATGATTTTCTTTCGACATATGACCATGTGTAGACTTCGTCACCTACGTCAGTTACAACCCACTTCAAAATTATTTATATTCTTTTTAAATTGTCTCAGAATGGTTCTTGAACGAAACTGTAAAACATCATTTGAGTCGTATGCGCAGAATTACGTCACTCGGGCCAATTGGTTTCCGTAAACTTTTTCAATTTAGATGTCGTTTGTTTCTCCTCAGGAATTATAGTGATACACGTTATCTGATTTAATCGATATTAGAACCACATTGAATAAACTTTTGAGATTCAAAGTCGCGATGAACGCTGTCAAAATTCTATAATCTTGTCAAATATATTATTAATTCATTCACATAATTCTTCATAAATAAATCCTCGGAACACGTATTTCAACTTTAGTAGCATCCACTAGTTTATTATCTTCCTACATACAGACGTTAACCTGAGCCTTGACGAGACAAAACTAACATTTTCAATAAGATTAAACTTCCTATGATATCATTGTTGTACAAAATATTACAAATTCTCATTTATTTGGTTTTAGAAACACGACGCAACAACTCGGTTTCAGGATCTTCTGTTGCTCTTTGGCTGTCGACCCGCGACGTATAGTGGCCAGCAATTTTCTCTCTGGTCCCGGCAGCAAAGATGCTGTCTCCGTTCGTTGCGCCGCCCTCTCCGTACATGAAACATAAAAAAATACAAAAACTTTAGACAAATCACAACAATTACAAATATTACAAAAAATACATAAACAAAACTAAATTAAACTTATATTTACCTGCAAACTGGGCTGATACTGGTGGATGGGTGACGCTTCAATTTCGCGTCCCACTACAAGCGGCACTGCTAGCATTGTAACAGGTCAGTGCAACCCATATGAAAGTGTAATGGAAGCACGTAGGGAACTTAAATGTGACTTTTTGGGAGAAACTTATTGCCATTATTCGAGAAGACAGCGCGACAATTCTACTGCCGCCGTTGTATGTTGTAACTAACCGTGAGGTATCGTGGGCAAGTTGCAACAATATCACATCACACAATCATGTTAACATTATCTAAAACAAACATGCGATCGGACAGTTAGTGATGCCGGTAGCCCAACAACTATAAAGTTCTACCACGTGGTTGGCTCCCCACGGACGAAAGACACATAAAGCAAGGAAAATTTACGAGAAGGAAAAGCTCTAAATATTTAGAAAGGTGAAAGCTAATGCAGGCACAGCTGAAGGCAAACAGACATTCATACAGAAGCGAGTGCTCACTTCTTATCGACACCTTTGTGTGGCGCTCTTCCGGCGGATCCAAGTCTGCTACAGAAATTTGCTAAAAGAAAAATCTGCCAAAGTTTTGCATTCCTTGCTGCGACAAGGCAAAGCAATCTTCCAGATTTGAAAAGCGAGACGAAAAGCTAACAGCTCTCCCCTCGCCAAGTAACAGCGCGCCACGCGGTCAGTCTAACTCACCCTTCTTCGACTGGAGCACAGCTGCGGACGCTTCCCGTACCGGCGGCAGACTGCCTTCCGCTTCTCCAGCCTCTTCCACGCTCCGCGTGGACCGGAAAACCCAAAGATGCCATTTCCGCCACCAACCTAACGCAGGTGGATTTCTCACAAGTAGCGGAAACCTCTTTGCCGACTTGACCACTACGAGAGTTGGCTATTCTGTACAACTCCTGCTGAATCTGTACAACTATCGCAGACTTTCTGCAGCAGACTACGCCACCGTCTAGCAACGTGACACACAACCACATTCATTCAATCACACTCCTATGAGAGTAAAGAGAATAGAGAAACGAGGAAAAGAAAGAGAAATGGTAATGAAAATGGGTTACCGGACTAATGAAAGGTGGCTACAGGACCCTTTCATCACCCCAAACGTCCCGGAGAAGACTGTGCCGCGAATTTTCTCGCCATGCTAGGAGATTCGCCAACAGTCTTCGAAACAAATATACCCTAACGAGCAACAATTGCAACAGGCAAACAGCAGCACAAAAGAATTGATTGATCTCTTAGATCTAAATGAGTTTTATCTGACCTTAGTCAATAATTGTGATCTCATGCGGTCCGCAAGGCTAACAAAACAAATTAAATTAAGTGTGATACATACTGTACGCTAACATCATGTCATCTGACCTACTACGACCACAAACATGAGATATTATCTTAAAATTGCTTAAACCTATTATCAAAAGTTAACATAGAGACATAGATGAACAGGTACAAAATATATATATATATATATATATATATATATATATATATATATATATATATATATATATAAACAAATTCAATGATGCAAAATCATTATCACGAACCAAAGCAGTATCAGCTGGTGCTGACATAAATAAAAACATGTAAGTGAAAGTGCAAAATACAATTTTCACAACAAATACAGTGATACAAAATCATTAATGAACCCAATGGAATGACAGCTGGTAAATAACCACCTATGGAAAATAAGATATGAGTACAAAAACACACCCAGAAACCAGCTCGTTGACACGCTGTCATTTTGCAGTTTCGTCACATGGTATTTTCACTGGGTGGGCGTCTCTTCTAAAGGCGACTTGGAGGATAAGCTACTAGGGGACCACAACACTGAACTGGGGAGTTCACAGCGGTGTTGATTGTAACGTCCGTTGTAACCCAGATTGTTCATCCTAGACAGCACCCCGCGACGTTGCCTCGTGCCCGTTTCCACCCTCTGCGTCCATACTGTGGGATGGTTCGGCGTTGCAGATTTGCAGGACATCGCCACTTGTGGGCCCTGCCTCATCATCGAGAAGGCGGCTTGGCGGTCATCGTCCGTGTGTTGTGGAGGAATGTGTTTTACCAACACACGCCTCCGTCTCCTGTCGTGTCAATGGGGAGACACGCGCTCTTCTGCGTCGCATCGAGGTCGACGTAAACTCGTGCGGGTGTCGGGCTTGAGACCCGCTTATCACCTCTTTGCACCGTCTCAGCTGATGCGTCAGTGGTGGGACCCGTGTCCCTCCGGGCAGTGGGCTTTACCTCACCGCAGTGGCCGTCTGGACTAGCGGCGCTCAGGGATCGGCGGCCTCGCCTGGTGTGCGTCATACTTTCCCTTTCGCTTGTCAGATGACTAGCGCATGGGGTGGAACGCCGGCCATCAGCTGGCGCTGCCGTGGTGACACGCCTGCGGGCTCCGGTGTGAGCATGGGCCTGGGGGAAGACCAGCATCCCCTCCCCTCTGATGGGGAAACAGCTGTGACCGCTCGCCGCACCACTGCTTCGCCGTTGATGCCAGGGTTCTGCAACACCTGCCGGTGGACCAAGCCCTGTGCTTTCTGATGCGGAGGCTCCCTAGGCGGCCTTGCACCCACTTAAGAACTGCGCTCACAGAGATCGTTACAAAATATCATGTGTACAGATTACCACAAAATCTTCGGAGTTTCTCACTCCTGATCAATACATGGAATAGTGCCCAAAATTAACTTGACAAAAAGGGCCTTCTTAACATTACTAATAAAAAAAACAATGAGGAAAATTAAATAACCAATATTCAAACAAACAAAAAATCCTTTTTATAAAATATAGTTCCAGCATTACATCTGCTGTCAATCATTCAGGGTACATCTTGTACAAGGTTTGGTCAGGATTTGGATAGGATTTGGCGCCGCTGCTAACTACAGACACAAAACTCTACCTACTCCTAACTACGCTCTCACACACAATCTACACAGCTCGTACTAGTCACCATCACCATATAGCCCGACTACAATTCCCACATATAAACAAAATATTCCTTTCAACACCAATACCCATATCGTTGTTCATTGACTGCTCCTCCAAGGTTTGCAGGACATGTTTGCCGATCTGTGAAAAATTTCCGAGACTTCTTTTCTATGGACATTGCATAATAAAAGTTATGATTAATGAGACACAGAAGGTTCATTCAAGTCACATCTGGAATGGTAAATGTTTCAACATCTATTCATCAGACTAATGCAAAAGGTCAGTGGGCATAAAAATGGAAATAAAAATCATCCTATCCTATTAGCAAACACATAAACACTTCGTCCTATAAGTACATAAAAAAATACTGTCAAAAGAAATCCGTTGTCCAGGGCCATGAGTACCCAACTTACTGCTATCATAAGATACTCATAATGATTACACACTTACTCACCACATGTCCCCAGGGGTCCTCACCTACCGTCATGTTATTTTAGCTTGGAGGTAGTCGCATTGATTCTCTATTAAATATCAAGCTGCTTGAGTTTATAAGCTGTTTCCATATACGTCTTCTGGGGTTTCACATCCTGGTGTCCTCAACCGTACCTAGTAGTATGTGACGGCAAGTTACACTTTCCAAATATCTTATAAGATGGCAACTCTGAAAATCAAACACTATTAATCTCTATTCATACACAAATCCTTCACCTACAAGTCACCAAGTAGCTTCATTAACATCGCAGTACATTTGAAAAATCTCACTGAATCATGCTCACCTAAGGGGAATAAGAACACTAAAACTGTAATTTATCATCAAGAATTACCTTACGACCACTGAATCGCCACGCCAACACACCCGATACCTTTTTAGTCATCAAAGAACGAAAGCCATCTTACCGTAATAGGAAACACTTCATATGAGCCTCATAATCATTCACATTCAGACGTTTTGAAGCTGCACAACACTACTCCTTTCTGCTGAGAAGAAGAAATAACTACACACATATTGGGGGACCCTTTACAATTCATAGAAAATATACACTTTAATTTTAATCACACCAGAGTGAATCAAAACATTGGAAAATATTCACTGTAATTTTACGAAACAGAAGCGACTGGGTTTACCGCGGGCACACCAATACTGTGGCCCTCCCTCAACAAATCTTCCATAATAACGTCTTCCTCTATCAAATGCACATCAGTATCATCAATAACACCGGTCCTCATTAAGTTGACGCCAACCGAGTCAGCCGCTAGTCATTGATTCCTTTGATTAGAGGTATTTGGCTGATTGTGCAGCGGGTTTGCGGAACGAATTTAAACACCCACTGGCGGACCACCCGTACTGTTTAGAGCACCCCTGTTGTCGCTTGTTCGATAATTATTTTGTGGTCGGTTGCGACTACCGTTCCTAGGTCCGCTATAATTGCGCCTAAATCTCTGCTCATTACCATATCTTCTAAACTCCCGGGGGTGTCTTTGATTTCCTCTCGGCGAATGATGACCATTGGCATCGTTTGTTCTGCCCGCGTTCCGTGAGGAGTCGCGACGCTGCCAACGCTCGCGCATTCTGTAACTCTGAGACGACCCATTGCGTCTGTATTGCCACCTGTCTCTACGGCTGCGGCTTCGCTTGCGTGGCCACTGCTCGTAGGCGCTCTGACCGTAATTCTGCGTGGCGCCATTCGCATCACATTGAAGCTCTAAAAGGAGATTGCGAAAACCCTCTACGTCATCCTTAAATCGTCCTGCAAGGATAACGTTCCGCAACTGCATTGGAAACTTTCCCAGGCAAATACGAATAATTTCCTCAGGTCCATAAGGATCGTCAAGATGTTCATTCGCCTGCAGCATGTGCTCGAACATCTGCACAGGGCTGGAGAATTTCGACCTGTTTAACTCTGGTAGCTTAATGAGTCCGTGTTTTACACGACTCTGCGCTGCCACTGACCAATAGATCGACAGGAAGTGTAGACGAAACTCCCCGACTGTGTAACAATTGCGTGCAATTGACCTCATCCGCGCCGCTAGCTCATCTTCGAGGTAGCCGCACATATACTCTATTTTGTGCGCACTGGGCCACGTAGGAGGAAGGGAGAACTCGAACTGCTGTAACCAGGCCCACGGGTGAATCCCCGTAGCCGAGTTACAGAAGACTTCAAACTTCCTCACCGTCAGAAAATGTTTAAAGTCAAATTCGTGAGTTTCCCTTGGCGAACGTTCCTGGGGGTATCCGCGAAGTTCCCGCCTGGTACGAGACCCGTGATCGTGACGATGATCAAATTCACCATCGTTCCCGGAATCATCGTCGGAATAATGGCCCTTTCGTTCATTTCTTTTAACTTCATGGGCCGTTAACCCTTTTAGGTGCAGTTCTAAACGGGCCATGCGCTCACATAGTCCCTCGGTAACCCCTCTTTGTTGTATATTTATGTCACACTGTCCGTGCGGACATTTCGTTATCGACCGTATTTCGTCCGCATCCGCTGATGACGAGGTAATCGTTTCCCTATTATTGTCAGACTTACGCGCCACTGCGTCTGAGATCCTGGCTATTTATTCTCGCATCTCTCGGTGGGCCGTGTCTTGTTGTGTTTGCGTAAGCCCTTGCTCTCGCTCGAGAGCTATTATCGCCTGGCTGAGGGTTTCTACCTGCGCGCTTAGGTGGACCGGGCACTTGCCGCAGTGTCCTCTATTCGGGACACAAGAGCCGCGTGGTCACTCTGGCATTGTTCTGCTAACGCGCGGAGATCCCTGGCGGAATTTTGTCCTACTCGGGACTCAAGAGCCGCTTGTTCACTCTGGCATTGTTCTGCTAGTATACGTATATTCCCAGCGAACCTTTCTTCTTGCTCTATCACCTGCTTGCTAATGACTTGCTGCCTCTCTTCTAAGGCGGAGATGCGTTGGTCAATGATCACCAGTTTCTCCCCAACACCCTGTACTATTTCACTAGTCAATCTTTTATTTGCTTCCTCGATATGCCTCCTATTTTCTTCTGCTTGTTTTTTATTCACTTCCTCGATATGTCTCCTGTTTTCTTCCGCTTGTTTTTTATTCACTTCCTCGCTATGTCTCCTATTTTCTTCCGCTTGTTTTTTATTCACTTCCTCGATATGTCTCCTATTACTGTCTAGTAACTGTCGTAGCATAGTCTGTAATGAATTTGCATCTATCGAATGATTCGAAATCACTACAGCAGGCTCAGGATGGACAACGCTTGTACTTGCGTTTTCCGCGTTTCGTTCCTGGTCGGACTCGACGTTTTGACCTCGTCCTTGTTCAGGGTTATTGTCTGGCAGGTTTTTCCGATCGCGGCTCCCTAAACAGCTACGCGTCTCCATCATAAGGATAGTTACTCCGTGATCCAAAATACAACAAGAATAATGCCAAAGTCTCCTAATGGACTCACAGTCCCCACAAAGCACCCAAGATTTACTATATGACACTGATACACGCCACAGGACAAGAATCAACCCACACTTGTAACACAGTTGAATACTAAATCACAATGTCTATACAGTAATACATATACAAGATAAAACATGTAAGAAAATGCACACCTATATCATAAATTCACGTAAATTCTGTATCACAGAAAGACAATATACCAATTAGCACATCCAACCGAAAATAACTAATCCTCACTGCGCATCAGAAGATCTCTGGTTTACCGAAATCCGTGAGCAGGGTAAGCCATGTTTAACTAACCGTGAGGTATCGTGGGCAAGTTGCAACAATATCACATCACACAATCATGTTAACATTATCTAAAACAAACATGCGATCGGACAGTTAGTGATGCCGGTAGCCCAACAACTATAAAGTTCTACCACGTGGTTGGCTCCCCACGGACGAAAGACACATAAAGCAAGGAAAATTTACGAGAAGGAAAAGCTCTAAATATTTAGAAAGGTGAAAGCTAATGCAGGCACAGCTGAAGGCAAACAGGCATTCATACAGAAGCGAGTGCTCACTTCTTATCGACACCTTTGTGTGGCGCTCTTCCGGCGGATCCAAGTCTGCTACAGAAATTTGCTAAAAGAAAAATCTGCCAAAGTTTTGCATTCCTTGCTGCGACAAGGCAAAGCAATCTTCCAGATTTGAAAAGCGAGACGCGGTCAGTCTAACTCACCCTTCTTCGACTGGAGCACAGCTGTGGACGCTTCAAGTACCGGCGGCAGACTGCCTTCCGCTTCTCCAGCTTCTTCCACGCTCCGCGTGGACCGGAAAACCCAAAGATGCCATTTCCGCCACCAACCTAACGCAGGTGGATTTCTCACAAGTAGCGGAAACCTCTTTGCCGACTTGACCACTACGAGAGTTGGCTATTCTGTACAACTCCTGCTGAATCTGTACAACTATCGCAGACTTTCTGCAGCAGACTACGCCACCGTCTAGCAACGTGACACACAACCACATTCATTCAATCACACTACTATGAGAGTAAAGAGAATAGAGAAACGAGGAAAAGAAAGAGAAATGGTAATGAAAATGGGCTACCGGACTAATGAAAGGTGGCTACAGGACCCTTTCAATGTCTCCAATGAGTCTCATGAAAATAAAATAACCGAGATTAGAACGTATATCGAGGGATATGGGCAGTACCTTTTCCCAGCCACATTCGCGTAGGTAATGGAACTGAACGTCCGTAACATAAATCCGTAGCAGACTCTACCGTTTGGTGCATAGCGCATTGCTGAGCAAAAGTGCATAGAAGCGGGTTTTAAATGCCCAAGGTACCAATCTTATTTATGTTTCCCACGGTGTGTCTAAATCACTCCAAGTGAAATTTGTAATGGTTATTTCAAATAAGACACAAAATAAACAAGGCGTGAGATGCAGTGTGGATGCTTTCTCCGTGTTTTGGAGCGTTGGGTGCTGGGCACGCCACAGTAAGAGTTTTGCCGCTGAGTTGTTCATGTTCTCAGAAGTAACTATCAGCATTAAATGCAAAACGCGCGTTTCCGCAATTGCAGCAACTCTTCTGTTGATCCCAACAAAACCTGGCACTGATCGTTTGGTGGTTCTGTGCTATAAAGGATGTGTTCCTCAGCCTAACCTGCTTTCGCTCCAAGCGCCTTCCCGTTAATGACGAGTAAAGGAAAGGGGTAAATTAGTGCTAGCCCTAAGGAAATGTACTACACTTCAGGTGACACCTGTATTAGAAAGACAGTTATTTAAAAAAGGTCTCGGGTTCGATTCCCTATCAATCCGAGCATATTTTCTGTAACTTTTAACTTCCCCATCTATACCGATGTTTGTTAATGTGAGAAGTGCCGAGTGGCACCGTGGTACAGAATCCACGTTAATCTGTAGGAGGATCCATTACTGGCTGGGTAAGATAGTTCCAAAGTCGGTGAAAAGCAACGCAATACCACCTCTGGTTGGACCTTGTGTAGCACAGCACTGTAGTGCACAAACGAATCCTCGAGTTTTACTTTTTACCTTGTTTTTAATGACGTAGATATTGACAATAATAGCGAAAGATTTGTTTTATAAACGGAAATGGCTTATTTGTATTTCAAATCTCACTGGGAAGCAGAGGAGGTCAGTGTCACAAAATCTACACTTAGCGTCTGTCAGAGATCTACATTTGGAAAGTAACACTCACCTTTCACTAGGAAACAGGGAGAAGGTTTAGAACAAATACATCTGAGCTGTGAACACCTAAAATACATTCACTTACTTCCACTTTAAACTGGTTAGTAGCTTGATAATGGCAGCTCAAATGGCTCTGAGCACTATGGGACTTAACATCTATGATCATCAGTTCCCTAGAACTTAGAACTACTTAAACCTAACTAACCTACGGACAGCACACAACACCCAGTCATCACGAGGCAGAGAAAATCCCTGATCCCGCCGGGAATCGAACCCGGCAACCCGGGCGCGGGAAGCGATAATGGCAGCCATAAAAAGATTAGTGACAGATTTATAATCTCTATAGTTTTTCAGCTTCAGCAATTAATTTTCAAGGACCTTCAGCCGATGGATGGAAATTTTAAATCGTTGTCGAATCATTTGGAAACGGTGGAGAGAGTATAAATCCCTCTGACGATCCAATACGGAAAGCTTTTGTCGAAAATAGTACTACACAGTGAATACAAAACTTGAACATACTGCTTCATACGTCGTACTAGTATATCCTTCATAGTGTATTTAGAGAAATACACTGGAAATTCCAATCAAAGCACCTTATCTTCAAAAGTAACTAATATTCTTACGCACATTCATACGAAGTAATTATAGACCTGCAACATTGCAGTAATTAATTTGGATATATAAGACACAAATGATAGATAAAACTTCACTTTAGGAGCATCCTAACTGTGAGCTGCTTTTTCATGTTTTATAGTGAGAGAACATCACGTCGTGCAAATAATTTCATTGTGATAGTAAAAGTTTTAGGATCAACATTACAAGTGAGCTCTAAACAGAAGCAGTACGAATAAATAATGTACTGCCTGACAAAAAAATGTGCAGCGACTGGAAGGGGACGAGGAAACGAAATGAAACTTGAGTTGAGAGGGTATGTGAGGCTATTCCCAAATTTACAGGGAACTTGGCAGTATGACGTTACACTAACTCTGAGCTGGATGCCTGCACCTGTATCCTTTCCTAAGACCACCTAGGCAAAAACTCTTGTAACTGTTCATCGATATCCTGGATACTGGCACTGCGATGGATTTGACGTCCGAGTTTGTCTCACACATTTTGTTTTGGTGACCTGTCTGTTGATCTTGATAATCACGAGAGTGTCGCAGACAGTCCGACAGTTCACAGAGATACATGTCATGTGTGCACAGGGTTTCTTGTGTTGAACATTGGTATCATGATACTGTCGCGTGAGGGGGGGGGGGGGGGGGGGAATTGGAAATTTTTGTTAAGGTCTTATGGGACCAAACTGTTTACGTCATCGGTCCCTAAGCTTAGGCACTAGTTAATCTAAATTACGCTAAGGACAATAAACACACCCATGCCCGAAGGAGGACTCGAACCTCCGACAAGGTTGGCCACGCGGACCGTGAAAAGCCACCTCAGACCGCGCGGCTAACGCACGAGGACACAGGGTGTGCGTAACGTACCGTTGTGCCGTTAGAGTTCTCTGTGCATTACCAGCTGTGACCTGACGTCGCACGCGATGGCTGCTCACACCACGACACCAGGAGTAACTGCTGTGCCTCTCCAAAAAAGTTGTAAGAATGGAACCTCTCCCCAGATCGTCGTCATAATCGCCGACTATGGTCGCCCGGCGTGGTGCGGAAAGCGATTCATCGTTGAGCACAATGCGTCTCTAATTCATCAGCAGTGCACGCTTCCCGGCCACGGCACCACCGCAGACAAAGCCGTCTGTGCCACAGTTACGCATGCGACAGTAACTCCCTGATCAACTGCTGCTAGTCTCCGAACGATCGTGTGGGATGACGTGAAATGTTGAAAGAGTCCATTTCTTGTTCTAGGATGGAAACCACAGAGGCGAATAGGTTAAGATGTTCTTGGTTCACTATACAGCGATCCTCCATTATGGCGGTCTGGTGGTGTCGACCGGAACCTCTACAACGAGTATCCCTGCCCTCAAGTTCCCATGTGGTCCAAAATCCATCTTTTGGAATTGCAGCACTTGCATTTTTTACGGGTTTGCAGTTAAATAATTGGCTGTAGGTTCCGCCGTCTGCGCAAAACATTGTTTTTTGTAGTAGAATGAAGGCTTTCACGACCGGATGACATGGCTGTTGATATACTTTCCGGGATGTGAGGTCGTGGTCCAAGAACTTTTCTGCTCCTTACGTTTCGTCCAGAACTGCGCTGGACTTCCTCAGAGGCGCTGCTCCGCTGAGTCTTGCCGACTGTCAGTCAGTCGGCAAGACTCAGCGGAGCAGCGCCTCTGAGGAAGTCCAGCGCAGTTCTGGACGAAACGTAAGGAGCAGAAAAGTTCTTGGACCACGACCTCACATCCCGGAAAGTATATCAACAGCCATTTTTTTTTTTTTTGTTGTCGTCATTAGTAGGTTACGTTTATTGAACAACTTTAAAATTGACTGTACTTTAACTGATCTAACAAAATGAGGCCTAGAGACAGTTTCTGTTCGTTTTTGTTCTTATCTTGATTTTACATTTTATGGTTACTATCCTGATGTCCTGCATATAGTGTAAAATCAAGGTAAGAACAAAAATGAACAAAAACTGTCTTTAGGCTTCATTTTGTTAGAAGAGTTAAAATTTTAAAAAGTTCACTTTTGCAGTTGTCCGATAAACAAAAACCCACTGATGTTATCACAAAGGTGCTGAAACATGTTTGCCGGCCGATGTGGCCGTGCGGTTAAAGGCGCTGCAGTCTGGAGCCGCAAGACCGCAACGGTCGCAGGTTCGAATCCTGCCTCGGGCATGGATGTTTGTGATGTCCTTAGGTTGGTTAGGTTTAAGTAGTTCTAAGTTCTAGGGGACTAATGACCTCAGCAGTTGAGTCCCATAGTGCTCAGAACCATTTGAACCATTTGAAACATGTTTGGATAACAAGAAAAAACAGTGTTTTGCATAAAAGTCGGAACCTGTATCTAAAAATTTGGTCCAATATCGGGCCACTGTCACACCTGAATGCCTATAAATCTGAGTATTGCACGATTCGACCAGCAGGCCAATTGGTGACCCACAATGAGGCCCCTTTAAAACTGTGCAGGTGCTAATCACGCTCTGTCACCCGAGTTCGCTGCTTCTCCATGTCCTTCAGTGATCACTCAGCATGTGTCACTGTTCACTCACCTTATATACCCTACAAGGATTGGCAACAACACTAAACACGAACAACACTATTGCAGTCTGGCGGCCGTTCTACCTGTCAGAGAGAAGATAAACTCTAAATCATTCAACTTATTCAGTGTTTCTGTAGCACTCTTTCCGGAGATGAACATTTGTTTGAGCATCGCTACTGTTCTTCTACAAACTGTTCGTACACGAATTGCCAATTTTCATTATTCTAAGAGTAAAATTCCATAGAAATTTTATGACATGCCTGGTTTCAACCATTGGTCATGAAACCTATAGTGATCCAACTTTTTGTGAGGTACACAATTTAACTTCCTGCAGTTGGAGACACTTCTCAGCATGCTGATTATCTTCGAATAACTGCCTTCAACGTGCAAGTTCACAATCTGCAGAACGTCTGCGTTGACAACAGTTTCAGTCTGTACCTGGCCAGCACCTGAAAAGCTTTTATATATCTCGGAGTCAGTTCTATGTTTGACTCGACACTCTTTCTGACGGTACATGCCACCTTACTGTACGGGTAGAAACGTCGTTTACTATTTCTGTCTATGAATCTTGCGTATTGGAATTTACAATTTTTGAGCTATCGTGTGTGGCTTTCACGAGTCGAAAATTTGGAATGAGTGTGTAATCGACAGAAAAAGGGATTCTAAATGATGCTGAATTATCTACCTTACCATAATTCCATACACACAAGCATTAATCCCTTTGTCGCAAGTTATTTTAACTTCATCATTGATACCAATAACGGTCGTCACTTGAGTGAAAATATCACGTATTTGTCTTTGATAAAAAAAAAAGTAGGGATTTCTGGTACTGCTTTTCCCCCTCAAAATTAGATGCTTCTCATATGCTCAGTATTGGCTTTTCTCTTTGGTCTAAATCTGTCATCCTGTTTTCTTTTTTGTATACCGACTTCTTGGCAGAACATAAAGTTTATATCGCTTTATGTGAAAATTGTGTTAATTATCTTACGGCCTTTAGCAAGCGTCTTAGCCTTGTTCTCTAAAAAAGTATAGTTGTTACCGACTATAGTTTCAGAGTAAGTGTTCATAAATAAGTAAAATCCTTTGTTTTTAGAAGTTCATATTGTATCTCTAAGTTTGCAGTATCAAAGAAAATTTCGGATTGTCCTGTTGCAACAAGAAGTTTTGTTCCATGACTCATTTACAAAATTGTAAGTTTATTAGGCTCTGGATGGTTAAACTATCTTCCAATCACAACGTCAGAACTGAGGAAAACATGGAACGACACTGGTGAACAAGTGTTTAGTTTCAATATTTCAGTCGTTTCAACGAATGAGTCGGATGGCCGTATGAGTAATCCAAACAACAATTCCAGCCAGCCCTAGAAACAATCGTTCCGAAGCAAATCTGCATCCTGAATCATCAGCTCAGTTGGCTCCAATATCTTTTCTGCAGCAATAGTTTCTAGTTTCTGGTTTAATTATAGTTTCAGTATAAAACTTGTTCAAAACAACTCGCCATACCTTTCTCAGGTTTTCGTCAACATTCCACACAGAGCAGACATAAAGCAAACCATCAGCCCTTTCCGGAACGTCTAATTCACTTTTCAGCTAGTAGTTCCGATCCGCACCTAGGCGCCTTCATCTCTAGTTTCTGGATTTTGCTCTTTTGGAACTGATGTAGATTTTCGTGTACGTTGTACACTAGTAGACGACGGTAGTCTACAATGAATCACTGATTCACGCAGATGGGTCCAGCAGCTCTCTAGCACGAAGTTCAAGAAATCCTGTAATCTAGAGTCCTGTAATTCTCAGATATTCCTTTCATTTCAGTTACAATACAGCAGACTGCTGACTTGGCGGAAATTCCACAAAGGAGCCGAAAGTAATCATTAATATCATGCAGCCCCGACAGCCGTTAGATTCAAAATCTATGCTGTACCCTTGACAGCTGAGTGGATGATTCCCACGAAATACCTGTTCAGCCGGAAAGGAATGCCCATTTAATGGACACTGTAGTCATTTCCACTCGTCACATTAATTTCACCGAAAGCCTCCATTATTCGAGCCGCAAGTATTCGTCACAGACTATATTTATCTAATCACAACAAAATAAGTCGCCATCTTCTTACAAGGGAAACTCCCCATAGTAACCCCTCTCAGATGTGGTAGTAAAATGGCCTTGTGGGTAGCCTGCCAAAAACTGAGCCCAGATCAAGCATGAAACCAGGAAGAAGGTGTACTGAACTGTGAAAAAAGAAGCAAAATGAAAATTGTGAACGGTCCAAGCTTAAGATGTGCAACATTGAGCTAATTACGAGAACCAAGACGTAGTGGTTGTGTGGTCACAGCCAAGCGGGAGATCCGTGTCAACACCTCCCTCGTGCCCCATTTTTTCCCACAAATTTATGAACTGTCTGTCCGGTCATTGACGTGTCTGTTCTCCTTCTGTAGTCTTGGCAATTGTCGTACTATACATTGGCTATGGAATGGCAAGAATATATTACCGTCGCAAGTAAATGTGATGAATAGTGAGAGCAGACGAGATGCTGTATGGAACTCTCACAGAAAGGAAAACAACAAATAAATGGGTGTGAACTGTGTGGCTCCGTAAACTTTCCCGGCATGATAATTGGTTGTATTCATGTTGGGTCTCCAGCCGGAACATACCGTCATCTCTACACTGTGTGACACGAAAGGCATTCAAAAGTCAAAACTTCCAAATCGGAACGCAAGAGTCGTAACATGTGGTACTTGTGTAGAGCAATACGTACGTCTAGAGGTCCCTTCCTTACACCTCGCTGTTGCAGACGGACGTTACACCACGATACAAACACAAACTTGAATAGAGCGAACAGACACTTCAATGACGGACAACAAGTTCCTAATTTTCATGAAGGAGGTTTGAACACGGAACTCTCCCTCCGCAGACTAACAGCTCAACCACATAACCACGACGCCATGACTGTTCAGATTCGATCGATGTTGCGCATCCTGCGCTTTGAGCGTTCACTGTTTCTATTTTGCTTCTTTTTTGGTAGTTCAGTATATCTTCTTCCTGTTTTCATGCTTGATCTGCGTTCAGCATCTGACGGGCTATCTACCGGGCCACCTTACCACTAAATCTGAGGGGCTATGTTGGAGAGTTTCCCTTGTTAGCAGGAGAAATGTGTGTCACAGGATGATGGAGTTTGGTTAGTGGGGCGCTCAACTGCGCGTGTGTCACAGGATTTCCTCTCCTTTTTATTTTACGTTTTGTGAAGCACTTGGAACCTGAAACAACATACAATAGACAAATGACTTATTCTGGGACAATGCATCCCTGTCAGTCTATAGTGTTAAATGGGAGAGTACTGCTCAGACTGCACAGCTGTTGAGGTGTGGTTTCTGAGGGATAGAATTCTTAGTAGCAGAAACGTAGAACAATTTTTAAGTAACGATCGTGTTATATTCTGCCCACTCGTCTAATATAGGGTGCCTAGGAAAGCTGCTTTCTGTTATCGCTAGACAACAATTCAAGAAAATCGTATTAATGGAGTTTATTACAAAAGGAAATGATTACAATACTTAACTTTGTGAGAGATAGACGTGTCGCAAGCAAGGGACGTCAGACAAAGATAAGCAAGCTCTTCAGTATATACAATTCGTAATACTAGTGAACCAAAACAGTTTCTAAGTCACTGCTGTAGCGTTCGTAGGTCGGCTCGACTTCAACTCGGGTCGCGGCCAGGCGGAGCGGCGTAGATGTCGCTCCTGTCTCGGTGTCGTCCTAAAGAGGGCTCTGCCACGCACTATTGGCTGACGTCGTCTCGCAGCCCTGTCTGCTCTTCCGTTTTTGATCGTCGCGCCGGCGCTTGACGTCACGCCGGAACAGATCGTAGCCCGTTTTTATTGTTAACGGACAGAGCTGCATCGTTCGTGGAGCTGCTGTCGATGAGTTTGAAGCTAATATTCGTTGGAACTATCTCCTGGATGAAGCCGCCAAGTCGCACTCGTACGATAGTGTCTCATCTAGAAAATGCCAGTCGCCATAGTGGTAGTGTTCACCAGAGAGTCCACTGTTGTTGTCGGTCAAACCCGTGCCAGTTGTTTACGTGAGCAGACAGGTTTTACTCTCTTGCGTTTTATTGTTTGCATACAATCATAAACACTGCACAAATACTTATCACCGTCATCATAAGACAATTACACTTGACACAGTACTAATAAGTCACGATGACACAATATCCCAGCATTTCGCTATATCCCACCCCCAACATCAATGAAAATAACGTACTTTTTTCAGAACTTAGAGCTCCGATCTACATACCATACAACCAATTTTCGGCGACTGGAACTCTTGCTTGCTAGAGATAACTCTTCACATGTGAAGATTACATCCATATCGGGCAGCTAAGAACACGTTCTCCCACCTGTTCTTCCCCATTTTCGATCGTCTTACCAATTTCTTGCCCGAGTTGGGTGATTTTAATTGAACGTTCCTTGTACGGTGAGTCGGTTCGTGATAACATGCAGTTAAACCAAAGAATCCTGTGGTTGCCTGTTAATTCTTTAACTACAGTAGCGAAATGATTTTCGGGCTTGGCGACTAGTTCTTTGAAAGCAGCTACGACTCGACTTACATGAGAGTTGTTCCGCTAAGTTTTCGAATATGATGCTACACAACCATCTGGAACTTCCACTCATTCCGTAGGTTCAAATGGTTCAAATGGCTCTGAGCACTATGGGACTCAACTGCTGTGGTCATCAGTCACCTAGAACGTAGAACTACTTAAACCTAACTAACCTAAGGACATCACACACATCCATGCCCGAGGCAGGATTCGAACCTGCGACCGTAGCAGTCGCACGGTTCCGGACTGCGCGCCTAGAACCGCGAGACCACCGCGGCCGGCCATTCCGTAGGATTCACTGAAAAAGCTTCAAGGAGGAATTACGAGCAACATACACTAAGATGACAAAAGTCATGGGATTCCAATATGCACTTATACAGATGGCGGTAGAATCGCGTAGACAAGCTATAAAAGGTACACTTGAAAAGAGAGACAGCATTGGTCGTATATTTTTATTATCGCAAAATCGATTTTCTGTCACTGAGTGACCATCTTCAGTGCTTTATTATATAACTTAAATTAGTAAGCACTGGTGTCAAGCTTACGGCAATCACATGTGATTGCCGTAAGCTTGACACCAGTGCTTACTAATTTAAGTTATATAATACAGCACTGAAGATGGTCACTCAGTGACAGAAAATCGATTTTGCGATAATAAAAATATACGACCAATGCTGTCTCTCTTGTCAAGTATACCCATTATCTGGTCGTAGTGCACAGGACACTATGGAGTCGCCAATCAAGCTATAAAATGGTAACCCACTGGCGGAGTGGACGTTTGCACTCAGGTGGGTGATGTGAAAATGTTTCCGGTGTGATTAAGGCCGGTAAGTAACAGACATCAACACGAAATGGCAGTTGGAGCAAGACGCATGGGACGTTCCATTTCGGAAATCGTTAGGGAATTCTATACTTCGAGATCCACAGTGTCACGAGTGTGCCGAAAATACCAAATTTCAGGCATTACCTCTTACAACGGACCACGCACTGGCCGACGGCATTCACTTAACGACGGAGAGCGACAGGGTTTTCGAAGAGTTGTCAGTGCTAACAGACAAGCAACGCTGCATGCAATAACAGCAGAAATCAATGTGGGACGTACGACGAACGTATCTGTTAGGACAGTGCGCTGAAATCTGGCAGTAAAAGATTGCGCGAGTGCCTTTGCTAACAGCATGCGTCTGCCGCGCCTCTCCTGTGCTCTGGACCACATCGGTTGGACCATAGTCAACTGAAAAACCGTGGCCTCGTCAGATGACTTCCGATTTCAGTTGGTAAGAGTTGATGGTAGGGTTGAAACATGGCGCAAACCTCAATGAGCTATGGACCCAGGTTGTCAACCAGACACTGTGCAGGCTAGTGGTGGTTCCTTAACGATGTGGGCTGTGTTTACATGGAATGGACTGGGTCTTCTGGTCCAGCTGAAACGATTATTGACTGGAAATGGTATTGTTTTGGTACTGGGAGACGTTTTTGCAGCCAAATAACGATGTAATTCTTATGGAAGGCAATTCGCCGTATCGCCGGGGCACAATTTGTTAGGATTGTTTTGAAGAACATTCTGAACAATTCGAACGAATGATGTGTTACCCCACATCGGCCAACATAAATCCCATCGAACATTTATGGGACATTATCGAGAGGGCAATTCGTGCACAGAATCCTGCTAAGGCAACACTTTCGCAATAACGGACGACTGTAGAGGCCGGACGACTCAATATTTCTGCAGGGGACATTCAATGACTTGATGAGTCCATGCCAAGTCGAGCTGTTGCACTACGCCGGACCGAGCGAGGTGGCGCAGTGGTAAGACACTGGACTCGCATTCGGGAGGACGACGGTTCAATCCCGCGTCCGGCCATCCTGATTTAGGTTTTCCGTGATTTCCCTAAATCACTCCAGGCAAATGCCGGGATGGTTCCTCTGAAAGGGCACGGCCGACTTCCTTCCCCATCCTTCCTACTCCGATGAGACCGATGACCACGCTGTCTGGACTCCTTCCCCAAACCAACCAACCAACCACTACGCCGGACAAAAGGATGTCCGACACGACAGTAGGAAGTATCCCATGACTTTTGTCACCTCAAAGTAATCTACTAACTGAGCCTATGCTAGACGATGCTCCTAAAACTTCGGTGATCGTAGTCACCACTATAAAACGTGACGTCTGAGTAAACTACCTAGTTCAAGGCTTTTGCTTTTGACGACTGAAATCAACTAATATAAAGTAGCCATGGTGTCCCAATTTCGAACTAAGACTAGGGAATAAACCGCCTTTCTCCTACACAGAAGTTCATTAAGTTACCACTACGCCTCTTCGCTCGCTGTAAACAATTATACACTGAAGAGTCAAAGAAACTGGTGTAGGCATGCGAATTCAAATATAGAGATATCTAAACAGGCAGAATACGGCGCATTTTTTTTTTAAATACTGCGCAGTGGTCGGTAACGCCTATATACGACAACAAGTGTCTCGCGCAATTGTTACATCGGTCACTGCTGCTACAGTACCAGGTTGTTAAGATTTACATGAATTATGGTTCAAATGGCTCTGAGCACTATGGGACTTAACATCTATGGTCATCAGTCCCCTAGAACTTAGAACTACTTAAACCTAACTAACCTAAGGACATCACACAACACCCAGCCATCACGAGGCAGAGAAAATCCCTGACCCCGCCGGGAATCGATCCCGGGAATCCGGGATACATGAATTATACGTGGTGATATAGTGAACGCACGAGCGATGAGACACATCATCTGCGAGGTAGCGATGAAGAGGCGATTTTCCCGTGTGACCATTTCACAACTGTGCCGTGAACGTCAGGAATCCAGTGAAACATCAAATCTCCGACATCGCTGCGGCCGGAAAAAGATCCTGCAAGAACGGGACCAACGACGACTGATCATTCAACGTGACAGAAGTGCAACCCTTCCGCAAATTGCTGCAGATTTCAATGTTGGTCCATGAACAAATGTCAGCGAACGAACCATTCAAAGAAACAACATCAATATGGGCTTTCGGAGCCGAAGGCCCACTCGTACCCTTGATGACAGCAGGACACGAAGCTTGTAAGGTGTATGCTTCGCCGGCGATGGGCGAGGCATGACAGAATCTCTGTCCAGAGAGTAGTTTATTGTTAGTTGTTGCTTGTCGCGAGTCTGCGCGAGTCGACAGTAGAAGTCAGTCTGCGCTAGTCTGCGGAAGTCGGCAGTCGTAGTCAGTCGGCAGTAGTAGTCGGTCGGCTTTAGTAGCGAGTGGACAGTAGAAGTGAGTCTGCGCTTGTCTGCGCGAGTCTGCTGTAGTAGTCTGTCGGATACGGTAGTAGGGAGTCGGCATGCGTCGGCTGTGTGCTCTGGTCGCGATATTGGTCAGGACTCTGGAGGATGAGTATTGTTGTAGAAGGTAAAGAAGCAGCCTTGCGCGTATTTAATAATGTATGTTAATTGTAATTTAATTTGTTCAGAAAAAATGCCCCAATAATAATTTTTTTATAAAGTAACTCTTTTAAAGAAAAGTAATCATTTCAATTTAAACAATTTTTCCACTCTTTTGAAGAAAAAGCATTCATTTCAATTTAAAGAATTTTTCCTATGCATTCCTTCCAAGAATAAAATATATATATATATTTTATATTATATATTTTCGGGGTGCACTCAGCCTCGTGATGCCAATTGAGGAGCTACTCGACCGAATAGTAGCGGCTCCGGTCAAAGAAAACCGTCATAACGACCGGGAGAGCGGTGTGCTGACCCCATGCCCCTCCTATCCGCATCCTCACCTGAGGATGATACGGCGGTCGGATGGTCCCGATGGGTCGCTTGCGGCCTGTAGACGGAGTATATATATATATATATATATATATATATATATATATATATATACGCCAGCATTGCACGAAGCTGTGTCGATAAATAAGAGCAGATATAATTGCAGTTTTTATTGAGGTAAGAATTTTGCTTTTGTTATTCAGAATACAGGGCCGAAGGTCAGCGCTGCTGTCCTTATAAAATTTACCAGATATTATTATTTCTGTTAGAAGGTTACATTTGGTTCATGGTTCATTATTTAATTAATATTGTTGTTGGTTTATGGTCAATTTTCATTCCTTAATTTTTGTGAGGAGGTTACGCATGGTTCCATTTCAAATTAATATTTATTTTAAAAAATTTTGTGGGGAGGCTACAAGCTTTACTCCTCGCCTGGGTCCATCAACACCAACATTGGACTGTTGATGACTGTAAACATGTTGCCTGATCGAACGAGTCTCGCTTCAAATTGTATCGAGCGGATGGACTTGTACAGGTATGGAGACATGAATCCGTGGACCCTGCATGTAAACAGGGGACTGTTCAAGCTGGTGGAGGCCCTGCAATGGTGTGAGGCGTGTGCAGTGGGAATGATATGGGACCCCTGATACGTCTAAATTCGACTCTCAGAGGTGGCACGTAAGTTAAATATCCTGTCTGATCGCCTGTATCCATTCATGTCCATTGTGCATTCCGACGGCCTTGCGCAATTCCAGCAGGACAACGCAACACCCCACACGGCCAGAACGGCCACAGAGTGGCTCGTAAACACTTCCGATGACCACCAAACTCTTCAGAGATGAACAATATTGAGCATGTCTGGGATGCCTTGCAACATGCGTTCAGAAGAGATCTCCACCCCCTCGTACTCTTACGGATTTACCGACAGTCCTACAAGATTCATGGTGTCAGTTCCCTCCAGCACTACTTTAGACATTGTAGAGTCCGTGCCACGCCGTGTTGCGGCATATCTGCGTGCTCGCGGGACCCCTACGCTATATTAGGCAGGTGTACAGTTTCATTGGCTCTTCAGTGTACATATCGTTTTGATCGTATCTGTTCTCCAAGATGTGAAAAACATAAACATATTTTCTAAAAGCAAATGTATTCATTGATCGATAAGTAGCTGCATTTGCAAATTTCATTTTGCTGTCAATGGGTGCTGAAACTGACAAGAGCAGGCCACGACGTTCGGATCACAGATTTACTTCAGACTTTGTAACTTTTAGAAGTCCACTAGAATAACGTAATGTGCAAGTACTGAGTCGTACTACTTACGCAATTTCCAGAAAATCGAAGAGAAGTTTTATGCGTCAGTGATGTTCTGGTGCGCTGTATAATGGTTCTTTATTTACGTGACCATTACGGCACTCCAACCCCAGTTCTCGGTACCAGTAATATAGTACTACTTTTCTGCGAAGTGACAGACATATTTTTGTGACATTATTCACATGTGGTTTTATTAATGTATAGGTACTCCGATGTATCGATATATTACACTGATATGATTCTTGTGTGTATTCATTTCTGTGAGACTGTCATAATCTTTGACTTACTTGTAACCGTTTTGGCGCGAATGCGGACAGATCAGTCTTTGTTTCACTTTGCACAAGATAAGTTGTTATTTCGCTTTGTGAAAGAACAGTCTAGTCTTGGGTTTGGTTAAAGTGGAAATTAAATATATGAAGATTGATACAAAACTGTTTTCTTGATGATGCGACAATTAAGAAGAAGTATATGTGAATTTACAAGAAGTTTAATAAAAATGTGGATCATGAACACCAAGTCAAAAATTATTTCTACCATACCATTGTTCTGATCTGGGATTGTGTGATCATTAAGAATTTCCTGAAAAACGCATTTGTTATGTCTTCAAATATTGCTTAAATACAGGTTTGGACCTTCTAGCAGTCAAAGTGGAATCACCCTAGAATCAACAAGATGAGCCATAACAACTTCGACGAAATCTAAGTGGGAATCCATTCAAGATAAGTGCCAAAATTAATGACTTTTTTTACAGTGACTTCATTATTTCCATTCTGACGATACCATCCACAGTGTATGTTGTTGCCCGATAAAGGGAACATATGCTGCGTGAACAGCATTACTGATCTGAATTCTAACCTACTTTGCAAGTGGTGGTATTGTTAGAGTTGTGACCTTAACTACGAAATGAAGGCAGTCATGTGGCCAGCGTTCAAGCTCCTTATGTTCGAGTCTCGGTCCGGCACACAGTTTTAATCTAAATGGTTCAAATGGCTCTGAGCACTATGGGACTTAACTGCTGAGGTCATCAATCCCCTAGAACTTAGAACTACTTAAACCTAACTAACCTAAGGACATCACACACATCTATGCCCGAGGCAGGATTCGAACCTGCGACCGCAGCGGTCGCGCGGTTCCAGATTGTAGCGCCTAGAACCGCTCGGCCACCCCGGCCGGCAGTTTTAATCTGCCAGGAAGTTTAATATCAGCGCACACTCCGCTGCAGCGTGAAAATCTCATTCCGGGAACATCCCTAACGCTGTGGGTAAGCCATGTCTCCGCAATATTCTTTCAGGAGTGCTAGTTCTGCAAGGTTCGCAGGAGAGCGTCTGTAAAGTTTGGAAGGTAGGAGACGAGATACTGTCAGAAGTAAAGCTGTGGGGACGGGGCGTGAGTCTTGCTTGGGTAGCTCAGTTGGTAGAGCACTTGCCCGCGAAAGGCAAAGGTCCCAAGTTCAAGTCTCGGTCTGGCACACAGTTTTAATTGGCCAAGAAGTTTCATATCAGTGCACACTCCGCTGCAGAGTGAAAATCTCATTCTATGCCTGTAGTGATTTCCGAAATCCCTTACAACTGCAGTCGGGTGTGGCACCGAGAACTGGTTTGCGCCTGGACGTTTCGGTCTACATACACAGGTTTCAAGGACAAGGAACAGTCTTGGAAAGCATCGATAAATAAATATATGAATAACTTTGTTCAATAATGCGAGTTACAATATGCTATAGTGTGATGGAAACGTATGATTAAATGCTGAAAGTGATTTTGACATTACAAGTTGCAAGATCATATTTTCCACACAGACAAGGAAAAAATAAATTAAAACAGCATCTACTACATCAAATGAAGCCAATTTTCCCGGATGCACAAGGAGTATTCAGAGTTTCCAAGAAAAAACAAAGCTCGTTGACATTTTGAAAATATTCTCTTTCTTCCGACAGTTTGGATGAACACCATGTGCAGCGCAACATTTTCGTAAATACGACGGTAATCCCAAAAGTAAGGTCTCCTATTTTTTTATAAGTACAGAACTCTGTTTGTGTGGCAGTTGGTCACACTGTTATAAAGAGTGCTTCACGCGCTGTGTGTAAGCATGCGCACGCCGCGCTGAGGCGCTCAGTCTTGGCTTGGCAGCCGTTGAGAATGGAGCTCCCGTTGGATGTTACCACCAAGTGCGAATTGTGCGCAGTTATTCGGTTTCTGAACGCAAAGGGCACTGCGCCGGTTTAAATCCATCGCCAATTGACGGAAGTGTATGGTGAGTCGTGCATGGATGTCTAAAATTTTCGTAAGTGGTGTAGAGAGTTTGCAGCTAGTCGGACCGATATTCACGACAAACAAGAGAGCGGGAGACCGCTAATTTCTGAGGAGACAGTGTTGAAGGTTGAGCAAAGCATGCGTGAAGATCGGCGGATCACCCTGCATGATCTCTGCACGTTGGTTCCAGTGGTTTCCTGAAGCACCGCTTACAGAACTTTAACGGAAACATTGCACTAACGGAAGGTGTGCATAAGATGGGTGCTACGCGTGCTGACTGAGGACCACATGCAGCAATGAGTTGATGCTTCCCGCGTATTTCTTCACCGCCTTGCAGCCGAACAGGACGACTTTCTGGACTTAATTGCCACGGGTGATGAAACCTGGGCATACCTTTTTACACCTGAGACCAAGAAACAATCACCCATCCGTCTTCACCAAAGCCGCGGAAATTCAAACAAACACAGCCTGTCGGTAAAGTCATAACAACGGTTTTTTTTATCGAAAAGGGGTATTGTTGGTCGACTTTATGCCCACTGGGACCACAAGTAACGCTGACAGGTACTGTGAGACTCTGAAAAAACTCAAACGGGCAATTCAGAACCGGAGAAGAGGAATGTTGAGCAAGGACGCACACTTTCTCCATGACAACGCTCGCCCACACATCACTCGGCAAACCGTTGCTCTCCTGCAACAGTTTCAGTGGAACATAATCACCCACCCACCCTATAGTCCTGACTTGGCGCCCAGTGACTATCACCTATTCCCTACGTTAAAAGAACATTTGGCCAGAAAGCGATTCAGCTCCGACGACGAGGTGAAAGAAGAGGTTCATAACTTTCTGAACAGCATGGCGGCGAGCTGGTATGACATGGGCATACAAAAACTGCCACAGCGCCTACAGAAATGCATCGACAGAAATTGTGACTATGTTGCAAAATAGCTAAATGTTCAAGCTGTAAACTGACGTAAACCATTGTAGAAATAAACAGGTCTATGTACTTATAAAAAATTAGGAGACCTTACTTTTGGGATTACCCTCGTACTTTAGGGAAAAGAAATTCATTGTCTGTGTTATTTTTTCTTTAAAATGCATATAGTCTGTTTGCCAGTTCCTATAACTTGTTCAGTTCTTCCAATGATTTGCTTTGATTCCTTTTTATTCTTAAACTGTTGGGTAAATAACCTGATATGGCAAGAACATTTCGTGCAGTCTTCCTCACGGGCCATGGAGTTTATGAAACTATGTAGGAAATGTCTTCTCGGATTTAATGTCGTTTCCTCTCAGTACTGGCATCACGCATATCGGTGCGTTTATTGGCCAACTCGTGAGGAACTGAGCACAGAGCCATGCTTCTCTCATGGTAAATTAACGGGCCGATCGAAAACAACTGTGTTCTGCATCTCTCTCAACGATACTTATATGCGTATTTACGTTCCCAGCAGGGCGCCAATACTATTTGTGATTTGTTTTGTGCTTCCACATTTCCCTTTCTCCCTTACCTTATGTATGAAAGAGTGAGTAAAAGTGTGTCTATTTAGTATTTCAACAGTAGACAGTTTTCTGTCTGCTGCAGACACAGGGGGCAAACATAGTGGATTCAGGCAAAGCAGTGAGGTTTGTGTGTTGTAAGTGGCCCTTTCCACTGTCATTAGGTTGGTGGCGGAGAGGACCCCTCTGGTCAGTTGCGGTTACTTACAGGTTTGTTATTCGCGGAGTATGAAAAAACACTTGGAGCTGGATGGCTGGTGATTGCGCATCGTAATATGAAGAGAGAGAATAGAGACTTCGTCGTAGAATGTGAATTGTATAAGTCTTCAGGCCTATCTGAAATGTTCTAATTCATTTCACAGCGATAGCCTCAGAATGATATTCAATAGATTATTCAGAGCAGGGAACAGTGTGTTTTTCAAGCTTTTTTCTGAGAATTACTTTGTCTTACGAGAACTTGTGGTGTGGAAACGCATTCCACGTTGATATGCTGAAGTTTTGAGAGAATAAATTCTGTTAAGTGAGAATGTGCATGAAAATACAGTCTCGTGTGAACGTTATATCATTTCTTGTCGTAAATGCATTTCTATTTCAGTTTTGAGTAACTTACGAGCTTGTTTTTTACGGCAACACACTCTATGGTTGAGTCATGTGACAGTAAATATTCAGTGTTGTCAGACGTGTTCGCGTGACTGGATTGTGCTACACTCTGGTTTTCGAGTACTTACTTTGTTCATACAGGCCACGTGCACAGATGAGTCCGTTTAGGCCTCAGCTCCTCACGCTTATAGTTTGTTAATTTCCTTTGCAATTCGTTTGCATTATTCTTATCGTGGCATGTATTTATCAGTTTAATTTATCTCATAGACATTCAGAAAGTTTGCGATTGTTCCATTTCATTAAGTCTTGCACTCACGTGTTTTTTTGTGCATAGACTTGCTTTGTGTGTGAATGCTCGGTGCCAGTTCATTTTTACTGCAACCTTAATATGCTGGAATGCACGAACCTCGTAGTCTATAGTTGTATGGCGAAGGGCTGACTTCCTTCAGTCTGTATTCTTTTAGTGTGAACTTAATTTGCCTGTGAATCTATCCCATCCTTCTTTCATTTTGTACGAATTATATTCATTCAGTACCTCAGTATTATTCATTGGAATGACACCAGTACATAAACGCAGACAACGACCACTTTAAGTTACCTTAGTTTCTTACGCTTTGTTTGAAACTGTTCCTTTTCAGTAAGTAAATCGTGAAATGTTGATGATTGTTTCTCAGGCAACCCCTTCCTTGTTAGAATAAGCATAGTACATCCAACCTAGCATATTCCTAAGTGCAATAATTCTTGTAGGCCAGAGCTTCTCATGTTTCTCAGAATTTAGTATATTGTGTAGAGGTTTAATTTATATTACCTTTCACTCGGAACGAATATGCGTCATGGATAAATCGATTTTAATTGATCAACTGCTGAAAGCAATTAAGGATATAACGTTCATGTGGATCAAATCAATGATTAATTCTTTTATAATTAAATTTCCCAACTTAGTTGGATGGCGACCCTGACAGTTAAATGAGGAACGAGCAGAGCAGACCTCCGAGCTCCCAGTACATATTTCCATCCCCAGTAGGTCTATTTCTAACAATACAATAGATAACACTCAATACTTGCGCATTATGTTGTCCCAATAGACTTATAAATGTGAACACAGTTCGAAGTAAATCCATGATCCGAAGGTCGTTGTCTCCCCTAGTAAGTTATTTTAACTTACCATGAACAGTGGCTTAACTACGGTAACTGGTGCTCAGGGCAAACTTTGACTTTGCGTCTCCCTCCCCCTCAACCACTGCCGACACCACACCATTTTTTGTTTGTCCTCATCGTTGTTCTCTCGTTTATTGGTATCCAAATAGCTTTGGAATTAAGTGAAAGGTACACATTTGAACAATTTTTTGCTGTACTATTTAAATAATGGAAAAAACAGTCCAAAGTCGCTTTGCCTGCAAAACAATACAGTAATTCGATTAATTTTTAGCAATATAGCTGTCCGCGACAGACAAAGATAAACACAAAATATGCAGTTTACATGTACCGGGTGGCCAAAATTAAAGTGCGGCTACTAAAGCAGGTCCAGTGTGCGCCGTAATCATCGTATAGTAACGAAACTTGATAAGTAAGCTAATGCGTTAATGTAGAACGGATTTACGCTGGAAAAAATTAATTCCAACTTTGGCCACCAGGTGTTGTACACTGTTTGCATGAAGGTACGACATCCACGCTGTCATTTGACAAGCCATAACGTGAGTGAGCAGTAGCGCCATCCACAAGGGAGACCGTGTGCTGTTTGTGAAACTGTTTTATGTGAAGGGCAGCAATTACAGCGCTGCACTGACGGAATATTGCAGACTGAAAGATCTGCGGAGAAGCCCAATGTCATACTGAAATACGAAAACACGGGTTAGCTTGGTGTGGCACCTGGAAGGGGAAGGCGTCCTAGAGTGGAGGTTATTGACGAGATTGCTGTTGCTGTAACTGGCCACGCACTACGTGTCCCAGATAGCGCTAGTGCTCCTGCAGTGTCACGAGAATTGTCCATCCCTTGGTCAACAGCACGATAAGTTTTGCAGTCTATTTTACACTGGTGCCCATGCAAGATCCAGGCGGTGCAGCAACGGAATCCTCATGATCTACAGAAACGCTCTGCGTTTGTTCTTCAGTTTCTGGCACGAATCGAATTTGATGACATGTGGCTGGACAATATGCTGTAGAGTAACGAGGAACATTTTGCCCTACAGTGTGCAGTCAATACACAGAACTGCCGAATTTGGGATACTGTTAAACGTGTTGTGTGCGAAGAACCACAGCAATCGTCGTATGTGACTGTGTGCTGGCCACGCGGGATTAGCCGAGCGGTCTAGGCGCTGCAGTCGTGGACTGTGCGGCTGGTCCCGGCGGATATTCGAGTCCTCCCTCGGGCATGGGTGTGTGTGTTTGTCCTTAGGATAATTTAGGTTAAGTAGTGTGTAAGCTTAAGGACTGATGACCTTAGCAGTTAAGTCCCATAAGATTTCACACACATTTGAACATTTTTGAACTGTGTGCTGAGAATTCAAAAGTACCTTCATTGTCGGTCCGTTCTTCTTTGAAGAGAACGTACACAGAGGGCCTGTCAGGTGTACCGTGACGTTATCGAGACCTCCTTGTATACGATGTGATTCTTGTTTTGGAAGAGCGCAACTGTGTGGAGAACACTGTTTTCATGCAAGATAGGGCAACACTTCATGTCGCTCGCCCTGTGAAAGATCTGCTTAATGCAACCTTCCACGAAAGTGGTAACTCCAAAGGTCTTCCAGATGCATCACCCGCAAGGTTATCAGATTTAAATCCATGTGACTTTTGACTCCGAGGACATCTAAAAGAACGCGTTTACCAGGGAAATGTTCGTTCTCCACCTAATCTGAAGGCCAGTATGCAGGAACACGTTCCTCAAATTCCACCGGAACTGCTGTAAACAATTGGTGATCTCTCTGTTTTACGGATGCAGCATCTCGTCGACATCTCTGCTGCTCATGTTGAATCAACTGTGAATGAAGCGGTTAATAATGAAATTAACATAACGCCTTTATCACTTGTTTCATCCTTTCTGCCCATGTTCTATTCCTAATCCAACACATATGGAAACATTTCTATACTTATTTCTTGCATTTACAGCGCCAGATTTGCACCTAGTGTTCAAAATTGGAACTAATTTTTTCCAGTATAAATCGGTTCCTCACTAACGCATTAGAATACCTACCAAGTTCCACTGCCATACCATAATTACAGTCCACAGTGGAACTCTGTGAATAGCTGCAGTTTAATTATGAAGCATAAAGCGGCTCCGCGTAATAGCCGAAAACAAGAAACAAGCATCTCCGTTCCAGGGAGGAGTAAGTCTTACGGAGTTGTCGCTCGACACAGTCAAATTGGGATCATCTCATTACTCTTTCATACGTATACGCCTCCTTTTAATTTAGTGCCATCCAATTCATTCCCAATCATCTTCCTCTTTTCTTTAAGCCTTCTTCGCGTTTTTTGTCTGCGAGAAAACTGTGCCTCCTCAGGAGAAACACCCAAGGCGAGCAGCGTAGTTGGCGTAACCCAGTTACGTCACTGGCCACGGATCCACTTGCAATTACTCGTCGTAATATGGAAAATTTCAATTCATTTACAAAAATGATTCATTTTTTCTCACTGAAATCGTGATGATGTGCCAACATTTTATGGGACGTTTTTATAAAACTTATAGACATTTGGGAGTATTTCAGTTGTGTTCAAATTAATTAGTCGAAGACGCACACGCACATGAAAACACGCACTCGCAGATTGCATCTAATTAAAAAGTGGTCTTGCTAGAGAAGTACTTGATTCCCGGCGACCTAAATGCCGCAGGCTACAACGCGGTAGTCGGCACGCCACTTGCTGCGACGACGTAACAAGTCGCGGCGGCGCGACGCGACGTCGGCACGGAAAATGAGAGCAGCGCCCGCCGCGTGCCGCTGCGGCGCCTGCAGCTACATCTAGCGGCGCGCGCGCGCACTGCGTCGCCAGAAGCGAGAGTGACCTCCGCGCGAGCTCGGCTCGGCTCGCGGCCGAACCGGGCCACACGGGCAGTCTCCAGCCGTCTGTGGCGCGCTACGGTCGCTCTCGCATCCTCCGCAGCCGCGACCTCGCCAGCCAGCCAGCACGCCCTCTGCCAGCAGCCACTTTCACGGGACGCTCGCTTTCGCTCTCACTACCTGTTCCTCCGAGCCACTACTGCCGCCCGGCGTTTGACAAGTGTCGCGAGCGAACCTCTGTGGTTTTTTGTTCCTTCTTAAAGTGTGTCGTGTCTCGTACGCCGCAAGAGTGCGCAAGTAGCTAACTACTGTTGTTCCGCTGTTGTGCCGCCAGTTGGTTGTCGTCTGCCTGTGCACGAGCGGTGACAACATCGATGCCAGGGGCGCCGTTATAGGTGAGTGACTTACGTACACCAATATACTATCCTCTCTTTCTCTCTCTCTCTCTCTCTCTCTCTCTTTGTAAGCAGTTATTTTCGGCTCTGCCTCTCACTGTGTGTGTATATATATGTGTCTCTGTCACGCCCTCCCACTCTAGGCCAATGACAATGCACACAACGCACCTTTAGCGAATGACAGAAGTGCCTAACCAGCGAGGAAGAGAGCAAAACGATTTGCTGAGCGCGGCGCAGTTTGTTTTCGTCGCGAGAGTTGAGTGTGTGGGAGAGATATCGACTGGTTGCTTGGCTGGCGGCCGCGGCGGCGGAGGCGGCCTTGCCGCTTTAACGTGCCGCGATGACAGCGTCTGCCCCCGTTACGGCGCGGCGCGGGCTCTCCGGAGAAACGGCGCGAAGGAAAGGGAAAAAGCGAGCAGTGACACGCCGCAAAGCAGGCCGGGCCCGCACTAGACGGCGCTCTGCCGCTCTCGCAGGTCCCGTTTCGGTGTCCCGCGCGCGCGTCATTTTAGCCTCCGGCGGCCGCGGGCACTGCTCATAAATAGTGCGGCTTGTGAACTCGGCCTGGCAACAGCGACGCCGTGGCGTACACTCACTCGCCGCCCCAGATACTGCGCCGCCAGCCGGCCGGCCGCCGCTGTATCAATTTCGGCGCCCACGGTCGTCATTGGCTGCAGCCGCGATACAAGTTGCTGTTGCTCCCTCCTTTTTTTTTCACTCTTTCCCCTCCTTCGAGCCGCGTTATCGCGGACGATGGCAGTTACGCTTCTAAATCTGTCTTCACCTCCTCATCGATTCTGACGTTGGTGTCATTATTAGGACGTCCTCTGCTGCTCCCGCAAACGATAGGATACTCTCCGATCTCTAAAATAAAAAAAAAAATAGCGTGTATATCAAGTAAAAATAAGTAGACGATTTTTCCTTCATTGTTTGTCCTTTTTCCTACAGGGTACTAATACGGACACAGTTCAGTACATCCGGTGGACTGTCTATTTCAGGTTATAACAGGATCGTGAAATCTCTGTCCACATTAGTCGAAAGTAACGAAACTAATAAACAATATTCCATCGTTATTTTATCATATAGTTTCTGCGGGTGAATTTGTGAATGTTTTCTTCTTGTAGATATGAAGTAAGCAGCCACTTTTCCACTTTTTTTCTATAGCTTTCGCGTTTCGGCCTTTCACTCATCTTCAGCCTGTGAAATTCATTTATGACTTCATAAAATTTTACGCTGCATCAGTCACGCTAAAAGTGTTTGTATTCGTATAATACGTAAGAGTAACGAGAACCTACGGAATAAAGAGGCAGCTGCAGAGTTAAAACTACTGTCGATAAAAAACGTCTTATTGACGAAGATGTCAATTTATTACCCTAAATAATGCTATGAAAAGAATAAGTGATTTCTGTATTCCGTCAAGTCATTTAATCCACAGCCATAAAGTTCATCAACAATTAACATCGATAAATTAATGAGCAGTGTTTGTCAGTACATGTGGTTATTTCATAGAATAATAAGAATATTAACAATTTGTACATATGCAGTAATTCTTCGAACTCTCCAGTCGTAAACAGAACAGTCAAAATCTTAAAATACGCCGCAATGAAATGTACCCTGTGCTCTCCACTTTTTAAGTGTAGCTGTAACTTTTTGTGATGTAGTTCGTTTGTGCTAAAAACGCACATGGCGTAATATTTAAAGGCGCCAATTCAAACACCAGTTTTTCCGACGCATTATGCAAACCGACGATAATGTATAACGTAAAATTAATGTGTTCTGAAATCAAATTTATTCAGTATTTTTACCTTTCAGACCAGTTTAATTCATGCGGTATCACTCGTTCGGGAACCTGTCGTCGTAAACAGTGTAGCTAATTTCTTCTGAAGTTACTGACAGCTCATTCATTACAGAAAGAACATCAGCTCAACTTCCGTGTAAGCCAACATTATGAAACATCCCATAAAACAATTCTGAAACGTTTCCAGCCATCGCCAAAGCTTCTAAGAAGATCCATTTGTCACAGGTTAATAGCCTGTAGCGCCATAAACTGGACTTGATCCTCTCATCACTCTTTTTTTCCCATTCAGGAATGAACTACAAATCGTTATTTCTGCCATTTGGATATGGAAGATTACTGTCGTAGAGTCTCTAAGTTAAGATTTGGTGCTGAAAGTGACAGGAATTTTGCAGGCACCTTGGCTCAGAGTTTTGTTGTGGACCTTCGCTTCCTCGCGTTACAGGGCGTATTTATAACCAGCGCTCATCCTCGAGAATCTTTGCTTCGTACTTGCTTGAGATTGTGAGATTATATATAATTACAATGTCGATATACAGTATTTTATTCTCTTGTTTCCACAGTCAGGACTGAAGCGAAGCATTTGTAAGAAACAACTTAGAAGTCTTTTCCGCCTATATGTTTTCATTAATGTCTGTAGTCGATATTTCTCGGTAACTTTATGTCCCGTTCAGTTTTTCTCATTGATATGCGTTGACGATTGTCTAGCCATCGAATCAAGCAGTCTATTAGTCAACGCCTTTCTTTCGCCAGCGTCGGTGATTGCACTAGGTCGGGTACACTTCGCGAAAGTTCAGGCGGTCGCCCGATTGTTTGAAACAGGTATCCATATAAAGATCCTCGTTCTGAGAAATGGATACATATTCAGGTCTTACGTTGGTGTATGAAATGTGCTGTTTAGCTTGAAGCCTTCTTCAGACATTTATTGACTATTGTCGCCAAATAAATTGCAGTGTTTGTAAACGACATTGGAAAAGACGTTAGATATCTAGATTGAAGCAGAAACGTACAGTAAATAACATCTTTGACAGTCGTAAGCAGAAAACTAGTTAACAAAATAAAAGTAATACTGCAGAACAAAAGCAAGCTAGCTCTTTTTGTTTATTGTAATGTTACTCTACCAAAAACCGATGGAAGAGTCAGTTGCAATGGGAGAAACTTTAGGAGTTTAGTTTTTACGTCAATACATTACAAAAAGTGTATATAAATATGGGTCCGAAAATCCATCGTTGGAAATATATGAAAGGATTTATTACTCATGCCACAAAAATCATACATTTATTAAATACATTGACGTGTATGAAAGAATTTATCACTCATAGCACACTAATCATACATTTACCGAACATATTTACATTTACAAAAATTCCTCGGAACAACCACCTCCTGCTTCCATGCATTCACTGAGTTTCCGTTTTATCCTTTACTGTAAGTTGCGAAAAATTCTTGGTCTGTTCCGTATTTGGTCAGATCTATTCTGCCTACGCTTCCTCACAACGTCAACAGAAACTGAATACACCAATGATACAAAGGACGAAGATACATTGGATTACAAACCTGACAGGCCATGCAGTGCGTCCCATTCGACCAGTCGACTGCTCAGAAACTGGTTATTCCGATACTGGCGAACTGTCCGTCTAAAGTGAGGTGGACCACCCCGTTCACAAACCACATTTGTTGGATGCTAGGTTATTCCGTAAATGTTCTGCATATTCGTTATTACAGACACTGAATACATTATTGTGATGGAAGCTATTGTTAAACAGGACAAGCGGCAATCAGGCAAAACAAAACACACGCCATGGTCAAATGTAGACAAGAGAGTGAGTAAAAGTGCATATTAGAGGTAAATTACACATGCAGGAGTTACTACAGTCATACCTCCCTAGCGAAGGATTTTAGGATGCGTGTTCAGTATTTGTTGTAACCTTTTGACGGAAAGAATAAACACTGACACATGTTTTTATACATACTGCATAATGAATGTACGCGTGCTCACCGTAAAGCAGTAGTAAAATTGCAGTGCATTTCGCCGCATCCGGGTTTTGGCGGTACGAGCCCTGCAGGCAGATGTGACTGGGACGTAACAAGAAGGCGGCGCTCGCCGTCCTTTCCGGAGAAACTTCGCCGGCGGTCCTCTACAGGGAAAATGTTGACTCAGCGCCCGTCCTACATAGGCCGCCGCTAGCGCCACGGCGCTAACGCCTCTGTTACGAGGCGTTTCGGTTGCGGCCCTCTTGATGCTGAGAATGCACCGTCCCCTTTTCCCTTTTGACCAGACCTTTGAACCGCGAATTATTTACTCCCGTTTCTACTATCTCAGTTTCCTGTAGAGAAACGAAATTACAACGTAAAGTGAACTGTTTTCCTTAATTTCTCTGGAACTTCACCCTCGCCCTTGTAATTAGACATCAAAGCGCCGACTGGTTTGACGTCTTTTTATTTCTTCAGCTTTTACCACACTCAGAATCTTCCATATTTCTTAAACGTATCGTAATCTGTGCTGATTTTTGAGCACTGTCAACGGCGTTGAAGGCGAACTGCTGCTGAAAATATTGATGTGTGGGTCGGTCCAATTTGTTCTGCCTCTTGCAACAGTTTCTAAACATTCCTCCCATTACCATGTCAAGCTTTCTCTTGCTTAGTTACGCATCTGTCCACTCAGCTTTTAACGCCGTACTGTTGCGCTACAATGCAAATGCGTATGGTTACTTCTCTATCTGAACCCGTAGGAAGTAGCAAAATGTATACAACCACGGAGTATTATCACACGGGTGAAATTAAAAGAATTGAAAGACAGTAAAAATTTTGAAATCATTACACTCCATAACAAAGGCGATGGCAGTGGTACAGCAACCGTAACAGATCTTTAGATACAGAAAAAGCAGTCTTCGTTGCACAAGATAGGTTGACTTAATCTTCTGATGTGACACTTTTCACTTTTTCTAGGCATTATCAGACAAACTCCTGCTAATCATGATCGAGGCGTCGAACGTAATTAAAAGTCCCATAGACCCACGAGGTAACACCCAGATAGCCACAGCCAGTGCTTCATTATATCATCAATAAAATTCTTACTACTCGTACTCGAGGCGCCAAACGTGATTCTGAGTCGCAAAGAACTCGGACGAAACAGCCAGATATCCACTGTCAATGCTCCTTGACATCGCGATGCTCCTTTACACGATTACCAAGAGTTTTTATTGATTGCCTGATGATGCCTAGAACAGGCGAAATGCGTCACATGTATAGATTAAATAAACCTCTTGTGCAACCAAGACTGTTTTTTTTTTCTGTATGTAAAATATTTGCTACTATGTAACTGCGTAATATGTTTACTATTAATAACGAATGTGAACTGTGGAAGCTGGCAGCAGTGTGTTATTATTAGGAATGAACCCAACTTTCCTATGGAACGATTTATCAACACTGAAAACAGGGCAGATTGACCAAGTAACAACCCTGATTCTCCACTACTAACACTACATTATATAAACTCCATACAGTTTACTATCGACCACAACTAAATGAATCCGAGATATTTGTGTATAGAGCAAACGTTTACAAGAGGACACACTTCAAACTGGGCAACAAAATGCGAATTTGTCATTAAGCAGCTTCTTTTCTTGTGGGGACAAGTTTAAAATATACGGTGCAACGCAAGACACAGTTCTCTGAAATACAGGCGAGGACGTGCTGGCAACAAACCGGTTCGCGGTAATAAACCTGTCGCAACATATACGCAACATATTCAAAGAAAACAAAAATCCCTGAATAAAAAATTTTAATAGTGAGTGAAGAAAGGTAAAAGTATCGGAATTCCTGTTGGTGGTAGCCATCAAGGCAATCACCTGAAATTATGAGGAATATCCATGGAAAATTAGGCGTATATGGCTTGTTCATGGAAGTAGCTTACAGGACGTATGCAGAGCTAGTTTGCTTGGTGACAGCTTACGCTGAAATGATCCTATCCATTCATAAACACATCTAAGAAACACAACTAACACATAAGCAGTAATCACTCGAGCGAAACTTTCAATTTTTGGAGCGGTTCGTATATTCTAAGCACATTTGGCTAATAAACATTGTTCTACATTCTGCTGCTGTAGTTTTTCCACACCTGTAAACCAGACAGTATCACAGAGCTCTGTCAGTGTTTTCATATTTGCCATATACCGTTAAAGGAGAAGGAAACGTAGACTCCTAGCATACTCTGACGCAGCCAGCCGCCAAGAAGTGTCTATGGGCTATTTGTAATGACAGACCAGTCTAAAATGATGTAGTGATTAAACAATTTATTTGAACATTGACAGAAACAAAGTTTATAGTGTCTGTCAACTTTGACTGTCAAGCACTCCTGTGATATACGAACTACGTTCTCTGTCATTAATAGATTTCCATCTTAACTACCCTTTTATCATATGCTTTTTTTGGTATCTCATGTACCCGACATAGCCCACGACCCCGAAACAGCCGGTTCACTTTTTTTCCTTCAATGAATTGTTCATCATCTGTAAAGGAAGATGTCATTTCAGATAGTTTGGCCGTCCAGAGTTAAATACCTGTTGCTGTGTCTGATGGAATGAGACCGTGCGACACACACACACTTGGTGGGGATCTGTTTATAAGGTGTGGACACTCAGGCTTGGTGCTGCTCGGCAATAGTTACGTCATCTAAATGAGGTTTCGACTTATTTCCTAATTTCATTTCTATAAGCGTCCGACGCAATAATACGCTGCAAAGCAATCGTCACACTCCTTCACTTCACACACGAACGTATTTGACAGACCTCGCTGAAGCAGAGAGGAGTAATTGTATCTGGATATTCTCACAAAGCTCTTGCTTACTTCGATTTCATTTATGCTTTTAGGATCTGAAGGTCAGTGCCCAGACATCAGTTTCGTGAAGCAGTACGCTTAACAAATATCATTCAAAAACTTGAGTTTGAAAATTACAAGCGCTGTTTATCAAAATTAAAAATTAAGGGTATTTAATAGAGCCACCCGCAGATCTTGGTCTAATGGTTAACGTCGTTGTCTCCAGATCTCAACGTCCAGGGTTCGGTTCCCAGCCGGCTTGAAGATTTTCTTCGCTCGGGGATTGGGTGTTCGTATTGTCCCCATCATTTCATCTCATCTTCATCACAAAGTCGTGCAATGACACATGTCAGGGGGGGGGGGGCAGCGGGGGGGGGGGGGGAGTGGAGAGAGGGGACACCTGGACAACAACGCCACACGCTCATTTCACTTCAACAGATCCGCCTGTAGTTGACTGCGTAACGTTCTAGTCTTGTAATCGCGATGTCTTTGGTTCGATTTTCGCTAGAAGAAATTGAATTCATTATCATCAAATTGAAATGTCACTTACATATTGAACAATATTTTATCTACATAAAACTTTTTATGCTTAATTGGAAAATACACCAAAAATGCGAGTACTTACAATATATTAAAATTTGGTACAAAAATGAGAAATGTCTTATTTTTAAATGAAAAAAATATATCATTGCTGCTGTTAAATTATTTTGGCATATTTTAACTCGTTGGTTGGAAGAGTGGGATTAAAATTCAAGGTGAAAAGATATCAGTGATAAGATCCGCTGATGACATTGCTATCCTCAGTGAAAGTGAAGAAGAATTACAGGATCTGTTGAATCGAATGATCAATCTCTTGAGTAAAGAATATGGACTGAGAGTAAATCGAAGAAAGACGAAAGTAGTGAGAAGCAGGGGAAATGAGAACTGGGAGAAACTTAATATGAGAAGTGAGGATCACGAGGTAGATGCAGTTAAGGAATTCTGCTATCTACTCAGCAAAATAACGAACCATGGGCGGAGCAAAGAGGACATACCACTGGCACTCCTGGCCAAGAGAAGTAGCATCAAACATAGGCTTTCATCTGAGGAAGAAATTTCTGAGAATGTACGTTTGGAGTACAGTACAATAGTGAAACATCGACTGTGGGAAAACAGGAACAGAAGGGAATCGAAACATTTGAGATGGGGTGCTACAGAAGAATGTTGAAAATAAAGCGGACTGATAAGGTAAGCAGTGAGGAGGTTCTCCAGATAATCGGCGAGGAAAGGAATACGTGGCAAACACTGAGAAGCAGAACGGATAGGATGGTAGGATATCTGCTGAGACATCAGCCATTATCTTTCATGGCACTGGAGGCAACTCCAGATGATAAAAGCTGTGGAGGAACAGAGAGATTGCAGTACATCCAGCAAATAACTGAGCACGTAGTTTGCAAGTGCTACTCTAGATGAAAAGGTTGGGCACAGGAGAGGAAGTCGGTGCGGACTGCATCAAATCAGTCGCAACTCGCAACACTAATGACTAAAAAAAAAAAACAAGTTGTAATTTGAGTCGTGTATGTTGACCGTCGATGTTGTTTCTTAATTGTCGCATTAAATGTTAACAAAAGTCAACTTGAGGGAACGTGGGTCCCGGAAGATCAGATGTTGTTAAAGACTGTCATTTTACCACTAGCTATCGGAACAGTACTGCTGTAGAATTAACTGTAGAACTACAAAAAAAAGTACAAAAGAGTTCAAAAGGATTGCACCAGTGAGGATAGAACCAGCAGTATTGCAATAAAAGTATGTTGTTGTTGTTGTTGTTGTTGTTGTTGTGGTCTTCAGTCCTGAGATTGGTTTGATGCAGCTCTCCATGCTACTCTATCCTGTGCAAGCTTCTTCATCTCCCAGTACCTACTGCAACCTACATCCTTCTGAATCTGTTTAGTGTATTCATCTCTTGGTCTCCCTCTATGATTTTTCCCTCCACGCTGCCCCCCAATACTAAATTGGTGATCCCTTGATGCCTCAGAACATGTCCTACCAACCGATCCCTTATTCTTGTCAAGTTGTGCCACAAACTTCTCCTCTCCCCAATCTTATTCAATACCTCCTCATTAGTTATGTGATCTACCCATCTAATCTTCAGCATTCTTCTGTAGCACCATATTTCGAAAGCTTCAATTCTCTTCTTGTCCAAACTATTTACCGTTCATGTTTCACTTCCATACATGGCTACGCTCCATACAAATACTTTCAGAAACGACTCCCTGACACTTAAATCTGTACTCGATGTTAACAAATTTCTCTTCTTCACAAACGCTTTCCTTGCCATTGCCAGTCTACATTTTATATCCTCTCTACTTCGACCCTCATCAGTTATTTTGCTCCCCAAATAGCAAAACTCCTTTACTACTTTAAGTGTCTCATTTCCTGATCTAATTCCCTCAGCATCACCCGATTTAATTCGATTACATTCCATGATCCTCGTTTTGGTTTTGTTGATGTTCATCTTGTATCCTCCTTTCAAGACACCATACATTCCATTCAACCGCTCTTCCAAGTCCTTTGCCGTCTCTGACAGAATTACAATGTCATCGGCGAACCTCAAAGTTTTTATTTCTTCTCCATGGATTTTAATACCTACTCCGAATTCTTCTTTTGTTTCCTTCACTGCTTGCTCAATATACAGATTGAATAACATCGGGGAGAGGCTACAACCCTGTCTTACTCCCTTCCCAACCACTGCTTCCCTCTCATGCCCCTCGACTCTTATAACTTATAACTTCCATCTGGTTTCTGTACAAATTGTAAATAGCCTTTCGCTCCCTATATTTTATCCCTGCCACCTTCATAATTTGAAAGAGAGTATTCCAGTCGCCGGGCGCGGTGGTCTCGCGGTTCTAGGCGCGCAGTCCGGAACCGTGCGACTGCTACGGTCGCAGGTTCGAATCCTGCCTCGGGCATGGATGTGTGTAATGTCCTTAGGTTAGTTAGGTTGAAGTAGTTCTAAGTTCTAGGGGACTGATGACCACAGCAGTTGAGTCCCATAGTGCTCAGAGCCATTTGAACCATTTGAGTATTCCAGTCAATATTGTCAAAAGCTTTCTCTAAATGCTAGAAACATAGGTTTGCCTTTCCTTAATCTAGGTTCTAAGATAAGTCGTAGGATCAGTATTGCCTCACATGTTCCAATATTTCTACGGAATCCAAGCTGATCTTCCCCGAGGTCGGCTTCTACCAGTTTTTCCATTCGTCTGTAAAGAATTAGCGTTAGTATTTTGCATCCGGAACTTATTACACTGATTGTTCGGTAATAAAAGGATTAAAACGCAAAAACCTCGACATTTTTGCAGTCAAGAGTAAAGTCGATTTCCCATTGTTTTTTAGCAGTTCATCTTGCTGCTCTAGGAAACAGCTGTCCAGGCACTGACTCTTAAATCGTACGAAATGAGCAAAATCGGAGAAGGCAGAGCAATCTCCTTATTGCCCATAACTCAAGGACACACGTGAAGACTGGACCGCAGCGTTGTGTTGGCGTCCCATTCCCGCGGTGGGGACGCAGGCCAGCGCCGCGGTGTGGAGAGCGCCGGCCAGCGGACTTTCTCCGGCGCGCCGCTCTCTTCTGGCCTACTGGCTGCCGCTCTTCTTAGCACCGCGGCCGCTGCCACGCCGGACCACGCCGGCCGGCCTTCTGCTGCGGTTTCCGCGCCGCTGCGGCACTGCCTGCCTCTGGTGGCAGCTGTACCGGTGCCGCACTGTGTTTCGCCATAGGCGGACACCTGTGGCGCGGGAGCGAGTAGGGCCGGGCGGACCACGCCGCACGCTCGCCCCCACACTCCGCCCACACACACACACACACACACACACACACACACACACACACACACACACACACACACACGATACACGTCAAGAACAACAACACAGTATCGGTGTGCTGTTCTGAAATATTGGATTGCAGGAAAAAAGGAATCGTACAACTGCAAGTAGAACTAGCGCTCCGGCGGGGTCCGCACAAATATATGTTTACAGACAATAATAATAGTCAATATGAGATTTTCACTCTGCAGCGGAGTGTGCGCTGATATGAAACTTCCTGGCAGATTAAAACTGTGTGCCGGACCGACACTCGAACTCGGGATACCTGACGGGATACCAATTCGATTCTACACAGAGTACGCGAAAGAACTTGCCCCCCTTCTAACAGCCGTGTACCGCAAGTCTCTAGAGGAACGGAAGGTTCCAAATGATTGGAAAAGAGCACAGGTAGTCCCAGTCTTCAAGAAGGGTCGTCGAGCAGATGCGCAAAACTATAGACCTATATCTCTGACGTCGATCTGTTGCAGAATTTTAGAACATGGTTTTTGCTCACGTATCATGTCGTTTCTGGAAACCCAGAATCTACTCTGTAGGAATCAACATGGATTCCGGAAACAGCGATCGTGTGAGACCCAACTCGCTTTATTTGTTTATGAGACCCAGAAAATATTAGATACGGGCTCCCAGGTAGATGCTATTTTCCTTGACTTCCGGAAGGCGTTCGATACAGTTCCGCACTGTCGCCTGATAAACAAAGTAAGAGCCTACGGAATATCAGACAAGCTGTGTGGCTGAATTGAAGAGTTTTTAGCAAACACAACACTGCAAGTTGTTCTCAATGGAGGGACGTCTACAGACGTTAAAGTAACCTCTGGCGTACCACAGGGGAGTGTTATGGGACCATTGCTTTTCACAATATATATAAATGACGTAGTGGATAGTGTCGGAAGTTCCATGCGACTTTTCGCGGATGATGCTGTAGTATACAGAGAAGTTGCAGCATTAGAAAATTGTAGCGAAATGCAGGAAGAAAAAAATGGTTAAAATGGCTCTGAGCACTATGGGACTCAACTGCTGTGGTCGTAAGTCCCCTAGAACGTAGAACTACTTAAACCTAACTAACCTAAGGACAGCACACAACACCCAGCCATCACGGGGCAGAGAAAATCCCTGACCCCGCCGGGAATCGAACCCGGGAATGCAGGAAGATCTGCAGCTGATAGGCTCTTGGTGCTGGGAGTGGTAACTGACCTTTAACATAGACAAATGTAATGTATTGCGAATACATAGAAAGAAGGATTCTTTATTGTATGATTATATGATAGCTGAACAAACACTGGTAGCAGTTACTTCTGTAAAATATCTAGGAGTATGCGTACGGAACGATTTGAGGTGCAATGATCGTATAAAATTAATTGTTGATAAGGCGGTTGCCAGACTGAGATTCATTGGGAGAGTCCTTAGAAAATGTAGTCCATCAACAAAGGAGGTGGCTTACAAAACACTCGTTCGACCTATACTTGAGTATTGCTCATCAGTGTGGAATCCGTACCAGATCGGGTTGACGGAGGAGATAGAAAAAATCCAAAGAAGAGCGGCGCGTTTCGTCACAGGGTTATTTGGTAAGCGTGATAGCGTTACGGAGATGTTTAGCAAACTCCAGTGGCAGACTCTGCAAGAGAGGCGCTCTGCATCGTGGTGTAGCTTGCTGTCCAGGTTTCGAGAGGGTGCGTTTCTGGATGAGGTATCGAATATATTGCTTCCCCCTACTTATACCTCCCGAGGAGATCACGAATGTAAAATTATAGAGATTCGAGCGCGCATAGAGGCTTTCCGCAAGTCGTTCTTCCCGCGAACCATATGCGACTGGAATCTGAAAGAGAGGTAATGACAGTGGCACGTAAAGTGCCCTCCGCCACACACCGTTGGGTGGCTTGCGGAGTATAAATGTAGATGTATATGTAGATGTAGACCTTTGCCTTTCGCGGGCAAGTGCTCTACCATCTGAGCTACCCAAGCACGACTCACGATCCGTCCTCACAGCTTTAATTCCACCAGTACCTCGTCTCCTACCTTCCAAACTTCACAGAAACTCTCCTGCAGAAGTTTGGAAGGTAGGAGACGAGGTACTGGTGAAATTAAAGCTGTGAGGACGGTTCGTGAGTCGGCTTGGGTAGCTCAGATGGTAGAGCACTTGCCCGCGAAAGGCAAAAGTCCCGAGTTCGAGTCTCGGTCCGGTACACAGTTTTAATCTGCCAGGAAGTTTCAATAATAATCGTGCTAATAATAATGTCGTGTGGTTCGATGGCCTGATGGGAGTCTTTCTATTGGGCGTCACTTCGGCGACTTCCCTGTCCATAACTCACCCCATTCATCCAGCCGGGAAAAGACGACCTTCATTGTAAAACGGAATATGAACCGCGTGTTATTTCTGGCGATTCTTCATATCGCTGAGAGGTTGAGGTTGGGTTAAAATGAAGACTGAAAAATAGATGGTCCGACCGAGATTCAATCCCGCGACCTCTCAGGTTTTCATGCACGCGTTTTACTCCTACACTTCCACGACCTACATATACACTGAAGCGCCAAAGAAACTGGTTTAGGCATGCTTATTCAAATACAGAGATGTATAAACAGGCAGAATACGGCACAGCGGTCGGAAAAGCCTATATAAGACAACTAGAGTCTCTCTCAGTTGTTAGATCGGTTACTGCTGCTACAACGTTAAATTATCAAAATTAAAGTTACTTTGAATGTGGTGTTATAGTGGGTGCACGAGTGATGGGACACAGCATCTGCGAGGTAGCAATGGAGTGGGGATTTTCCAGTACGATCATTTCACGAGTTTGCCTTGAGTATCAGGAATCCGGTAAAACATCAAATCTCTGACATCCTTGGGGCCGGAGAAAGATCCTGCAAGAAAGGGACCAACGATGACGGAACATAATCGTTCAACGTGACAGAAGTGTAACCCTTCCGCAAATTGCTGCAGATTTCAATGCTGGACCATCAATAAGAGTCAATGTGGGAACCATTCAACGAAACATTATCGATATGGGCTTTCGCAGACGAAGGACCACTCTTGTACTCTTGATAACTGCACGACACAAAGCTTTATGCCTCGCCTGGCCCTTCGACACCGACATTGGGCTTTTGATGACTGGAAACATGTTACCTAGTCAGAAGAGTATCGTTTCAAATTGTATCTAGCGGATGGAGCTGTACAGGTATGGAGACAACCTCATGAATCCATGGATCCTGCATGTCAGCAGAGGACTGTTCAAGCTGGTTGGGCCTCTGTAATGGTGTGGGGCGTATGCAGTTGAAGTGATATGGGGTCCCTGATACGACTATATGCAACTCTGACAGGTGACACGCACGTAAGCGTCCTGTCTAATCGCCTGCATCCATTCATGTCCATTGTGCATTCTGATGGACTTGGCCAATTCCAGCAGGACAATGCGACATCCCACACGTTCAGAATAGCTGCAGGACCACTCTTCTGAGTTTAAAAACATCCGCTGGCTACCGAACTCCGCAGACATCAACATTGTTTTGAACATATATGGGATGCCTTGCAACGTGCTACTCAGAAGAGATCTCCACTCCCTCGTAATCTTACGGATTTATGCATAGCTCCGCAGGCTTCATGGTGTCAATTCCCTGCAGCACTACTTCACACATTAACACATTAGTCGAGTCCATGCCACGTCGTGTTGCGGCACTTCTTCGTGGGAGGGGGTGGGTGGTGGGGGGTGGGGAGTGGGAGGGTTGCCTTGCACGATATTATGCAGGTGTATCAGTTTCTTTGGCTCTGCACTGTACACAGACAATTCATGAACGGTTTATGACAAGTGAGTTTACGAGAATTAAACTATGTGATACAGACGGTCTATCTTCTGATCGCATTGACATAGAAGCTTAAATTATTTACACTGCCAAGGGACTGTAGATCTTAGATCTAACATAAACTTCAACTCTATGTTCCTATCTGTTCCTGAGAAAAAGGTTGTCGTAACATTCGGACGGACACACAGACGGGTAACAGACTGCTCCTATAAGGTTCCGTTTTTACCAATTGACGAACGGAATCCGAGAAACAATATGGCCACCCTCATTTTAAGAGCTTGTTTTGCGCTACACATGTAACGTACTCACCGCTCTTGTTCTCTATATACGTAAATGATCGGGCCGATAAAGCATGCGGCAATATGCAAATGTTTCCCGATGCGGATGATGCTGTGGTATATCGAGATGTTATAACAATGGAAAATTGTACTGAAATGCAGGAGGATCTGCAGCGAATTGACGCATGGTGCAGGGAATGGCAATTGAATCTCAATGTAGACAAGTGTAATGTGCGAGTACATAGAAAGATAGATCCCTTATCATTTAGCTACAGTATAGCAGGTCAGCAACTGGAAGCAGTTAATTCCATAAATTATCTGGGAGTACGCGTGGAATGATCATATAAAGTTGATCGTCGGTAAAGCAGAAGCCAGACTGAGATTCATTGGAAGAATCCTAAGGAAATGCAATCCGAAAACAAAGGAAGTAGGTTACGGTACTCTTGTTCGCCCACTGCTTGAATACTACTCAGCAGTGTGGGATCCGTACCAGCTAGGGTTGATAGAAGAGACAGAGCAGATCCAACGGAGAGCAGCGCGCTTCGTTACAGGATCATTTAGTAATCGCGAAAGCGTTACGGAGATGATAGATAAACTCCAGTGGAAGACTCTGCAGGAGAGCCGCTCAGTAGCTCGGTACGGGCTTTTGTTGAAGTTTCGAGAACATATCTTCACCGAGGGGTCAAGCAGTATATTGCTCCCTCCTACGTATATCTCGCGAAGAGACCATGAGGATAAAATCAGAGAGATTAGAGCCCACACAGAGGCATACCGACAATCCTTCTTTCCACGAACAATACGAGACTGGAATAGAAGGGAGAACCGATAGAGGTACTCAAGGTACCCTCCGCCAAACACCGTCAGGGGGCTTGCGGAGTATGGTTGTAGATGTATATCCTATGATATAGGAAAATGCAGTTGTTGAGTGACTGTAGGAGGGTACGTTATGACTTAGGTACAATTTCTGGTCGGTGTGATGGATGGCAGCTTACTCTAAATGTAGAAAAACATTGAGTTAATACAGGTGGCTAGGAGAAACAGCCGTCTTTTGTATGAATGCAGTACTTGTGGTGCGTCACGACGATTAAATATCTAGGCGTACCGGTGCGATATGAAATGGAACGAGCGTAGCAGCAAAGCCGATCGTCTACTGCGGTTTATTGGGAGAATTTTAGGAAGGTGTAGCTCATATGTAAAGGAGACTGCGTACACAACACAAATGCGACCCATCCTTGAGTAATACTCGAATGTTTGGCACACCCACGAGATATGATTGAAGAAAGGCATCACAGCAATTCAGAGACGTGTTGTTAAATTTCTTATCGGTAGACCGACACACGAGTATTACAGGTAATGCAGAGACCCATCGAGAACTCAAATGCGAATCCCTGGTGGGAAGTGGACTTCCTTTTCATGAAATGCCACTGACAAAATTTAAGGAGCCGGTATTTGGGGTTGGCTGCAGAAGGACCGCAAAGACAAGATAACAGGCTTTAGGGCTCGTACTGAGGCATATAGATAGTGGGGTTTCCTTTGTTCCAATTACGAGTGTAACAGGAAACCAAGGACGACGCCATCTGTGCCACACACCGTATTATGACTTGCTGAATATACCGGCCGATTCGAAAGTAACTGAGCACACTTTGTGTGTGTAACGTATACATCAAAATAAGAGTTAAATAAAGTTTTGTTTGAAATTGCTGTATTTCGAAGTTATGGTGCCTAATATCAATTGAGGTAGGCATTACATCATGAGCCAGCACAGGCTTTTGGCCTGTCGTGTTCGCCTGCATATCGCTAGATGTTGCTTTGTACACTTCTCTACACCGCTCGGTTGATTCCAGCACTAAATGCCTTTGGTTACTTGACTTCGGTGGGATTCGCTGTACCCTATGGCGCTTTTGTAGTGTAGCGCCACCAGACTTACTACGTACATTCATTCTGTTGGTAGTCCGTAGACTGCAGTCGTTATGTACGGTACGATGGCGTCTCAAACGGTAAATATTCGTAGATGTGTCTTCCTAACGGCGCAGCAAAAATCAATGCACGAGCAGTATCAAGACGGCATCTGGAAATTTTTCCAAACAAAAGAACACGAAACCATCAGACTTTTACAACTTTGGACAGGCTTTTTAAGGGAAAATGGCAGTTGTTGTGCGCCACGGTTAGGTCGGCCTCAGCTTGATGGGGTGAGTGTTGGGGAGACCCTGGAACTGGCATACGAAGCTGCGACTATAAGAACCCGCTGTATAATGGCCGCTGTGAGGTTTCTCAATCAACTATACCGCTCCTGCTTCTTAGCAGTTCCATCCATTTCAGTTGCAGAAGGTACAGGAGCTGATACCTGTAGACCACCCTAGATGTCAGAATTTCTGTAATTAGTTACTTTAACGCCATGCTGCTGATTTACTGTACGGTCGCCGGGTACTGTGTACAGATGAGATCCGCGTTACCCGCCCGGGTATCGTGAACGCTGTGAATGTATGAGAATCCTCGCGTGACTATGATACGAGGATATCAGCATCGTTTTGCACTGAACATTTGGTGTGATATAGTGGACAGTCAGTTAATTGGGCCGCATGTTGATCCACAGCGCTCGACTGGATGGTCTGCGTCCGCAGCTCTTGGTCGTGCGGTAGCGTTCTCGCTTCCCGCACCCGGGTTCGATTCCCGGCGGGGTCAGGGAATTTCTCTGCCTCGTGATGACTTGGTGTTGTGTACTGTCCTTAGGTTAGTTAGGTTTAAGTAGTTCTAAGTTCTAGGGGACTGATGACCATAGATGTTAAGTCCCATAGTGCTCAGAGCCATTTGAAACATTTGAACCATTTGGATGGTCTGCTTCATGATGTGCCACTCGCTACACGAACCAATTTATGGTTTATGCCCAACGGTGCTCCTGCACATTTCTGTAGGGATGCAAGAAAGCATCTCATTGTTGCTCATCCCGATAAATGATCGTCCAGGACCAGTTGCTTGGTCCGCCAGATCTCAGGATCTCAACCCCTGGGAGCTGATTCGGGGAGCTCGTGTACGGTGTTGCAGCTTAGAATGTAGCGCAACTACAACATCGAATTGGAAATAGTCGACGTTTTACTCTTATTTTGATGCATACATTACTCCTACGAAATGTGTACAATTACTTTCGAATCGTCCTTTATACAATTATACGTTTAGGTGTAGATGTGGAAATGATGAAGACTGAAATCATTTACAATCACTTCGCAGGAGTCAGTCGTCTATCAAAGGACACCTACCTAAAAAGATTTACGATCGCTTTGACTGAGTTACAACTTTTCTTAAAAACGAAGATGATTGCTTAGGAAGGATTTTATTGAAATTCCAGAGGATATAGCTTGCTTAACAAATTTATTTAATAAATTTAACGAAATTAATCTGGAGTGATAAGAAGAAAATTTGGATTGAATAAATGGGAAAGTAACTTCTTCTGCGTCCATGTGAGAACTTGCTTGCACAGATAAAATTTTTATAGCATATCTATCACTCTCTGTATACTCCCTCTGTACAAAAAAAATTATCATAGCTCTCTAGTACATTGCCAGTATTCGAAAGCACTTAAGCAAACTTTAAAAATAGGTTTCAGGCTATCCTTAACATGATCATTCCAGACTGGGTACTAAAAACTTTCTCAAGCCCAAGAACAACTTAATTATCATTTCATGAGAATCTGATGGCATTGTTCTACAAGTGAAGAGCTAAAAGTGAAATTTAAAAAATGTATATCAAGAATTTTGGTTCAAATTCAAATTCCAGTATTGTATCCAGCTTTATGGGCGGCAGCAAAGAAGTTTTTCTTTGCGTTCCCATGACGATTTTTAGCCGAAATAAGATTTAGTGTAGTCAGAAATTTATATATTTACATATATAAAAAGATTCTCGATAGAGGGACGTGTCTATTTAACATTGCTGATGACAAATATACCAAGTATCGAAACTTTTGTGTCACTGCTTCAATCTCAGGGCTCCCTCTAATAATATCATGTTAATTTTTAATAACATATATTTGTTACTTGTTTATGAGTAATACACCAGTATACTTATTTTAGTGAAGTTAGTTTAAAGGTCTGACCTTTCTTAAAATTTATATATATAACATCCATCTCCCAAGTGGTACACCATCGAATCACTGTAGGAAAACCTTGTGCTACGAGCCTCAAATGCTGGATAAATCTTTAGTTACCTTATTTACTTCGTGAACGAGAGTCGGTGTGGTCTTATCTTCATGATCTTCTCGCGAGGTATATGCAGGACGAAGCAATACATTGGTTATTCGTGAAGAAACGTGTGCTCTCGAAATTTTAACGGTAAAACACACTGAAATGTACAACGCCTCTCTTGCAGCGTCTGTAATTGTAATTGGATGAGCGTCTCTGATTCTTTCGTACTTATGAATCTACACTCCTGGAAATTGAAATAAGAACACCGTGAATTCATTGTCCCAGGAAGGGGAAACTTTATTGACACATTCCTGGGGTCAGATACATCACATGATCACACTAACAGAACCACAGGCACATAGACACAGGCAACAGAGCATGCACAATGTCGGCACTAGTACAGTGTATATCCACCTTTCGCAGCAATGCAGGCTGCTATTCTCCCATGGAGACGATCGTAGAGATGCTGGATGTAGTCCTGTGGAACGGCTTGCCATGCGATTTCCACCTGGCGCCTCAGTTGGACCAGCGTTCGTGCTGGACGTGCAGACCGCGTGAGACGACGCTTCATCCAGTCCCAAACATGCTCGATGGGGGACAGATCCGGAGATCTTGCTGGCCAGGGTAGTTGACTTACACCTTCTAGAGCACGTTGGGTGGCACGGGATACATGCGGACGTGCATTGTCCTGTTGGAACAGCAAGTTCCCTTGCCGGTCTAGGAATGGTAGAACGATGGGTTCGATGACGGTTTGGATGTACCGTGCACTATTCAGTGTCCCCTCGACGATCACCAGTGGTGTACGGCCAGTGTAGGAGATCGCTCCCCACACCATGATGCCGGGTGTTGGCCCTGTGTGCCTCGGTCGTATGCAGTCCTGATTGTGGCGCTCACCTGCACGGCGCCAAACACGCATACGACCATCATTGGCACCAAGGCAGAAGCGACTCTCATCGCTGAAGACGACACGTCTCCATTCGTCCCTCCATTCACGCCTGTCGCGACACCACTGGAGGCGGGCTGCACGGTGTTGGGGCGAGAGCGGAAGACGGCCTAACGGTGTGCGGGACCGTAGCCCAGCTTCATGGAGACGGTTGCGAATGGTCCTCGCCGATACCCCAGGAGCAACAGTGTCCCTAATTTGCTGGGAAGTGGCGGTGCGGTCCCCTACGGCACTGCGTAGGATCCTACGGTCTTGGCGTGCATCCGTGCGTCGCTGCGGTCCGGTCCCAGGTCGACGGGCACGTGCACCTTCCGCCGACCACTGGCGACAACATTGATGTACTGTGGAGACCTCACGCCCCACGTGTTGAGCAATTCGGCGGTACGTCCACCCGGCCTCCCGCATGCCCACTATACGCCCTCGCTCAAAGTCCGTCAACTGCACATACGGTTCACGTCCACGCTGTCGCGGCATGCTACCATTGTTAAAGACTGCGATGGAGCTCCGTATGCCACGGCAAACTGGCTGACACTGACGGCGGCGGTGCACAAATGCTGCGCAGCTAGCGCCATTCGACGGCCAACACCGCGGTTCCTGGTGTGTCCGCTGTGCCGTGCGTGTGATCATTGCTTGTACAGCCCTCTCGCAGTGTCCGGAGCAAGTATGGTGGGTCTGACACACCGGTGTCAATGTGTTCTTTTTTCCATTTCCAGGAGTGTATAACGAAACAGGTTGCTCTTCTTTGGATCTTTTCTAACTCGATCAATTCTATCTGATACGGATCCCAGAATGGTGAGCAGTCTTGAAGTATTGGTCAAAAGAGGGTTTTTTTAAGCTTCCTCCTTAGTGGGTGGACTACACTTAGTGAGAATTCTTTCAATAAATCTCTGTCTGGCATCCGCTGTATGTGGCAATTGTTTTATGTGGTCGTTCCACTTGAAACCGCTCCGTACGCACACTCCCAGATACTCAATTCATGTGACTGCTTCCAGTCACTGTTCTACAACAGCGTAACTGTTTTTTTTCGCCTACTTATGTCCAGTGGGTTACATTTAATTTTGTTACGGGTCGACTGCCAATCCCTACATCGATCGCCGATCCTCTGCATGTGTTTCTGCATTTCGCTACAATTTTACAGTTATGACTTCTCTGTACGCACCAGAACGTTATTTAGAGCGGCTGGACCTAAGGTCTCTCTAGAGCTCTCTCACCTCTTGTAGGAAAAGTTAATATGTATCTACGAAACTAAAGGACTAAGTTGGGTTATCCTTAAAGAACACATTAATGGTGCAGCTTGTATCAGGTGTCCTTGTCTAGACCAGTTGTACGTAAAACAGAGGCTTCCGAGATAAGATGGCAACATGTAACATATTCCGAAGAGTATATAGTTAAGAAATAAGGGCGCTCTTTTCTTTAGGACGCTTGTTCCCGCTTTCTGTAGCACTTCTAAAGAAATTATTAATAAAACACCGACATCTGAAAAAGAAGTTTCAATGAAAGCGAAAATTGATTGCGACAACTAGGAGAGTCGTAAATGGAACATTTATTTCCTAGCGGGAAATGTTTCTTTAGCGTTTCATAGCGAAGGTGATTATATGAGTTTCCAAAATCAGAAGTATTTTCCTAATAAAACTACTGGAAATGTTAAGTTGATAAGCAAGTGCCAGACGTCTAAAAACCCGTTTCAAATACCAGTAAAGGCAAATTAAGTTGCTGCTTGAGAGCAAGTGCTTTAGACACAATCACTAAGCAGCGTGCAGCCCATTAATCCGCCCTAATAAAGGCAGTGTATGCTAGAGACACCGAATGTGCTGTTAAACCATTCTGATGTGTGACTAATCGCCCCTCCCATAACTCATGGAGATTGGTCGGAGCTGGACCAGAGACACACGCACCACATTCGATGGCGCTCCATATGTAATCAGTTTGAATGGTCTCAGGTTGCCAAGCACTCTTACGTCCGTAGAGGATTCGTCAAACCTTTCTGAAGCAGTTCATTAGCGATGGGATGGCTAATTGTCTCACTAGAGTTACAGGTCGACAGTAGAATGAAGTAGGTGAACACACGGATGCATATGTTCGCAAAGTACGTTCTTGCAGTGTTCGTCGGTGAGGAACTGTTCAGACCTTTCTCGCGTGAGTACATCCCTTCCAGCTGCCTGTTGTTAAACGAGATGCACTGTCTCATGTTTTCGACGTCCCCGTAGCTCAACATGGGCGTGCACCGACGTGAAGCGCAACTAGTTAGTCCACGCCACCATGGTTCTCAAGAAGTTTGTATTGCGAACCCTAAAAAGTGCAAACTTAGTGAAATGATAGACTAAATCAGAAGTACATTAGAAATAAGAGTAGATGTATCGACTGTGCAGCTGGTCTCGGTGGAGGTTCGAGTCCTCCCTCGGGCATAGGTGTATGTGTTTGTCCTTAGTATAATTTGGGTTAAGTAGTGTGTAAGCTTAGGGACTGATGACCGATGACCTTAGCAGCAGTTAAGTCCCATCAGATTTCGCACTCATTTGAACATTTTTTAGATGTGTCGAACTCTACTTTTTTTGTTTTTTAATCGCCTAAATGTAAGATTGGTATAGTAAAGTAAAGAAACAACAGTACCTGTTATATTTCAGTATTGCTGTAAGAACAATACCGACTCAAAAATTTTACTTACAATATTAAAAATGCATCTGTTTGACTTCGCCGAAAATTCTTAGAATTTGGCTGACTATTTCTGAAAGCTGATGAAATGAGAGCCGCGAGACGTATTCCTCACGTGATACCATAGACTGTAGGTTAAAGGCGTCAAATTCTATGCTCTTAATGGCTGAAACCACACGTAGGGAAATTACTCAGCTTTAGTAACCTCTACTTTCTCGTCTGCAGTAATTGTGGATACTAACAGTAGCAGGCCTTTAAGATGAACGTCAATGAAGGAAAGTTGCAGTGGAAAGAGATTTGATGGTGGTGGAAAGGGGTGCGGAAGTCGAAGAAGATGAGAAGGGGGAGCAAGAGAGAGGCCACATGAGTAGCGTAATGACACTTTGGTGAAAGTAAAGAGTTGCGGAAACTGTATCTGTGAGCTTAAGAACGTTACTCTGGCACAATGAGGATCACTTTCTCCAATCAAACGTGAATACAGTTGTTATAGGAGGAAAACAGAAAGGGTACTGTTTAACATTCCGTCAACATAGCGACGGAGCACGAGCTGTGTTGGAGCAACAATGCTGAATGAATCAGCCGTGGATATTCGCACACAGTTGAATAGTAGTAGCAGCAGCAGTAGTGTTTGTTAACGGCAATAGTGGTAGCAGATATATAACCAATGCTACATCTTAGTTACTTCCTGCAGAGCCCTTCTAGATAGTCTCTCTCACTTGTAGTGTAACAGTTTAAGACGATATTTTGGCTCAGTGAGATCCAATTTTGTCGAAATCTGTTAATAGCTATTCTCGTGGTGTCTGCCACCGTTACATTAACACATTGGTCCTACAAAAACGATTACAAATCTTATTTTGCAGAATGACAATATTCTTTCTCACTGTGCACTTCGATTATGTTCGCTAGACAACTTAAGGTTCCTTAAAAGAAAGAGAAAAAATGTGGTGAGACTAGTTGCCATGCTTTCTAGTAACCTGTCGAGCCGCTGCGTTCAGTGATATTTAATACCATATTTATCATTATTTTAGCTTGCAGAGTAATATGAAAAGTATTCAATTTCCCATTCCTCATGACACAGCGAAAATAAAATCTCTTACTTTATGCTGTCCAAGACTTTCTCTTACATTTTCGGGTGTTTTAATATTGCGCGTAGACGATCCCAAACATCCAGGAATGTCTTATAATTCTTCTCTAACCCCATATCTCGAATACTCAGTTTTTCTTTTTTTCAACTCATTGTCTTAGTGCCTAACCCTGCGTAGTGTGCAAAAAGAGTCAATGGCTACATATTGTAGTTGTTGGTTGCTACTCACCTGCAGTATATTGTTCTAGGATACTTGCCTCTTTGTGCGCCAGCCGTGATATGAAGAACATGCGTTCATATCGAGGTTGATTGTGCCTTCTCTGATTCTATGCGCCCACTGGCACCGCTCAGGGCCTTTCCTCCAGCCTGTCTGCGAAGTAGACCAGTAGGTGATTACTCGTGTCCTAGTTCGTGGCGCGACAGCAATAAATCTGAATAACGATCACCTTCAGTAGAGTTTTTCCCACATACATATTTTCCTCGCAAGTCAAAAGTTGCGCAGCCTTTCTGGTTTTCATCGAATATTTCATATGAGGTTTCATGACCATTTTGTAAATCTCGATGTAACCTCCCTCTGTGCTAAAGACATATCTTCAGAGTATTACAAACCTCTTGGGGAACGGTCTGTTCCATATTTACAGTCAGTATATTTCAACCTTCTCTTTAATTTTTACAACTTAAAACAATTCTTCGGCTCAACCACACTAATAATGTTAATCACCTTAAAATGTAATCTCACTGAGCCAAAATATCCTCTTAAATTCTTAAAGTACAAGTAGAACCTATAACCCGAGCCTCATTCCCACCAGTCTATGGATAAAACCAATTATTTGTTTGATTTCGTGTTTTTAATGGCTCTGAGCACTATGGGACTTAACATCTGTGGTCATCAGTCCCCTGGAACTTAGAACTACTTAAACCTAACTAACCTAAGGACATCACACACATCCATGCCCGAGGCAGGATTGGAACCTGCGACCGTAGCGGTCGCGCGGTTCCAGACTGTAGCGTCTAGAACCGCTCGGCCACTCCGGCCGGCTTGTTTTTAATGCCATACTAACATAGGTTAAATTACTTAAACCTATTTATTCAGGATAAATCAGTCAGTGGTATTTACGTAACTAAAGTCCAATGAACATACGGTAACACCGTAATATCCTAATTGTGGTTTGGCGTTTCTTTAATCTGTCATTAAGTGTCGAATGCGTTTTTATACCACTCCACAACTGCCTCTGCAGTTTAATGTTGTTTTTTTGTGGGCAAGTGTGGAAAGGAAGAAAGGAGGATTATATCTTGATGCTGGGATCTTGCTTTCTCGTCGTTGATAGTATCTTGGTGTCTGCTAAGATTGACATCTGTACGCCATGGGCAGATCATTAGTAATCTGGAAGTGTCAGTCTTGTTTATGTGAGCGTACATGCACCTAAATGTTTCATATATCAATGTATTTTGTTTACTTTTAAAGGAAGAAAGATTAGGTTTTGACGTACACGTCATTAGCGCCACAGAACAAGCTGATTGAACAATGACAGGTATGGAAATCGACCGTGTCTTTTGCAAAGGAATTATTCTGGCATTCGTCACAATCTATTCAGGTAAACTACGAAAAAGTGACGTTCCTTCCAAATTTGTGACTAGTGGTATAACAATTCCATCATGTCACATGGTTCATTATTTCGACATATTCATTGCATATACGTACAATTTTGCAAATACAGCACACACACACACACACACACACACACACACACACACAAAGAGAGAGAGAGAGAGAGGGAGGGAGGGAGGGAGTGGGGAGGGAGGAAGGGAGAGAGAGAGAGGGAGAGGAGAGAGAGAGAGAGGGGGGGAGGGAGGGGGGGGAGGAAGGAGAGAGGGGGGGGAGGGAGGGAGAGACAGAGGGGCAGAAAGAGAGAGAGAGAGAGAGAGAGAAGGGGGGAGAGGAAACCGACACTAGCGTGACCCTGGACTCGAACCCAGGACGATCCCTCGATCCCTTCACACGGCCGTGAGCGAAAAACATGATGACGCATGATGGATATTGGCGTCATTAATGCAAATTCTGCTGACCTTAAACATTACGTCACCGACTCTCTAAATAAAACATCAAATCAGTAATTAAAATAGATTCCGGCACGGCCCGAAAGTGATTTTGAATCAAAGCGGCAGCGCTGTGACTAAGGAACCTACACGAGCTGTGCTAACGAAGTCCCAAATATGTTGTTGGAAAATAGGAAGGAAGTGGTTTACTTGATCGACTGATTCTTGAGTACTGCTCATCAGTCTGGGACACTTACCAGGCTGTGCTCAGAGAAGAGGCAGAGAAGATGCAATGAAGGGAGGCGCTTTTCGTTGAGAGATCGATTAGTCGGCGCGAAAACCTTACGGAGACGCTTCACAAACTACTGTGGCAGCCGCAATAAGTGAAATATTCACGAGGAAGTTTACTATTTAAATCTCCTGAAAGTCACTTTCGGAGATGACTCGGGCAATATTTTACTTCTTCGTATAAATGTCTCGCGAATGATTCGAGAAAATTTGAGAAATTAGAGCTCATTCGGAGTTCTAGCGACACTCATTCTTCCCACGAACCATTAGCGAACGGAACAGAGAAAGGGGAAAAGATAGCGGTAGCAGAAGTACCTTCCGTTAAACGCCGAAGTATAGCTGTAGAAGCAGATTTACAGGGTAGGAGGGAAGTTCCTGTACTCCTGTAACCCCTGTTTAGTAGCAAATGTTATGATGCAGATTGATGGCCACGCTACTTCTTTTATGCAGACGAGTTTTAATTTGTAGCCATGGCACATGTGAGCGGTGGTAGTGACACTACCACGAAGCGCTTAGTAACGAGTGTGTGGGTGCGCCGGCCGGAGTGACCGAGCGGTTCTAGGCGCTACAGTCTGGAACCGCGCGACTGCTACGTCGCAGGTTCGAATCCCGCCTCGGGCATGGATGTATGTGATGTCCTTAGGTTAGTTAGGTTTAAGTAGTTCTAAGTTCTAGAGGACTGATGACCTCAGAAGTTAAGTCACATAGTGCTCAGAGCCATTTTAACCATTTTGTGTGGGTTCACGTACGACAAGGACAGCCAATGAGCACTCCAGGAAGGATTTAATAAGGCTCCACCATGAAAGGCAACGCTTCTAGATTGGGATCGAAGTGCTTTTACTATTGGCAGTGATAAAGTGACGTCGCAGAGTGGAAGCAAGAAGACGCGAGAACAAACATGTGCCGGAGTCCCTGTTTCGATTGAACAACCTCCTATGAAGTCGACATGTAAACGTGCTTCGGAACTCGGTATATAGAAGACAGCAGTGCGAGATCACATGGTAAAAACCAAGATCAAACCTGTTCGACCGACGTTCGTAAACGAGTTATCGGATACAGACCGGAATAATTGCGTTTTAGCGTGCCGTCCTTTTGTAACTCAATTTCCAAATGCAGTGACCCATCCCAAGGTTATGTTTTCAGATGGATATGCCATTTATAGCAGCTCATGTGCTAGACATATTGTCGCTTGGGTCAGAATGAATCCTCATTACACAATCGAGTTAAAGGAGAACCTGCCTCAAGTGAGCAGCAGTTACGTCACATCATCTGCTTGGATGGCACAGTTTTTAAGGGCCTGTGAATGGTGCAAATTACTTACAAATGTTACGTGCATGGTTAATACTTCAGCTTGCGAAAAGGGGCTTCGCAGAACGCATATCGTTGCAGCCAGACGGAGCGCCTGCTCATTACGCTCTTGCATTGCGCGAGTTGACTTTCCAGAACGGAGGATAGCTCGTCGTTCATTAGCACCACCAGCTCCCTTGGAATGGCCACCAAGAAGTCCTGACCCCAGCACATCTGACAATTCTTTATGGGGAGTCATTAAGGCGCATGTATCTGCACATCGTTATGGTACAAACGAAGAACTGCGCTATGCTGCTGAGGATGCATTCCGTAGTATACAGGGTGTTACAAAAAGGTACGGCCAAACTTTCAGGAAACATTCCTCACACTCAAATAAAGAAAAAATGTTATTTGGACATGTGTCCGGAAATGCTTAATTTCCATGTTAGAGCTCATTTTAGTTTCGTCAGTATGTACTGTACTTCCACGATTCATCGCCAGTTGGCCAGATTGAAGGAAGGTAATGTTGACTACGGTGCTTGTGTTGACATGCGACTCATTGCTCTACAGTACTAGCATCAAGCATATCAGTACGTAGCATCAACAGGTTAGTGTTCATCACGAACGTGGTTTTGCAGTAAGTGCAATGTTTACAAATGCGGAGTTGGCAGATGCCCATTTGATGTATGGGTTAGCACGGGGCAATAGCCATGGCGCGGTACGTTTGTATCGAGACAGATTTCCAGAACGAACGTGTCCCGACAGGAAGACGTTCGAAGCAATTGGTCGGCGTCTTAGGGAGCACGGAACATTCCAGCCTATGACTCGCGACTGGGGAAGACCTAGAACGACGAGGACACCTGCAATGGACGAGGCAATTCTTCGTGCAGTTGACGAGAACCCTAATGTCAGCGTCAGAGAAGTTGCTGCTGTACAAGGCAACGTTGACCACGTCACTGTATGGAGAGTGCTACGGGAGAACCAGTTGTTTCCGTACCATGTACAGCGTGTGCAGGCACTATCAGCAGCTGATTGGCCTCCACGGGTACACTTCTGCGAATGGTTCATCCAACAATGTGTCAATCCTCGTTTCAGTGCAAATGTTCTCTTTACGGACGGGGCTTCATTCCAACCTGATGAAATTGTAAATTTTCACAATCAACATGTGTGGGCTAACGAGAATCCGCACGCAATTGTGCAATCACGTCATCAACACAGATTTTCTGTGAATGTTTGGGCAGGCATTGTTGGTGATTTCTTGATTGGGCCCCATGTTTTTCCACCTACGCTCAGTGTAGCACGTTATCATGATTTCATACGGGATACTCTACCTGTGCTGCTAGAACATGTGCCTTTACAAGTACGACACAACATGTGGTTCATGCCCGATGGAGCTCCTGCACATTTCAGTCGAAGTGTTCGTACGCTTCTCAACAACAGATTCGGTGACCGATGGATTGGTAGAGGCAGACCAATTCCATGGCCTCCACGCTCTCCTGACCTCAACCCTCTTGACTTTCATTTATGGGGGTATTTGAAAGCTCTTGTCTACGTAATCGCGGCACCAAATGTAGAGACTCTTCGTGCTCGTATTGTGGACGGCTGTGATACAATATGCCATTCTCCATGGCTGCATCAGCGCATCAGGGATTCCATGCGACGGAGGACATTTTGAACATTTCCTGTAACAATGTGTTTGAAGTCACGCTGGTACGTTCTGTTGCTGTGTGTTTCCATTCCATGATTAATGTGATTTGAAGAGAAGTAATGAAATGAGCTCTAACATGCAAAGTAAGCGTTTCCGGACACATGTACACATAACATATTTTCTTTTTTTGTGTGTGAGGAATGTTTCCTGAAAGTTTGGCCGTACCTTTTTGTAACACCTTGTATAAAACATGTCAAGAGGAACATGGGGGCGTATGCAAATGTGTTTACAGCATGATTGGGAACCTACTGGACACTTAATACGTGAGTAAGTACTTGTGCTAAAACAAGTTTTAAAAAATTAGCATTCGATACTAGATGGTACGGGGACTTCTCACCCACCCTGGAAAAGCGCGGCAGTCGCACTTCTGGTGGCGGCTTTGCGCAATGCGAAAAGCACGTGGGCGTGAAACTGTCCGCATCTAGTACGCCTCCCTGTCGATAAGGCGGGACTGCTGCGTGATCTATAGCGACTGTGTCCGAAAAGGTTTGTGGAGCGCGCAGCGCACGCCAGGATATTGGCGCAAGGCGTAACTGCTGATCAGAAGGTCGGCTCAGCGCGGCCCGGTGCGGCCGCTCGATGCACTGCTGGCGACTTTCACTGCCAGCGTCCACGGTGAAGCAACAGCCGCGCCAGCCGCCAGCCTCCGTATTGGGGTCAGCGCACGCGCACTCACCACCCAAGGTCGGTCGTTTCGCTGCCGGAGACGGGATTATGCCAAAGAGCCCGTCGCCGGGCACTTGCTGCAGCCAGGTCTGCTAACAGCCCGCACGACTCCGAGGATTTGAGGTCGCCGACATATTCTCGTCCCGTCCGGCACGCCAGCGGTCTGTCGCCCCTGATAAGAACCAGATAAAGGCCGCAGCGCGAGTGACTACCGTACACTGTGCCAACACACGCTCACCACTGCTGAGAGAACACGCAGGTTATGCGGCTAGGCGCCACGGGTTTTACTGGACTGCGACGTTGAAATGCAGGGTATTAAAGCTTTTTGATACTGAAAGCATGGTTCCATGCTTGCGAGAGAAAAATTTGAAACTGTTTGTTTACTGTAAAAGAACAGGCCTAATTTAGAGTTCGTCGAGATGGTGCTGCATGTTTCGACGCCAGAAGAGGAAAGGAGCTACACTCATCGAAACTTTGCGTCATTTCCACGAACTCGCTCAGCTGGATGCCCGAGAGCTCAACTAGCCGAGACATACATCATGATAATACTAATGGTTTTACTATGCCCGTTCCACGTACATAAATAAGAAATCTCTTCTTCTAGAGACTCGAACCCAAAATTTCATTGACGTATAGTTCTCGGGTCACAAATCATAAATTATTAAAAAAATAGCATTTGCTTTTCTTGACTACAGATATTCACCAAGCAAAACATTTTCACTTATTTAACGAACAGTAGATGGGTAAATTTTAAAGGCAAGCACGTGCAGCAAGTGAGTCGTCCGTTAAAGTACCTGCAGGTTGTACCTCGTTTGTGGTTCGTTCAGAGTATTACTATTTATCACAGACGAGTGATAATTTAAAAAAAACAAGAATCAAGAAACAATTGTATTTCAAAGGCACATTTCTTCTAAATGCGTCTTCATCCACTTACCTGTGGCGACCACGGATTCGCAAAAACTAGGCACATTTTCCCTGGACGCTCACACTGGTTGAGTACCCAACGTTGCGAGGGCATGTATTTACTCCAATCTTCTATTAGTCCATTTCCTCCACCCCTCCCCCCCCCCCTCTGTCTCTATTCATCTACACCTGCCGCCGCCCCCTTTTCTGTCCATCTCCACCACATCTCAAATACTTCGATTCTCTTCTGTTCCAGTATTCCCATAGTCCATGTTTCACTGCCATACAATACTGTGCTCCAAACGTACATTCAAAGAAATTTCTTCCCCAAATTGAGGCCTATATTTGATACTGTAACTTCCCTTTTTTTCGCGTGCTAGTCCGTTTTTTGTGTCTCCTTGCTCCGTTCATCATGAGTTATTTTACTGCCAAGGTAGAAGAATTTCTTAAGTTCGTCTACTTCCTGATCCCCTACTCAAATGCTTCTCGCTGTTCTCATTTCTGCTACTTCTCATTTACTCTCAGTCCACATTCTGTACTCGTTAGACTGTTCACTCCATTAAACAGATCCTCTAATTCTTCTTCACTTTCACTCAGGATAGCAATTTCATCAGCGAATGTTATCACTGATATCCTTTCACCTTGAGTTTTAATCCCACTCTTTAACCTTTCTTTTATTTTCGTCACTGTTTGTTCGGTGTATAAACTGAACAGGGGGGGGGGGCGAAAACTACATCCCCGTCTTACACACTTTTTAGTAAAAGCATTACGTTCTTCGTCTTCCAGTCTTACTGTTCTCTCTTCGTTCTTGTACTTACTCGGTCTGGAATATGGTTGACTGAAACAAAATTGTGCGCAGTGATGAGCCTGTTCGAACTGAACCCCAATGGCCAGCGAAATCGTGTCTGGACAAGCCCGGGACAGCAGTGGAATACCAACCCGACTGTCGCCCGACGCGACGTACGACCCGATACCCAGTGCCATTTCTTCTCATTGCAGGACCTCTCTGGTTGTCATTCCCGTTTTGTTACCCCCCATGGCAAGCCACCCTGGGCACACATTTCAACAAGATAATGCCCATCCGCACACGTCGAGAATTTCTTCTGTTCATCTTTGTGCTTGACGAGCCCTGTCTTGGTCAGCAAAGTCGCCGGATCTCTCCTCAAATGAGAACGGTCTACTCGCGATTTGGACGACGTAACGCCATAATTGGACTGAATTAGGCCGATATCCATCAGGAGATTTCAAATGGTTCAAATGGCTCTGAGCATTATGGGACTTAACATCTGAGGTCATCAGTCCCCTAGAACTTAGAACTACTTAAACCTAACTAACCTAAGGACATCATATACATCCATGCCCGAGGCAGGATTCGAACCTGCGACCGCATCGGTCGCGCGATTCCAGACTGAAGCGTCTAGAACCGCTCGGCCACACCGGCCGGCCTCATCAGCAGAACATCCAATAATTCTATCAGTCAATGTCAAGCCGAATAATTTGCTTGCATAAGGGCCAGAAGTGGACTAACGGGTTTCTGACTTGCTCAATTTGTGAAATTCTTCCTCTTGAAAAAATCATCCAGTTTCTTTTTTTTTTATTGTAATCATTTGTTTGGCTGCACATCTACATCACATCTACCGATTTCCGTCCTATTAGGATAAGTACCTTGTGGTGCGTCGTTTCTTTGTTAGAGTGTATACCAGGGTTTATAAAATTTGACACTATATATAAAATTCTTTTAGCTTCACGCTATTCAACAATACATCAATTCTGAAATTTAGTAGGTTAGTTATATTTTAATATACGGAAGGAGGATCGCTATGTAGCAGTGATTAACAGGAGATTAAGAAACCGCACTAGAGGGTATGCTGTCTGATGTTTGCGTTTTAACACCAAAATTGTGGAGTCTCTGTGTGTTAAGATCGTACAAAACAATGTTAACTGTCAAGTGTATCGTTGCGTTTGAACTTCGTCACTTTTAGATTATCGTGTTTTTGGTCGTTATGAAACAACAACAACACTTTGAAACTTTTTAGTCTACCTGTGTGGCCGTGCGGTTCTAAGCGCTTCAGTTTGGAACTGCGTGACCGCTACGGCCGCAGGTTCGAATCCTGCCTCGGGCATGGATGTGTGTGATGTCCTTAGGTTAGTTAGGTTTAAGTTGTTCTGAGTTCTAGGGGACTGATGACCGCAGAAGTTAAGTCCCATAGTGCTCAGAGCCATTTGAACCATTTTTTGAAACTTTTTGCTTTGTGGGGATCCACAGCCTCCAGATGCTTAATAAACGTAAACATGGTGCGTAGTAGGCTAACGTAATTTTTATTTAATCGCACGATCAAATAAAAATTACGTTACAGACTACTACGAGCCATGTTTACGTTTATTAAACAATAATTTAAGTAGCCTTGACGCATAATTTATATACTACTGCCTGTGGTTTGACATTACTGGTTCCTAGTCTATTGCCGTTTACGTCAGTGTGCTTTTCTGTGCTAGGGCAGATTCCACCATATTTAATGTATCTGTAATCGGGTATTATGATTTCAACGGTCGACGTTACTTCAATCGAAAGCGCGAGAATTTAAAACCGCCTGTTGCGATTGCAAGTTCAAGAATATTCTTGTCCTGTAACAGGTTTGTGCTTGTAAGAAACGCAATGTAGGTGGCCCCAACGATATCTATCGGCTGTGAATAACTACTACTTTAAACAAGCCATTACATAGAAAGTCATAATTACTTGAGCTCTGCTTCATTGTCACCTGCTTAATGAGAATGTTAGAACTTTGTTTTGTAAATAGAGAACTTTTATTGTGACTTGTTTTTGATGTGTTATTTTTGTGTTCAGTTTCTTACTTTTAGTATTTATTAACTTTATAATTAATTTTATATTTAATTTCTTGCACGTCCCGCATCAAACACATTCTGAAAATGTGTTTAGCGCATTTCACCAGCTTTTGATAAAAGAAAGTCTTCTGCAACTAATTGTTCTCCTGTCTACTTTTTTGTCGTTGACTTTAGAACATCCTAATCTGTGATGTAAACTATGACGGTTGCTAGAAAGCACTGAAACTGATGTAAGCCAGAAGAAGTAACAGATGACGATAAATTGTGAAACGAAAAAGTTTACTGATAATTTGAGCAATTGTTATATGCATTATGTGTTGAAGTCACCAGCTCCGACGTTACGAAATGCTGTTCTCTACTTCTGTCAGATGCTGATTTTTGTTTGCTTGGTTCCTGTTCAGTGGAAATCTGGAACAGCGCACCAGGTATTTAGGCGGCTGTTACCAGCATCGTCGCCACCTCCGCGACGTTTTGTCGTTTTTAGCGAAGCTGAGTGCCGCACAAGCTGCTTCTGTCAGACTGCCCACTGGCCGCTTGCCAGAAGCAACAGGTTTCACTTTTTCTCGACATTGCACACGCGTCTGAAAATTCGACTTTCACTCTTTCTCGTCTATTTCTGATTAAGAAACAAAATGTTTCCCCCCTCCACGTTCCTGTGATCCCAATCACCTGCCCGATTAAAGAGAGTTTCAAACTTAGATTTGAAACTTGTCAGGTTTTGATGTTAACAATAATTTCGCTCAAAAATTATTATATCGTTGAAAGGGCGTTGGTATTAGCTACATGTCTTGCAGCGTTTGTAAGAACTTAGCAGACTTGTAGAGACGGTAAAATATGCACAAAATTAACCACCCAAAGTCATTTTTTGCTTGGGTAGTCGTTTGAGCGCTCCACTAAAAAGAAATTGTTTAGATAAATAATTATCCTACGAACAGTAACGGAGTTTGAGAATATAATGTTTTTAATGCTGCAAGGAAGAAATCGAAAAGTATACGATAATTGAGAGTTCCTCGTCAGATGCGCTTTATACATGTCGCCGAAGGAATTTAGTTGTGATTCTGGGTTTCGTTCAGCCGCTGCAGTTAATACGTTGATGTTGTTGAAATCTTTCCTTATCTTACACAGAATTATTTCAGAAGAGACGATCTTTTGAGAAATATGCTCAGACAAATTTAATGAACCACTACTTCAACCAGATTGTAAAATGCTCGTACTGGTGGACAAGGTGGAAGAGGGGGGGTGGGGTGGGGAGGTGCTGCCATATTTTTAATATTTTGTTTCCTTTTTTATTCATTCATCAGTTCTCTGACTGTTTTGATGCGGCCTTCCACGAAGTCCTCTCCTGTGGCAACTTCTCGCCGGCCGGTGTGGCCGAGCGGTTCTAGGCGCTACAGTCTGGAACCGCGCGACCGCTACGGTCGCAGGTTCGAATCCTGCCTCAGGCATGGATGTGTGTGATGTCCTTAGGTTAGTTAGGTTTAAGTAGTTCTAAGTTATAGGGGACTGATGACCTCAGTAGTTAAGTCCCATAGTGCTCAGAGCCATTTGAACCATTTTTGGCAACTTATCATCTCAGTATAGCACTTGCAACCTACATCCTCAATTATTTGTTGGATATATTCCAGTCTCTGTGTTCCACTACAGTTTTTACGCTCTACGACTATGGTAGTTATTCCTTAATGTCTTAACAGATGTCCTATCAGCCTGTCGACTACCCATAAAAAAGTTCGAGTTCCGACATTGTCAAAAACCTGCGTAATACCGACTTTTAAATTATATTCACGATAGAAAATCGTGTGGTTAAGCTATATTTTTTTCCTTTCCCTCATAGCTAGGGGGCTGCCCCCCCTCCTCCCCCCTTGCCATCGAGTATGGGCGCCCTTGTACTGGTTTCTTCACATATCTCGCGGAAAGATCAAAAGATAAGAAAGATTAGGGTAGAGAGGTACACAGTGAGTCACTCTTTCCACGATATGTTCGTCAATACAGGAGAAGGAGGAGGAAGAAGCAGCGTTACGAAATACCCGCTTTGCAATCCTCAGCAATGTGCGGAGAGGTTCTCTAGGTGTAGTCTAATTTGTTATTGCTTGATGGAAAATACTTCTTATTAGAAGATTGAATACGAATAAAAACTAAAATGAAATAGTAAAATGATTATATAAAGCAGACGTTCTTCATAAGACAGTGAAAGATAATGTAAAGTAATAATTTAGAGTTTTTTTGCGAATTACAATTAACGTTTAAATAATTTTTACTAAGCTAGTTGCCCGTTTTGCAACAGCCACTGCGTATCGTTCCACGAGTAAGAATAAAAACCATCGGCGCTGGAAAGGGAACTAGAAACAGTGTAGTGCTTTCGAAGGAAAATGGTATGCCGCTATCAGCCTAACAGTGGCACAAATCTTATTACAGGTCCGACAAGATTTGCGTTAATCATGACAATTACCTAACTCAGTTATTCAGAATCAGGGACATCAGAAATTCCCTGTAGCGACTGCAGTGATAACTCTAAAGGGGGCATAAATTGCATATTCTCAGTTTGCTGTAAATATGAAAATCATAGGAAATAAGTAAAATTGCTACTGAAGAAATCAGGTCTCCGACTTGCTTTTGGTATATCAAATTTAATAAAAAATATGCAAATTAATCAGCGTTGTCAACTTAGTCTGTCCCTGCTGTACTCTCAGTATTTCAATTTAATAGCAATTTAATCAGAATTGTTTCTTGAAATGATAAATGTGGCTTTATTAAAATATGAGCAAGAAATAATTTTATTTGAGACTAGGGCTAAATTGAAACTTACTGGCAGATTAAAACTGTGTGCCGGACCTAGACTCGAACTCGAGACCTTTGCCTTTCGCGGGCAAGTGCTCTACCAACTGAGCTACCTAAGCACGACTCAAGCCCCGTCCCCACAGCTTTTACTTCTGCCAGTACCTCGTCTCCTACCTTCCAAAGATGTTCCGCACACTCCGCTGTAGAGCTAAAATTTCATTCTAGGAATAAATTGCCTCTGACTGTAAAAATTAATGTCAGTTAATATTTATTGTGTCATGATTGATTTCGAGCAACCAGTCGCATCCCCAGACGCACCTGAAATATATACGTCCAATAGATATGAGGTATTTTTCTCCTAGGATGACAGCAAGTTGTGATCCATCACGGTGGAAAAGATTATTTTATGGTAGCTCTATGTATATTGTAGTTGAAGGCAGAAATACCCCTTGTTGTTTGGTTGCTCTATTGATCACTGGCGGTCAATCTCTGGATGCAGTCACAACCGTAAAATATTTTAAGGTAGAGAAGATAAAGCTCACGTAGGCAGGCCCCAGACTAAGATTCAGATTAATTAGAAGAATTCTACGAAAATGTAATTCATTCACGAAGGAGGCAGCTTGAAAAATTGTTGCTCCACCAGTTATTGAAAAGAGAGATTGGAAGGGGGGGGGGGGAGATTGAAAGAACGTTTTCCTTCAGTCAACAAGATAGCTTCACAGACGTGTCCACCAACTCCAGTGATGGACCCTACATGAGATGTTCTGCATCCTTTACAGACTTACTCCAAGACCGCCCGTTACAAGAAGAATCAAGCAATGTACTCCTTCCTCTCACATACATGTCGCGAAATGATCGTGATGGTGAAATCAGATAAAGGTGAAATCAGACAGATTCAACCTGATACGGATATTCACTGGCATTCGCTCTTCCCGCACACCATACTCGAACACGAGGAGGACTACCTTCACAAGTCACGAGGTGACTTTCAGAGTATACATGTAAATGTAACTACAGACAATTACTGCATAATGATGAATAGAAATTACTTTGTGACATTTTATTGTTTAATTTTTGTGGGAGAACTCTGAAGAAACATGGAACTTAAATATTCTCTGGGATCTAAATAAAATTAACTTTCCTTGCGGGTGTGCGTAAGGGAACTTGGTGTACTGTTGTTACCCCTCACCCACCGCTTCCTGTTCCAGTCGCGAATGGTGCAGCTGTTGACTGGAGTCCGTACTAGGCTGAATATCTTCATTTTTCACCCTCATGGCCTTTTGACAAGTAAAGGTAGAAGGAAGAAATGTGTTGATTGATTGTATTAGGGACGGAAGCTCTTGGAATTTTAAATATTTTCTGTAGTTAGCTGTTAAGCGAGTCGCAGTATCGATGAGGAATGACGCAAGCGTTGTGTTCTGCGTCACGTGGGAACAAATTCCGGCAAGCAGACTTCGACAACCTCATATGCTCTTATCCGTTCCCAGACTTTCGCAGCTATTTTATTGATTATAGCCGAACTTAACATGTTAGGAATGGCCCCGGAGAGAAGTTTAAGTAAATCGTTGAATCATTTAGTACTTCAAACTGGAGTGTTTGTCCCATCCTCCCACACAACTAGATTATAAGGCCCATGATGACATGATGGTTCCTGTCATGAAAAGTATTTCGTTGATGACATGATAGTTCCTGTCATGAAAAACATTTCGTAATTCTGTCAGAGATACATCAGCATGTGTGCTTTTACATTATTGTGCATTAACTAACTGTAGCTAGTTCTCGGTTATCTTTAACAAAGGTTGGATTATGTTGACATGTATGTCAGAATTCACGTTTCAAAGTAAAACATCCATCCAGTAATTCGTCTTTCACGTATAGCACACCACACTTCACATGTTGCATAGGCTCTTGGTGTAACGAATGAGGATTTTCATAACACTATCGCCGCTGTGAGTTCACGTAGCCCAATAAATGTAGCCGTGTTTTATCAAGGAACAAAAATAATTTCAGAATCAACCTATCTATTATGCAGATTCTGCAGTGACCAGTTGCAGGGATGACTCTGAGCAACAGTATTTCTTAATTCGATACTCTACCGTTGCTTTGTGAGATTCGATATGCACGCCGAGGTGACAAAAGTCATGGGATACCTCCTAGTATCGTGTCGGACCTCCTTTTGCACTGCATGGTGGAGCAACCCGATGTGGCATAGACTCAATAAGTCGTTGGAAGACCTTTGCAGAAATATTGACCCATGTTCCCTCTACAGCCGTCCATAACTGCGAAAATGTTGCCAGTGAAGGATGTTGTGCACTAACTGACCTCTCGATTATGTCCCATAAATGCTCGTTGGGATTCATATCAGGAGATGTGGGTGGCCAAATCGTTCGCTCGAATTGTCCAGAATGCTCTTTAAACCAGTCACAAACAATCGTCGCCCAGTGACATGAGATCGTTGTTGGGTAACATGAAGTCCATGAATTGCTGCAAGTGGTCTCCAAGTAGCCGAACATATACGAGGTGTGGCTAGAAAAAACCGGACTAGTACTGGTGAAACAATAAAACGAATGCAATAAGGCTGAAAGTCGCGTGGCCTGTCACGTGACTCTCGCTCCGCCTACTGCTCGAGTTTCATCTGCCTCCTGCACTCAGTCTGCCCGTGGCGTCTGTTTTAAGTAGTTGACGTTTTCTCTGTGCGTCGGAAAATGTTGAGTGTACAGAAAGAACAGCGTGTTAACATCAAATTTTGTTTCAAACTAGGAAAATCTGCAAGTGAAACGTTTGTAATGTTACAACAAGTGTACGGCGATGATTGTTTATCGCGAACACAAGTGTTTGAGTGGTTTAAACGATTTAAAGATGGCCACGAAGACACCAGTGATGACACTCGCACTGGCAGACCATTGTCAGCAAAAACTGATGCAAACATTGAAAAAATCGGTAAACTTGTTCGACACTTTCCTTGTCAACTCCTGTTAACTCAGACACTGCTCTGATTGTTAAACGGCGATTTTGTCGAACAAGTTTACCGATTTTTTCAATGTTTGCATCAGTTTTTGCTGACAATGGTCTGCCAGTGCGAGTGTCATCACTGGTGTCTTCGTGGCCATCTTTAAATCGGTTAAATCACTCAAACACTTGTGTTCGCGATAAACAATCATCGCCGTACACTTGTTGTAACATTACAAACGTTTCACTTGCAGATTTTCCTAGTTTGAAACAAAATTTGATGTTAACACGCTGTTCTTTCTGTACACTCAACATTTTCCGACGCACAGACAAAACGTCAACTACTTAAAACAGACGCCACGGGCAGACTGAGTGCAGGAGGCAGATGAAACTCGAGCAGTAGGCGGAGCGAGAGTCACGTGACAGGCCACGCGACTTTCAGCCTTATTGCATTCGTTTTATTGTTTCACCAGTACTAGTCCGGTTTTTTTCTAGCCACACCTCGTACATCTCCATTCAGTGGTCGGCTCAGTTGGAACAGAGGACCCAGCCCATTCCACGTAAACACAGCCCACAATATGGAGCCACAATATCTTGTTGGCAATTTGGGTCCATGACTTCGTGGCCACACTAAAACCCAACCATCAGTTGTTACCAACTGAAATTGAGATCACTGGTTCTCAGTCGTCTAGGGTCCAACCGACAGAGTCACGAACCCAGGAGTGGCTCTGCAGGCTATGTCGTGCTGTTAGCAAAGGCACTCGCGTCGGTCGTCTGCTACTATAGCCCATTAATGCTAAATTCTATCGTTGTTTGGGTACATGAAACACATGAACGGCTAAATTGTCTCCAAGGAGCCGAACATAATTACCTACAGGCAATGATCCAGTCCATTCCATGTGCACGCACCCCACACCATTATAGAGCCACAACTAGGTTGCACAGTGCCTTGTTGACAACTTGGATCACGGCTTCGTGGAGTCTCCACCATACTCGACCCCTACCATCAGATCTCACCAACTGAAACCGGGACTCATCAGATCAGGCCACGGTTTCCAGTGGTCTAGGGCCCAGCCGATAGGGGCACGAGCTCAGGAGAGGTGCTGCAGGCGATGTCGTGCTGTTAGCAAAGGCATTCACATCGTTCGTCTTCTGCCATAGCCCATTAATGCCAAATTTCTCCACACTGTACTAACAGATAAGTGCGTCGTACCTCCCACATTGATTTCTGTGGTTACTTCAAGCAGTGTTGCTTGTCTGTTGGCACCGACACATCTACGCAAACGCCGCTGCTCTCGGTCATTAAGTGAAGGCTGTCAGTAACTGCGTTGTCCGTGGTGATAGTTAATGCCCGAAATTTGGTATACTCGGTACACTCTTGACACTTTGGATCACGGAATACTGAGTTCCGTAACGATTTCCGAAGTGGAATGTCCCATCCCTCTAGCTCCAACTACCATTGCACGTTTCAAAGTCTGTCAATTTCCTTCGTGTGAGCATAATCCCGTTTGAAACCTTTTCACACTCATCACCTGAAAGCTCGCTCGGTTGGCCGTGCGGTCTAACGCACATCTTTCCGGGCAGGATGGAGCGTTTGGTCCCCGGCACGAATCCGCCCGGCGGATATGTGTCGAGGTCCGGTGAACCGGCCAGTCTGTGGATGGTTTTTAGGCGGTTTTCCATCTGCCTCGGCGAATGCGGGCTGGTTCCCCTAATTCCGCCTCACTTACACTATGTCGCCGATTTCTGCGCAAACAAGTTCTCCACGTACGCGTACACCACCATTACTCTACCACGCAAACATAGGGGCTACACCGTCTGGTGTGAGACCTTCCCTGGGCGGGGGGGGGGGGGGGGGCTGAGGGGGGGGGGTGTCCACCGGGGGCGGAACTGCACAATAACCCTGGGTTCGGTGTGGTGCGGCGGAGGGGTGAAGTGGATTGCGGCAGTCGTCGTGGGGTTGTGGACCACTGCGGCTGCGGCGGGGACGGAGCCTCTCCGTCGTTTGTAGGTCCTCGGCTAACATACAATACAATACAATACAGTCACCTGAATGTAAATAACAGCTCCACCAATACACTGCTGTTTTATATCTTGTGTACGCGATACCATCGCCATCTGTATATGTGCATATCGCTATCCCACGACTTTCCTCACTTCAGTGTAGTTTGTACACAGCTCTGTGAGCAGATAGCACTTGCACAGCCGTCTGATTGGCCCAATCAACGATTTATTGAGACACCTTTTCAAGGCCGCAGCTAACTCGATTGATACCGATGCGCCACCTGCCGAAGTCAGAGGAACGACCTGGAGCGTGTGTGGCGGACAGAGCCTGCTTCCCAGCTAACGGTGGACGTCATTCACACAACCTTTGCACCATACTTGAAGCATCCTACATTTGTCAGGCTGTCGCACTGCAGAAATTTCTAACGTCGGCGTCGGTAAGTTCGGCAAAGGTCACACCTGGCTGTAGGAAGGCCTGGGGTAAGGCGGACGCTGCCGGGAAGGCGCGGTTATGTAAAGGTCGCGCCGAGCCGAGCCGCGTGGGGCGCACAGGGGCTGCCAGCCCGGGCCCGGCAGGTGACTTTCGATCCGCGCAAAATCTTTCGACATCGCGGCGGCGGCAGCGCGCACGCGCGTTGCGCGCCATAACGTATGCGTATTCGGTGTCGCAAATACGCAACTCTGCTGGTAGGCAGGCAGGCAGGCTGCTGCCGCTAACGGGACGCCGCGCCAGGCCGCTACCCGCTGCCAGGGAGCGGCCGCGTTTCGCAACGCGCGACAGTCGCTGTAGCCGCGACTGCGGCAGTCCTCAGACCCGTGTGTCGCCACACGGCAGCCGACAGCTCCACTGGAGCGACGCCCACTGCTCAGGAGGCACACGCTCAGACCACCGACCAATCAGTAGTGTGCAGGGATTTCGAATGCTATGGGGCATTTTCTATGATTATACACTACTGGCCATTAAAACTGCTACACCACGAAGATGACGTGCTACACACGCGAAATTTAACCGACAGGAAGAAGATGCTGTGATATGCAAATGATTAGATTTTCAGAGCATTCACACAAGGTTGGCGCCGGTGGTGACACCTACAACGGCTGACATGAGGATAGTTTCCAACCGATTTCTTTTACACAAACAGAAGTTGACCGGCGTTGCCTGGTGAAACGTTGTATAAGGAGGAGAAATGGGTACCATCACATTTCCGTCTTCGATAAAGGTCGGATTGTAGCCTATCGCGATTGCGGTTTATCGTATCGCGACTTTGCTGCTCGCGTTGGTCGAGATCCAAAGACTGTTAGCAGAATATTGAATCGGTGGTTTCAGGAGGGTAATACGGAACGCCGTGCTGGATACCAACGGCCTCGTATCACTAGCAGTCGAGATGACAGGCATCCTATCCGCATGGCTGTAACAGGTCGTGCAGCCACGTCTCGATCCCTGAGTCAACAGATGGGGACGTTTACAAGACAACAACCATCTGCACGAACAGTTCGACGACGTTTGCAGCAGCATGGACTATCAGCTCGGAGACCAAGCCTGCGGTTACCCTTGACGCTGCACCACAGACGGGAGCGCCTGCGATGGTGTACTCGACGACGAACCTGGGTGCACGAACGCCAAAACGTCATTTTTTCGGATGAGTCCAGGTTCTTTTTACAGCATCATGATGGTCGCATCCGTGTTTGGGACATCGCAGTGAACGCACATTGGAAGCGTGTATTCCTCATCGCCATACTGGCGTATCACCCGGCGTGATGGTATGGGGTGACATTGATTACACGTCTCGGTCACCTTTTGTTCGCATTGACGGCACTTTGAACAGTGGACGTTACGTTTCAGATGTGTTACGACCCGTGGCTCTAACCTTCATTCGATCCCTGCGAAATGCTACATTTTAGCAGGATAATGCACGACCCCATGTTGCAGGTCCTGTACGGGCCTTTCTCGATACAGAAAATGTTCGACTGCTGCCCTGGCCAGCACATTCTCCAGATCTCGCACCAATTGGAAAGTCTGGTCAATCGTGGCCGAGCAACTGGCTCGTCACAATACGCCAGTCACTACTCTTGATGAACTGTGGTATCGTGTTGAAGCTGGATGGGCAGCTGTACCTGTACACGCCATCCAAGCTCTGTTTGAGTCAATGTCCAGGCGTTTCAAGGCTGTTATTAGGGCCAGAGGTGGTTGTACTGGGTACTGATTTCTCAGGATCTAAGCACCCAAATTGCATGAAAATGTAATCACATGTGAGTTCTAGTATAATATATTTGTCTAATCAATACCCGTTTATCATCTGCAGTTCTTCTTGGTGTAGCAATTTTAATGGCCAGTAGTGTAACAAACAAAGATTCTCTTTCTTACGACAAGCTCTTTGTTATTACAGCCACAGCACTTAGAGCATATAAATGGCATGATTTTCACTCATCGTAAGAGGGAGCATTACTGTGAAATGACAAGTAAGTGTACTGTCGTGCCTGTATGGTAAAAGTGGTGTGTCTGACACTTTTGTGGCCAACCGTCACGGAACCTGCGACCCGTCTCGCACCGTTGATGTTGTAATCGAAAGTCCAGTACGCTAGTGCGGAAAGGGAAAACAGCACCTTTAACCTTGAAGAACAAGAACTGTCCAAGATAACGCTGGCTGCCCGCTAAAAGTTCCGCGTCCGCTCGTCAGTAACGAAACTGGTCTTCTCCTGACTGTAGACTCATAACCCCCTCCCCCTCTCCCCATGAGTCATGTACTCTGCGTCGTAAGTGTGATGGGCGCCACTATACCCGACGACACTTGCTGAACACTTGCTCTGTAAACATAGTTGAAAATCCGTTAGTATCTGACGGGCATTTTCGTTTTCTTCCATGTGCTCTGATCTGATTACGAATCCATCGTCTGTTACCCATACACGCTGGTTTTCTTACCTACATCCTAGTACGAAATCAAGTACACTATCTAGGCCTAAATATAGGATGTTTCTAAATGACATTTTAATAATTTGGGGACGGCTGTTCATTACAAGAGATGTCTCACTGCAGCGAAGATTAACAAGTACTCGTAACTCTTAAGATATGCTTTTTAAAGCCTATATTTACTGGACATTTACTCTTGTTTTGGTCCTTACTAACTCCTCTCAAACTGTAGAAAGCAAAGAGCTTGCAGTAAAAGAGCTGAGGTCACAGTATCGAGCTCATAGCCCTTACGGTGGATGAGGATATCAGTATTTAACGTCGCGTCGACAGTGATGTCATTAGAGACGGAACACAACCTCGGATTAGGGAAGGATGGGATAAGAAATCGGCAGTGCCTATTCATAGGAACCGTCCCGGCATCTGCCTGAAGCGATTTAGGAAAACCACGAGAGACCTAAATCAGGATGGCCGGTTGCAGGTTTGAACCGTCATCCCGCCCGAATACGAGTGTGCTGACCACTGTACCACCTCGCTCGGTCCAGCCCTTAAGGTGTGCGTTCTGAGCCTTTGTTTATTTGACACTTTTTCCTGGTGTTAGTGTTAGGTAACTGTCCCCAAATTTTTCAATCATCATTCTGAAACATCCCGTTTATCCGTAAAGCACTGTAGAAGCACGATCAAGACTTTCAAATACTACCCTGGCAATTTAAAGGCAATTGCAGATCTGTGGGATCAGCTCGTCCGATGTGTGAATCGTCCGCCGTGTACCCAACAACAGCTGTGGAAAGCACTAGGGACAGCGTATCACTTTATACGACTGGAGAACTGAGAGCGCCAGCAGGCTGCTACGCTGGATGACAGTATATAGTCATGAGAACGTGACTCCACAGTATGTACAGCACCTTTGTCAGGATGTAACATTGATCGTTCCACTGCAGCGTATCTCGTGCGCCACTGCACTGTTACAAAATTTATTGGTCACACGTCTTTCTAGCACAATTAGATTATCTGAATTTTGAGGACTTGTTGGGGAGCATTTAATTGGTAAAAGCTCACCAAGGCGTACAGACAGGATGATTGTTCTGTGTCACGGTACTATACACCGTTTGTGGCAACTATCTTCAGCAGAGACTAGTTGGGTCACTCATTGTTACCAAGGAGCTAGAGAGACTTTAGGAAAGCCGAAACTAGCTGAGTATCTCGAACAAACCTATTTCAGCTATTACTGTCCGCCATTAAATATGCAAACTGAAATCACGTGAACTAACAACTTTCAGGACATCACAAATGGTTCAAATGGCTCTAAGCACTATGGGACTTAACATCTGAGTTCATCAGTCCCCTAGACTTATAACTACTTAAACCTAACTAACCTAAGGACATCACACACCGCCAAGCCCAAGGCAGGATTCGAGCCTGCGACCGTAACAGCAGCGCTGTTCCGGACTGAAGCGCCTAGAACCGCTCGGCCACAGCGGCCGGCAGGACATCACAAATGTAGCAGAGTCGATACACTGTCCAACACTGGTCAGAATAAATTTATATAATCAGAACAACATTCTTTAGGTAGTCTCCCATAGCAGATGCTTTCATGTAGAGTGAAATGCCTACACTCTCTCTGTCGTTAATTGTGAATCGCTATCTCCATAACATTCGCTCGACCTGACATTACTTTGCAAGAACGAAATACAGGCTGCTGTCTTGAACTAAACTGAGGGGGAAGAAGTCGCGATAAGGGTTTTGCCTTTTGAAAACTTGCCTTGTGCGAAGCTCGATCTTCAGTATCGCAGCGGCAATATTTCCACGTATGATAACCGCTGCGTAGAATGGCCATAACCGTTAGACGAACGGACTCACGTCGCCTCCGCAGAAACATACGGGCGATTCAGAACGATTCCAAAATCCTCTACAGCCCACAGCTCAAAGTGTTACTGAAGTTTCGTGGGTTCACAGAGGAGTGACTCGCTACTGACATCACACCCATTGCATTCGCATGAGTTTTGGCCAGTCTGTGTATAAGATGATCGACGGTCTCTCGACGCACAAATTTTGCTCTATAAAAAGGAAGAAATCTTCCAATAAGGCATCCATCTCTTTTAGGCCAAAATTTGAGGGTAATTCATGTATACTTCATCTACGTCATAGTCAAAGGAAGCAGTGTTTGTCAGTTCTATGCCCATCCACCAGATTCGGCGTACACTACTAAGCTTACTCGAGGCCTTAATAATGACTCCGCAGTTCTGCGACTTGTCCTTGTAACTACCACAAATATCATACATTCACCGCAAATTTATACACAGGCATCCAGACAGAAGCTACTTGCAGTAAAGATGTTGGGTGATATTTTTATCGGGATAATCTCACCTGGTCTGGCGTCTTAAGACTCTCGATTGGCTAAAAGCCAGGATTCGTACAGAGCGACCGCTAGCGGTGTTGGAGGACGGTCGCGGAAGCGTTGGCGAGCGATGCCTACACACTGCCTCCTCTTCAAACGGCTGCGGTTACAATGGTTGACAGTTATTACGTTGCCTGCAGCGACTCCGATATTTCACGACTAGCTTTGCGATGTCAGTTTTGGGATGTATGGATCAGTTGCAGGGTGACCAGCTGCTTCGAAATGCTATACAGTCAGGCTTTCCGACTGGGAGTGGGTGGTGTACGGTTTACGAACTACTCATTAGCGTTCTTCTGCGTTATATTCCAAAACTCTCCGAAGCGTTTAAAGAATCTTGAATCAGTTAGTTCACAGCTTATAGCGAAATATTCTCTGCCGCGTTGAGACGTTAAAACTCGCGTGTTGCTTCGTAGTTTTCGAGAAATGCCGACTGTTTGTCGACGTATGTACTGACTTTTATCTCTTCTAACCATAATTGTTGACTACACACAACTCTAAGCGCCGGCCTGTGTGGACGTGCGGTTCTAGGCGCTTCAGTCTGGAACCGCGTGACCGCTACGGTCGCAGGTTCGAATCCCGCCTTGGGCATGAATGTGTGTGATGTCCTTAGGTTAGTTAGGTTTAAGTAGTTCTAAGTTCTAGGGGACTGAAGACCACAGATGTTAAGTCCCATAGTGCTCAGAACCATTTGAACATTTGAACCACAATTCTAAGCAGCTGTGCTAACGACGCAAGTGACGAACTATAATTCCAGTTTTAAGGTTTAGCCAAGAGGGCTGGGCCGCGCGGGGTAGCCGTGTGGTTTTAGGCGCCTTGCCACGGTTCTCGCGGCTACCCCCGTCGGAGGTTCGAGTCCTCCGTCGGGCATGGGTGTGTGTGTTGTTCTTAGCCTAAGTTAGTTTAAGTTAGATTAAGTAGTGTGTAAGCCAGAGACCGATGACCTTAGCAGTTTGGTCTCATAGGAACTTACACAAAGACGGCTCACAGTCAACATTACTAAAAGATTTGACCTGAACTGCTTCCCTTATTTTTTGAAAAGGTTTAACAACAACCAATTTCCTTCTTAACAATAAAGTATTTTTTTCTTTCTCTCGTATTGCTTTACTCTGCTTTGGTCTCTTACGAAAGAGACCGACAAGACACAGAATAGGCCCCGTCCCCTTTGAAAGCAGTTAACAGAATCATAGCAGTGTTGGCGCATTCAACAGGAGGGGGAACAGCTGGGCGGCATCGTGGACGCAAGACTCCCCCCTTAGGTGAGGGCGAGGGAAAGGAAACACCTGCCCCACGATGCTTGCGCTGCCGAGGGGGCGACCGCGGCCATAGGCTGCCAAGCCGCTCTTGCCTAAAACGAGAAGGCTGTGCCGAGATTCTGACGACTGCTTACGCGCCATGAAATGAGTTGCGTTTTGGAGCAATGCCATTTTAATCTATTATCCAACCCGTTGTGTGCTGACGTGCGGTCATCTGCTTGCAGGAATTAAAGGCCGTACCCTCTAGAGCAAAACCGGAAAGAAGAGAATCAAAACGGTTGAGATGTGGTGTGGTGCTACAGAATGATGTTGAAAATTAGGTGAGTTGATAAGAAATGAGATTCTCCGCAGGAGACTTTCACAACAAGAAGGGACAGTACGACAGGAGTATGGCATCAGAGGATAACTTTCATAGTGGTGGAGAGAGCCGTACTGAAGAGAGATTGGCACAGGAAAGGAATTCGTGGCGGGCCTCATCAAATCAGTCAGAAGGCGAATGTAAACAAATTCGCTCTTTAAGTATCGAATGTGTGAAAGTACACTCCTGGAAATTGAAATAAGAACACCGTGAATTCATTGTCCCAGGAAGGGGAAACTTTATTGACACATTCCTGGGGTCAGATACATCACATGATCACACTGACAGAACCACAGGCACATAGGCAACAGAGAATGCACAATGTCGGCACTAGTACAGTGTATATCCACCTTTCGCAGCAATGCAGGCTGCTATTCCCCCATGGAGACGATCGTAGAGATGCTGGATGTAGTCCTGTGGAACGGCTTGCCATGCCATTTCCACCTGGCGCCTCAGTTGGACCAGCGTTCGTGCTGGACGTGCAGACCGCGTGAGACGACGCTTCATCCAGTCCCAAACATGCTCAATGGGGGACAGATCCGGAGATCTTGCTGGCCAGGGTAGTTGACTTACACCTTCTAGAGCACGTTGGGTGGCACGGGATACATGCGGACGTGCATTGTCCTGTTGGAACAGCAAGTTCCCTTGCCGGTCTAGGAATGGTAGAACGATGGGTTCGATGACGGTTTGGATGTACCGTGCACTATTCAGTGTCCCCTCGACGATCACCAGTGGTGTACGGCCAGTGTAGGAGATCGCTCCCCACACCATGATGCCGGGTGTTGGCCCTGTGTGCCTCGGTCGTATGCAGTCCTGATTGTGGCGCTCACCTGCACGGCGCCAAACACGCATACGACCATCATTGGCACCAAGGCAGAAGCGACTCTCATCGCTGAAGACGACACGTCTCCATTCGTCCCTCCATTCACGCCTGTCGCGACACCACTGGAGGCGGGCTGCACGATGTTGGGGCGTGAGCGGAAGACGGCCTAACGGTGTGCGGGACCGTAGCCCAGCTTCATGGAGACGGTTGCGAATGGTCCTCGCCGATAACCCAGGAGCAACAGTGTCCCTAATTTGCTGGGAAGTGGCGGTGCGGTCCCCTACGGCACTGCCTAGGATCCTACGGTCTTGGCGTGCATCCGTGCGTCGCTGCGGTCCGGTCCCAGGTCGACGGGCACGTGCACCTTCCGCCGACCACTGGCGACAACATCGATGTACTGTGGAGACCTCACGCCCCACGTGTTGCGCAATTCGGCGGTACGTCCACCCGGCCTCCCGCATGCCTACTATACGCCCTCGCTCAAAGTCCGTCAACTGCACATACGGTTCACGTCCACGCTGTCGCGGCATGCTACCAGTGTTAAAGACTGCGATGGAGCTCCGTATGCCACGGCAAACTGGCTGACACTGACGGCGGCGGTGCACAAATGCTGCGCAGCTAGCGCCATTCGACGGCCAACACCGCGGTTCCTGGTGTGTCCGCTGTGCCGTGCGTGTGATCATTGCTTGTACAGCCCTCTCGCAGTGTCCGGAGCAAGTATGGTGGGTCTGGCACACCGGTGTCAATGTGTTTTTTTTTTTTCCATTTCCAGGAGTGTATTTCGAGATCGCCTCAGATCCCCTATCTACTTTCGGGACTAAATAAAGACTGGTATTCAAACACTTCGTTTACGAATAAATATTCGCCGACTTGTGGAGTCAGCGTTGTACAACGCCGATTTCCACTTTGCCGTTTTACCTCGCTTTCTACGAACGCCGAATGTTTCTCAAGAAAAATGAGGCGCATAAAAGAACTAGTCGAAGACCTAATTTGGTATATAGTTTCCGACTGTTAATAAAATTTTATGACATGTTTTACTCGGCAAATCGTTAACAGAGAAAGTAGCTTCCGGCCATTCTATGAAGCCAGTTTTGAAGTTTCTTTTTTATTACTGTTTTCACATGAATGACGGGAGGGACCATTAATATTGCCAGTTGTTTGTACTCGGCACAGTTATAGTGTGCAAAGTGTGTATAACGCCCTAGTAGTGCGCGTTGGAGTACCTGTTCCATGTGTAACCCAGTAGAGTCGATGTTTGCTCGACATGTGCAGTTACCTACTGTGAGACAGCTTTTCTAAAACTCATTCCATAGGTAGAGGGTAAGAGAGCTGGTCATGGCGTACATGGAGCCCCGAGGGGGAATATTTGTCGCATGAGATAAAACTTCGTTTTGTATCTCATTTTGTGAAGTGTCTCTAGTAACTGGATGGAAATGGATTCTGTCTGCTTCACTTTGAAAGCTCGCCAATGTCATGACTGCACATACATGTCAGATTTTTGTTCTATCATTTTACTAACCGCCACCGCATATACAAGATCTCTTTGTTTGATCATTTGTTTACTGCTTATCAGGCATCTGTATGTTGCTGTTGTTCACACCGTAACACATTATAAGAATTTGAATCCTGCCCGGACGCAGATGTAATCTGTCATTAATTTTTCTACATCACATGTCTCCCTGATACAGAAAATCCAACACCGAACAACATCCGTACTTTCACCCGAAACTGGGTTCTGAAATGTCGTATAACGCTGTCGTTTCGACATACTACTCGTTGTCAAGAGGATCGATCTAGCCATTTCCTGTGAGATTATCAGACGTCTCGCTAAATTAGTTGATGTAATGTTTAATGGTTAGTTCAACGGGACCCCAATGGATTCATTCTGCCATTAGGAGCCACTAAATTTGTAGTGACATTATACTCAATGGTGATCGTCTTAAAAATAAACAATAAAACTATATTCAACGACTCGTATGTGTTTGGACCATCGTAGCAATGCTTAATCATTTTCACTCTGAGCACTAAGGAAATATCTGAGCGCTGGGACCTTACCCTTAAGTAGCAGTGCTAGTAAATTTAATCATTTACTTTGCTTCTTGTACTTAATTTTGTGTGCTCAGACTGTTTGACTTACATCTTGTTAGTAAGGCATTCACTGGTCAAAGACTCCTAATTCTCCCCTCTCCCCCCGCCCCATCCCTCTCTCTCTCTCTCTCTCTTTCTCTTTCTCTTTCTCTTTCTCTTTCATCTCACGCTGCAAAGAATTACTTCTTGCACATCTAAACGCCAGACAACGCTACAGCGCTAAGTAAGTGAAGCTGTATATTGGAAGAGACAGCTAGGGCGAGTAAGAAACATGTGTTAAAGGTAACTACCGGGTCTTTACAGAACTGCTCCACGTTTCCCGTTGGAAGATGACTCCATTGTTAACCACTCAAGACAGTACAACAAGGTTTCCTAAAGTGTGTTACGCGGTAAGTGCTCTGCGATAAACTATTAACAACATGGCTTTTTTCAGCATTTTGACGATATTTATTGTGGTTTCTGTGTTATTCGTTATGATATAAAATTGAAGTAATCGCTCGATGAAACAAGTTTTCTCATCTTTAAAATGTTATTAACCTTCAAAATAAACAAGGTCTTCCATCAAAGTACCAGGATTCTGGATTCTCGAAGGGTTCCAACGGAGGAAAATTTTGGAATCTGCTGCACTAAAATAATCACAGACTTTTGGATTATGTGTCTTTGTCACATATAGCCGCTACCAGACAGAATGAAAGTTTTTGGGCTCCAGTCTCATGTTGGATGTAGATACGGATTTTAAATGTGCCGTTTCTATTTTTATGTGTGGATACAGAGATGTAATCTACAATGGCGCAAATTAGTGTGTATGTGTATGTGCTATTGCGTATAAATTAGCAACCATAGTAGCCACGGAAACCAGGGTCTTCAAAACATGTTCATCTTTCCGTAAGGTTGCTTATAGTGACAGTCGCCCGCATCTCGTGGTCGTGCGGTAGCGTTCTCGCTTCCCACGCTCGGGTTCCCGGGTTCGATTCCCGGCGGGGTCAGGGATTTTCTCTGCCTCGTGATGGCTGGGTGTTGTGTGATGTCCTTAAGTAGTTCTAAATTCTAGGGGACTGATGCCCATAGATGTTAAGTCCCATAGTGCTCAGAGCCATTTGAACCATTTTTTTTATAGTGACAGTCATAGTTTCACTGCAACCAAGAAAATTGTAAGACCATCTGCGTCTACACTCCGCAAGCCACATTGCTTCTGGTAGCACCATTATTTGCCCCCTTAACTGTTCCGTTCGCAAAAGGTGCGTGGAAGGATAAACTGGTGATAAATCTCCGTATGAGCTCTAATTTCCTTGATTGCCTTGTTGTCGTTTCGCGAGACATACGTGCAAGAAAATAATGTGTTGCCCGACAATTCTTGGAACGTAGACATTCAGAAATACGACTGTAACCTTCTTTGTGATACACAACACTTTCGTTGCAGCGTCTGCCAGTGAGGTTTGTTGAGCATCTCCGTAACGCATTCATGGTTATTGAACGATCCGTGAAGGAACGCGCCACTCTTCGTTGGATCTTCTTTATCTCTTCCATTAGTCCAATCTTATTAGGTTCCAAGATTGGTGAGCAATACTCAGGAATCAATAAAAAAAAGTGTTTTATAAGCCACTGGCATGCGATTTCCCTACAGTTAGTTTCCTCTGGACAGTCGTTTCTGCCTATTTTACGATCGTCGTTCGCTGCGATTTACTGCCAATACCATAGTCGAATGGTAATGGGTCTCTTTGGATATTTATGCGCAATACGTTACATTTATTAACGTCAACTGTCAATCCTTGCCCCAATCATCGATCCGCCGTAGATCTTAGTGCAATTCGCTGCAACCTTCCTATAGTCATCAGCTTCGTCCGCGAAGTGGGCTTATGGAGCATTCAGCGTTATCCATCAGCACATTAAAATAAACTGTATACGCCAATACTAATACTATTAATCTCCAATTGCAAATAAGAAAATAAACCCTAGAGCTCATACTAACGATGCGTTAAACTCGAAGTTCATTCCATTTAGTGTTGCTTATTTGAATACGGCCCTATGACTTTGCCGTGGGATAATTCCGAAATTACCTCTACATTTGTTGCTTTTGTTGACACAATTCACAAATCTGGCCCGACAAATTTCGTATTATTTTTCAGTAAACGGCAGTGCGGTACTGCATCAAATGCCTTTCGGAACTAAAGGGACATGTCATCAACCTAGCCGCCTTTGCCTACGGCGCTCTGGACGTCATGGACAAAGAGAGTGAGATGAATTTCGCAGATCTCTGTTTTCGGACACAGTCTTGATTTTCGAAAAAGGTCACAATGCGTGAGCAAAGAAGCCTGTATTATTGCAATAATCAAAACGTACAACACACAACACAATACTGACAAGGGACGTAGCGATCTCTGATTTACTTCAAACTTTGTACACCTTTATTAGGCCATTGAAACAACGTAATGTGTAAGTAGTAAGGTGCACTACTCTGGCAATTCCGAGAAAATCGAAACAGAAATTTTACGCGTCTGTTATGTGACTGATGTATCTGTGCGTAGGTGCCGGCCGTTAGAGTTCATGGTGGTCAAGTGGTTAGTGTTCGAGCTTCGTTAAGACGAACGTGTATGAGACGACGATTCGACTCCCGCTCAAACTTTCATTTTTGTAGTGCAAGTGTAAACGCTGTCATATTCAAATTTTTGCACCTACACTATTCGTTCTTGCTGCATTGTCAGTCTCACCGCTACGCAGGTTAACTGCCATATGGCACCTGGCTCTGTGTCTGCAGCTGGAAGTGTCGAGGTGCAAAGTAGTTCCGGGTACCTTACCAAATTGCATGCATAAGGAATTTCGCAAATCATGACAAACATACATTTTCAGGAAAACTCTGTATTTCTTCATTTACTTCAAAATGGTTCAAATGGCTCTGAGCACTATGGGACTCAACATCTTAGGTCATAAGTCCCCTAGAACTTTGAACTACTTAAACCTAACTAACCTAAGGACATCACACACACCCATGCCCGAGGCAGGATTCGAACCTGCGACCGTAGCAGTCCCGCGGTTCCGGACTGCAACGCCAGAACCGCACGGCCACCGCGGCCGGCTCTTCATTTACTTGTCGATAGTTATAAATATGTTTGTTCTAATAATTAAATTTGATTAAAAATAGTAAGTAGTCAAACAGCATGAAATTCACTAACACTTCATGCAAATACCTGTTATACTACCTCTCAAATGTTAGATAAACTAAATAATATGTCGACTGATGAAAAGTTAAGTTTGAGCATGTGTCGAACCGTCAACTCATACACGTTCGCCTTACGAAGCTCGAACACTAACCGCTTGACCACCATGAACTTTAACATTCAAGCACCTACCCGCAGATACATCCATTACATAATATACGCATAAAACTTCTCTTGCGGTTTTCTCGGAACTGCCAGAATAGTGAACCTTACTATTGGCACATTATGTTGTTTCAATGGGCTAATAAAGGTGTACAAAGTCTGAAGTAAATCTGCGATCGCAACGTCGTGGCCTCCCCTTGTGAGCAATGGAAAAGCCTCAGATGCAAAAGTACTGTGACGTGGTTGCCGTCGTCATGCAGCTCTTCCATTGCGCTCAGTGAACCCACACACGAGGTGCACACAGGCCAATTCTATCGTCACTAAACCTACTCGTAGACAGCACTGTTCATGCACAACTAAAACTGCAGGGAAAACGAAACCGAAGACAGAACCGAGCAGTAATGAAGGCAAACTTCCGGGAAATGAGTTAAGGAGGCCATTACTGTTGTCAACAGGAAGTACTATGAACGAATGGAAACAAGAGACAGAACGCACCCCGTCGACATTTGCAATATTGTGCTCTATTTTCAGTGCACTACAGATACAAGCACTGGGTCACGATGCCAAATGAAATGCAGTAGCTCTGTAAACTAGCGGCCGGAGATTGTGGGTCCCTTACACCAAAATACAACTTATCGGTGAACAGCTTCGTAACATTTGTCGATGCGACTGAGTAGAAGTGAAAAAAATCGGCGTAACCAGTACAAGTGAAATCAGTATATTTAAAAAATCTTTCTGAAAGTCTGTGTGACAGAAACATAAAGGAAAAGTTGAACTTATTTGCGACAGGTGGTACTCCTAGTGCTATTAGCAAGCTTACAAACCAATGAGTGACCAAGTATTGGAATTGGATATACATTTCAATCTCCTTATACCCTTGTCCATGTCAGTCACTTCCTTTCCAGTCTCTCTGTCCAGTACCTTCTCCCCCTCCCCCTCCCCTCTCTGTGCACCTCCTTCTCCCCCCGTCTCTCTCCATCTCCTCGTCCAACCTCTCTCTAACACCTCCTTTTCCCTCTCTGCCTATTATCAACATCCCCTCTCTGTCCTCTCCCCACATCTGACCTTGACTCTCGTTTGTTACTGCAAACGAACGTTGACTGGGAATGAAAGTCGCTTATGAATGCGTAAATCGGTTGGGATCATTAGTATACGTGACATCCAGCTACTCTATCCGCGAGGATAGTAGCTTCAATGGCAGTATTTCGCATAGTTTTATTCTACCAACGGCTAGGATTACAAAGTTTCGGACGATTTACATTCCGTAACAGTATTTATCCCTGTAAGCCATTAATACAACTTTCCTGTTTTCTGTTAAAAAACGACTCCAAGGAAGATAACGAAACAGCACATTCTTCTGTACACAATTATTGTTTACATTTACGTATAAGGTGAAGGAATATATATACTAGAAGTAATTTGTGCGATGGTTTAAGCGCCCCACTATCGTCCTAACAACTGACTGCGACAAATTAAAAGAAATCGCTCATTTTCACAGCGCATTTTTTTTCTCGCAGTCGTGTTAACGGGTAACCTTTGCGTTGTTGTCTAAATACATATACAGCCTACGTACGTGTGATTGCTTATTAAGAGTACCGTATACAAGTTTGAAGTAAATCGACGAAGAACTTTTCGAGACTTTTGGTAACAACGTTAAACAACATCTACTCTTTATACAAGATTATAGAGTAAACGGATTAACTGTGAAATCGCTCGTCCATCTCTTTTAGAGGCAAGGGTGTCCAGCCCGCGATCCACGGGCCGCATGCGGCTGAAAGCAAGTGTGAAATCGGCCCAAAAAGTATGCATCTGTCAGACGATCGGTTAAAAAAATTAAAAAAAAATTTACGAGTAAATTAAAAAAATTCGTAATATTCCGTTAATGTGAAGTTATGTTACGATAAATTGAATATTATCGATATGAAACTCCCGCCACACGATGCTGTTCTCTCATTGGTCCATCCCGTCCCGGTTTTGTTCTCTTTTAGCTAGAGTTAAGCGTATTATGTGCGACCCAGAAATACTGGCCGTCTTCCGATGTTGCCCAGGCAAGCTACAAGATTGAAGAACCCAGTTTTAGAGACTGCTGTAGAGCGCAGTAACGACAGGCTGCCTACATGGCACGCCGTGGCACGGCAATTTGGCGCTGCGTGAAGATGGCGCGGCGTGGCGGGCTGGCGGCGTCGATACGGCGGGCGCGCTCTGTCTGCCGCCGGGGAATGTTTATCGAGCCGATGGGGGCGGCGGCGGCGGCGGCGGCGGCCGGATGCGGGCCTGCCGGCGGCGGCAGCAGCAGCAGCAGCAGCAGCGGCAGCATGCTATGCCCCGCTGCCCTGCCCTGCGCTACACACCGCTACGTTCCAGCACAGCCCGCCAGCTGTTAGTAAACACCGCGCGCAGCCTTGCCCTTCCAGACAAGCCGTACTGCCCTGCTTAAGGAAAAATGCGGCGCAGTTCAGAACCACCTGAGATGCGAGTTTTATTTCTCACTAGCTTCTGCCCACGACCTCGTACATCCGGATCTCGAACCCGCATGTATTTTGAAAAATTCTGAAGCTTATTATCGTTGAGAAATTCATATGTAAAAAAACTGATGATAAAGCTGTCTAAAGGGCGCAACGGTATAGAATCGGTATGTTTGTTAGTATAGATACAGATGTCTCAATTACGAAATACCAATAGACTTGGATAGAGGAACAGTCTAGTGTTGTATTTAAAGAAATTACGGAAATTAAAGAATTTCTTTCTATACAAAATTTGATGTTGTACCCGTAGGAGCAAAATATCTGAGTTAGTCACCTGAGAAGAGGCTACGGAGATTAGTCCATGGGAGGCCGTCGGCTCGTAGCGTCTGTCCTAGCGATGTGTTGATGTTTATGGCGAAGCATATGCTCACGGAAAACTGCGCGCATTTGAATTGGAAAGTGAAATTGTTGGGAATGAGAGGTACGTGTGGTATAGAAACTATTTCACCAGCTCCACAGCCCGTGAGAATTCCAGCTTCTGTAATACTATTACGATGCGACACCACTCTAAGGCGAGTTCCGTTACACAACTTCGGAGGGGTTACGTTCCGAAGCAGCATAATCGTAATAAAAGACCCCTCATATTAAGTTTCCTTAAATATCTCCTATGTACAAACACCGGACAGTTATTTCATTATATGTATAGATTCATATCTATTCATTCTTACCAGAACGTAGTAACACACAGTCTAAGAATTGTGCTCGATATTGCACTTCATATCTGCTCTCATTTTAACGATGTATGACCACTGTGTTATTACAGCAACTGAAATACGCTCGTTTGACCGGCTGTACCACACACATGAAAATGGCATCACATCCGAAGCTAGGCTCACACAAGCGTACCCGAAAGTGAACTTGCTGACAAAAGAGGCATCCATTTCACAAGAGGAAGTCGTCTGTATCGAAAGACCCAAATCTTCATGAACAAAGTCACGGAAAGCAGCTCCGGAAGAATGGGCCAAAGAATAACCAACAGTGTTAGCGGGACACGAAAAACTTAACGCTTATTACCATCGATTCACAGTAACCAGCGACGCCATATTGTCACGTAGCGAAGGTAACCAAATTGTGAACCACAATCATTCTGCTGGAATGTAGCAACTTCGACAGGCAGAGAGAGAGAAAAAAAAATGGTTCAAATGGCTCTGAGCACTATGGGACTTAACTTCTGAGGTCATCAGTCCCCTAGAACTTAGAACTACTTAAACCTAACCAACCTAAGGACATCACACACATCCATGCCCGAAGCAGGATTCGAACCTGCGGCCGTAGCGGTCGCGCGGTTCTAGACTGAAGCGCTTAGAACCGCTCGGTCACTCCGGCCGGCGACTGACAGAGAAACATAATATTGAAAGGTGTAGTAATAAAAGTAAGAATGAACTGGTAGAATTCGTTTTTAAAAGACTTCTACAAATTCTTTAATCCGATAGACTTTCAAAATATGTGTATTTCAGTAACTAATTGCAAAAGACACTATGTATTAATTTTAAGGCAGTAAGCACTGTAAGACAAATCACGTAATGTTTAAAATATCTCTTCCGTGTCCAAACCAAAAGTCGTAACTAAGCAAACCAACAAATGTAGTATTACTCAACATAATGGAGCACGTTAGTAAAAAAAATAATAACGAAAACCAGTGTGGCAGATTGTTATCATTGAAAAAACTTGTTTTGGACGTGGACTCCATTCCAACTGAAGTAATAAAAACCTCATTTTGTTAAAATAAAAATATATATCATCTTATCAGTCTCTAAGATTCATCCATCTTTTAGTATTTATTTGAGCACACATTAATGTATGTATCTGATACTGCGTATCTCGCTATTCTTTATTTTTTTAATTCTACATATTGCGCCTTTCTATAATTTGCCTTAGCAAATATGAAGGAATCACACAGCGACGGTAAACTTAAAATGTTCTCACGGAGGCAGGAATCGAAGTCGTGACTTCCACTTTACGAGGCAGCTTTGCTACCTGGAGACCTCGGGGGCCGGTGTGGCTTGTAATGAAACGAGCCGCTGACACAGAGATCAGTAGCGGATGAATAAGTAAATAGACCATGCCATTGTTCGAAGGACCCATTCCAGCATTAACCCTAAACGTTTTATGAAGACCACGCAATACACTTCAGGATGGCCTGACGGAGACATCGTTGCACTCCTTTCAAATTGGGCCATTTCCTAAGAAAAAGCTCCGCCTCACTCGGTGCACTTGCTAATCATGCAAACGGCAAACAGCAAGAATGAAGAAGAGAACCTGTGCTTTCATATTTCAGTGCGCTCTATTCGTAGGTAATTATGAACCTGAACGTTCCGGCTAAAAAAAAAAAAAAAAAAAAAAAAGTCACGAGTGGTATATAATGTTGGATTCTTACCACCGTCTTACATTAAATCTCGAGCTTTTAAGCTGTGTGTTTCGGGTGAACGTTTGTTGCTAATCCACATGGTCACATGGTAACACTAAGGCCCACCCTCTCTGTACTCTGTTCCCCTACACCCCTCCCTCTCTCTTACCTTCCGCGAAGTCGTGGATAATTGATGTCAGTTTTCACTCTCTTCTCGCTTTCACTCTCATCTTCATCCACAGCCATGCAGCATACGCCTTTACATAAGAGTCGCACATCTGCGCCTTTACACATGAGACATATTGTCATAACGCCGTAAACATTTGGAGGAAACCAACGTGGAGACGTAATAAGTGTACCCGTGAGTCGAGACTCGTCGTATTTTCATTCTGCCGCTTCCGTCTCTACGCCCAGTTATTAACTAAGCCTTCTTACACAACATTTGCAAATCAGAACGTTCAAAGCTTCGTTTCCGCAGTAGGCAACAAATGTTTAAACACTCATTTAGGGTAAGTCTCCAACTTTAAGATTCTGTACTACATTTAATTTACAACCTGTCATGCAAGGAGTAACAAAACTGGATTGAGACTGCACACACTGTTGAGATACTACTAGCCGTAGCTTATTAGTGCACGACAGGTTTCAACCTTGCTCTCGTGACAAGTTTCGGCTTGTTCCATCAGCTCATTGCCAGCAGACAAGTGGTTTAATGCTGCCGTGCTAAAACGGGGCTAACGCAAACACGTTTGCTCTGTTTTATCATATGTTCAGTATGTTATCTTCTATTTTGAATGAACATGTAGCTAATCTCGTATATTTCAGGAATGTGTTTAATAACCGTACTCTAACCGTAACCAGACACCAGAGAATAAATCGACTATTTAAAATTTCTGCATTAAGCTTACTACCTGAGCCCCTATCTTATTCTGTTACTCGCTCCTGTGAACGGGAACGCGTTTTGCAGATCTTGCTGTCACCGCATCCATCTAGAAAAGATAACCTGAAGATGCCTAAATAAGGCGAAACGCGTCGTTGAAAAATAAAAAAACTAAAATTGCAACCAAGACTGTTTTTAACCACTACTGTTAAGCACTGGTTTGCTGTATGCCACGTATGGATTGGAAGAATTTCTTTCTTAAGAGACCGCAGCTTAACTGGCTGTGTTTATACAGAAATTTAATACAAGTTACTGTAACTGAGTGTTTGTTTTATACTGTAGCACACAAATGTTTTCTCTACCCATAAACTGTTCACTATATTTAAAGACTTCTCTCTAATAAAAAAAAAAAAAAGGTTCAAATGGCTCTAAGCACTATGGGACTTAACATCTAAGGTCATCAGTCCGCTAGGCTAAAAACTACTTAAACCTAACTAAAGGGCATTACACATATCCATAACCGAGGCAGGATTCGAAACTGCGACCGTAGCAGCAGCGCGGTTCCGGACTGAAGCGCCTAGAACCGCTCGGTCACAGCACCCGGCTCCATTTATTCGAAGTTTTGTCTCCAAGTATGTGATATGCCCTTATAACCATAAATGTAGCTGCAGTTGCTTTGTAAATCACGACGGATCTCACAGAACCTGTTTTGTCCCCACTGAAATACAGTCTAAGCACTTATCCACTGTTTTTGTTAGCACTAATGCCCCAATTAAGAATTCACCGCCACACTTACTGTTAAACCCTGCCTTTATTCTTTGCTTCCACACATTATCAATAACAGCCTAATCTGTCGCTGATTTTCTTCAAGATAATATAATTGCTGTCTGCCATTAAACTTTCGTGTACTATATTCTTCTCTTCTGTCTTACGTATTTCTTCTGCCAAGGCTTCAATTTATTCTTCATTCTTACGGTCTTCTCTTCTTCTCTCTCGGAATGTACTCTTATCCGCTGAATACTTTAGAAACTTAATGTTGTGCCGAAAATTCATTGATTCATCATAGCATACCTTCTAGTCTTGATGTGAATTGCGGCTTATTCGTCGAAACCTAAGAGAGTTGCAACTTGACGTTTCTCGTCGTTCAAAATGGTTCAGATGGCTCTAAGCACTATGGGACTTAACATCTGAGGTCATCAGTCCCCTAGACTTAGAAATACTTAAACCTGACTAACCTAATAACATCACCCACATCCATGCCCGAGGCAGGATTCGAACCTGCGACCGTAGCAGCGTAGCAGCATCGTCTCCAACAAGCTCTTCGTTCCACTGACACTATCTCCAAAAACATTATTTTTCAATTTCCCGTGACAATACTCCATCAGCACTCCTCTCGACACTGTGCTGTCCAGCCATTGCCGCAAAATACTTCTTTCTTCTACAAAATAAAACACCTTCCTCCATTACCATTCTTGCATGTTCTAAGCTCCTTTCCCGACTTCAGCTGTCTTCGTTCTGTCTTTAACTAGAGAGAGATCCATTTGCTCCAAGTTGAACATAGTACTCTCTTTACATAAACTACAGACTTTACGTTGACATTACGTAACAGTAGAACAACACATAACTATGTGTTCTGCCTTACGGCAGGTCTTGTCATGGGGGAAGCCTCGTCAGAGAGGTCCACCGCATGAGCGTCTAGGGAAGTGATTCCAGTGGTGGTTTTCCGTTGTCTTCCACTGATGATGATGAAATGATAATGAGGACAACACAACATCCAGTCCCTGAGTGGAAAAAAATCTCCGACCCAGCCGGGAATCGAACCCGGGCCCTTTGGCCCTCTGACCGAGCACGCTGAGCTACCGTGCCGGCTACCACTCAGCTATGGTGGTGGACACAACAAGACATGAACAGATAATATCACACACATTTAACCATAAGCTTCGTTTTAAGATTTGTTTTTAAACAATCAGTAAATCATATATTACAACATTACATCCGTAGATAATAAAAGAAGAAGATACTTTTCGAACAGATTTTACAAGGAGTGAAAATGTCCATTGCAGTGCTCTTACGCTCCACCAGTTAATGTTGTGAGGTGTGACAAAAAATAAAGAAACTGATACTACAAATTTATGTGCTGATTAAATACGTTCAGTAAGTGGAAGTTGCCTTCAAAACAGCGCTAATGTGAGTCCACGCAAATCCAAATTCGGTATTTAGACCGCTCGAAACATTTCCGCTTTCCATTTCGCGTGAGGGCGCGCTGGAGCTGCGCTGTTTTTTGCCATCCCTTGGTGTGCCTAAACACATCCGTAGTTACGTGCTCCCCCACTGCTACTGAGCTGATCCAGCAAGCTAAGTGCACGGGTCAAGATCTAAACACAGTTGAGTACTGGCTCTATGAAACAGTAACTCCTGTGTCATGACACAATCTCGTTTCTTTTCTGTCACGTCTTGTGGAATATATATGGTGTGATACCAGGTTTAAAATTTCTCCTGCTTAATAATTTGTTGTCATCTACTCAACACTTCGAAGTAAACATATTGTATAATTTTAGGAAAAACTATGAATTTTCATTTTTAGGGAAGATTAAAGGTATTCTGTTATGAATGTTCCACGTCATTCTCATGTTGGAAGATAGCACAGCTGGCAGCTGCCGGCCATTGCAAATAGTTTCATTATACAGGCTGTTTCAAAAACAGTCGTCCGATTTCACAAGACTATACCTTCTAGTCTTGATGTGAATTGTGGCTTATTCGTCGAAACCTAAGAGAGTCGCAACTTGACGTTTCTCGTCGTTCAAAATGGTTCAGATGGCTCTAGGCACTGTGGGACTTAACATCTGACGTCATCAGTCCCCTAGACTTAGAAATACTTAAACCTGACTAACCTAATAACATCACCCACATCCATGCCCGAGGCAGGATTCGAACCTGCGACCGTAGCAGCAGCGCGGTTCCGGACTGAAGCGCCTAGAACCGCTCGGCCACAGTTTGCTGGCTTCTCGTCGTCGCCGGTAGAGTTCTCCCTGTTGCATCTAGGTCGTCTTTACTATCCAGAGAGCGACCAGTAGAAAAAACGACAACAGAGCAACAAATCAGTGTTTTGCGAGCTCCGTTTCAACAGTGCAATTCAGTTATTACTGTGCAGCGTGATTTTCGTCGAGAGTACGATGCATTCGACGATGGCCCCAACACACCCAAAACAGTGGTTGTTATGAAAAAGGGAATCCACACGTCGTCTCCACGTCCTCGTTCAAGAAGTAGAACTCGCTCAACAGAGTTCTGCACATATTTCACAGAAGTCTACACGTCGTGTAGGCCGAGAGTTGGTCGTTCTTCACGTGTATTGTCTAGCGTGTTTTCTGGCGACGTTTGGGTTTCAGACAATGCTGCAAGTGTGTCCGGTGGAGAACACGTTGCATATTTTGGAAAAGTAGATGAAAACCTTGTTCGCAAATTTAAATGGCTCTGAGCACTATGGGACTTAACATCTATGGTCATCAGTCCCCTAGAACTTAGAACTACTTAAATCTAACTAACCTAAGGACATAACATAACACCCAGTCATCACGAGGCAGAGAAAATCCCTGACCCCGCCGGGAATCGAACCCGGGAACCCGGGCGCAGGAACGCAAATTTAAATGTTAAATGTACGGCAAGATCGTAAGCGCAACAGATTGGCCTTGTAAAATTGAGACAGTTGTGCTTTACGCTATTTGGTTATACAGGGAGTAACGGGTATAAGTGCAGATACTTTAATATGTACATACACCAGTGTGTTTACTGTTTTTTCCTCTGCATCGAACTGTCTCCCCACAAACATGTCACAACTTGATGTTTTCTGCATAGCCGCAACAGAACCTCTAAGTGGACTACGCTTGTCAGTATACACTAACCGTTTTGCATCCACGTGTCCACACCTCAATACCTGACCTGCTGTTACGGAGAAGATAAGCCTTAATGGCTTCCTCTTTCCACATGTATTTGTGGCTACCAATCAGTCTAAAAACATATTACTATTAATAGCTATAATTATTAGACTGCAGATGAAGTAAATGCTAATGTAATGTTGTTCAGTACACTGTAATCAGACAACAACAGAAATACCTGCACGTATACTCGTTACACACTTTATATGAACTAAATAGATTCTCCATATACTCTACAGCATTTCAAGAACACGAGATTCAACGTGGCAACAAAATGACGCGGGATTTTCGACATAACTGAAACATACACACAACAACTCAACCTTAAAGATTTGTTTACATTGTGTTCAATCATTGCAATAAATTTTCACCACATGGGGAAATAAAGAGCCGAAAACTAATGTAAACTTCAACAAAAGTGTATCTAGACGTGAATAGCCCTCTGAAGATGAATCTGTCTGTTCGAAACTGTTAACGGCTCCATTTGCCTAAATAAATAACATTATCATTAGTGTCTGGTTGCTATTGTCTTCTTTGGAAGAATCAGCCTGTATTTTGTAAAACGGCCATGGTCTCAAAATGTCATTTTCGACAAACTAGCGTTCCATGTTTCTTCTGAAAATAACAAATTTGTGGTCTTATGAGTATGTTCAAATTTACCGAAAGTTTCTATCTCCTATCTCACCTACACAGTAATGGTTAGATCGTTTGACTTACTTTTTCTTTTCTTTATGTGTTAGAACCTTCTAGAGACCACACTAAAATGTCATTTCTCCACCTTTCGTCGTTCCTTTTTTTCTTCCGGCGTAACTTCATAGTTTAAATGGGTTTGGTGTTCCTCTCTTCAGACCTCTTCGCGTGTGATTTCTTTTCTTTCCTCCTTTTAAAAGCTTTTGTCCTAAACGTTTCTCTTTCTATTATTTTTTTACGGAACACAGACAGCAAGTACACACAACGCCGAAAATCGCAACACGAAGAAGACGACCAGGTCAGTCATCGAAATATCGTGCCTCAAATGGAAGCAACTACTGAGCTTTATACTCTGAAGCACACCATTAGCCTAGACTATGGTTATCGGAATTAGTCCAGCATATGTTTCCGTCAGACGCAGTTTCTCAGTAGAGGTAAGCCTCTCCCTGCAAGAAATGCCTGGTATATAATACACAAAAAGTAGTTCGAGATTTTTTGAGAATTATACTCTCATCTCAAGTAGTTTTGGGCTGTAGATACAAGGCTTGGTTACAAAATAACGAGACTGATTTTTCAACAGACAAACAACTACTCTGTCGACTCACGTGACGTCTTCCTTCTCCAGTCCCGCTAGCCGTTAAACTGTCGATCCCTCAGTCGGGTCAGGCCTACATTTGTGTCAGGCTCTGTATCGGCAACCCGTCTCAAAATTGCACCGTGTTTGGAAAGAGCAAGGGATTAATGTGAAATTTTTAGTTAAACTTGGAAATTCCGCCACAGGGGCTCATTATTTGTGGAAACAAGTGTCTACGGTGAGGATTGTCTTCATTCGAGTTTCTGAGTGGTTTAAGCGATTCTAATGGGACGAGAAGAGACTGAAGATAAGTCACTTCCTGAGTGATTCTCAAAGTCAACAACGAATGAAAACACTGACAAAATGGAGATTTAATCGCAAAAAGACCGTCGGTTCAGCATCTTGAAGTCTTGTCTACTCTCCGCGTTCGAGTAAGAAGAAAGCGGACTGAGTTGTGCGAAAATAAGTCATGGATACTGCATCAGGACAACGTCCAACATTGGCAGGCAAATAATTTTGCGCTAAGCAGAGGATGTCTGTGTTGGAACATCCCGCCTACTCACCAGATCTTGCTCCGTGTGACTTTCTTCTGTTCCCAGGCGTGAAATCTACACTAAAAGAAAGGAGATGTGAGACTGCTGAAACCACGAAAGAAAAGGGCCGGTGACATGCGCTTTCAGAAGATAACTTAACCTCTTCTTTGAGGAGTCGAAAATTCGGAAGGAGCTGAGTAAGGATAGAGGATGATAGTATGATGAAGAAAATAATATAATATAAAGAATAATATATCCCTAAACTTTTGATTTTTTTGGCAAACCTCTTATTGGTGTACGCGAAAGAAATGATTAGCTAGAGTAGATTTTGTCACATTCGTTTAGCTCTTCTCATATGTTAATGTTACTACTGTAAAATTTCCTATCTCATGATTGTGTACAAAACAGAACATTAATTACAACATTTTTTCTGAAGGTCAATCCAGCCGCGCGAGGTAACCGCGCGGTCTTAGGTGCCCTCCGTCGGTTCGCGCGGCTGCCCTCCGTCGGAGGTTCGAGTCCTCCCTTGAGCATGGGTGTGTGTGTTGTCCTTAGCGTACGTTAGTTTAAGTTATATTAAGTAATGGGTAAGCCTAGAGACCGATGGCCTCAGCAGTTTGGTCCCACAGGAACTTACCACCAAGGTCAATTGAGCGTCACAGTTCATGCAACCTCGTAGCGTGTTTTCCGTTTATGATGCTCGTCCACGGTACCTTGTCTTTTTGCCTGCCCTTTGTACAGCTGTCTAGTGAGATGGTGCAAGCCAGAGAGCTAACAAGAAGTTACAGCGTGCCTGCCCGTCGGGCGCTGAAACATGTGATAAGTGATGCTACATGTGACACTGCATCCCATCTCATTCTACCCAACCCCACCCTGTGATAAATAACGCCGCAGCTGATTTAGTCGCCTCAGCTGTTGCCACTCGTGGCCATGAAAAACGCCAGGTTCCAGCAGGCGGATTAAGTTTTTGCTGCCTCTGTAACGCTAGAACAGAAAGGCCAAAGACACGTCCTTGAATAAATACAGTCACTGCAGTGTTTGGGCAGCGAGGAAACGGTTGTCCTCGTACAATGAGTTGCGACATTAGTTGTGGAATCGTGCTCTCTGTAAGTTACAGAGAGAACGTGCTAACTGTGCGCTTAAGGTGGAACTTCCAAAAGTTTTTACACTGGTAATACTGGTCTTAGAGATAAAAACGCTTCCTCCAATTGCGTGTTTGCCAGACGAAAAGTGAAGCGGTCTACTCGAAAAATAGTGATACTTTATGCACTGCGCAGTTGCATGAAACTGACGTTCCTCAAACCGTACGAGGTAGCGCATTATTGGACATACTACATTGTTATTGTAGAGGAGCGTTACTCCATTGTCTGTTCGACAATCCTCATTAATACTTTACAAGATTTCTCGCACTTACTTCACATGCACTGCAAGATCGTTCTGTTATCAACACGAGATGCAATACCTTGGTCGTGATGACCTTGATGTCGCTGAGTCATGGCTCCCTCCATTTTTATTAAGTATAATCCTATGTAGACATTCACAAATATAGCTGTCTGTACACTTCTTTTGCTGTCTCCTTTCACGGTTTTTTTTCTCTTTCTTCAGGTCTTCACTATTAGGACGACAGACTTCAGTATACAAGCAATCTCTAGTCGCACTTATTCAAATGGCCTTCTCGTATACGTCACTCAGTCCTTGTATTTCCATGAGCGTTTCGTGCGTTTTAATTTTCCCTACACTCTTCTTCGAACTACTTGAAGCCAACATGATGTACCACTTAAAATCTATCAGACTCACATTATAGTTGAAGCTCTTGCAACGTAAGGAGTATATATAATACCTAAAGAAAAATCCACTTAGACTGCTTTGTTTACTATTTGATTGTTTACGATTTTTTTGTATTTTCTCTTACAAAGATTTAATTTTCCTCGTAAATGAAATCTGTGTTTGGAAAAACTGTAATTTCCAGTCAGATTGGGTGCGTTACTGCCGCATAGGATAAGAAATTCCTGTCTTCAGCTGTTACCATTTATTGTCGCTAGTTGTTCTACTTTTTTATTCAGTTCAGTCTAGAAGTACTATCGCACTGTTTCTTTTAGTCACTCCATAATCTAACGATGTAGTGCATTTTTCGGGTACTGCATCTATAGTATTCGTACGATCATTCTTGCGGTTGCTTTTTAATTTTTTTTTAATTTCTGATCTTTCATTACAATGGTTAGTATGCGTGTCACCTTGTACACCGTTATTTAAGTTTTCAAAGCAATTTTGACTAAATTGAAGACGTAACTGAAATCTTCAGAAACCATATTCCGTAAGCCTCTTCGGCACTTCAACACACACCAAGGCTGCAGTAGGTGTTCTGCCACAGAAAATCGCTATCCCAACTGCCAAATCTTGTGACGTATAAAGAACACAGCGCTGTGGGCAGTGATTAGACCAATATGAAAAATATACCATCAGAACGCAAAACAAATGTCTCTGTGAGACATCACGTATTATGTCCCAATGTTTCAAATGCTTCTGGAAGTCGAATAGGTGCACTTTTAAACATCCATACAACACGCATTTATCTTTATTACAGTCAAGAATTATACTGTGTCTACAGATAAGTGCATCTGCTACCTACCAAAACTTGTTCTATACCTTGTTCGAAGTTCGTATCGTAATCTGAAGGAAAGGAACGTTCAGTCGACGTAAAAGCCAGTAACGTTGGAGAACGAGTTCTCACTCGGCGAGGATGCATAAGGAAACCTACAGTGCCCAACCATTGAGGAGTCGGCGGCAAGTGATTAGGGTAAAAAACACAAAACCTAAAACTGGATGGCCAGGAGTGAATTTAAGTCCCTGTAACTTTCGAAAGGAAAGCAGTTTCTTAACCATACCACTTCCTCGCTCAGTAACGCAGACTAGGTTTGTGATACGTGGCAGTACTATTCATACAATGAAGTGCTTCACGTTAGGTCTTTCTATTTAACTTTCCTACTGTGTCAGGTAGCATGATTCGCATAAGTAACAAAGCTCTTCGCTTCAGTGTCATCATACGTAATAGTGTAAACTAAAGGTGCAGATCTTCATTGCACCGATGCCTGTTGTATGAGGATGCGCTACAATTTCCGTAACTTATTAGCTTTGTATTAAGAGACCAATGAAGTTGCGAGAGAAACGTCCTGGGGGCTGAAACACTCTAAATATGCTATAATCACTGAATACATCTTCTTGAAGGACTGATCCAAAAATGTACAAACTGCTCGCCACTTTATTTGCTGTGGCGACATTTCTGGCAGTTAACTGATTAATAGTCAAAACAAAACCGTTACACAAATACGAAGTCTTTATTGTAGAGCACGCATAGAGAGGTCTAGACATTTACAGAAACAGACAGTGACCTCACATGGAATTTACTCGTATTAAACATTTATTTTTATTTATTTGTTTGTTTGTTTAACCTGGTCAGATTTGGGCCTTTCGGCCTTCTCTCACAACAGATTGTAGTTTTACGTACACTGTGGATTTTACATCATAAATATGAAAATACCTTTAGTAGGATAAGTAAAGTAGTGTTGATGGAATTGAAAATGAACTGAATCTACGTGTACAAACTTTCCATCATCGATGGAACGCGGGACGCAGGAACGCAGTCTTAGATTAGGAATAGATTTGCCTCTGACTGCAGAAATGTTCTTCACATTCTTTTTATTGTGATTATTGTATATGACACATTAAAAGGAAACTGATCATTTCTACTGTCAAAGGAAATATTATTCCTGGTCGCGAATAACAATAATATTAATTATATTAATATTATCACTATGCTGCTGCTATAATAATAATAATGAGAGCAGTAGATAAAAATTGTATTTATGTGTGTAAATAAGATATATTTTCTGACATACCGAGCTCTGATGCAGAGACATTTAGGTACAATGCACCAGCTAAAGGGCTCTTAGCACTGTGGTCTGCCTAGAAAGAGGGGTAGTTATTCGCGATGAGGTTACGAGTGCGCACATGAACAATGGCAAACATTATTGTTGTTTTAGTAGATGTGTAATTAACTGTCATCTGACGCTGGAGATACTATTCAGTTTTCTGATCCAGTGTAGAAGGTCATTCCAGAGCCGAGTTCCTGCTACCGAAAAGGACTTCGAGAAACCGTGTGAGTGATGAAGTGCGAGAGAGAGGATTTTGTTCTGATGCGAACGAGTACTTGTGCTGTATTATTCACAGATGAGCGTTAATGTCGAGGAGAGATATGAGGGACTGCATACGTTGACAAGACGGCAGAGGACACACGGTGTACGGAACTGTCTGAGCATCTGCACATAGCCTGGACAGCTGTGAATATGGTCAAATGCGGTCAAAAAAGTTGAGCAACAGAGATGTATCGTACGCAGGAATTCATCACCAGTTCAATGTCCCCCGAGCTTCCCAAAAAATTCCAAAATAACATTACTGTAATCAAAAACGGGAGGCACAAGCGTTGTACAGCATACTTTCTCAGTTCACAAGAGAAATAGGTTTTTATAGATTTTCATCATTCTGATTCGACAATAATTTATCACTTTGGTACAAACATTTCAGCGAGAGGCAGTCATTCTGTTCTCTGTTGGCAGGTACAGCCGGTGCGGAGGTCACTTGAGCACAGGTTCGGTACTCGGAGATGCCCTTCCAAAGGAATCACAGCGATATTTGCCCTAAGCGATTTAAGAAAAACTTCAGGCGGGACGAGGACTTGAACCGCCGTCCTCCCGAAGTACAAGCGGGCCGATGAGAATATAGGAGGGACGAGGAGGGGCGGCGGTTTGAGAGGGACGGGAAGGGGAATTATTTGTATGGCACGCATGTCGTGTTGGCAGGCGAGGGCGTTAAGTGACTTTCAGCAATGTTCCACTACTTAAGTTTGCTTTATAATTCGTTACACACCGAGCAAGCGTCAAATACTTGGACTCAGCAACAGTGGTCCAACAAAGTTCGGTAGTAAATCGTTTTAGTGCTGACGGGAGACGGTGTGTTTGCGGCGTGCGCGTGACGCAAGAGGCGGCTAAGTAGCGCGACATGTTTGTACGGCACGCGCTCTGGGTGACCCGTTGGACGCGCCGTCAGCGCTCGGTCCGCGATATTTCCGCTTACTGCCGCGTCTGCGGCTCTGCGCGTGCGCTCCTTGGCACAAGTCTCCAAGGCCGACACACAAAAAGTGGTTCAAATGGCTCTGAGCACTATGGGACTTAACTTGTGTGGTCATCAGTCCCCTTGAACTTAGAACTACTTCAACCTAACTACCCTAAGGAGTAAGGACATCACACACATCCATGCCCGAGGCAGGATTTGAACCTGCGATCGTAGCGGTCGCGCGGTTCCAGACTGTAGCGCCTAGAACCGCTCGGCCATCCCGGCCGGCGCCACACACACACACACACACACACACACACACACACACAGTTGTCACATACACTGGGGTGACAAAAGTCATGTGATACCTCCTAATATCGTGTGGGACGTCCTTTTGCCCGGCGTGGTGCAACAACTCGACGTGGCATGGACTCCACAAGTCGCTGGAAATGACCTGCACAGATATGCCATGCTGCCTCTATAACCGGAACCAGTGTTGCCGGAGCAGGATTTTGTGCACGAACTGACCTCTCTATTATTTCCCATAAATGTTCGATGGGATTCATCTCGGATGATCTGGGTGCCCAAATCATTCATTCGAGCTGTCCAGAATGTCCTTAAACCAGTCGCTAACAATTGTGGCCCAGTGACCTGGCGCATTTTCATCCATAAAAATTCCATCGTTGTTTGGGTACATGAAGCACATCAATGGCTAAACTGTCTCCAAGGAGCCGAACATAATTACCTCCAGTCAATGATCCAGTCCATTCCATGTACACACACCCCACACCATTATGGAGCCACCACCAGGTTGCACAGTGCTTTGTTGACAACTTGGATCACGGCTTCGTGGAGTCAGCGCCATACTCGAACCCTAACATCAGCTCTCACCAACTGAAATCGGGAGTCATCAGATCAGGCCACGGTTTCCAGTGGTCTAGGGCCCAGCCGATAGGGGCACGAGCTCAGGAGAGGTGCTGCAGGCGATGTCGTGCTGTTAGCAAAGGCATTCACATCGTTCGTCTGCTGCCATAGCCCATTAATGCCAAATTTCGTCGCACTGTTCTAACGAATACGTTCGTCGTACGTCCCACACTGATTTTAGCGGTTATTCCACGCAGTGTTGCGTGTCTGTTAGCTCCGATTACTCTACGCAAATGCCGCTGCTCTCGGCCATTAAGTGAACGCCGTTGGCCACAGCGTTGTCCGTGGTGAGAGATAATGACTGAAATCTGCTATTCTCGCCACACTCTTCACACTGTGGGTCTTGGAATACTAACGATTTTCGAAATGCCCTGTCCCTTGCGTTTAGCTCCAACTACCATTTCGCGTTCAAAGTCGTGCGGCCACCGGAAACCTTTTCACATGAATAGCCTGAGTACAAATGACAGCTCCGCCAAGGCATTGCTCTTTTATTCTTTTATTCTTTTATTCTTTGCGCACGTGACACTATCGCCATCTGTATGTGTGCATATCGCTATCTACGTGTGTGAATTCCTAAGGGATCAAAATGCTGAGGTCATCGGTCCCTAGACTTACACACTACTTAAGCTAACTTACGCTAACAACACCACACGCACACACCCATGCCCGAGGGAGGACTCGAACCTGCGGCGGGAGGGACCGCGCAATCCGTGACATGGCGCCTCATATCGCTATCCCATAGCTTTTGTCATCTCATTGTAATTCTATTGATAATACCTGACTTCTTCAGGCGAGGGAGGCACAGCTCGATGTAATGGAAGAAATAGAAATTCGTTGTAAAAAGAAAATCTTTTCTAACAAATAATGAGCTAAGTGAGTTTAATCGGAATTGTTGTTTTAAGACTTTCAATGGCCTACTTTAAATAGCGCGAATTTGTTACGGTCAGCAAGTGTGTACAGGAATAACGGCATACAGTACTGTTATAGCGGATTAGATGTCATTAAATGGCTTTTGAAGCTGGAGATATATTGCAGTTCTCTGAATATCATGGATGTACCGATGGACAGATCTTGAATCTCTTCGGCAGGGTTGTTATAATTAAATTTTCGCTACTTGAGACAGTATATAGGGAAAACTATTTACCGTATGGGTGCCCAACTTTATAGGAATGATGTTTACATTGTGTGTGCAGAATTTGCGTAGTTCGTAGTGTTGGTGTCACGACTTGCCGCTAGGCGCCGTTACTGGTACGGTGACGTAGTGTTGAAACAAGCATCTGCATGATTTGGAGTTACAGGCAATCAACGTGGGTCTGGACAAGGTGAGCAGGACTTTATTACTGACCACGATATTATTGCTCTTGGCCTCGCGTGGCCATCATCCGAAACACGCGGTGACGTTACAATAAACAAGTACAGTGGTGACTATGGAAGAATGGTTCAAAAATGGCTCTGAACACTATGGGACTCAACTGCTGTGGTCATCAGTCCCCTAGAACTTAGAACTACTTAAACCTAACTAACCTAAGGACATCACACACGTCCATGCCCGAGGCAGGATTCGAACCTGCGACCGTAGCAGTCGCACGGTTCCGGACTGCGCGCCTAGAAACTATGGAAGACGCACTGCACTGTGAATGACTTCAAGGCAGTTGTGCTCATAGTTTCGAAGTGTTTCAACGGATCCTCCTGATATATCACGATAAAAACCCACGGTAAGCTGACTGAAGCGCTCTAATTTCTAGGTGCAATAATAATTTGGTCGACTAATACTCGTAAAGCTGTTTTGTCAAGACAACAGCAAAAGTGCTGCTGCTGTTTTCAAGCATCGGCGCATTAAAGGAATACGGAGAGATCCTTTTTAAGCACCGGAGTTGAAGAACATGATTCGGAAGTTCGAATTGACTGGCGGTTTGGGAATGGCTGCTGGGAGAGGCTTACGGCCAATTACGCCAAAAATTGTTTACGGTACTGTTACCGTGGCTGGGAGTGCTGGACGCAGTGTGCGACCTTCAAGCAGTGCATGAACTGTATCACGGAAGCTGAACATTCCATGGTCCACCGTTTTTTCGGGCACCCGTAGAACAACCGCTAGTGCGGTTCCGGCTGTCGTTGATGTAGATGGTCGTCACACTGAGAAACGTTTGTAACCTGGAGCGTAAACGTGGTAAAAATAAACAAAAGCCCGCCCGAACAGGTCACGAAGGCCGAAGGGTACCGGCCGACCGCCGTGTCATCCTCAGCCTACAGGCGTCGCTGGATGCGGATATGGGAGGCATGTGGTCAGCACACCGCTCTTCCGGCCATATGTCAGTTTACGAGACCGGACGTAAGCATGGTACGCAGTTAATAAATGTTATCATCTCATGTGAAAATTAAAAAATTTGCTTATTTCAGTGGTTTATTCATTATTTCTCTTCTGCGTGTCCTTACAACTGCTTTCCACAAAGTTTCGTTGTCCTACAATCACTAGCTTGTCACTGGGGCCGTCTCAAGTAACGAAAGCTGAATTACATGGAAAACTGTCAACACAGATTCGCCGTCTTCCCCAAGGCCCACTATGCTCGTGCTCCGACATGCGCTCTGCTTCGCACACCTGCTGGAAAGGTGGCGCCTTAACCACGGTGGACGACCATTGGCAGTTAACAACAATTTTAGAATCAGATTAAAACACTCTTCTTATCAGTATTAGTTTCTCCAAAATATAAAAATTACATTTCATGGTTTTACCCTTTGTTATAACATCTACCATCTGCTGATTAATTTCTGTTCTTATGTAACCATGACAGAGATTTTGTGAATTTTATACTCATATTGTGATTAAATTTTCACAGACATTTTTCTGCTCGTCTTATTAATTATAATTCATTCTGACTGTTTTTCAAAACTGTTTCTGTGTGTCCTTATACGCTACATCCAAGTTATAAATGGAAAACCACCTTTCGGCGAGACATACGCGCGAGAAGGAATAATTTGTTGACTCTTCTAGGAATGCCCGCTCTCGGAACTTTAACAATAAACGACACCGTGCGCCTCTCTTGCAGTGTCAAAAAAAATGTTCAACTGTGTGTGAAATCTTATGGGACTTAACTGCTAAGGTCATCAGTCCCTAAGCTTACAAACTACTTAACCTAAATTATCCTAAGGACAAACACACACACCCATGCCCGAAGGAGGACTCGAACCTCCGCCGGGACCAGCCACACAGTCCTTGACTGTAGCGCCTCAGACCGCTCGGCTAATCCAGCGCGGCTGCAGTTCCTGCCACTGGAGTTGGTTGATCATCTCTGTGACACTTTATGCGATTAGTCTCCTGTTGGCTTTATACAGGATGTCCCAAGAGGAATGGTCAATATTCTTTGATGCGACAGGAACGTTCATTTGAAGCGAAAAGCTTCATATGGACACATACCCTGTTCCGAAAGGCTTCCGAGATGGGACATATTTAATGTGCGTTTGTTATGGGACTACAGGCACGCACGTATGTGTCTTACTCACGCAGTCATTTTGTTGCATTATTCTAGCCCAACGTACCGCGTTTCTGTAAACCCCTGTGTACGGCATGCCTTTCTGCCATTAAACTAGCCCGTTAAATGAGCAGTTGTCCATGGTGTATTGTGAGTGAAGTAGTGCGGAAGACTGAGACCGTATCAGAGACAAGCATCGGTTAATTGTGATTGCTACTCGCTGGCTATTCCGCGATGGTAGTGCTCCTGCTGCTGGAGGATACCGTCGGCGGTTTCCGACATGTCGAATTCGAGATTGTAGAGTGTTTACCACAGTTTTCAACACACTGCTTGGAACAGGTATTCTTCCAAGTTCGCACTTTTCTTCTGAAGATACAATTCAACCATGCAGGAACAACAAATGCAATGGTACAGCGTAGTCGCCGGCCGAAGCGGCCGTGCGGTTAAAGGCGCTGCAGTCTGGAACCGCAAGACCGCTACGGTCTCAGGTTCGAATCCTGCCTCGGGCATGGATGTTTGTGATGTCCTTAGGTTAGTTAGGTTTAACTAGTTCTAAGTTCTAGGCTAATGACCTCAGCAGTTGAGTCCCATAGTGCTCAGAGCCATTTTTTGGTACAGCGTAGTCCTACTACCAGCACATGGCGACGTTTACGACAATGCTTAGAGGTGAATACGTTAAAAATACGTATTTTTCAATTGATACTTTGAAAAACGTACATTGCAATATTTAGTAGCGCCACGTGGCCTCCGTACTCGGGTCATGGGGAGTAGTGTAAAACCGCGATTCATCGCCGAACACAATGCGACGCCTATAATTAGTAGTCAATGCTTCTGGGTCGCGGCACCTCTTCAAACGCAGCCTTTTGTGTTGTGGTGTTAACGACAGCCTACGCTTTGGACGGTAATTTCCTAGACCGACCAATGGTGCGGGATGAGACAGAGTGTTGCATCATTTGTTCGCGGATGGTAGGCGCCGATCTGAAGGTACTACGAAAAGTTTTGTGCGCAATATCGTGGTCCTGCCTTGTGGTGGTCAGACATGGTCGTCCCTAGTGTTGACGAACATGCCTGTCTTCACGTTCGTGCAGTCCATCATCGGGGCACTGTCACATCCGAATGCTCCACAAACATGGATATTGTAGATTCGACCAGCCCGACCAAATGGAGACCCATACTAAAGTCCATTTCAGACTGGATCAGGTGCTGATAACGTCGCCTCATACGGGTACGCGGCATTTCCGTGGCCTTCACAGTGATGACATCTGACGCTGTTCATGCCCTTCATATAGCTTACCATACCTGGTAACAACATAAAACAAACAGCACTAACGCATTCTGGTGCTCTTTTTACCTGCCACAAGGAATTGAAACTTTAATCACTTACATACCTCCCGATGGTGTCCACGCATGTGTAGGAAGTTTTAGACATCCGACTACGTCTCTTGGGTGCTGCACTTTTTTTTATCAGGTAGTGTAATGTAATGAGAGCCTTTGGCGAAGTATTTTACTTCGGTAAACGAGTTTCCTCTGACTTCTAGTGTGCTTCTCTACATATAAATCTACATATTTACTCAGCAAGCCACCTTGCGGTGTGTAACGGAGGGTACATTGTGTACCACTGTCAATTTCCCCGTTTGCTGTTCCAGTGCCGAATAATTCGCGGGAAAAATGATTGCCGGTAAGCATCTGTGTGGGCTCGAATCTCTCTATCTTCACGGTCTTTTCGCCAGATATACGTACCAGGAAGAAATAATTTGTTGACTCGAACGTACGCTCTCGGAACAATAACCCACACTGTGATGCACAACGCCTCTCTCGCAGTGTCTGCCACAGGATCATCTCTGTGGCACTTTAGTGCGTGCTAAATGACCCTGTAACGAAACGCATCCGCTTTCCTTTGTGCCTTGTGTATTTCCTCTATCAGTCCTATGTGGTTCGGAGCCCATACTGACAAGCAATATTCTACGAGAGTTTTGTAAGTTGCTTTCTTCGACGATGGCCTACATTTCCTGAGAATTCTTCCAATGAATGTCAGTCTGGCGTCTGTCTTATACGTGATTAATTTTATGTGGTGCAGGATACTCCTAGCTGTTTTATGGAAATGACTGCTTCCAGTGATTGTTATGCAATCGTGTAGTCGTACAAAAAGGGTCTCTCTCTCTATGTTTTCGCAATACGTTACATTTATTTGTGCTGAGGATCAATTGCCACCCCCTGCGTGAAGAGGCAATCCTCTTCAGATATTTCTGCGTTTCGCTACAGTTTTCCACTTTCGCCACCTCTCTGCATACAACAGCATCATCCTCGAAAACCCTATCTACAAAGTCATTTATATATATACTGTGAAAGGTAATGGTCCTATAACAATCCCCGGGTGGCACTTCCGAGGTTAAGTTTACGTCTGAAAAACTCTCTCCATTCAGAATGACATGCTGCGTTCTGTTTGCTAGAAAGTCTCCAATCCAGTCACAGACTTGGTCTGACGTTCTGTGGGCTCTTATTTTGTTCATTTGAAGGCAGTGTGGAACTGTAGCGAATGCCTTCCGGAAGTCAAGGAATACGACATCTACGTGGGCGTCTGTATCTATGGCTTTCTAGGTCTCGCGCACGATCAGAGCGGACAGGGTTTCACAGATCGTTACAGGGGAGATTTTCGGCATCCAGAAACATTCTCTGTTGCCGTCTCCTCTCCTAAACACGAACTGGCCAATTAGGAGAGTCTCGATTTGCTTTTTCTTTCTTATGTCTATTACTCTTGGCAGTAACTTGGTTGCATGAGGAATATAAAACTGAAATCAACTTTCTGTGCGGCATGCATGTATCTGGAATCTATGCTTATTGTGTCACGTGTCTCGGCCACCAAAATCACTTAGAACACAACATGCACTGCGATCACGAACCGGTGCTGTATTAGGTGGTGGTGGCAGTAGAGGCAGATAGTGTACGGCCAGCAGCGTGGGTTATCGCGATGTGACGGCTGTGACGCACGGCGGAGGCAGCTTCTGCCCGCGCTGCAGCAGCACAGCTGAGCCGCTCCGCTCCGTTCCGCTTTCTGGCGCGCGCCCCGCGCTGCGCTCACCGCCAGAGCCTCCGCGCATTCCTGGTACAACCTGGCTGTCTGGCTGGCTGGCTGACTAACGCCGCCGACGCAACAGACCGAGCCTGCCTCTGACGTAGGCCTCAGATTCTCGCAGCCCCGCGCCCTGACCGGCAAGTCTTCCGCCACCAACATCCCTGCTAACTCAGTTCACCAGAATGTTATTAAGACACAAAGGCATTGTAGGCTCCGGCGGCGAGTGGTCATTGATTTAAATCAATGAAGAAAGTGGAAAACCTGGCCGGACTGGGATTCGAACCCAGATCTCCTGCTTACTAGTGCTCTGACCACTGCGCCATCCGGACACAGTGGTCATCGCAACTGCACAGACTACCCTATCACGCCTTCCTTCAGACCCAAATTCTCTACTTACACCACACACCTCTGATGTATTGCCCCTACTTATCAGCCTCATAACTCATGGCATTTCGCCGATTCCTCTAAGAGTTCGAGACTGGTATGTATCTGCACCGAAAAGGTCATTGGCCGTCTCGCTTTAATTATATGTACTATGTGGTGTCTGTTCTTTCGGACATCTCCGTCTTTGACAAATAATAGCTCCAATTCATAAAAAACTTATTACTTTGCCTCATAACCGATTCCAGCTCTTATATTGAAGTCATTTTCTAGTGGAACCTGGAACTGACAACGTAAATAGATTCAAACATGTACACAATTATATAACTTATCATTATATAACTTATCATTATTTCAGTGTGTTCGTATATCCACACCATATGAGTTGTTTTTCTTCCACGAAGTCAATAATCGAACTTGGGAGATCCATTTTCCTACCTGATGACTACATTTCTCACCCTTTCTTGTCTGGGTATCCCTGCCGAACGTCTCCACAAATTCATCTCAGTTGCCATCAGTCTCTTCATTATTTGGGAGTTAACTGCCCGTAAACACTATTTCTGGTTCATACGTCATAATGCTTCCAACAACTGTTTTGCAGATTTGCTTTTTCTAATCTGCTGATACCATAAAATACCGTTCATTGCTTCTCCATAGAACTTTCCAGCATTTACCCATGCGTTAATTTCCTTCTCTTACTGACCATCTTGTGTGATTTTTACTTCTAGAGATTTGTACTCTTCAGTATGTTTAATCGTTCCTATCCCTTCTTCCTATGTCAAACCTTCATGTGTTCCTCTTATTAACATGTTGACCTGAAGACCCCATTTTTTTTATACTCCTCTATTAATTTCCTGGTGATATATTCAGTCTTCTACATCTTGTGCCAAACTTAGTTGGTCTTAAGCAAATCGCATTGAATGTATAGCACCATCCCATCATTTATTACATATTCTCTTTCAGTTTTCCAACTATTTCTCGCTGTGGAGTTAATAGTCTCCCATCTGGCGCCTCCCTAGGTGTCGGATAGACGAATGCTTGCCAGATGTGGTTGTTGGACGGGCGAAGTAAAATACCTGGGACGGACACAGACTAAGCAGCTCCTGCCCTTTAGTTCGATATTGGCTCTTCAACGGCCAAAGGAAGAGAACCTTGGACAAAAATTACCTAGTGCTCTATGTTGGGAGTTGATACGATGCGCCAATTCCCCACACACCGAAAAAAAAACGGAAGAAACAAAAAAGTTAAGACCAAAGAGAAAACTGCCGAATGTATTAAATAGAGAATCTCCTCCATGTCCGAACAACATCGCTTTGGTTAACTCCGGGACGCCTGAACAGTTCCCTTGTGGAGAGCTTTTCCTGGCACAAAGTAACAATGCGGACGCGATGAAACCGCGGTAGTAACCGTCTATGCATCGTCGAGCTACAGACAACACGAGCCGTGTACCTCTTTCCTGATGGAATGACTGGGGGCTGTCGGCCCCTCTTCGTCTAACTGGCGCTGCTCGTGCATGGTTGTTTACATCTTTGGGCGGATTTAGCGACATCTCTGAACAGTCAAAGGGACTATGTCTGTGATACAATATCCACAGTCGACGTCTATATTCAGGAGTTCTGGGAACCGGGGTGATGTGTGTATCTTGGGAAAAAGAGCGTTTCATGACTATAAAATTGTACATTTTGTTAAATTAAAAGTATTACCATGCTTTAGCATTAAAAATAATCATGTCTCTGACGTGTCAGAAATTTTAAATTAGATGCTTTAGAATGAAAAATTAAACGTGGTTGTTCAGATTTAATTAAATTCTAAAACAACTGCGCCGCCGCGTGGAGTAGTCACGCGGTCTGGGGCAGCTTGCCACGGTTCACGCGGCTCCACCCGTCGGAGGTTCGAGTCCTCCCTCGGGCATGGGTGTGTGTTGTCCTTAGTTAGATTAAGTAATGTGTAAGCCTAGGGACCGATGACCTCAGCAGTCTGGTCCCAAAAGAATTTACCACAAGTTTCCAAACAGCAACTGCACTGGTCGGAGTGTCCGGGGTTAGCCTAAAGTTACATCCTCTATCGAGAGCGGACAAAAGTTAGTAAGTAAGGAAGTACAGAGGCCGCTGGAGTGTCCTGGACACAAACTTGGTCTGCCTTCAAGATAACCACGTGTTTGCTAACACTTAAACGTAGGTAATACGCTGTAAATTTCCTTTAAAGGAAGCTGTCAATAACTGGACGACATATATCAAGTAAACTGTTGTTACATAGTGCGCACTGCTCGTTCAACGTCTTTCCCAATTCATGTTATGTAATTCTATCAGTACTGATTACATCAGCCGGCCGGAGTGGCCGTGCGGTTCTAGGCGCTACACTCTGGAACCAAGCGACCGCTACGGTCGCAGGTTCGAATCCTGCCTCGGGCATGGATGTGTGTGATGTCCTTAGGTTAGTTAGGTTTAATTAGTTCTAGGCGATTGATGACCTCAGAAGTTAAGTCGCATAGTGCTCAGAGCCATTTGAACCATTTTTTTTAATTACATCATTATGTTTAAAGTTTGCATTCACAATGTCAGTTTTAGATCCCCCTAGAATATAGCTTCAATATACACTACCTTACAAAGGAAGTGAAGCAGAAAGAAACATGGTCAGACTGAAATGTAACTTCGTAGACGTAAACACCGTCAGCGGGTATGTAAATGACTAGAGTTGCAATTGTATCACAGGTAGAGCGGCTGTTGGAGTCCATTAGCGTTGTGTTTAGTGCTGTTGCTAGACCCGATAAGGTACATAAATGACGCGAAAAGAGTCAGATGCTGAGTAGTCACTGTGAAGACGCCGCGGAGTCGTGTGAGACAGACTCATCAGCAGCTGACACTGTTTGAAAGGGACCTCGTTGTGTGTCTCCATTTAGCCGGCTGGTGGAATCGTGCAGTCTCCACATCTGTGACAGTTGTACAATGGGACTGCGTGGGACAGTGAGGGCAGGCATACTAGTCGTCAAGGCTCCGGTCACCCACGTTTCACTACCACAACGGAGGATCGCTGTGTTGTGCACCAAGCACTCCGTAACCACTTCACATTTGCACCTGTCACCCGGGAACAATTAATGCACTCCCTATAACATTCTATGTCATCCCGTACCGTCGCTAGGAGACAAGAAGCAGTCAGTGCCCGTAATCGCGTGCGCGCGCACACACACACACACACACACACACACACACACACACACACACACACACACACACACACACAGAGAGAGAGAGAGAGAGAGAGAGAGAGAGAGAGAGAGAGAGAGAGAGAGAGAAAATTGCCATCCCATTTGTAGGCTGCCCCCCGTAACACCATACGCAAACGACTGCGTTTACGGGAAACATAGACTGTTGATGAATGGTGTTGCATTGTGTTCAGCGATAAGTCGCGATTCTGTTGTACCCAGGATGACCACTGTCTGCGGGTATGGCAGCGACCTGGGGAGAGGTCCCATTCTTCCACTGTTATGGAGGGGCACAGCGGTGTTACTCCTGGGGTCAGGGCGTGGGGAGCCATGGGGTACGTCTTCAGGTCACGGTTTGTAATGATTTAGGGGACTGATGGCACAGCAGTACGTCACGGACACCTTGCGTCCTCATTTGTTACCACAAGACGATGTTCGTACTCTCGTGGCCACAGATCTGTCCCCGACAGAACGTGCGTGGGACCAGCTCGGACGTCAACTCCATCCCAGCGCCACTACGCGGGATATCAAGGGCCAGTTGAAAAAGTTGTGGGCCAGCTTGCCCCAGCAGAGGATAGAATGGGTGGCTGGCTGGCTACTGGTTATGGGAGGGGACCAAACAGCGAGGTTATCGATCCCATCGGATTAGGGATCATGGGGAGGAAGCCGGCCGTGCCCTTTCAAAGGAACCATCCCGGCATTTGCCTGAAACGATTTAGGGAAATCACGGAAAACCTAAATCAGGATGGCCGGACGCGAGATATATGCGAGATATATAGGCTCATATCGACAAGTTCTTTGTAACTTTGACTAGATTTTGTTCATCACGTACCATCTCAACCATTGAAGTTTCATTTCGTTTCCTTCTCCCCTTCCGGGAGCTTCACTTTTTTGGGAGGCAGTGTAAAAGGTGAAAACAATCCTGGAGTAAAATAAAGAAGTTTTTAGCTACTGTAGATGTTATTCATCAAATAATGGAAATATGTCAGAAATAGCAACACTACAGTGAGCAACATCGAAAATGCTGACTCAATAATAATAGTAATAACAATAGTAACGGAAGACCTCGGCGATGTGTATCGCTTTGAGAAGTGATCTCTCTCTCTCTCTCTCTCTCTCTCTCTCTCTCTCTCTAGCTTTTAAGTAACAGTAAAGCGAGGCAGCTATTAGCCGTAACTTTGATATCATTAAGGTACAGAAGCGGATAGCAGGGTGTCTTCTGTGCTTTTGGGCTTGGACGACTACTCGATTAAGTATTGGACTGACGCCTTTTAAAGTGTGTGGAAAATCCAGCCAGGCTATGGTGTTCCGTCCTACAATAGGTTGTCACCACAGCTGATTCAGCCCTTCAGTTACATATCGGATTAATTATTTGCAACCAATTCAACAGTAATGGTTACTCGTTACAATAATTCCCTTAAGAGGACAATCAGCTTAAATCAAGCGTATATCTTGCTAGTGATGCTGTTTGGAGTGGCGTTGCAGCACAAAGACACCTCAAGAAAAGAAGCTGCAATCGTCGCAAATCCAATTTTCCCGCTTCCTGCAGAGCAAGCTTATCAATATACACTACACACACGAACTAGCTAATGTTTAAGCGAACCGTTCAATGCACCAACTAAGAAAATCTCAAAGGTCACTCCCACTACAAGCCAAGAACTACCTCACTCGTCTGTATCGCAGTGCAGGACGCTTTTCGTAAAAGACCTACCTCCACACTCATCAGACGGTTTGAGGTAAAACAGAGCTAAAACTGTTACATGTACACTTCCGTTCGGATCACAGAACAAAATATTCCATACCATCCTATTAGACGGGTCAGTGACGCTTTATTACAAAGTACACTCCTGGAAATTGAAATAAGAACACCGTGAATTCATTGTCCCAGGAAGGGGAAACTTTATTGACACATTCCTGGGGTCAGATACATCACATGATCACACTGACAGAACCACAGGCACATAGACACAGGCAACAGAACATGCACAATGTCGGCACTAGTACAGTGTATATCCACCTTTCGCAGCAATGCAGGCTGCTATTCTCCCATGGAGACGATCGTAGAGATGCTGGATGTAGTCCTGTGGAACGGCTTGCCATGCCATTTCCACCTGGCGCCTCAGTTGGACCAGCGTTCGTGCTGGACGTGCAGACCGCGTGAGATGACGCTTCATCCAGTCCCAAACATGCTCAATGGGGGACAGATCCGGAGATCTTGCTGGCCAGGGTAGTTGACTTACACCTTCTAGAGCACGTTGGGTGGCACGGGATACATGCGGATGTGCATTGTCCTGTTGGAACAGCAAGTTCCCTTGCCGGTCTAGAAATGGTAGAACGATGGATTCGATGACGGTTTGGATGTACCGTGCACTATTCAGTGCCCCTCGACGACCACCAGTGGTGTACGGCCAGTGTAGGAGATCACTCCCCACACCATGATGCCGGGTGTTGGCCCTGTGTGCCTCGGTCGTATGCAGTCCTGATTGTGGCGCTCACCTGCACGGCGCCAAACACGCATACGACCATCATTGGCACCAAGGCAGAAGCGACTCTCATCGCTGAAGACGACACGTCTCCATTCGTCCCTCCATTCACGCCTGTCGCGACACCACTGGAGGCGGGCTGCACGATGTTGGGGCGTGAGCGGAAGACGGCCTAACGGTGTGCGGGACCGTAGCCCAGCTTCATGGAGACGGTTGCGAATGGTCCTCGCCGATACCCCAGGAGCAACAGTGTCCCTAATTTGCTGGGAAGTGGCGGTGCGGTCCCCTACGGCACTGCGTAGGATCCTACGGTCTTGGCGTGCATCCGTGCGTCGCTGCGGTCCGGTCCCAGGTCGACGGGCACGTGCACCTTCCGCCGACCACTGGCGACAACATCGATGTACTGTGGAGACCTCACGCCCCACGTGTTGAGCAATTCGGCGGTACATCCACCTGGCCTCCCGCATGCCCACTATACGCCCTCGCTCAAAGTCCGTCAACTGCACATACGGTTCACGTCCACGCTGTCGCGGCATGCTACCAGTGTTAAAGACTGCGATGGAGCTCCATATGCCACGGCAAACTGGCCGACACTGACGGCGGCGGTGCACAAATGCTGCGCAGCTAGCGCCATTCGACGGCCAACACCGCGGTTCCTGGTGTGTCCGCTGTGCCGTGCGTGTGATCATTGCTTGTACAGCCCTCTCGCAGTGTCCGGAGCAAGTATGGTGGGTCTGACACACCGGTGTCAATGTGTTCTTTTTTCCATTTCCAGGAGGTTATATTTCATACGAGAATTGAGGATGCGTGTGGTAGAAGTACAGCTGTCTTGCAAACGCGACGCAACATGTTATCTTGGACGGAGAATTATCAGTACAAGCAAAGGTAACTTCTGGGGCGGGGGGGGTATGGCATGCCAACGAGAGGGGGGGCTAGTCTTCGTGCCAATAGTTAACCACAAAGCTGATAATGTTATGGCGAATCTTGCCATTTCAAACATTACTACCGCTTGTGCCAAATTTTTATCCGGAGAAAACTAATCCAATAGCAGGCCACACTCTGAATACGATTTTAAGCAGGTGCCAATATCCGCAAGTCACAAGCAATATACAGCATATGTGGCTAACTATAAAACGTTTTCGTCACCTCATAAGCGATTCACAACCAGACTCACTGATAATGTGCAAATACATTGGCTGATACGTAGCAGCGGGACGCAAAATTGAACGATCGCAGTCCGCAGCTCGTGGTCGTGCGGTAGCGTTCTCGCTTCCCACGCCCGGGTTCCCTGGTTGGATTCCCGGCGGGGTCAGGGATTTTCTCTGCCTCGTGATGACTGGGTGTTGTGTGATGTCCTTATGCTAGTCAGGTTTAAGTAGTTCTAAGTTCTAGGGGACTGATGACCATAGATGTTAAGTCCCATAGTGCTCAGAGCCATTTGAACCATTTTTTTTTTTTTTTGAACGATCGCACAGGTTCATTATTTGCCAAGGAATTGAGTTACTCCGATTCACATACACTTTTCAGCCAGAACATTATCATCACCGACCCTCTATCAATATAAATCCATCCAGTCGATAACAGCGTTCCCGGCGAAGAATGACTGCTAGTCACACGCAGTGCTTGTAGTATCAGTGAGCGTGCTGTCCGCATATACAATGCAGAAGGCGCGCGATCTGAGTTTGACCGAGGGCGGATTTTGATGGACCGGAGGCTCGGCACGAGCATTTCGAAAACTGCACCGCTTGTCGGGTGTTCGAGGAGTGCTGTAGTGAGTGTCGTCTACACGTGGCGAAACCAAAGTGAAACCACGTCCAGATATCGGACGTCGTAGGCTGGGCAGATCGATAAAACAAAACAGGCGGCGAACTATGTTCAAACTAACATCAGATTTTAATGCTGCGTAGAGTACAAGTGTGCGTCAACACACAGTGCACCGAACACTCCTGATGATGGGTCTCCGCAGCCGACGATCCATGCATGAGCCAATGTTCACACCACGACATCGGCAACTACGATTGAAATGGGCACGTGACTATCAGTACTGGACCTTGTCGCAGTGGTTCAAATGGTTCAAATGGCTCTGAGCACTATGGGACTCAACTGCTGTGGTTATCAGTCCCCTAGAACTTAGAACTACTTAAACCTAACTAACCTAAGGACATCACACACTTCCATGCCCGAGGCAGGATTCGAACCTGCGACCGTAGCAGTCGCACGGTTCCTTGTCGCAGTGGCAGAGCGTTTCATGGTCTGATGAATCCCGATATCTTCTTCACCATGCCGATGGGAGAGCGCGATCAGTCGTCTTCCAGGGGATAAGCTCCGTGACACCTGTACTACGGCATGGAAACAAGCTGGCAGCAGCTCCATTACACTCGGGTGAATATTCACGTGGACATCCATGGGTCCAGTGGAGCTCGTGTAAGGCACCACGACGGCCAAGGCGTATCGTTCACTGAGTAGACCACGTACGACGATCATGTTTCCCGACGACAGTGGCATTTTTCAACAAGATAATGCGCCATGTCAGGCCAGGAGTGTGATGAAGTGGTTACGAGGAACACAGTGTCGAGTTCCAGTTGATGTGCTGCCCCCCTCAACTCGCCACATCTGAACCCGATCGAACACATCTAGGATGTGATTGAACGTGGCGTCAGACCTCATCGAATCCTCCCCGGAATGTAGAGGAATTAGGTGACTTGTGTGTGCAGATGTGATGCCAACTTCCTCCAACGACTTACCAAGGCCTCACTGGTTCCATTCCACGACTGGCCGCCGCTGCTATCCGTGCCAAAGGTGAAGGTGCCGGCTATAAGATAGGTGATCGTATTGTTCTGGCTCATCAGTGCACTCTGTCCAGCAGATAAAGGAAAAGTTTATGGAACAGTATTGTTACTGCAACCCGGTGGGTTACGACATCGAGAGCACACATTTCGATGAGGATGCCTGAGGCCATACTGGATGTCAGGAATTTTAAGGAAGAACGTGCTAAAGCTGATGTAGCGTTCTTCAGTCTATAAAGTAATTAATCACGTCCTGTGTGGTATCTAAAAACCTAAGCAGCTCGGCATTTCCTCATGTTTATTTAATGCTTCAATACAATGGTGAAAGGCTGTATATAACACAGGTTATTGCGAAATAAATGGTGAGTCCCACACGTGGTCTCGTGCAACAGGGTACGTATCTTTTAAGAACCTGTAGAATATTTGTCTACAAATTGATGGAATGACAAATAATATTTTTGTGCATTACCAATTGGCTGTGCAGACAATTGTACAGAGTCCATAGGAGCTAATTTTTATCAGTAACTGCAGCTCAAAAGGAGTATCTTCTTCACGAGAACCTCAGTCCAGTAAATGGGTTTTGTTTCTCTAGTTTTTTTTTCTTTTAATGGCATTTCGAGTTGCCCAAGCTAGCGTTTGGCCTTGATTTTCGAATAAATCTGCGCCTACGAGTTATGAAACCCGCAGAGCTGTTCTCTAGCCATCGTTGGACGCCCAGTGGGATTAGCTAAGGATTCTTCCAAATGACGGCAGTGTAAACAGAACTTTAAAACATTCTTCGCAGTACTTTTTTAAATAAAAATCGACCAAAATAATCTTATTGCAGCACATAAAACTCGTAAGTACGAGAGCAGCTCTGAGGCAGCTCATCAGCGAATGGATTTAACACTGAAATGTTCTCGTGTAATAGTTCTCGAGTGGGAGGCAAGACCTTCTTTTTATCACTGTATCTCTCTACGTAAAAGCAGTTGCTCGTAACCTCGCTTGTTTCTTTTGCACGAGCGAAGCTCAGGGCTTACCGCAGCACAATAGGGCTCCATAAATTTTACACTTGTTTAAAATGTCAACCGTAGTATGACACTAATGCGTGAAATGGTCGCTAATGTCAGTCTGTTTACACAACAGTACGTTACAACTTCAAATGTCTATTCCGCAAGTATTTAATGGTACAATTTTTCATGTCAGTTCGATCACTTTAATGTTTCTGTTGTTTTAACTGATAATTCATCTTCTCCCCTTTCTGTTTAGCTATTATTTGCTCCTGGTTTATTTTGGGGTTATTTTTCTCCACCCTTCCTCAACATTTTACTTCGATGGTTACTTTTTCTGCTTCGAAATAGAACGAATCTCTCTTGCAAGGCAATTTATTCTAGTTTTCTTATCATGTGTGTTCGCTAATTACTATCTTTTACTTAACACCTCCATTTCACAAATTTTATCACGCGCGGCCGCAGTCTCTAATGTACGGGTAGAAATTTCCATCGTTACCTTTTTTATCTACAGAGGGCAGATGGTCTCATAATGTCTGCTATCACGACGTTGTTTAGCGTTATATTCCAAACCTCTGTGCATTGTATGACTGACGGTGTGTGAAACGCTCAGATGAAATCTTAGGTTCGATGCTACCCCTTCCCCGAATGATGGAATTTGAACGACTGGGTTTTGAGCCTGAAATGTTACACCACCCCTCTTGCTATTCTTATTGATATCACAGACACATCACGTATTTCACACTACGCAACAGGAAATAGCTGATGATTGCGAATGAAACAATAGAAGCTTCTGTTATTTGGGTGACGGATCACTTACGGGACATTCGAAATTTCGATATCGTTCGGTACATATACATTCACACCACCACGTTTTTCTCACTTTACTCGCCCCCTTCATTAGTTGTTCACTTCTTTTTCTCTCCAGTCTGCTGATTACTGACTCACCTGACGGAATACGTTGTTTTTCCGTGACTCGTACATCACGGTAAGGCCTGTGAGTTAGTGGCTGACGCTTTCCGGTCGCGTTTCCCGGAAACTCTTTGAAACTCGTCAGCCTACGCTGAAGCCAGAAGTACCTGGCTTGCAACAGCTGAGAGCAGCGGTGGTAGCCGTGTTGGGTCTAGGACATCTATACGTCTCATGTGTGCGTTTGCGTTCTTGTCCGTCGAAAGCAACATGTAGTTGACGGTGCTACATCAGTATGAAGGAGCTGATGTACTGATTTTCTTAGTATGAAAAAACCATCTGACATACAACACGTAAAAAGCGAAACTAATCCCACGGTTGTCACCATTCACGCACTGCGACTGCATTAATAAAATACCACGAAGATTGCAGCCATAAACTGTAATCTGTTATTTATCTAAATTCGCTAGCAGATTAAAACTTTGTGCCTATCCGGGACTCGAGAAAAACTCTTGCCTACCGTCTACGATCTCTTACCTAATTCCATCATCTTTCGTCTCTAATCACATCGACATCGACGGGACGTTAAAATTTAATCTTCCTTCCTTACATCCATCATGTTTTGGGCGTGCATCCTATTTTGAGCTATCGAACTACGACTCACTCTAATAGTTTCGCTTCTGCCAGGATTAGTCTCTGATGATTCTGTTTCGCACAGTTTTAATCTAACAGGAAGTTTTATAGAAGCGCAAAATGCTCTGCGAAGTGAAACATGTAATATATATATTATTTATCATTTAGTTATAACTATCGAATCACTTACTTTCAAACACATCCACAACTAAAAAAATCGCTTCAGCAGTTTTTTTTCTCCGTTTTTGACGCTAATAAGTGTCATATTCCTCGAGAAAACACTAGTGGCAGCTCTTGAGTAATGCATACAATCTAAATGTTCATTTAAGGTTAGCTGTTATTGAGCCAATTTTTCTAAGTGGATTGATAAATACGTTCATGTTGATATGGGTGACACGCGGTTTTGATTGATTGCCAACGTTGGTTAAGTAAGGCACAGAGAAAACTCAATGGTGACTGTAGTTCAGGACTGAACCAGAAGCACTCAGAAAACTTATAAGACTGGTTAAATCGGGCAGACTCGCCTCTCACCAAAGGAATCTTTCTAACAGTGAAATAACAGCAACAAAATGAAAAGTAAATTGAAGGTGGAGAGGGGAAGAAAGGAAAGGAAAGCGGAGGGATCATTGCTGTGAGCCGCAGTGGGACATTACGCGGAATCGGCAGCGACAAGTGAAAATGTGTACCGAACCGGCGACCTCCGGGACACAGTGTTACCGCACCTGCACGGACTCTCTCTGCTCGCCTCATGGTCGATCCACATTCCCATAATGTCCCAGTGCAGCTGACAGCAAAAATCCCTCCCCTTTCCTTTCCTCTCTTCGCCTCTGCAACTTCAATTTACATACAACCTATAAGAGCTGCGGAAAATGAAAGTAAATCAGGATAATGTCGTAGAATAGTAGATTAAGTCTACTTTCGGCAAAGACAGTTTACACTACACTACACGACACAGGTTTGGAAGAACCTAGAAGCGAACAGACTCACATATAGACGAAACAGGTGTTCTTCAATGAAAGGAAACACTGGCGACAAAAATTGTACTAGGACTGAGAGTGAATTTTCTGAAACAATACGGTTGGGAGCACAGCAGGTCGTTGCAGTGATATGTGGATTGTGGAAACAGCAAGCAAGGCTCGTGCAGTAACGCGCGCTTGTGCGATGTGTTTGACTGGAGGTATCGATTACCAGATTATACACCCCTGTTCTGGAGTTAATTACAAACCTCCTCGCCGTGTCTCTCGGGGAGAGGAGATATTCACTGTTCGCGGTGATCTGACCGTCGTGTGCAGACTTCTAAGTTCATCGGCCACCTGGTGCTGATCGAGAGTAGCTATGTGCCGCGGTTGTGTTACATCCTGTTCCTTCTGTCATCAAGACATACACCCATTCATCAGAATCACTAACACGGGATAGTCCCACCTAAGACACTGGATCTGGAAATCGCTGAAGTACTGGTAATTAGAAAACGCGTGCAGAAGACTTCGAGTGACACGAGTTGTTCACGGAGACTGTACACTTAGCTGTAATTGTCGTGTAGATGCATACTAAATACGATTTCTCCGTTCTTAAGGCAAGGGACACCAGCTCGGCAGGTACCCTTTTCGCTGTCCCGACGTAGGTTGTCAGTCGTTTCGTAAATAACGTCATTGTCAGAATGTATCTTCAGAAAATCATCGTCTGGCTTCTTCCCCTTCCATTGTTCAACTTCTAACGCTCTTTTTGTCGACGTATTTTTAATTTTTATCACATTATACAGGTAATGTAAGGAATGAAGAGACAACAGGCAGTATAAACAATGAAAGAAGGAACGATTAAAATTATTCTGGGTATTCTGTCGCGTCATTGTATAAAATACTTTAATTATAAACTTAAAACAAATGTTTTGACAGTATTACAGCGACATTCCTCAGGGCAAGACTGGTTGTGGTGGAGGAAAGGTGACTGTTTACTGCAGAAGATCGGTGTCAATACGTCATATTTGGAAACTTTATTGGCCCTAGAATATAACGCGCCAGTCATGACGGAAGGGGGAGAATAGGAAAGAAGCTGTTGGTGGGCTAGCCGGCTTGTCACTGATTGGCAAAAGCCTGCAAATCAGCGCGTGGCTTCTGGTAGGCACGTTTTCTTCCTGGTGTGCGCAGACAGTTTCCTTGCTGCTGTTTGTTTAGGCTGTCGCGTCCGTGACCGGTGAGGCTTCTGCCCCGCGACCGCTCGCGGCCCGTTGGACTGGTATAACTGGCAGCCAGGACCCTGGAAGTTTGTAGCCGTCATCTCTATTGACATTGTCAGGCTCCTTAATAATTTCAGTCGTCTCTCGAATTTCGCGTAGCCACGTCCACGACACTTTAGCCAGCACACGGGCTTCCTGGAACAAGACAGGCCGTCCACAATCACGTTGGTGTTCCGCTATCGCCGATTTATTCTGCTGTGCTAATCGCACATTTCATATCCAGCTGCTCGCGTGCTGATTTGTTTCCCTGTCTCCCCTGTGTAGGCAGCTCCGTAGTAGCTACGTAGTCCATATACTCCTTCAGCGTTTAGTTTGTGGACTTTATCCTTGGTGGAACGTATGATGTTGTGGATCCTGTGGCCGCTGCGGAAAGTCAGTTTGAAATCTCGTCTGCGGGGGCATTGCCTAGCCGTTCACTGGCCCTTTCACATATGGTAAGTGCACTAGCGGAAGCTTCTCTTCCTTGCTCTCTTCTCTTTTTTGAATTCGGTTGGCCTCGGTCATCTTTTTTCGAACGTTGTTGTCGTAACTGTTGGCGCAAAACGTGTGGCGTGGCTCCCTAAATTCTTCTTTGATGTTAGTGTTACTTATGAAGTAGGTACGGGCAGTCAGCGTGTACAGAATTGAATACTTCTGAGACGAGTCATGATGGCTCTCCGGGTGCAGGTGTCGATTTCTGTGGGTTGGCTTCCGGTGTACTTTGTGCCCCAGGGGTTCTACTGGTTGGGACAAATAAAAGTGCCTGGGGGATAGATTTCCAGGGCACAAAGAAACACAGCAAAGGAAAGGAGAATATAACCTGACAACAATAGATGTTGGCACTTTTGGACTCTGATAAGAAAGTTGTTGAAGGCGGATCGAAGCTGGACTGCTGGAATTGCTGCATCCTCATCCAAATTTTTTTCTGCAGTTCTTGAAGACTATGAGGGTTGTTGCGATAGGCCTTAGACTTGAGGGCTCCCCGCACAAAATAATCGCATACTAATAGATTGGCTGACCTGGGTGGCCAGCTAGGGTCGAGACCAGACTGATCTACGTTAACAACTCTGTCGGGCGCGAATATTGTGTAAATGTGCTCCAAGGTGCGGCCGGATGTATGGGCAGCTGCTCTATCATGTATGCATACATTCACGTACAATCGTATCCACTCATCCGGTCCACTTGTATCTGCCCCACCCTGTATATATCCCCAAGTCCAGAAATTAACACACCATTGTTTTCGGTTTCGTGGCTGAACTGTATTATTCTTATGCAATGAAATATCAGTTAAACAAGTCTTTCAGGGACCTCCCTACTAAGGAGAAGGGCAGGTAACATACCTTGGACTAGTTCCGCCAATGGATGAAGCTACTCATTAAAAAAATCACGAAAATATGGAAACAGAATGATGTAGAAGATATGTCGATATGTAAAGACGGGGGGTATAAGATCGATTGCATTATAAGTACGCCGGACAAAACTTTTTTTTTTTTTTTTTTTTTGGTCATCAGTCTACTGACTGGTTTGATGCGGCCCGCCACGAATTCCTTCCCTGTGCTAACCTCTTCATCTCAGAGTAGCACTTGCAACCTACGTCCTCAATTATTTGCTTGACGTATTCCAATCTCTGTCTTCCTCTACAGTTTTTGCCCTCTACAGCTCCCTCTAGTACCATGGAAGTCATTCCCTCATGTCTTAGCAGATGCCCTATCGTCCTGTCCCTTCTCCTTATCAGTGTTTTCCACATATCCCTTTCCTCTCCGATTCTGCGTAGAACCTCCTCATTCCTTACCTTATCAGTCCACCTAATTTTCAACATTCGTCTATAACACCACATCTCAAATGCTTCGATTCTCTTCTGTTCCGGTTTTCCCACAGTCCATGTTTCACTACCATACAGTGCTGTACTCCAGACGTACATCCTTGGAAATTTCTTCCTCAAATTAAGGCCGGTATTTGATATTAGTAGACTTCTCTTGGCCAGAAATGCCTTTTTTGCCATAGCGAGTCTGCTTTTGATGTCCTCCTTGCTCCGTCCGTCATTGGTTATTTTACTGCCTAGGTAGCAGAATTCCTTAACTTCATTGACTTCGTGACCATCAATCCTGATGTTAAGTTTCTCGCTGTTCTCATTTCTACTACTTCTCATTACCTTCGTCTTTCTCCGATTTACTCTCAAACCATACTGTGTACTCATTAGACTGTTCATTCCGATCAGCAGATCATTTAATTCTTCTTCACTTTCACTCAGGATAGCAATGTCATCAGCGAATCGTATCATTGGTATCCTTTCACCTTGTATTTTAATTCCACTCCTGAACCTTTCTTTTATTTCCATCATTGCTTCCTCGATGTACAGATTGAAGAGTAGGGGCGAAAGGCTACACCCTTGTCTTACACCCTTCTTAATACGAGCACTTCGTTCTTCATCGTCCACTCTTATTATTCCCTCTTGGTTGTTGTACATATTGTACATGACCCGTCTCTCCCTATAGCTTTTTCCAGAATCTCGAACAGCTTGCACCATTTTATATTGTCGAACGCTTTTTCCAGGTCGACAAATCCTATGAAAGTGTCTTGATTTTTCTTTAGCCTTGCTTCCATTATTAGCCGTAACGTCAGAATTGCCTCTCTCGTCCCTTTACTTTTCCTAAAGCCAAACTGATTGTCACCTAGCGCATTCTCAATTTTCTTTTTCATTCTTCTGTATATTATTCTTGTAAGCAGCTTCGATGCATGAGGTGTTAAGCTGATTGTGCGATAATTCTCGCACTTGTCAGCTCTCACCGTCTTCGGAATTGTGTGGATGATGCTTTTCCGAAAGTCAGATGGTATGTCGCCAGACTCACATATTCTACACACCAACGTGAATAGTCGTTTTGTTGCCACTTCCCCCAATGATTTTAGAAATTCTGATGGAATGTTATCTATCCCCTCTGCCTTATTTGACCGTAAGTCCTCCGAAGCTCTTTTAAATTCCGATTCTAATACTGGATCCCCTATCTCTTCTAAATCGACTCCTGTTTCTTCTTCTATCACATCAGACAAATCTTCACCCTCATAGAGGCTTTCAATGTATTCTTTCCACCTATCTGCTCTCTCCTCTGCATTTAACAGTGGAATTCCCGTTGCACTCTTAATGTTACCACCGTTGCTTTTAATGTCACCAAAGGTTGTTTTGACTTTCTTGTATGCTGAGTCTGTCCTTCCGGCAATCATATCTTTTTCGATGTCTTCACATTTTTCCTGCAGCCATTTCGTCTTAGCTTCCCTGCACTTCCTATTTATTTCATTCCTCAGCGACTTGTATTTCTGTATTCCTGATTTTCCCGGAACATGTTTGTACTTCCTCCTTTCATCAATCAACTGAAGTATTCTTCGCAGCTACCTTCTTTGTACCTATGTTTTCCTTCCCAAGTTCTGTGATGGCCCTTTTTAGAGATGTCCATTCCTCTTCAACTGTACTGCCTACTGCGCTATTCCTTATAGCGATCCCATTTAAAGTACACATTGGCCGCTTTGGAGCGCTGTAGATGGCTTGTAACTAGAGACCATGCAGCCGTCTGACCCTGCATCGCTCACGTAAGTCGTGTTCGGGAAGTGGCTTGTACGTTCCATTGTACGGAATCGCTGCACAAAGATGTGTCGACGCGCGTAAGAATGGCAGAAATGTGCTATTGTGTTTAGATGTGCACATCGCGTCATCGTGAAGCAAGTTGGCTGATTTTATGTACCACCGAGGATTTTTAACGTGTCTACATGCAGAGGCGTATCACTCGCATCCATGCAACACAGTGGGAGAACAGAGGACGTAAAAAGATCCTAACTGTCAAGGACTGAAGATACGCCGGTTTCAGTCGCGACAGGAGTTGCTACTTTCAGTGAATCTAGGCCCTCCCAACCAAATCGGAGTGAACATTGCGAAGGAACAGTGGTACATTTACTTGTAGGTCTTCATCGAACAAACAACGCTGTTCAACGTTTCACTATTTTGGTTCTTTTCGAATGAAAAGCATCGATGAAAGCATCGACAGTCCAATGAGGCGTTTAACCCTCAATGTTTGGAAGGTATAGTTAAGGCCGGATGTGGTTGTGTGATGTCTCGGGGTTGTTTCGTTGCATGAGTTCGCCCTACTCAGTGTAGTTCCGGTGAACACGAACTAGGAGCCTTCGTTCAGTATTCTCAATGGCGACGCGTTGACCTTTCCTCAATGTCTTCGTGGTAAGTACACTGTGAACACTCGCGTCTAGACGACGACAATCCTGGTCACCATGCTGCACGAATGTGTTCCTGGTCTGACGAGCAGTCAGATACCTCGTCGCACCTGTGATGGATCGTTAAATCACACGATTCCACAAAAAATGTCTGCGACCATTTGGAAAAGCAGATGAAATGTGGTTACTAACATCCCCACAGTTTGATAGCTCTACGGGATCTTATCATCAATGAGCGTCTTCAGCTGGATGTGACACAGCTGAAGAGACTTGTGGTCTCTGTTTCTCGCCTAATTATCATCAAGGGTGTAGGCGGTGTTAACAGTATTAGCTTGAAGTCTCCTACGGTTACTAATGATTTTTCTCCGTGTGCTTATCAGCAGATAGGAGCGAGGGTACGGAGGACTGGGAAGTAATGCTGCCACCGAAGACCGCCCGCCGCAGCCGGCTCTGTAAGCAGCCGCGCAGTGCCCCAACGCGGACGCGCGTGTCCCGCCGCCACTATCGGCACGGCAGTGGGATGGCGACCCCGTTCCGCCGTGTCGCGGCCCGGGACGTTGCCCTTTCGCTGTAGGCGCGCCAAGTGCGCGAATTTCACTCTTTATTTGCGCACGTCCCGGCGGCGCGCCATGCTAATTGGGAAAGCTGGAAGGCCCTCCAGTATGTGCCTGCCACTGTACTGCACAGCGTTGTCGCTTATGCACAGGCGCCTCATTCTGCAACGTACACGTGCGGCAATATATGTTTTTTTTAAATTTCATTTCAAATGTCGTCGGGTAATGACCCACATAAATAAGTAAAAAAATTTCGAAACAGGAGGTAGGATTAAACTGTAGCAATTTTTTGTATAGGACATGAACACAACGAAATTTTTAAATTACTATTTGTACGCTTTGTTTAGTGACTGTAAAGACATTAAACATTCATTCAGAGTTAAATTTTTCCCTAAACTAACACGTTAAGAAACCAATCAAGTGAGGAATACGAACTTAAAATATCATTAAAGATATTTTTACAAAAGGTAGTGAATTTGTAAATACATTTGCCAGCCTGATAGTTCAAAGAAATTAGAATTCATCGGAGTGAGAACTAATTATTTAAATAAGTCAAATTTATACACTACGTTTTTAAAACTGACTAAAACGTGGACAATAATTTCTCCTAGCCCCATAGAGATACCCTTACAAGTTTGTGATAGGTATAAATATACCTCTAAGATTTTATACGAAAAAAGTGGGGCGCGTGCAGTACATTACTATGCATGACTATTTCACCTCCTTACTACTATCTATTGCATGCGTTCGTCCCACGTTTGTCGTTTTAAATCTTACAAGTATATTCACACTTATTGAAAATTCGTAGTCACAAATTTGTAGTTCTATCTGTATGGGATTATGCGTCTCTATGGGCCTAGGAGAAATTATCTTATACTTTTCGGTTCTTTTCGGAAAGGTGTTAAACTATAAACTGATTTTTTTAAATAACTACTTTACGCCCTTCAGTCTTCGTGTGTGAAATTTTCAGTCGATTTCAAACATGTTGATGAGTTTACAAGCGAGATATTTGATAAACTTCCTGTTTATTTCAGTTTCTCTTTATCTCAGTCAACCATTATATTGCTTCCTCCTAAGTATATCTCGCGTATAGACCGGAAGGTAAAAATAGAGAGATTCGAGCCACACACGAGAAAAGAGGGCTAGTTCCACTCCCATCCAGTTCGGAGATATGTTAAAAATTTCAAGTCTCTAGCCCATTTGGAAGTTAGTTTAAACCTGAGTTCCAAAATTTGTACCAAACAGACCTAATAAAAAGTGTTAAAATTAATAATTTTTAGTTCTTCGTACAGTGTTTCAACCCTTTATTTTTTATTTTTGACACACTCCAGTAAAGAAAAATGCAGGAAGCCATCTGTGGTGTCACCGCCAGACACCACACTTGCTAGGTGGTAGCCTTTAAATCGGCCGCGGTCCATTAGTATACGTCGGACCCGCGTGTCGCCACTGTCAGTGATCGCAGACCGAGCGCCGCCACACGGCAGGTCTAGAGAGACTTACTAGCACTCGCCCCAGTTGTACAGCCGACGTTCATAGGAATGGTTCACTGACAATCACGCTCTCATTTGCCGAGACGATAGTTAGCATAGCCTTCAGCTACGTCAATTGCTACGACCGAGCAAGGCGCCATTACCAGTTAATATTGAAATTATACTTTTGTATCGTCAAGAGCGATGTACACCAATTATGGATTAAAGTTAAGTATTACATCATCTACGTACTTTATTTGCAATTCTCAAGACATTGTCCTGTTCCAGACCTCACGCCAGTCTGCGTGTAATTAAACGCGTGCATTTCGGCCTCCTCTAGCAACACGGTGTTGGCTCTTCTGCCAACACTTCACCATCTTCAACTGCGCAGTAATCACAGTTCAGCAACATTGGTTTCTGAAGGTAGTATACCTTATGTTTGTAATTTCTACAAACCCTGGCTTCTTGTGGCTGAACCCGGGAAGTATCATTCTGACAGCAACTCAGGTTCACAAAATGCTTCAAGTAAAATATTCCACACTTCCGCCTCTGTTGGGTAACGGAGCGATGGTAATTACGTTTGTAACATGTAGCAACAGTGCCAAAACTGAGAGGAAAAACGAAACGTCCAACATTCACTAGTCACGCTGTACACTCCGCGCCTCTTTTTCCACTCACGATCAGGCTCATGATTCAGTACTGGAACACTAGTCTGTTGCTACAAACTAAAATATTATAAGAGTTCCAGTGATTTATTACTGTTATTTTAACCAACAAAAGCTGAAGATCGAATACATTACTTCACATGTTTATTTATTTATTTTTTTCATGTCAGCAGTATCGTATACTTCTGCACTTGTGTTTCTGGTCCTCCCTGTTCATTACTACAAATTCTCATTGATTGACGGGAATACAGAATCAACCGTCAGTGCTAAAACGGGGTTTTATCTCCTGTTGGACCGGTTGAAACTGGATTTCCGTTTCTTTTAAGCGAAGTCTGTTTTTAACTTCTCAGACTGTGGTTGCATCACAGCAACCGTATGTTCGGTCGTGCTAGATATGTCACCTAAAGAGAATAACCGGAAAATTACTTGTAGGTGCCAGTGTCTGAGCAGCGAAGTGCACGCGCCAAGTTAAGGTATATTACTTGTGGAGAAATTAGAAACCCGTCGTAGTGAAGAGTAACAGAAACAGCAGATATCTACAGTGTACAGACCTCCCGTATGTGTCGATTATGCAGTTCTGCCAGGAAACTGTGTCTGCCCCTATGCTGTGGCAACGGGTAACATAGATCACGCGAAGGGCACAAGACGCGAGGTGAAAGCTGTTTAACGGGCAACGAGCACACGCCGTATGCAAAGAATCAAGAAAGCTGGTGGTTTTTACACGTCTTTAACAAGTCTTTGACTGTGATGTCCCAGCGACGACGGAGTAAAACCACAGGAATATATCAACTAGTCCAAGGTTATTGTGCTGCCGTCGTTGTCATGCATCGAAACGGGGCGAACGACAGTGAAAGCTATGGTAAATGGCAATGGATTTTCTCTAGGTATTCACGAAACGGTTTCATTCCAGCAGTGAAAAGCATCTCGAATACACAAGCGTAACTAACACAGGAGACAACCGCATTCATGCACGAATCTCAGCGCTTACTGCAGCACAATGGTGCTCCATAAATTTTTATCCTTGTTTAAAATGTCAAGCGGAGAATGGCATTAACGCCTTATCCCATTCTGTAGAAGCAACAGTACGCTAAGGTTCAACTGTCTGTATTTGATGGGACAGTTCTACATTTAGTTCGATCACAACGACCTTTCCATTCGCCCTGTGCCCTGTGGGGTTAGATGTTTTTTTCCGTGATTTATTTTTTCATCTTATTAGACACTGGAATTCGTCATTTACTTGTTCTAACATCGAAAGTGTAGGAAACGCTTTCCCCAGGCAATTTATTCCAGTATTATTTTACATATTATCATCATCATCATCACCATCATTAGTGGCAGCAGCAGCACCGCCAGTATTAGTTTCATTAGCTCATAGTCAGTAATATTTACTCTCACTGTCTCTGTAGACACTCAAATCATTTTAATTCTATTTTTCATATTAAAATTATTTATGAAGTAACTATGATGTAAAAGAGGTACTGTATGTGTAAATCCGTGGTCCGATGTAAGATAGGGCCTGATGGTCCTGACCAGATCAGGTTAAATAAATGAGTAATATATATTTTCGAATGAACTTACACCCATTGAGACAAATAAGTTAAATGTCGCAAAAACTATAGAAAAAAGAAGCTAAAAGAACAGATATGTTTTGTGCATTGCAGTTTTTTTTTCCCGCATCTCGTGGTCGTGTGGTAGCGTTCTCGCTTCCCGCGCCCGGGTTCCCTGGTTCGATTCCCGGCGGGGTCAGGGATTTTCTCTGCCTCGTGATGGCTGGGTGTTGTGTGATGTCCTTAGGTTAGTTAGGTTTAAGTAGTTCTAAGTTCTAGGGGACTGATGACCATAGATGTTAAGTCCCATAGTGCTCAGAGCCATTTTGCAGTTTTTTATCACAAACGCAAGGCATTGTGGGCCATCCATTGCGAAGCTTAGTTGGTGAGGTCATGGACATCTTGTAACGCACCCCTGAAAGTATCGGGGCAACCCAGGCCCAACTGGCCGACTGTTTGCTCTTCAGAAAAGGGGCTTTTTCAAGTTCCTTATTAAGTCAGGCGTTCGCTGCAGGCACCACGGTTTGAGAGAATCCTGTTGACGTCGCAGCGCTGTCTTCTGGGAAAAGAAAAACCAGATACCATCAAACTTGTATCTGTAACGATATGGAAGTTCGTGATATGCTGATCTTGTCAAAGTGATGTCCAGTGATCATTTATGTTGAATCCGTTGAGTTTTTGGCGTCTGCTACAAGTGGGTGTCGTGACTTGTCTCAGTTGCTGCCGTGTAAGGAAACTAGCATCGGCATGAATGCGAAGGGATGGGTTGTTACTACATTTTTCAGCCGTGACTTGAGGGCTGCCAGTCGCCTACTTAGGGACGGTGAGATATTACTCAGTAATGGTAGCCATTGGAGCGGAGTTGTTGTTCTAATACTTCAGGTAACGGTTGGCATTTACCGGTTTAGCTGTGTGTCGACAAGTTTAATATGGCAGCTATTGATCCAGACACGATCACAGCTCTCTACGGCTTTGTGTACGACGGCTATTTTGCTAATTCTTAAAGTTTCGGCGATAGCACCCTTCAACGTACTGGCTAGCTTCTGAATCAGATCAGTTCCAGTTTTGATTTTTTGGTGATAATTCTTCAGGTAGTGTTTGAAGGTGAATAAAGCTGCTCGCGTCCATAACAGAATGTGCCCACTATTTAACGCTAAGTGAGCAGCGATAACCAACCTCCAAATTGTCTTTTAATCCTCTAGTGAACATACCGCGATGAGAACAAAGAAAACGAAAGTCTGCAACGGTTCTTCTCAGTACCATTTGGCAAATGGTTTCAACATCAGAATGTGCCAGATTAACACAGAAGGCATGAGCCGTAGCAAAACTATTGTAACTATATATGACGGTAGTATCTGTTCCTGAAAGAACAGTTACCGTTGATGACCATGCAGCTTTGCTAGAATGAAATTATAATTAAATGGACACCCTCGCTGCAAACAGGCGTTTATATACTTCATTGGGTACATGTTGAAAATGCGTGCCCCGACTGGGACTCGAACCCGGGATCTCCTGCTTACATGGCGGACGCTCTATCCATCTGAGCCACCGAGGACACAGAGGAGAGTGCGCCTGCGGGGACTTATCCCTTGCACGCTCCCCGTGAGACCCACATTCTCAACATGTCCACATGTGCGCCTAATAGTGGTGCGGACATGTTGTGTTTGCAGCGAAGGTGTCCATTTAATTATCATTTCAAAACTATTGTTTTGAGTTTTACGGTACGCCTTCCATAATAACTTTCTTTCACTTTACACCCCACTATTCTTTTTGCATCTTATCACACGCAGGTGACATCGTTATCAATAGAAAGACTTTTCCTTCCTTATATTTGCACCGGAAAAAGGTTAGATGTTGTCGAAAAACTTTTGATCGGCACTTTTCCGTCAGTGTTTTGAAATGCATTCCAAACCTGTTCTTGTCTCTCATAGGCTGAGGCTTTGTGAAAGTATTGCTGGTTGTCAGTTCTTTAGATGGGCTACAGAATGGGCGTCTCACTGGTACTTCCACCGGTCTGTCGTTGCATCACAATCGAGCCCGCATTTCGTTTTCGTAACTAAACTCAAAATCAACATTGGAAAGAGCCTATCAGAGACCATTTTCGACATGTTGGCTATCTGCTTCCCACCTGCCTATAAATCGAATGAAGCGTTGTTGTCAAATGTATGGTTATTGAATTGTTTTTATTTATGCCGTAAGAAACGAAGTCAAAAGTGCGTACCTGACGTTCTCACAAAACCTCCTTGTCTCAAATAACACCGTGCTCTATAAATGTAGTAAACTAGATGAATGGATTACTATCATCAATAATGCTACATGATTTCCCACTTAAAGGCTGTTGAGATGTCCAGAACAATGGCGAATAATCACGGGAGCAGAAATTGTATTGCAGTCTTTCTTAGCACATCATCGACATTCTAATAACTAATATTTTTCTGTTACCGAGATTAGATTTGGCAACCGTAAGTTCTGTTGTGTGCGTAAATGGTACTGGTTAATGAGTAACGTTCATACATTCATATTCGTTGAACCGTATGGACAGGAAAATACGTTACGCCAAATGCCGCTTATATTTATTAAACCTCTTTGAAATCGTTTTACCCCTCGGTGCAGTTTGAATTCGTTTCACAGCTGGCAGTCCATCTACAATTCTTCTGAATATCTGGCTGGACAACAGTAAGTACAAGCTCTCAGTACGTGGGTAGTCAGCAGTCTGAGGGGGAAGTATATTGTTTAACAGAATATTAACTGACTGCGTACTCAAGAATGCCTTGAGAAAACATTTGGAGCACAGTTTCTGGTGGCGATAAACGTGATTCGGTCGTTTCCAACTGTACGAAAATCAAGTTGCACAACAGTAACTGAATTGCATCTGTTGAAACGGTGAACGCAAAACTTCTTTCTTTGCTTTTAGACTGAAGCGGAAAGAAACTGATATAGGCATGCGTATTCAAATACAGAGAGATGTAAACAGGCAGAATAAGGCGCTGCGGTCGGTAACGCCTATACAGGGTGTTACAAAAAGGTACGGCCAAACTTTCAGGAAACATTCCTCACACACAAATAAAGAAAAGATGTTATGTGGACATGTGTCCGGAAACGCTTAATTTCCATGTTAGAGCTCATTTTAGTTTCGTTCTTCCACCTACGCTCAATGGGGCACGTTATCATGATTTCATAAGGGATACTCTACCAGTGCTGCTAGAACACGTGCCTTTACAAGTACGACACAACATGTGGTTCATGCACGATCGAGCTCCTGCACATTTCAGTCGAAGTGTTCGTACGCTTCTCAACAACAGGTTCGGTGACCGATGGATTGGTAGAGGCGGACCAATTCCATGGCCTCCACGCTCTCCTGACCTCAACCCTCTTGACTTTCATTTATGGGGGCATTTGAAAGCTCTTGTCTACGCAACCCCGGTACCAAATGTAGAGACTCTTCGTGCTCGTATTGTAAACGGCTGTGATACAATACGCCATTCTCCAGGGCTGCATCAGCTCATCAGGGATTCAATGCGATGGAGGGTGGATGCATGTATCCTCGCTAACGGAGGACATTTTGAACATTTCCTATAACAAAGTGTTTGAAGTCACGCTGGTACGTTCTGTTGCTGTGTGTTTCCATTCCATGATTAATGTGATTTGAAGAGAAGTAATAAAATGAGCTCTAACATGGAAAGTAAGCGTTTCCGGACACATGTCCGCATAACATATTTTCTTTCATTGTGTCTGAGGAATGTTTCCTGAAAGTTTGGCCGTACGTTTTTGTAACACCCTGTATAAGGCAAGTGTGTGGCGCTGTTGTTAGATCGGTTAATGCTGCTTCAATGGCAACGTTTCACGGTTATACCGTGAATATCAATAATCCGGCAAAACATCAAATCTCCGATATCGCTGCGGCCGGAAAAAGATCCTGCAAGAACGAGACCAATGACGGCTGAAGGGAATCGTTCAACATGACAGAAGTGCAACCCTTCCGCAAATTGCTGCAGGTTTCAGTGCTGGGCCATCAAAAAATGTCAGCGTGGAAACATTCAACGAAATGTCATCAATATGGGCTTTCGGAGCCGAAGGCCCACTCGTGTACTCTTGATGTGCACGACACAAAGCTTTATGCCTCACTGAGCCTGTCAACACCGACATTGGACAGTTGATGACTGGAGACCTGTTGCCTGGTCGGACGAGTCTCGTTTCAAATTGTATCGAGCGGGTTGACGTGTACGGGTATGGAGACAACCTCATGAATCCATGGACCCTGCATGACAGGAGGGGACTGCACAAGATGGTGGAGGCTCTGTAATGGTGTGCGGTGTGTGCAATTGGAGTGATATGGGACCATTGATACGTCTGGATACGACTCTGACAGGTGACACGTACTAAGCATCCTGTCTGATCGCCTGCATCCATTCATGCCCATTGTGCATTCCGACGGAATTGGACAATTCCCGGAGGACAATGCAACATCCCTTACGTCCAGAATTGCTACAGAGTGGCTCCAGGAATTCTTTTCTGAGTTTAAACACTTGCCACTGGCCACCAAACTCCCCAGACATGTACATTATTGAGCATATCTGGGATCCATTGCAACGTGTTGTTCAGAAGCGATCTCCACCCCCCTCACACTCTTAAGAATTGATGGACAGCCGTGCAGGATTCATGTTGCCAATCCCCTCCAGCACTACTTCAGACATTAGTCGAGTCGATGCCACGTCATGTTGCGGCACTCCTGCGTGCTCGCGGGGGCCCTACACGATATTGGGCAGGTGTACCAGATTCTTTGGCTCGTCAGTGTATAATGTCGTGTCGCCTCTATGTGGATGGGGTTGTGATCGAGGGATAGTGCGACCTAAAATAAAATGCAAGTTTCTGTGTTCATTCAAGAAGACAAAATGAATGAATCTTTCTGAAAGAATGGAATGTTTTACAGCTAATTAGTCTCTTACAATTTTTAATTTATTTTTACTTTGTTGTTAGATTTGATCTTAACATCAGAGTTCAAGTAATACCAGTGTTCAGTCAAGTTAACGACGGGGCGACGTCTGGCGAGCTAGCACCTGTCATTGGCTGGACGCCAGAAGGTAGTCGGCTGATGACGGGCGCTTCTCTGTTTGGAGAGAAAATGAGGATTGCGCCGAGTATCTGCCTCTGGGCGGCTGCTTACTGGCTGCCGGCTCGCTGCCTTTCTCTTTCAGAGCCGCTCCGCGGAAAAGTGGAGCGCCGCGGGTCTCCCTGACCCTGCTGCGCTGTGCCGCGCCGCGCTGAGGTAACCCTAACCGGCTGCGGCCGCGGACAATTGGCTGCCGCGTGCGCCCGCGCAGTGCGCCGGCCGCCCAGCTTTTCGCAGCAACCACTCCTTCAAGGCTGCTGCTAAGTCGATGACCAAAAACTCCGCAGCGTACTGTCCAGTCGTCCTGCTTAAAACTGTTGATTGAGGATTGCAAATGACTGCGCGTCGCTGCAGACAACTCTCGGTGTCTTGACAAATCTCCCTACTTTTTGACGCTTATTAAAATAGTTAGAAATCGGGTGTTGCCCCAGTCTTTATTTATTCCAATTCTCTGTTTTCTCACCCCTGTCTCTGTCCACCAACTCCTCTCCCCTCTCTCCATTCATCCTCCTTGTCTCTGTCCACCTCACCCTCCCCATCTCTCTCTGTCCGTCTCTTTCCCCCTCTATCCGTCCATCTGCTCATCCCTCTGTCCACCTTCTCCTCTCCCCTCCTATTACTCCGTCATTCCCCCCCATCCCCAACCTGCGAGCGTAGCGGTCACGCGGTTAAAGACTGAAGCGCCTAGAAACGCACGGCCACAAGGGCCGGCGTGAGTATGTCGCACACATATAATACTTATTGTCTGCTCTTTTACTCTATACGACTCCAGAGATGCTAAATTTATTTGCAGTAATCAGCCGTGTGGCTTGATCTTAGGTTCAGAAACACTGACAATATCATTGGCTCGCTGTATTGCTCATTCTCGTGACCTGGATGACACTCTGAATAGCATAAACAACAGACAAATTGCAAAATGGTTCCAATGGCTCAAATCACTATGGGACTTAGCATCTGAGGTCATCAGTCCCCTATAAGTAGAACTACCTAAACGTAACTAACCTAAGGACATGACACACATCCATGTCCGAGGCAGGATTCGAACCTCCGACCGCAGCAGCAGCGCGGTTCCGGACTGAAGTGCTTAGAACCGCTCGGACAAATTGCACTTCATACTTTTAAAAGTACTTCAAATAAACTAAACACGGGAAATAAATACAAAGAGGCCACCTTCGAAGATTTTTACGTCACCTCTTGTCATCCACACATGCTTCCCTAGTCATACTGCGGAATCTTACTGCCACAGTATATCTGTACAAATAATAAGTCATGTGCGAAACATATTTGGTAGTAGTAATGATATTTTTATGTGTCTGTTTGCTTAACACTTGGTCCATGGCTTTTTTATCTGTGTAAATTCTTTTGTTAATCATTTTATATGGTTTTATAAGGTTTAATGCATACTCGCACTTCAACTGTTGCAGTTTATATGTACGCTACCGCTCCCACTGTGTATATAGGCGTGTTCAATGCCCTTTATGTCACGTCAGCAGAATGTTTGTTGAATTTCGTTGCACACACTGTACTATGTACGAGTTGTTTGACAGTTAATTGTTTCTCATCTCAGAAACTATATATTTTTAGCGGTGTCACTCTATTTTACTGATTCTGTAGCAAAGGCTTGTTGTAGCTCTCAAGCTCAACTTTTTTACATTTGTTTTAACAAATTCGTTTTACTCCTGCTGTTCAGTCTTTGTACATTTGTTTCTAAAACACTTGCTTCATGTATGTATTTTCTGCTAATCCTTTGTGGGACACTCCCGTCCGATTCTTATTTTGATGTTGGCTTGCCAATGATTTGAGTCTGTTTCACTTCCGAATATCACAGTTCAAACTGTCGAAACCGGTAAAGTGAACCTAATAAAGCGTTTCTTGTGCACCCGACGACTGACTTTGTTGATATATTCCGCAGCTGCTGAACTACAGCAATGAAAAGAAGAATATATGGTTGAAACTGCTCTTGGTATTGCAGAGCTACGCCTTTTCATTCCCACCCCTAAGGACTGTAGGTGGTTCTTAACTCCACAATGCTTCTTTCAAAACACTAAGTAAAATTCCCCGATTTTTTAAACGATGGAACTGCCCTGTATAAAAGAGCTACAGCTTCCGATTACAAACGAATAAACGTGATAAATATTTGACGTTAAACATGCAAGCGAGAAAAAGTTTAGAACAGGTTTGAAATTATATTTAAACTTTGTCGGAAATCGCTAAATGCTCTCATCAGCAAACAGTGCATCAGTACAGTCTGGCTAGTCTCCTCCTTCCCCTTCTCTACGTACATTTCGCTCCTACCCCTCCCCCCTCACTATCCATCTCCTCCCTCTCTCTGACATTGAGCCTTGTTTATTGTTACTGCAAGTTCACACTCCATAACAGTATTCTGGTCATACGGCGATAAACCATAAGCACAACTATCTTGGTTTCTGTGAAAACCTACTGCGAAGAAGAAAACATCTGCGCCCCATTTTAAGAAAATCTAGTTATCCATGCATCTCAATGTTTATGAAAAAACATGGCTCTGAGCACTATGGGACTTAACATCTATGGTCATCAGTCCCCTAGAACTTAGAACTACTTAAACCTAACTAACCTAAGGACTTCACACAACACCCTGCCATCACGAGGCAGAGAAAATCCCTGACCCCGCCGGGAATCGAACCCGGGAACCCGGGCGTGGGAAGCGAGAACGCTACCGCACGACCACGAGATGCGGGCGCAGAATGTTTGTGACATACCTTCTGAATTAAGTGTCGTACAATGGTATAACTTTGCAGGTAGATTTAGTATTATATGTGAAAACCGTCTCCGAAATAGAGATAACAGTAAAGAAGTAATAAATTGAAACACCATGCCTGATGCGACAGTCTCGCTGCATTACCAGCAAAAATGTTGTAAATGATAAACTTCTTTTATTTCATCATTTCGAGGGGACTGTCAGCGAGAAAAACTATCGTAAGGATTCGAAATTTTGTGTAAAGTTTGTTGGAAGTCGCTAAGTGCTCTCACTTTGAAATACTGGATGAATATAAGAGTGATGAATATGGTTTGGATATTCGCGCACGGTACGTAACGCTTCTCTTTAACCCTCAATCCGCACCCCTTTGAGACGTACGTGTTTCTTAACCCCACAGCACTTCTTTTCATATAGCAAGTGATAAGTGTGTCAAGTTTGGTTGAAATTGATTCAGTGGTTTATGAGATATCGAACAAACATACATTTTTAACAAGACACAAAGGAATTAAAGACATTAGCTACCAGCGGCCATTGATTTATATCAATGGGGCAAGTTGAAAATTTGTCCTGCACCGGGATTCGCCTGATGACTGGGCAGATGCCCTGCCACTATGCCACCTGGACAGAGTGCTCAGCACAACCGCAAGGCTTACGCTAGCACGCCTTCCATCAGACCCAAATTCTCAACTTACACCACACACTAATGATGTAGTGCTCTGCTCATTAGCCCCACTACTCATGGCATCTCGCCGATTTCCATGTGTTCGACCTTGGTGTACTTCATCTACATCTACGTGGATACTCTGAAAATCACCTGGCAGAGGGTTCATCGAACCACCTTCACAATTCTGACTTCTGCACTGAAGCCATCATTGCTGTAATTATATACGTGGTGTCTGTTCCTTAGCACACGTCAGGCACTCTACCAAATAGCCATGCTGCTTTTCGAAGGAAAACCATTTTAGTTTAGAATATTGCAAATAGTCGATTTTCTCGAGCATTTTTGAGAGTTGCATCTAACTGCTTTAGGAGAGGTATATTCCAATCTTGAACTTCGAGTACCGTAAATATAAAAAAAATTACAAAATCCGATTGTTGTGTGGTCCCCTTGACAGCCAAGACCCTCGACAGTTCCAACCCAGAACACGCAGACCCAAAATGCTACATATGTCGATTTAGACGACAAATACTGCAAACATTTGTCGCTGAGAGTGCTCGATAACCAAGCAGCAATGAGTTCGCTTATCTGCCATGTTTACCAATAGTGGCCATCCGGTACACACTGCAGCAGAACCATTCGTATGTTGATATTCGTAGCAAATCTTGCAAGCGTTTGCAGATAAGAAAGGCGCGATGGATTAGTTACGTGAGCGTACTTATCTGGTTTGTAAGACAGCGCGGATACATTCAGTACTAAGGCACGTCAGGTTTGGGGACAGAGATCGAAGTCGCCTGGAAGCTAGAATGTTGCAGCATGCATGTAATCTGTAAATATTCAGCATGTGTCAATCAGAGTATGTAGAACCAGTGTCCTATATTTAACTGCTTGGAAAAATCTTTAGTACTGGGAAACTGAAAATATGAAATCCTGGCGTTCTGATTTTTCCAACAGTATGTAATGGTATATTAGTATGCAACTGGTCAGTCAGTCACAACCACATTGATCCTTGCTGAGCGCTGTATTTAATTTGTGAATTGAGATATGTACTCGAATGCAACAACAGCAATTAAAAATGGGGATTCAGATTTATCAACATAAATTACTCTCATCGTGATTACGTCTATTAGAACAAGGATTGACAGCTGTCATATTATTTCAGTTAAATGGATTAACAGAAAGCCAGTATGGGTGTACACAAGTGTTAATAAAAGTGTTCACATCCTTCAAAAATAGAAAAATGAAAGTGATCTTAAAATGAAATAACGTTTGACCAACTTCGCAGGGTCCCTTTCTATAGGTACACTAAATCTATACACTTTTGAGACGAACTGTCGCAAACTGGCAAGCTCTATAATTCATATTACCAAGCGATTCCCATACAATGTAGGCGAAGGCCGTTGCAGTTGTGATGGCAGCAGAATGGATTGCGTACTGTCTCCAGCAATCTCAGAAACGCACAGGTCACACGCTCTGCAACATCCACAGTAGAAGCCTTGAGGCTTCCACCAATGCACTGTAGCTCTCTTTTCTGACTACACTACTAGTCCCTGTAGCTCTGCCAACTCGGAAACTTGCTTAACATCGTTGTTCCAGCTACCTCCTTCGTAGCTGCTCAGTACAGTTATCACATCTCATTGAATTTTCATTTCAGTGTTATTCCATTAAATGTAACATATTTTCCTCACAAATTTTCCCACTTCTGCCAAAATTCCGAGACTCAGCTATCAGGCTCATAAACTTCTACAGTTTTCATTTCTCAGCGATGTTCGTTCCGTACCCACACCTGGACGGTCCCCTTGCGATGACAGTGACAACTATGTAGAACCTCCTGGGTGCAGTTCCTTCCTGACAAGCAACGCCACATTTTTAAACTTATTTCCCGAGCTTAAAAATGAGCTCTTCGTATCGTTGAGGTATGCAAGAAATGTTCTTCGTGTTTATCTGGGTCTACATCTGTACTCAGTAAGCTGCTTTAGAGTATGTAGTAATGGGTACTTCGAAGTACAGAAGTTTCGTTGCCCCAGATCCCTCGAGATCTAGTCACGAATGGTGTTGGTAAACCTCCGTATGGACTCGAAATCTATAATTTTAAATTTTTTTGTGGTTGTAGTTGAGAACTTGTTCGTGGACTCTTCTAGGAACGTAGGTCATCGATATTTTCATAGTAAACCTTATCGTGATGCGTGGCCTTTCTCTTGTAACGTCTGTCACTCAAGTTCGATTAACAATTCTGCTATGCCTTCGAACTTATAAACTAACCCGCGACGAAACATTCTGCACGCCTTTGAATATTCTTTTCCTACTTTTTCTGCTACCCAGTAAGGATCACAGATTGAGCAGCTGTAATAAAGTATCAGTTGAAAGACTCCTTCGTGAGCTACCTCCTTCGTGACTGTACTTCTGCTTTTCCTACGTTTAGTTTCATGTGGTCGTTGCATTTTTAATTATTCTGTACGCTTACTCCCTTCCCCCAACCTTGCCGTTGGTGGGGAGGCTTGCGTGCCTCAGCGATACAGATGGCCGTACCGTAGGTGCAACCACAACGGAGGGGTATCTGTTGAGAGGCCAGACAAACATGTGGTTCCTGAAGAGGGGCAGCAGCCTTTTCAGTAGTTGCAGGGGCAACAGTCTGGATGATTGATCTGGCCTTGTAACATTAACCAAAACGGCCTTGCTGTGCTGGTACTGCGAACGGCTGAAAGCAAGGGGAAACTACAGCCGTAATTTTTCCCGAGGACATGCAGCTTTACTGTATGATTAAATGATGATGGCGTCCTCTTGGGTAAAATATTCCGGAGGTAAAATAGTCCCCCATTCGAATCTCCGGGCGGGGACTACTCAAGAGGACGTCGTTATCAGGAGAAAGAAAACTGGCATTCTATGGATCGGAGCGTGGAATTTCAGATCCCTTAATCGGGCAGGTAGGTTAGAAAATTTAAAAAGGGAAATGGATAGGTTAAAGTTAGATATAGTGGGAATTAGTGAAGTTCGGTGGCAGGAGGAACAAGACTTTTGGTCAAGTGATTACAGGGTTATAAATACAAAATCAAATAGGGGTAATGCAGGAGTAGGTTTAATAATGAAAAAAAAATAGGAGTGCGGGTTAGCTACTACAAACAGCATAGTGAACGCATTATTGTGGCCAAGATAGACACAAAGCCCATGCCTACTACAGTAGTACAAGTTTATATGCCAACTAGCTCTGCAGATGATGAAGAAATTGATGAAATGTATGACGAGATAAAAGAAATTATTCAGGTAGTGAAGGGAGACGAAAATTTAATAGTCATGGGTGACTGGAATTCGTCAGTAGGAAAAGGGAGAGAAGGAAACATAGTAGGTGAATATGGATTGGGGGGAAGGAATGAAAGAGGAAGCCGCCTTGTAGAATTTTGCACAGAGCATAACTTAATCATAGCTAACACTTGGTTCAAGAATCATAAAAGAAGGTTGTATACCTGGAAGAATCCTGGAGATACTTATAGGTATCAGATAGATTATATAATGGTAAGACAGAGATTTAGGAACCAGGTTTTAAATTGTAAGACATTTCCAGGGGCAGAGGTGGATTCTGACCACAATCTATTAGTTATGAACTGCAGATTGAAACTGAAGAAACTGCAAAAAGGTGGGAATTTAAGGAGATGGGACCTGGATAAACTGAAAGAACCAGAGGTTGTAGAGAGTTTCAGGGAGAGCATAAGGGAACAACTGACAGGAATGGGGGAAAGAAATACAGTAGAAGAAGAATGGGTAGCTCTGAGGGATGAAGTAGTGAAGGCAGCAGAGGATCAAGTAGGTAAAAAGACGAGGGCTAACAGAAATCCTTGGGTAACAGAAGAAATATTTAATTGATGAAAGGAGAAAATATAAAAATGCAGTAAATGAAGCAGGCAAAAAGGAATACAAACGTCTCAAAAATGAGATCGACAGGAAGTGCAAAATGGCTAAGCAGGGATGGCTAGAGGACAAATGTAAGGATGTAGAGGCTTGTCTCACTAGGGGTAAGATAGATACTGCCTACAGGAAAATTAAAGAGACCTTTGGAGGGAAGAGAACCACTTGTATGAATATCAAGAGCTCAGATGGCAACCCAGTTCTAAGCAAAGAAGGGAAGGCAGAAAGGTGGAAGGAGTATATAGAGGGTTTATACAAGGGCGATGTACTTGAGGACAATATTATGGAAATGGAAGTGGATGCAGATGGAGATGAAATGGGAGATTAGATACTGCGTGAAGAGTTTGACAGAGCACTGAAGGACCTGAGTCGAAACAAGGCCCCGGGAGTAGACAACATTCCATTAGAACTACTGATGGCCTTGGGAGAGCCAGTCATGACAAAACTCTACCATCTGGTGAGCAAGATGTATGAGACAGGCGAAATACCCACAGACTTCAAGAAGAATATAATAATTCCAATCCCAAAGAAAGCAGGTGTTGACAGATGTGAAAATTACCGAACTATCAGTTTAATAAGTCACAGCTGCAAAATACTAACGCGAATTCTTTACAGACGAATGGAAAAACTGGTAGAAGCGGACCTCGGGGAAGATCAGTTTGGATTCCGTAGAAATGTTGGAACACGTGAGGCAATACTAACCTTACGACTTATCTTAGAAGAAAGATTAAGAAAAGGCAAACCTACGTTTCTAGCATTTGTAGACTTAGAGAAAGCTTTTGACAACGTTAACTGGAATACTCTCTTTCAAATTCTGAAGGTGGCAGGGGTAAAATACAGGGAGCGAAAGGCTATTTACAATTTGTACAGAAACCAGATGGCAGTTATAAGAGTCGAGGGGCATGAAAGGGAAGCAGTGGTTGGGAAAGGAGTGAGACAGGGTTGTAGCCTCTCCCCGATGTTATTCAATCTGTATATTGAGCAAGCAGTAAAGGAAACAAAAGAAAAATTCGGAGTAGGTATTAAAATTCATGGAGAAGAAGTAAAAACTTTGAGGTTCGCCGATGACATTGTAATTCTGTCAGAGACAGCAAAGGACTTGGAAGAGCAGTTGAACGGAATGGACAGTGTCTTGAAAGGAGGATATAAGGTGAACATCAACAAAAGCAAAACGAGGATAATGGAATGTAGTCGAATTAAATCGAGTGATGCTGAGGGGATTAGATTAGGAAATGAGACACTTAAAGTAGTAAAGGAGTTTTGCTATTTAGGAAGTAAAATAACTGACGATGGTCGAAGTAGAGAGGATATAAAATGTAGACTGGCAATGGCAAGGAAATCGTTTCTGAAGAAGAGAAATTTGTTAACATCGAGTATAGATTTAAGTGTCAGGAAGTCGTTTCTGAAAGTATTTGTATGGAGTGTAGCCATGTATGGAAGTGAAACATGGACGATAACCAGTTTGGACAAGAAGAGAATAGAAGCTTTCGAAATGTGGTGCTACAGAAGAATGCTGAAGATAAGGTGGGTAGATCACGTAACTAATGAGGAGGTATTGAATAGGATTGGGGAGAAGAGAAGTTTGTGGCACAACTTGACTAGAAGAAGGGATCGGTTGGTAGGACATATTTTGAGGCATCAAGGGATCACAAATTTAGCATTGGAGGGCAGCGTGGAGGGTAAAAATCGTAGGGGGAGACCAAGAGATGAATACACTAAGCAGATTCAGAAGGATGTAGGTTGCAGTAGGTACTGGGAGATGAAGAAGCTTGCACAGGATAGAGTAGCATGGAGAGCTAAGAAAAGATAAAGATAAAGGACCAGGCAGCTCGCCTTTTTCACCAATTAGACGAAGATCTGGGAAATGTCCGCTAACTTGCGAATGTAGGCCAGGCCCTACCACGAGATTGGCAGAAGGCGCCTCGAGCCATTATTGCACCCCAACGGGAACATCAAAGATGTTACATGTAAATAGTTACTATCAGTCACTCGTATCACTCGTACGACTACCTAATCAACACCCTCAAAGGACTCAAGGATCCACAGAGAGCCCAAGTCCCTTTGCAAGCGAATACGCAATAAAGTGAAACTATTTCTCACAACTTGCCATCCCAGAAGAAAAAATCGCCAAAGGCGATCACTCTTTGAACTCCAACACGCCACAAAAGAAAAGGCTCAGAAAGTTCTACACGTTTCAACAAAAATTTTTGATCCTTTTCCCAATAACATAAAATGTCTGATAGGTAGTAAAGCGAGTTTTAAGTCTAATTTAAAATAATTTCTTGTGGAGAACTTCTATTTCATACGAATTTTTATCTACTAAGAGAATACTAGTTTTAAATATAGTTGTGTGAATATAATTGGAAAATAATTTAGGACAGCGTGTCATTGATGACCTTGTAAATGACCGTCATGTAGCCAATCACTGAAATTAATTACGTGCGGCTACCCTGTAAAGTGAGTCGTTCTAATTAACTAACTAGCTAATTGACGTCAGCTATTGAATCGTCTTCAGCTGTACCGTCAGTTCAACAGACACAGGCAGCAGCAGCAGCAGCAGCGGCGCACAGCGGAGCCGAGAACCAAAGCAGAGTCGTTCAGCGTCGTCGCGCCACGGATCCCATGGTCGCCCAGAGCGAGAAGCGAGCGCTGTGACGTCGCTAATTGCGGCTCACCGTTAGCCCGGTCCTCTCCTCTCCTCTCTCTCCCCCTCCTCCTGCCACGCAGGCTGCGACGTCACGCTGCTACCTTTGCACACCACTTCGCGGCGCTGTCACTGCGCTCACATGGGCTCCCAACTCCGGTTTTCTGTAAACCGATTGTAACACAGCATTTCTTGGTCGCACTTGTGTGCTCCTTCTGTTCGCTATTGTGGACACTACAGCGGGTGCCCAGTATCTCGGGGATGGGGGTTTTCGCTGGCCTTGTAGCTGATAGTCTCATTTTCACGTAATCCTTCTACATGAGTTGTCGCGAACGTCTAACAGGCTGGCTCAAGCGTTCGTGAGTTTCCAAAGACGGCAGGCGTTTTCCAGTGCCTGTCAGGAAGATACCTCTGGGAGGATTCCTGGCAGAAAGCAGCACTTTGCAGAGTAGTGCTGTCAATGGGAGTAGGAAATGGCTGACCTAGATACCTGCATTCGACTGCAGGAGCCGATTGGCTGAAAGATAATTTCACGGTGCTGCTTGGAACTCGCAAATTCGGTAAGTCAGCTGGCGCCGTCGAGTGGTGTAAGAGGGACGCCGTGTGTACTCTGAGGTGGCAGGCTCCTCCAGTATATATTTCCGTGTAAGTCTGCTGAAGTGTGCTTCCGAAGTAAGTGGTACTGCGTGATAACCCACGTTATTTTACAACTATGGAAACCCTGCACGAATCGAAAGTGGTCTCCGTGCACGCACGTAGTATTCCGATAAATCATATCGCTGTTTCCTCAGCGAGGATCGCGGTTAAGTGATGCTGTACGTGCTCGTTATCAAGGCGCCTCATACCACATCACAACACCAGGAGTTATTTGGATGGTGATGAACAGTGAATGAGACGGACATGCCAATTTTTACTGAATCGTGTAAACTATATTTGTTTTGTTAAGTGTGGCGTTTTTGTGTCTTTTTAGCAACTGTCTTTGAACTACACTCGTGTTTGTGATTTGTGACGATTATCCTCGGATGCCGTCAGGGACCAGCTAAAGGCGCTACATGAACTGCTAGCGGTGTACATTTTCCAGTTTTCCAATCCACTGACCAAATCTCATAACCTTTCTGAAAGTACATAGCTCTAGCGCTTTTAATTATTGAATCTGCAGTAGTGAGGAGCTTAACCGTATCTCGAGGGACAAAGTAAGGTTGGCGAGCCTTATTCGGGTAGATTTAGAGCAGCGCAGAGGATTACTCTGGGTCGACCAATAAACTTTTACATGTAATTGCTCTGAGCAATATATCACGGCACTGGACTGTGTGGATTCTCGCCACAGAAGTGGGTGGGACTTCGAGTGACATCACTGAAGCTCCTAATACGGATCTAAGGAATTTCTAACAATTGCTCAACAGCGCTTTTCGCTGGTCATGTGAGCTATACAGTATCGACTCCAGAAATACGAGTTTGAGCATTAATTGGGCTGGCAGGTCGCTGTTTGCATTTCAGAATGTTATTTTTATGCGAAATGAAGGAGAAGAAGTGCTGGATTGATCATTTCCTTCATACAACTAAGCAGCTAACTTTTAAATGCAACGAGACGCATAAATGCTGATATATTTGCTGAAATTTCAAAATTTAACTCCTATGTAGCAATACTGTATCCAGTGGAGCTGACAAATTTGTGAAGTTCCATGTCCATTCTCTCTTTTCTTTCAGTGGAAAAGCCTCGCAAATCTAGGGTGTAACGGGTATAAGTGCAGATAGTTTTTATGTGGTTTCTTAATATTTACACACACCTGTGTGTTGGTTGTTTTAACCCTGCGTCTAACAGTCTCCCCACAAACACGTCACAAACTTTACAGTCTGGTGTTTTCTGCACGGTCGTAACTACATCACTAAATAGACTACGCTTGTCAGTGTAGACTAACCGTTTTTCGTTCACACGTCCACGCTTCAGCACTTGACCTGCTGACAGGGGGAAAATAAGAATTAATGATTTGCTCTCTCCACATATACTTGGAGGTAGTTCCAAATCTAAGAACATACGACACAAAATAGTTGTAATTATTTGTCTGCAAATGGCGTAAATACTGATGTAATGTTGTTCAGTGCACCGTCCTCGGTCGCCATCAGAAGAATTTGCAAATGGTTCAAATGGCTCTGAGCACTATGGGACTCAACTGCTGAGGTCATTAGTCCCCTAGAACTTAGAACTAGTTAAACCTAGCTAACCTAAGGACGTCACAAACATCCATGCCCGAGGCAGGATTCGAAACTGCGACCGTAGCGGTCTTGCGGTTCCAGACTGCAGCGCCTTTAACCGCACGGCCACTTCGGCCGGCAAGAATTTGCACTTATACTCGTTACACTCTGTATGATTAATGGGGTGGTGACAAAATATTCTCCAGATCTGCACACAGAACTAGGCGAATATCTTTACTCACTGCAAGATATTGTAACAATTCAAAGTCTCTAAAATATTGGTTTACAATAATGTTATGCTACTGATCGCTTCACAGTTTTTCCCCCATAACGAGACTGTCATAGGTGGACGTAATTAGCAGTTCAGCACACATTTGTGATCGTGAATAATTTTCTCTGCGCCACACAAGCAGCTACTGTCAATTGCAGAGAGACTAACACACAAACCAGATTGTAAAATTGCAGAATATTACCTGTATACTCTCTTTCGTAGCATTCATCCTGTCGTATGGAGTCAACTGCTTTCTTTGACAATTTTTTTTATAGTATTATTTCCACATCCTCTCGCACCACAGGCACCAGTCGACAATTAACGGAAGGTACGAAAGTCGTGCGAGGCATTTGTATGTGAATCGTGTACAATTGGTTCTTTGTGTTATAGCATTTGCGCATCGTATTTTCTGAGACTGCTAGTCCAGAATTTGCCTAAACTAGCGTCGAAAACCACCTAAAACCACACTGACACTGGTCGATCGTCCACAACAGCGATCGTTAATCCGCTCGGGTCTGGTTCGGTCCGGGGTCTCGTTCACGTGACAATCTCGCAAGACAGCACGCTGCGCGTGAAGCTGCACGAACTGTTTTGCATAACCTGGTCACTATGTGAATAAAATATTTAATTAATGAGGAGCTATTGCTTCATGGTGTCTATTTTTTCTACTTTTCCATTAATGTATCTCCTGGGTTTACAGCGCCTGTTACTTTGCAAAGCAAGCAAGTGGTCTCCGAGTGCGGCTTGAATGAAATAGATGTGAACTAGAGTTTATAAAACTAAGGTTAAGATGCTGCTGCTGCTTCTAGGTAATGCCTTGGACACTGATGCGGTGCGCCGCTGCCTCGTTTCGCTCTCCCCAGCTTCCTTTCCCCGCCCAGAGGAGTAGGCATTTGTTAGAGCCGCGTGCTTCTGATACCCATCGCCATCGGCATGCCGTTGTCTGCCTTGCCTTGTTTACTTGCTGGACTCTCGAAGCAGCGGTGCTGGCTCGTTATGCAGCGTTCTCATTCCACCGCAGGAATGTTACGACAGCCCACGACGAACGTTTCTGGGTGTACACTGCACACAACATTTCCGTGTAGCAACACTCTGTTCCATCGTACGTATTGTTTTCCTCAAAACGCGCATCTCGACCGAGTTTCCGTTATTCAGTCATACAGAGATGGTTCAAATGGCTCTGAGCACTATGGGTCTTAACTTCTGAGGTCATCAGTCCCCTAGAACTTAGAACTACTTAAACCTAACTAACCTTAGAACATTATACACATCCATGCCCGAGGCAGGATTCGAACCTGCGACCGAGTCATACGCAGAATTCGTCTTTGTGTGTATTTATAATTCTTAGAGTATCTTCCACAAGATTTCGGGATTGCAGCCGGATCTCATCGACTTCGGTGAGATCCGGCTGCAATCCCGAAATCTTGTGGAATATTCGATACGCCGGGAAAATGTCAAGAGCCTTAGAGCATCTAATTGTAGCATATACTATATTTACGTCTTCTGAGAATCGCTTGTGCGAACAGGTTCATTTTTAAATCTTATTGACACATTGAAACTGCGTGTCTGGAACTCCATCCGTTTTGCTCTACGTCCTTTTACTCACTAGCGGCAGATTAGCAGTGTGTAAGGAGAGCCATTAGAGAGCTTGGAAATCAGCAGAAGCGGCGTTAAATGCAGCCATCGTGAGTGTCTGAATAGCTCAGTCGGTAACAACTTCGCGCGCGGGAGCCAAGTGACCAGTTCCGTAATTCCGGTCTGTCAGGAAGTTAGATCGCCGCGAGCTGACACTGCAGAGGGAAAGATTCACCTAAGATCATTTGAATCTTCGTTACCCATTCACCTCATGAAACTTTTCTTTCGTTGCCGATATTACGTCGCAGAAGAGGAAGGAAAATGTCACATAATTTGCAAGCCTTGTGTCGGGGAATGAAGACTCCTACGCCATCTGTTGGTATTCTGTTAAGTCTGTACATTGTGCTGCCCTCTGCAGCGGATATATTTCAACGGTAACTGTAAAATGGACGTGTGAGAATAAAGGTGTGTGAGCAGAAGTTTTCCTGTGTCCTTGATTTCACTAGTGTGTAGCAACACATTTTGGTGCCGAAAACCTGGAAAACATGAAGAGATAGAGTGCTACTACACATTAAAGAGGACTCGACGCTGGCGGAGAAGGTTTTGAGCGACTTCAATCTCAAAATCCGGTCACGTCACGCCACGTTCAGCTCACACAGATAAGTTGCGGCATTGCTCTGAAACTGTAGCAAAGGACACTGCGGGGCGATTGATTTGTATGTGATGTTACTTGGTGCATGTTTGTTGGTGGCAGAGCAATAGAGGGCAGTTGGCGTATTATTTGCAAAGCACAAAGGGGACTTGCTAAAGTATTGGTAGACTGCAGCGCCATCTGTTAGCAACAGCGACCACTACTAAAGGTCGCGGAAGTTGAAAACTGCACGGTCGCGCCATCTCTTGAGAACTACAAACATCACTAGGGGCTGCTAACGGTTCACACTCCAGGACAGCGCCATCCCTTAGCGATAGCATCCTTGAACGCACTCTCGCGACAGAAGGCAAAACCACCAACTCACCATGGCAGAAGCAGTAGCTACGAACTTGGGGAGGCTGCACCGGAAGCGGACGACCTTGCGATCGAATGCGACGCGTTTCGTCAGCCAAATAAACGCCTTCGATGGCTCTACAGCTGCAGAAGACGTAGAACACTTCCAGGAACGCCTACAAGAAACATTAGAAGAGTTGACCCGACTCAACGATACAATACAGGACTTGCTGGATGACTCTGAATACGAAGCCGACACGGAAGCTTGTGAGGAATATACTGATAAATGCAAAGGCGCCCTCCGAAAGGCGAAAGGCCTAGGAGGAGCGCGCCCAGGAGACAGAAACGCGACGTCAGCGGCTCAACAACACGCCTGTATGGACATAAAATTGCCTACTATCAAACTGCACGCATTCTCAGGGGATATAGAAGCTTGGCCTCGATTTTGGGAGCAATTCACAGCTTCCATAGACGAGAATCCGATGGTATCAACAATGAACAAGCATGTATTCCTCCGTGGTTACCTTGATGGGGAACCTAAGGACTTGGTCGATGGCATTGCTGTTACAGCTGATACATATGAGCAGACTAAGCAAATTTTGAAATCCAAATATGGGGATAGGAACAGAATTATCCAAAGTCACCTGGATTTCTTGGAGAATCTTAACACTTCGACTTCAGGCAGTCCAGAGGCTCTCAATTCCACCTACATTGAGTGCCATAAGCGCATCCAAGCACTACGAGCACTAGGAGAAAATGTGGACTCTTATGGGAGAGTGCTTGCACCCAAACTTCTTCGAGCCTTTCCTGAAGAAATTTGCAAAAATTGGATTGTTCATGCCCGAAGGCAAAAGATTGAAGAAGGGAACCTCACCCACCTTATGGAGTTCTTAAATGAAGAGGTGGAAGGAGCTATCAACACACGCAAAATTCGTGGACTGTACCACACGAAAATTACGTACCAACAGCATCTGCCTTCCATGTAAAGGTTAAAACGAAGAGGGACAAGAAGAAACAACAGAATTCAGAGCCCTTCTGTGTGTATTGCGGCGAAAGATGGCACTGTGGCCAAGACTGCCAAAAGATTGCAAGCTTGCAGGCAAGAATCGACGCCCTCAAGACAATGAACCGTTGCTTTCTATGCCTGAGACGTGGCCACAACAGAAATCAGTGTTTCAAACGGGGAAAGGCGTCCTGTGCGAAATGTAAGGGGGAGCATCACATTTCTATCTGCAGTAGCCATACCACAACAGTAAATAAAATTGAAACTATGACTTCTAACTTCACATACCTGCAGACTGCTCGTGTGAGTATCACAGGACCCACTGGTAAGAGCAAACAGACACGTGCCATCCTGGACACAGGGAGTCAATCGAGTTTCATTCATCATTCACTGATCGAATCTCTCCAACTAAGTGTCATTGGAAGCACTACTCTCGAGGTAACTACTTTCGAATCCAGTTACAGTTCATCACTCTCACGGAAGAAGGTGCAGTTTAATATGATGGGATGCTCCACTAATTCCCACATATCAGTGACAGCCTTTGAAACCACAAATAATTTTTCACAGCAACCAACAGTGCCACAAGATATGACCTTGAGGGGTGGTACACCACTCGCAGATCCTAAAGGAGACACTGAAGATCTACCTATTGAGATCCTGATTGGAGCTGATTATTACTGGAGAATCGTGATTTTGGAACAACCAATCAAGGTATCACCATCATTGGTTCTTCTCCCAACAATCTTTGGATATGTTCTCAGTGGAAACAGATCTAGCACCACCGTCAACAGAGCAACTGTCAACTTTATTCAGGGCAGCTGCAGTGATATATCTGATGAGTCAGTGCGCCGATTTTGGGACCTGGAGACAATCGGGATAACAGGAAATCAAGAGCGAGCATTAAAACCCATGGACCACCCTATTTATCAGGAATTCCGAGAATCATACTGTGTGGAATATGGTCGCAGAGTTGTATCTCTGCCTCGAAAGAAGGATATGCCTCTCTCCTGCAACCGCACAACTGCTGAAGCGCGTCTTCGCGCCTTACGACAAGCTGTTAGGAGAGTTCTTCACTCTTGCCTACCATGCAAGATAATACACAGTCGCCGGTATGAAGAGATGGAGGCCCCACTACCACTGGACAGAGTTCAGCCTTCAAGACCATTTGCAGTAACAGGCATCGATTTTGCCGGACCATTATATATCAAATCTGGACATCAAACAAAAAAGTCCTACATGGTCCTATTCACATGTGCAACAACACGGGCCATTCATATTGAACTTGCAACTGACATGTCCACTGACAGATTTTTGATGGCCGTGCAATACTTTGCAGGACGTATGAGCCTACCAGTCACTGTCTACTCAGACAATGCTACAACATTCCATGCAGCCAACTCAGAACTGGCAGAGCTTTTCAAAACCATGCAGCATACTGACGTACAGCTCTACTGTGCCCACCATGGAATCACTTGGAAATTCATACCACCACGTGCGGCTTGGTGGGGAGGCTGGTGGGAACGCATGATAGGCTCAGTCAAGCACTGCCTGAGGAAAGTTCTTGGTCGCTCCCAGGTGGATGAAGAGAGCTTAAACACCACCTTGATCAGCATAGAAGCCGCAATAAACTCACGACCCATCACTCAAGGAGAGAGCGACACTGCATTGACGCCAGCCCACTTTCTAAATGGTGGGAAATTAGTAACAATTCCATGTGGGCCAGAGCCAGCAACTAGAAAGGACCTTGCCAAGGAGTTCCGACTCAGACAAAAGGTCAATGACGACATCTGGCGCAGGTGGAAGACAGAATACCTCCTGCTGCTAAGACAATATCATGAGGTGAAGGGATATCCTTCGCAGAGGAAACCGAGAATTGGAGAGGTTGTTCTGCTCCAAGAAGACAGCAAACCACGGCACTTGTGGAAGAGGGTTGTGGTAGAAGAAGTGCGGCATGGCAGAGACAGTAAAATACGGTGCATCATCCTCCGCCAGCCAGATGGTATGAAGATCTGTCGACCGGTCCAGCTGGTCATCCCCCTCGAGATGGACCAGGGTGGGGAGGATGTCGGGGAATGAAGACTCCTACGCCATCTGTTGGTGTTCTGTTTAGTCTGTACATTGTGCTGCCCTCTGCAGCGGATATATTTCAACGGTAACTGTAAAATGGACGTGTGAGAATAAAGGTGTGTGAGCAGAAGTTTTTACTGTGTCCTTGATTTCACTAGTGTGTAGCAACACCTTGTAATGCAACCAGCCCATCTATTCAAATTTACTGAGTACCGTGTATCATTGTCCCGCATAGCAAACAAACCTCTCACGAATTACGTAACCATTCTTCCCTTGTTCCTAGTCGCGAAGGATTTGTGGCCGGTTTGCCTTAAATTGCTTAGACCGATTTGTGACAAAGTATTTAGTCGACTGCACTCCTCTGAGTGTCCTGTATCTACGCTTTTCGTTGCACTTGCTTGTACATATTTTTGGAATCGGCTGCAGATCTTCCCATAAAGGGCTATTTTTCTCCGTATCATCCAGTATTTCATTACACTTTGCTTCAGAGACTGGCTCTCTGTAAGCGACACCATCCACTACGAACAACCTTATTGTCATAAAGCTATTATCATATCATTTATGTAGACTGCCGACGACAACAGTTCTGTCGCCTGTTAAGACTCTCCGAAACAATGAACTACATAAAGACGGAAGTGCCGTGCGGGGTAGTTGTGCGGTCTTGGGCGCCTGGCCACGGTTCGCGCGGCACCCTCCCCCCCCCCCCCCCCCCGCTCCCGTTGTAGGTTCGAGTCCTCCCTCGGGCATGGGTGTGTGATGTTCATAGCGTAAGGTAGTTTTAAGTTACATTAAGTAGTGTGTAAGCCTAGCGACCGATGACCTCAGCAATTTGGTCCCACAGGAACTTATCCACAAATTTCCAAAATACGGAAGGGAGACCAGAGTTTAACGTTCTGTCGACGACGATCTCATTGCAGACGTTCAAAATGGCTCTGATCACTATGGGACTTAACATCTGAGGTCATCAGTCCCCTAGAATTTAGAACTACTTAGACCTAACTAACCTAAGGACATCACACACATCCATGCCCGAGGCAGGATTCGAACCTGCGACCGTAGCAGTCTCGCGGTCCCGGACTGAAGTGCCTAGAACGGCACGGCCACCGCGGCCGGCTCATTGCAGACGTAACGCAGCCTCGACCTGAGAAGCATGGGGAAGGAAATCAGTTGTGTCCTTTCAAAGCAGCCGACTCAGCATATGCCTTGACCGGTTTAGAAAAACACGGAACACCTAGTTCTGGATGGTAAGACAAGGATCTGAATCACTGTCCTCTCGAACGAGTCCAGCGCCTGACCACTGCGCCCTTTTACTCGGTGTCTGCATAAAGTAACAAGACTGCGATTAACTTATTATCGCAGCGAGAATATCTGACTCGGAGAATTCCATTGGAGACCGAGCCGCGTCCGTATAAGGCAGTTAGAGAAACTGCGGGTTACGTAAACGGAATACAAATTCAGAGGCGTAACTACTACTCCGCCGCGAGGCACATAAAACTCCGAAGAAGTGTTCCAGGCTTGACAATTAATTTCGGGAAGGAAGTTAGCACTTCATTAATTTGCTAAAATTATCAAGACATGTGGTAAGTGTAGTATATCAGACAATGCAAATCCATACATCTACGACGTATCCACTAATAGGCTTCAAGCATTCATTGTGCTCTGAAGACCAATGAGAATGCTTGCACAAGTGTAGTAGAGACCAGACCGGCCGATATGCCTTACCCAAACAATGAGTCAGGGCGTAGCCGTCCAGATAGGGCGTGCTGCGACACGAGACAAGGCACGGCATGGCAAAGCGTACCTGCTAATGGCTGCAGCTGCAGCGGCAGCCTTCGCGGCGTGTCGTAAATCCCATTAGGACCCTCATCAGGGACCGGCCTGGCCGTGCAAGCGAACCACCTGCGGCTGCGCCCACCACGTGGTAGGCTGCCCGTCGCCTTCTGACTCTAACAGTAGCCCATGACACAGCAGCGGTTCAGTGTCTTTCCGCTCCAGTTTTCCTTCTTACAAATACTATAAATAGTTAACATCACATTTTCAATTAAACTACGGAGTACACTATCTGATCAGAAGTAACGGGACGCCTGTTAGTGTTCATTAATACAGTATATGGTATGTCCACCCTTCCCCTTGGTGACGGCTGGAACTCTGCTGGCGTCACTTTCACTGACGTATCTGAATGTCGGCCCATTTTTCCTCAAGAGCGGGAATCAGAGAAGTTAGTGACGTTGGACGCTGGAATCTGGAGCGAGGCCGACGTTCTAATTTATCCCAAAGGTGTTCCTTGGGTTCATGATGGGGCCCTGGGCAGACCAGTTCATTTCCGGTGATATTCTCCATAAACCATTGCTTTACAGTTGCTGCTGTATGACGGGCAGCATTGTCACGGTGATCAATTAATCTTCGCCTCCGAACAATTCCTCTACTGTACGCACTACATAACGCTTTAACATGTGTTCAGTTCCTTTCCCATTTAGCGTTTTCTTCAGCGCAATAGGGGAACCACACCCTAACAACGGAAAACTTAGCCATATCGTATCACCACCACCTCCTCCGTACTTCAGTGTTGGCACTACACATGATGGCAGATGACGTTCTCCAGGCATTGGCCACACCCAAACCATTCCACCTGATTTCCACAAGGTATAGCGTCACTCATTGCCAGCCACTCCTTGTCCAGTGGCTATCCTCTTTCCACCATATCAAGCGTCGCTTGGCACTGACCACAGAAATGTGTGACGTATGAGAACCCACTGGACCATTGCAACCCATTCTCTTTAACTCCCTACACAGAGTCATTGTACTAGCTGGACATCTGGCGTCACTTCGGAACTCACGGATGATCCCTTCCGCTGATTTCAAGTTATGTTTTACAACCGCCATTCGCAATGCTCGATGGTCCCTGTCCCTCAGTATGTGAGGTATGCTCAACCCTGGTGTAGTTGTGGTTCCACCTTCGCGTTTTCAATTCGCAATCACATCACCGACAATCGACTTAGGTGGCTGATCTATATGTTATTCAAGCGACATCCAATGACTAGTCCACGTTTGAAGTCACTGAACTCTCGTGACCTACCATTTCCACTGTTACTGCTTCTCTCCGATGAGCTGGCCGGAGTGGCCGAGCGGTTCTAGGCGCTTCACTCTGGAACCGCGCGACCGCTACGGTAGCAGGTTCGAATCCTGTCTCGGGCATGGCTGTGTATGATGTCCTTAGGTTAGTTAGGTTTAAGTAGTTCTAAGTTCTAGGAGCCTGATGACCTCAGATGTTAAGTCCCATAGCGCTCAGAGCCATTTGAACATTTTTTTTTTCTCTCTCTCCAATGACAACACGGTATTTCCCACTTCCTTCTATACTGTCGAGTCCACCTCTCGTGACATCTCTTTGTTAGAATTTTAAGGTTTTGTGGTATATCCAACTTGTTTCCTACAATTTTAAGGAGACGTACTTGATGTGTTAACAGGATGACTGGCTCACCCTCATTTTTGTAAGTGGTCAGCCAGTCACTTTTTCCTGGGCTGCTGGTTTAGCTCCTCTGTCGTTTTACTTATGTTTTAATTCCATAAGTATCAACTTTCACTCTTTCTCCGTTGTCTTACGGAGTATGATTGTGTGGGTCAACGAGAGTGAGGTGCATGTGAGTGAGTGTCATTTGTACGTGTACAAGTGAATGTGTGACAGAATTTTTAGCCATTTTCTCCACATTCGCTTCTTTTAATATTTGTAAGGGATCTGATAATCTCGCCATTGAGCACCCGTAAACTCCAAACCACACACATACACACACACACACACACACACACACACACACACACACACACACTTTTCACGGTCAATTCTACGTTACATAGGAGCGGTGTCCAGATAGTTTTGATCGGAGAGTATTTGTCGAGGGCGCGAACCTCGGAGTCTGCCCGTGAACTGAAACGAAAATTAATGAAGATCTCCAGCACACGATGTGAAGCAGTGAAACAAGGAATAGGAAAATTGTATAAAATTTGTGTAAATACAAGTTGCGGTCTCTGGTTAGTAACTTCGTACTGCTCTTTGCGTATCCAGCGATTAATTAATATTCTGTCACATTTCAAAAATTATTTGACTTTCATGTGTAGTTTGTGCAGAAACTCTAGAAATACTTATTCGCAAAATGATAAAGCATGGGCACTCTCACGTGACGATTAACGAATAGATCTGTAGTCTGTATTGTGCTCATGTTGAAGACACCAAGAACCTGCTCCGATACTGAGCTCGAAAGCTCTTCGCAAAGGTGATACTGTCTCAGACGAATTAAGAGTTGCTTCGTCGTCGTAACTGCAGGAATCAGGTTTGTTACATGGACAGTATGATATAGTGTACGAGTTGTTCGAAGGATTGTTGCTGCTGCTATTGTGGTCATTGTTGTCGCTGTTTTAAGTGATGTTACTACCGATGATTACCCTGTCACCATAAACTATAGTTCAGTTCTCAGGAGAAGAAAGTAATGGCGGGATGGTTGGCGGAGGAAAAGGGGGGGGGGGGGGATTGTTGCCTCAGCATAACCCTCTCACTGACAGGCGACAGCTTTGATCTGCACCCTAACTCTTTAATGTAAGAAGGAAAGTTTAAAAATACTATGCGCTAAAATACAAACCTATGGTTCTGGCAAATTGTCCTGTAATTATAAACATCTTTGGATCACTAGTATCATCTTGTTACAATATCAAATATCTTAGAAAAGTTATCAATCTTGTTACTGGTTTAATACATAGTGCAAGTAAACAACAGAGAGAATACCTGGACGTTCAATGATCTTTCCCACAAACAAAATGATTCTCATGAATGTAGTCGAAGATCGGTTCATGTCTATGTAGAAACATCGAAATAAATTAAGAGTTATATTTCTAACATTCTCGAAATCATTTTTATTATTTCAGGTATGTTACCATACGAATGGCAGGAAGATTGAGGCAAGGGTACGCCTTCGGAGAAATGACGTAGTTAACTGCACCCACGACGCACCGCTGACCGCTGCTTCCACGTAAGTCATGAATACTAGCTGCTCTCTGACTTCCTGACCTGTTGTACTTAGCTGGAAGCTGATGTTTCTTGCTCTAGAGCAATTAATCCGCCCGTATGAGTTCATTGCAGTCAAATAATCATTTATCGCGACTTTAGGTATTTATATATATGTCCACACATCTAGGAATGAGTTGTTGGCTAACGTCATTTGGGATCTGACCTAAACACAATAATGTGAGAGGGAAGTTTCAGAAACGAATTTCCCTAAAACAACATGTGCTGACGATGACATAATATTGCTTAAGATTTCTTATTTTGGCTTTTCGCCTTTCCTGGTGAACAGTTCTCCTGAGGGGGCTGTCTAAATGGTTCAAATGGCTCTGAGCACTATGGGACTCAACTGCTGAGGTCATTAGTCCCCTAGAACTTAGAACTAGTTAAACCTAACCAACCTAAGGACATCACAAACATCCATGCCCGAGGCAGGATTCGAACCTGCGACCGTAGAGGTCTTGCGGTTCCAGACTGCAGCGCCTTTAACCGCACGGCCACTTCGGCCGGCTAAGGGGGGGGGGGGGGGGGGCTGTCTGTGCGTTCACGTACGAGAGGTACGGCAATGAAGATGAAACGACGAAAGTAGAAAATTTAGACGAATGTGCTATGACACAATGATGGCCGTTGTATCCTCCAGTCACAGGCAAATTTGCAATACTTAAGTCGACTAGAAGCCACACCAATGATGGATCATATAAAACGATTAAATTTATTGCAGTCAAATACTAGCGTAAAATGTATTCTCCATTTGTGTGACTCTTACCATATTTTGATGCACCTTAAGACAAAAATTATACATGGAAAATTGAAAATGAATGATAATTCGAAACCGGTTTAGCCAATAAAATATTTTATGCGAGTATTTGACTGCAATAAACTTAATTGTGAAAAGAATTGAGTTGCTTGCTGTTTTTCACCAGTCACATGGCAGATACGAAAACCTGTTTTCAAAATGCTGATCTTTCTAGTCAATCAGATTCTTTGTTCACCAATAAAAAAGTGTCAGCAAACATATTTTAAGCCCTTTTGTCATAAGGGTTCTGATTACATTATTGGCTGTTCCCTTACGTCTTTAGCTTAAGGGAACATCAGATACTACTTTATCTCAAACGTATGTTAATGATAAGTGCGGAAATAAAACTGCAGTTAGTTTACTTATGTCTGATAAGACATTCAGTTCTTAGAAAATTCATTTTTTCTCGTTACTTTTATGAAAGAGGCTATAGAGTTTCTCCCTCTCTCCCTCTCTCTCCTCTCTCTCTCTCTCTCTCTCTCTTTCTCTCTCTCTCTCTCTCTCTCTCTCTCTCTCTGCACCCACCCGTGTCCAGGTAACTACCTCTAAATTAGTGCGCCGAAATTCTTCAAACCTGAAGCTCAAGACTGAAAAACTGGCTTGTACCAAACGAACCCCTTCGAGGACAGTTTCAACACGAGGAACAAAACATTTATGGGAATTCTAAAATCTGTTAGGCCACTGTGCTGCGTGTGAGACGATTGTATTGAAAATACAATAACTATACCAACGTTAATTTTAATTGACAGATAAAAATGAGAGAGATGAAAGCAATCCAAGAACTGTTGAAAAAGTTCTTTACTTTGATCACAGATTACGGAAAATGACGGCAATTATTAGTTGATGTTACATCCTCTGTTACATTCGAGTAAGTACGCCTGAAAGAGCGCTGCGTGAATTGTCATTTCAATCGGCTTTAAGCTGGAGTGACAGCCAGCACAGTAGTATTGGATAGTGATTACATAGAATTTGGCACAGTGCCCCACAGTTAACGAAAGTCCGACCCTGTGGAATAGGTTTTTAGATATGTGAGTGGCTCAAAAAATCCTTATGGAACAGAACCCAGTACGTTGTGTTGGACGGCAAGTGTTCATCAGAGACAAGGGGGCCCCGGAAAATGATGCAGGACCGCTCTTGTTATCTCTCATTAAAGATATGACGGGTAGTGTGCGCAGGAATCTGCGACTGTTCGGTTTTCACGTTAGTGTACGGGAAACTGTCACCGTTGAGTGACTATAGGACGACATAGGATTAGACAGAATTTCTATTTGGTGTGATGAATGCCAGCTTGCTATAAATGTGGAAAAATATAAGCTAATGCAGACGAGTAGGAAAACAATTCTGTTATGTACGAATACAGTATTAGCAGTGTGCTGCTTGCCACAGTCACTTTGGTTAAAGATCTGGTCGTAACGCTGCAATACAATGTGAAATCGGATGAGCAGATGAGGTAGGTTGTAGGGAAGGAAAATGGTCGATTATGTTTATTGAAATAATTATATGAAAGTTTAAGTCTAAAGAAGACGGCGTGCAGAACACCTCTGCGACCTATTATTGAGTACTGCTCGGTTGTTTGGGATCGCTGCCATCTTGGATTAAAGGAATACGTCGAAGCAATTAAGAAACTAGCAGCCAGATTTGCTACCGGTAGGTTCAACCTACAAGCGGCTATTACGGAAATATGCATGAACTCAAATAGGAATCCCTGGAGGGAAGATGTTCTTTTCGCGAAACGCTATTGACAAAATTTAGTGAATTTGCAACTGTTTAAGTACGATTATATTGCCGGCGAGGTACATCTCCTATAGGGCCCGCGAAAGTAAGAAAAATAGCCCATATGGAAGCATACAGAGCCCGCATCTCGTGGTCGTGCGGTAGCGTTCTCGCTTCCCACGCCCGGGTTCCCGGGTTCGATTCCCGGCGGGGTCAGGGATTTTCTCTGCCTCGTGATGGCTGGGTGTTGTGTGCTGTCCTTAGGTTAGTTAGGTTTGAGTAGTTCTAAGTTCTAGGGGACTGATGACCATAGATGTTAAGTCCCATAGTGCTCAGAGCCATTTGAACCATACAGAGTCGTTTTCACTCGCTTTAGTTGCGATTGGAACGAAAAGGGAGATACTAGCAGCACTAGAAGTTATCCTCCACAATGCTGGCTTATGGAGTAGGTGAATAACCAACAGCGAGAAACACTTCGGGATATGGTAAAACAGCTCCAAACCTCGTTCTGTTTGCTAGCTGAGAGACACTATTGTGTCGAAAAAGAGGACTTGAGTCGTAGCGTTTCGTATGTGCATGGTAAGTCAGGTGCTAGAGCACTGACTGCGAGAGATTCGGTTAGATTGACTAAATCAGTACACATTGCTCTGCAATCACAGTCTAACAGAGTCGCGACACTCATTCCTGTAAAAGTAGTTACCGTCTAACCGTTGGGGAGACACTAGCGCCCCAGCAGCGAGAAAAACAGCCGAAAGTTAACGTTATATATATGCCGTACGACGAATGTTTGTTTCCAACTCTGCTTTACCTAATTTCCGAGATGGTTGTATATTTTAGCCTGCCAGATGTTAGTATAATATCAAAAGAACTAAATAACAGTAAAATAAATGCAAACAGAAAGAAACGCATTAATGAAATGACATAAGCTAAACTGTCTTGAAGAAATATTTTCAAAACTGCAAAAAAAATGTTCAAATGTGTGTGAAATCTAATGGGACTTCACGGCTGAGGTCATCAGTCCCTAAGGTTACACACTATTTAACCTAAATTATCCTAAGGACAAACACACACAACCATGCCCGAGGGCGGAGTCGAACCTTCGCCGGGACCAGCCTCATAGTCCATGACTGCAGCGCCTAGACCGCACGGCTAATCCCGCGCGGCTCGAAACTGCATGCAACTACAACTTACCCCACTGAAAGCGAAATAATATAAGCAATATTTCATGAAAACGAAGCTCATATTTCTGCTGTTGACAACTCTTATTATGATACGCACTATCTTCGAGACGCACCAATTCTGCACGAAGTCTAAAGATTCGCACGTTTGGGCACTTCACTCGACTTTCCAATAAATGAATGTTATTTTTGATAGTTACTTTCTTTTCGAAACAAGACTCCGTCGAAAAACACCGTCGCATGTGACCTAATACAGCAAAAATGGCATAGCGGAAATAGTTACATTTGAATTAGAAAACTTTTTGTAGCCTTTGACGTTTTACACTGTGCAGTCACATTAATGCGACCACCTGTCAGAAGCCAGAACAACCAGTTTTTGCAGCGCGCACCGCTGCGAGAGATACAGGAGAGAGTCCGTGAGGTTCAGGAAGGAACCGACAGGGATGTGAAGACACGCCGACTCCAGTGCTGTGACCAGCTGCGCTACGTTTCTCAAGTAAGAATCCACGGCACGAACAGCCCGATCGAGGTGGTCCAACTGATTCTCGACTATTCTTAAAACCGGTGTGTTTGCTGACCAGGGGAGTGCGGTAAATTCCACCTGATGCTCTTTGATCCACGACCGTACACTGCCAGCTGTGTGACACGTTGCATTGTCCTGTTGGTAGATGACATCGTTCCGAAGAAAAAGAAACTGCATGTAGGGGTGGACATGAGCCCCAAGGATAGATGCGTACTTGTGTTGATCCGTTGTACCTCCCAGAAAGACGAGATCAACCAGGTATTGCCACCGCAAAGCATGCTGAGCTTTTGCTTTCAGACGTTTCATGCCGACACTCCAACGGCCACCAGTTCGATGGAGCATAAAACGCGATTCATCTATAAAGGCCACCTGTCGCCATTCAGTGAACGTCCATTTGCGGTATTGGCGTCCAAATCCCAGCCTTCCTCGCCGATGAACGGATACATGAATTAGGCACCTACTATGGGGGCTCATACGCAGCTACTTTCGCTAGTTCATCTGGGAGGTCAGTTGTCTAACAGTTGCATGTCCATTCGCTCATACGCATCTCCGCAGCCGTCTTTCAGCACTATCATCTACGTCACGTGGTACACCACAGTTACATCGGCGCCGGTTTTTGATAGCAAAATGGTTCAAATGGCTCTAAGCACTATGGAACTTAACAGCTGAGGTCATCAGTCCCCTAGACTTCTTAAACCTAACTAACCTAAGGACATCACAGACATCCATTCCCGAGGCAGGATTCGAACCTGCGGGCGTAGCGCTTTGGTAGCGCCATTATTCCATGTATACTTTAGCCAACGCAGAACATGAATATTTCTCAAACTTTACGGTTTGGAAACGCTTCCACCATTGGCGAAAGCCAATTTTGCCCTGTTGGATGTCATATACTTACTTTACTTTACTTTTTCGTGTCCGGAGATTTGTTTCAAAGCCTATCAGCCCAATTTCGGGCCAAGTCCAATGTTTCTCTCTTCTCAAGCCATAGTTCGTCAAGGGTACACCTTGTGGGGCAGATGGAACACTGTAGAAGGTGTTCCATATCCTGAACTTCACCACAGTCGCATTTGTTGTCTCCTTCGTCCTTGAAGCCCCATTTGACTAGGTTTTCTTTAACTGGTGCTACGCCTGTTCTGATGCAGTTCAGTGTTCTCCAAATCTTCCAGCTTGGTGTACTGCCGCTGGGTATTTCTCGTGAGGCAGGGTAGTCCTTCGGAGGCTCGTTCAATTCACTAGTAAGAAATCTCTTGCGGGATTTAAGTCTGCTACGTCCACATGAAGAACCATGGAGCGGGTGGCGCTCGTCGAAAATCTGTTTAAATTTTTCTGTATGTTCGTGCGCAATTCTTCGGGATTCAAGAGATGAGAATCCAGCTGTTTTGTATATAGGATGTCATATAAATCGTACCGTTTCAGCATTATGATAACGACTGCACGGATTTCCGTGTCTCCCCTCTGATACAATTAATACAGCCTCTATTGTTAGTGCTGCCACTTACCGTCTGTGCGTAGTTACTGCACGTTGACGTTGCACATAAGCAGTGGTCCCATTAATGTGGGTGGTTAGTGTATAATCGTGCCTTTGTAATACTTTTCTCTTCAAGTATGGTTATAGTCTTATATGGTCCCTAAAACTGTGCAAATATTGCAGCCCGTACGAGTGTCCTACTTTACGTGTTATAAATTGATTATTTTCGAAGCATAGCGAAGAAAACATCACTTCATTTGGTATATCTACGACGTCTTTCTACACTAGGACATGTCTCTTTCTATTTACTATCCCTTTGTGGTTGTTAAAAAGAAACGTGATCCTTCAGTAAAAGTCTATGGATTACGTGAGAATCGTAGCTAAACAGTATTGTAAAGTGCTGCTTCATACCTCATGAATAACACATGCGGTATCGTCTTCTCTTTCTTACGACACCAATTTATTGCGCTACGTACGCCCCATTTTGTGCAAACCATGTCTCAAATGAATATAAAAATTCGCAATCATCGGATATCGTACTGCTTACTGAAACTTCCTGTCAGATTAAAACTGTGTGGCGGACCGAGACTCGAGATCGGGACCTTTGCCTTTCGCGGGCAGGCCGGCCGGATGTGGCCGAGCGGTTCTAGACGCTACAGTCTGGAACCGCGCGATCGCTACGGTCGCAGGTTCGAATCCTTCCTCGGGCATGGATGTGTGTGATGTCCTTAGGTTTAAGTAGTTCTAAGTTCTAGGGGACTGATGACCTCAGAAGTTAAGTCGCATAGTGCTCAGAGCCATTTGAACCATTTGAACCTAACTTCACAGAAGCTCTCCTGCAAACCTTGCCGAACTATCACTCCTGAAAGAAAGGAGTTGTTAGAGCACATTCCCGCGAAAGGCAACTGTCCCGAGTTCGCGTCTCGGTCCGGCACACAGTTTTAATCTGCCAGGAAGTTTCATATCAGCGCACATTCCGCTGCAGAGTGAAAATCTCACTCTCGAAACATCCCCCAGGCTGTGAGTAAGCCATGTCTCCGCAATATCCTTTCTTTCAGGAGTGCTAGTTCTGCAAAGTTCGTAGGAGAGCTCCTGTAAAGTTTGGAAAGTAGGAGACGAGGTACTGGCAGAAGTAAAGCTGTGAGGACTGGGCGTGAGTCGTGCTTGGTAGAGTACTTGCCCGCGAAAGGCAAAGGTCCCTAGTTCGAGTGTCGGTCCGCACACAGTTTTAGTCTGCCAGGAAGTTTCATATCAGTGCACACTCCGCTGCAGAGTGAAAATCTCATTCTGGTACTGCTTACTGTTCGCTTGGCACGCCGCTGTCGCCGTGCATGAGTGTCCTGACTGTTGGACTGTGCTGTAGTAGACCTAATTATAAGCAGTATTAAACAGTGGGTCCCCTGTTGGTGAGTGGTGGCAGAGTTGGTGGCGGCAGGTAGCGGCCGCCAGCAGATGTCCGTCCGAGATGCGGCTCGCCAGCTTGCGATGCCGGCGGCGTGCTGCACCATTGTGGCCGTCCTGTCCCTAGGCGCTCGTTATTGTCCGCGCATTCATATGCTCCGCCCTCTCCTCGGCGCATGTGTAAACTGCACGAGACCCTGCCCTGCCACCAGACACTGATGCCGCACGCCGCACCTCTGGCGGCCAGGAAATTGCGCTCATGCAGTAGACGAGTGTAATCACTCAGGGAGGTGGCCTGTATACGCCCAGCCTTGGACTAACGAGGAGACGGCACGAGCGTGGGGGGTCGGGGATTTGTCCGAAATTTTGTGTGGTGAAAGAGGACCCCTAACACCTCACGTGGTTAAAATATTGGGACGCACTACCCGGAAAATCCCGGGAAAAATCGATCCAAAGTTTCTTAGGTGCCTTATGAATATAAAATGTTAGTCCATTGCCGAGCCGCCGTCTGGCCTAGATGTTTAGGGCACGGACTCTTACGCCAGAGGTTCTATTCCTACTCTGGCACTTTTTTTCGTCTGTTTCATCATTTTCTTTTGTTATTTCACCAATAATTCAGAAAGTTTCCCAAACCTACACTATCTTTAACAAATTACTTACATTGTTAAATAAAAATTATTTTCTTTTTGTCCAACAACACAATTCATGGCGGTGGGTTTTCCATTTTTCATTGTAAAGTATATAAGGAGAATCGTTGGGTTTTTAATCAGAACAACAAATCCGATTGGGAAACATTCAATTTTTATACATATAATAATTATAAACAAGAGCCGCAGTGGTAATTATCGTAAAAACAAACAAAGCAATAATTTTTGCGACATCTTGCACAACATATAAAAGCGAATTTTTTACAATCCCAGGGCGTTTGCAATAAATCTGTACAAAAATATGCCCCATTAACATTTATGAAAATGTTTTGAGTTTCTGATAATTTTGAGGCAAACCAGGCATATTGAATCATGTCTCGGAATATTGGTGACGATAACTGATGGTGAATTATAGAATGAATTTTTATACAGTCTTCCCGGGAATTAATTTGACGATTCTCCTGTAACAATGCGCTACAATTTTGTAAGCAACAGAAAAAAAAGTGCCGGAGGAGGAATCGAACCCGAGACCTCTGGCGTAAGGGTTCGACCGCTGACCATGTAGGCCAGACGGCGGCTCGGCAATAGACTACTATTTTATACTCATAAGGCACCTAAGAAACTTTGGATCAATTTTTCCCGGGATTTTCCGAGTAGTGCGTCCCAATATTTTAAACAGTGATGTGTTAGGGGTCCTCTTTCACCACACAAAATTTCGAACAAATCCCCCACCCCACGGTCGTGCCGCAGTGGTTAGCACACTGGACTCGCATTCGGGAGGACGACGGTTCAATCCCGTCTCCGGCCATCCTGATTTAGGTTTTCCGTGATTTCCCTAAATCGTTTTCGGCAAATGCCGGGATGGTTCCTTTGAAAGGGCACGGCCGATTTCCTTCCCAATCCTTCCCTAACCCGAGCTTGCGCTCCGTCTCTAATGACCTCGTTGTCGACGGGACGTTAAACACTAACCTCCACCACCACCACGGTCGTGCCGTCTCCTTGTAAGCCAAGTGCTTCTGGTTGTTACTGCTTTTTCACTTGGCTTCATGGGTAAGTTTTCACCATAAGATAACAAACAAATTTTACCTACTTTCACACTAACTTTTCCCTCCTGTTCTATCGCCATCTCTCACTACTTCTCCCTTCACCTCTACCTCTCTCCCATCTGTTCCCACTCCCTTTCCCATTGTTCTTCAACTGTCCTTGCACTACAGCTGAATTGTACTTGACCGCTACGGTCGCAGGTTCGAATCCTGCCTCGGGCATGGATGTGTGTGACGTCCTTAGGTTGGTTAGGTTTAATTAGTTCTAAGTTCTAGACGACTGATGACCTCAGAAGTTAAGTCGCATAGTGCTCAGAACCATTTTGAATTGTACTTGTACATTTACAAACTAGATACACAATTACAGAAGGTAATGGCGGTAATTTGGTCATAAGGAAGTGAACAAACATGAACTTTTCTTTATCCAGAAGAGATCTAGAATTTTCCATAATATTTTTAAAACTGGGCTGCACTACCTTGAGATACTTGATGAATGACCTCTATCAACAACAAACATCCAAAGGCTGTTATTTCAGGATAATATTGTATTTATTGACTCGTTTCCGTCAGCACATCATCTTATAGTAGACAAGCATTAAAAAAATGTTTATGTACATTACCGTACTATTTTTGTATATTTGTTTGCTAGAAAATGGCCAGAGGACCGAAGCCAGTCCAGAAGTACAGCATTAGCCTAAAATACCAGCCTTTGGTGGTTTTTGAGGCAAATTGTCATTCATCATATAGGTACCGGGCAACGGCCTTGCCGCAGTGGATACACCGGTTCCCGTGAGATCACCGAAGTTAAGCGCTGTCGGGCGTGGTGTGCGCTGTTGCCATTTTTCGGGGTGCACTCGGCCTCTTGGTGCCAATTGAGAAGCTACTCTACCGAATAGTAGCGGCTTCGGTCAAGAATACCATCACAACGACCGGGAGAGCGGTGTGCTGACCCCACGCCCCTCCTATCCACATCCTCTACTGAGGATGACACGGCGGTCGGAGTGAATATAGGTACCGAGAATTAGTCCTTTTCACAAAAAGAAATAGGCAGATTCGTACCAAGAAGCTGTCGTAATGTGTAACAAAGAAGAAAAGAACACTGTCTACTAAAGTGTGTTCGAAGCTGTAGGTCCCTTCAAAAAAGACTTTCTATTACAACTCATTATGGGTATTAAGTAATTTTGACGCGTCTGGTCGGATTTTTATACTTAGCACGAATACGGTGTCATCTCAACAGTGCTACGATTAATACAATCGTGGACTAGAACATCCCGTAAGTCACCACCAAACATTTTAGATACTTTGTGTGAATGAATTCACAGAAACTTTTTGTGCATTTCCCACGGCATTGTTTAGAATTATCGACGGATTTATACGGCAACTGAAAGAACGAATCTTTATTTGACAAGCAGGAACGAGTTCATACGCGGCACTACACTTACATTCTTTGACATGAAGCTACGTTTTCTCAAGTTAGACTCAGCAAGTTCTACTCTGATGAAGCGCTTCAGGCTGAAATTTCAACATTTCAACTGATTTTAAAAGGGGTGGGGGATATGTCTGAATGTAATAGATCACTTAAATTGCGTTAGCACTATTACACAGAAAAATTATTATAACATAACCAGATTTCCTGAAGGCAATACTGAATCATATTCTTATTTTAATAAAATATTAACACAAGGGAGACGAATTACACAAAACTACTTTAGAAATAAGGATAAATACCGTCAAGCACAGTTTTCGGCATTTGCTATCAGATCATACCACGCTGTGCTCATGTTACTGTAAGCACATTCAATTAAAAAAAGATAAAAATTACGTGAAGCGAACTGCTATAAATTTCAGACGTTATTATATATTTCAGGACTAAACAATAGGGAATTCTCACCTCCTGGCATCAGACAGCGCTTTTATATTACGATGTCGAGATTACATCGATGCTGAATGCTTATTTCGACGTCGCATTCCGTTGGTCCTTCTGGATCGAGAACTGGACCCCTTTGCGTGGCAATAGGTAACTGGTGTTAGGTCTTACTTTCCGTGGCACAAATAAGGCAGGTTAGCAACCGGTGCAGCTCTTGTTTCCTCTTAGGTAGCGGACGAGCGTGTGAGTGGCGGGCAGTCGCTCGCAACGCGCACTCTATAATTACACTTTCTAATTGAGCCCTTGAGTCTCCTCACACTGACACATTTAGTTGAGATCTTACTCTAAGACAGATCAATAGCTTCCTACTTTCTCCAGCGAAGGCAAAAAAATTATGCAGTACCTTTTTGCTGACTAAACCTTGCCAGTTTCAGGACGCCACAAGCCTCGGAACATTTTTCTAAAGCTCATGCCCGTCGCCAGGTGACTCTCTGTATAAGCTGAGGTGAGTTTTCATCTACAAGGTGCCCAAAACTTACTGGGAACATATTTCATGCTCCTTAACTTAGAATATAAATTGCAAGATTTGCAGCAGATGGGGATGATAAAAGTTGGATTGCCTGTCTAAAGCCGCACGATATATTTTTCCAGGCCACTTTTATGTAGTCCACACTTTACAAAGACACTGGCTTTGAGAAAAAATCAAGTATTTTTAGGAAGTACACATATTATACAGGAAATATTACTGTTTATTTCATGGATGTTGTCGTACTCTCTGAAACAAAGAAGAAAGGCCAAGGAGAAGAAGAACTGCATAGTTATGTACATATCTGGACTGGGGTATCAAAAGCAGTAAGAGCCAAAGCAGGAGTCTCCATTATGATAAAGAAATCATGGAAAGAAAGAATCACAAATTGAACATTCATCAATCAACGTATTATAACTGTTGAAATGACATTATTTGCTAGGCAAGTTGTGATTATTGGCGTATATGCACCCACGAATGACACAAAAGATAAGGAGAAAGATACATTTTGGGACACCCTCAGGGAGACTATTGACGAAATCCCAAGAAGAAAGGAACTGATTATCATGGGAGATCTGAATGGAAGGGTAGGAATTAGAGAATCTTGTAGAATAGTAGGAAAACATAGAGAGGACGAATATAATGACAATGGGGAACGATTGATTGCAATTTGTGAACAATTTGAACTAAAAATTACCAACACATTTTTCAAACATAAGGACATTCATAAATATACTTGGCAACAGAACACCAAAGAACTTCGTTATATAATAGATTATATTATCATTAGGCAAACAAGTAGTTTCAAAGCAGTAGACGTCAGATCTTATAGAGGAGCCCAGTGTGGATCAGACCACTATCTAGTTAAAATGAAGTCTTTCTGGCCATGGAAGAATGCAAGGAGTGATACAAGTAACATAAATAAAACGAACCAGACTGAGAAAGATGAAAATTTACCTTTTAATATTGACAGCCTACAAGACGAAAGTATCAGAACACTCTTTGCGGCCAGGAGGGTAAGGAAACTGGTTGAATCATTTGAAGGAAGTACAGGGGAAATATATGACTATATAAAAGCTAATGTGAAAATCATAGCAACAGAGGTGTTGGGTAAAAAAGATAGCAACCACAACCGTGCAGCAGAGTGGTGATCAGAGGAACTGGAGGTCCTCGTTAGAGAAAAGCGAAATGCGTTCCTTCAGTGGTTGAATGATAAATCAGAAGAAACAAGTTCAATATACAAGGAAAAGAAGAATGAAGTTATGAAAAAAAAATAAAGATTGCAAAAAATGAAGCATGGGAAAGAACATGTGCCAAGGTGAATAGCAAATTAGGATTTGGGAGAGCAAAAGAAGCATGGTCAGTATTGAAAGGGCTTCGACAGGATACAAAAAGCAAAAGTAATCTCCAACTGATAACACAAAAGGAATGGGAAGAGTATTTCCAAAAATTATTAAATGAGGACAGAGAAGAATATCTAGAAGAAGGAACAGGGGAAAATAAAGAACATGAAGATGATGAGATCCAGATTTTAGAAACTGAAGTACTTCAGGCGTTGAGAACAGGAAAGAATGGTAAATCACCGTGACCAGGCAATATCAGTCTGGAGTGTCTGAAATATGGTGGTGACAAAATTGTGAAACTGATAACACAGCTCTTCAACAAAATGATACATGGAGATTCAACACCCAACGAGATGAAGCTAGGTTACATTAATACAATATTTAAGAAAGGGGATCGCAAAATTTGTTCAAACTATCGAGGAATTTGTGTTACAAACACATTAATGAGAATTTTTGCGAAAGTAATTAAAAACAAACTGGAAAAAAATTTTAGAACCCAAGAAGAACAATGTGGATTCACGGCTGGGAGATCATGTGTAGACCATATTTTCACATTACGACAGATTTTGGAGAAACATTGGGAAAAATCAAAAAATATAGGATTAATATTCATAGATCTAGAAAAAGCGTATGATACTGTTCCAAGAAAATTACTTTGGAGAGCACTACATATGGCAAACATAAACCCTTCTTTGATTAAAATAATACAACAGATGTATAAAGATAACATTTGCCAAGTGAAAGTTGGTAATAAACTTTCACAGAAATTTAGAACAAGCAAAGGCCTTTTACAGGGCTGTCCCATGTCACCATCATTATTTAAAATCTATATAGATATTAGCCTTAGAACATGGTCTCGTAAATGTAATAGTATGGGATTAGAAATAAGAGATGGAGTTTACATACATCATTTATTATTTGCTGATGATCAAGTAGTCGTAGCACAAGATGGGGAGGATGCTAAGCCGGCCGCGGTGGTCTCGCGGTTCTAGGCGCGCAGTCCGGAACCGTGCGACTGCTACGGTCGCAGGTTCGAATCCTGCCTCGGGCATGGATGTGTGTGATGTCCTTAGGTTAGTTAGGTTTAAGTAGTTCTAAGTTCTAGGGGACTCATAACCACAGCAGTTGAGTCCCATGGTGCTCAGAACCATTTGAACCATTTTTTGAGGATGCTAACTATATGTGCAATCAACTAGCAGTAGCACACAAAACATGGGGTCTGAAGATTAATTACCAAAAAACAGAATACTTGACTAATGATTCAGATGAGCTATACATTGAAGGAAAGAAAATCAAAAAGATAAACACCTTCTGTTATTTGGGATCCATTTTAGAAATCGAGGGAAAATCAGAGTCAGAAATCAATAAAAGAATTAGTAGCGGATGGAGGGTCATTGGGATGCTTAACTCAGTCTCATGGAACAGGAATGTGATGAGCAGAACTAAAAAATTAATATACCAATCCATATTAGAGAGTGTGGTTCTGTATGGAACGGAGACCTGGACAATTAACATGAAGCACATTAAAAAATTACAAGCTCTAGAGATGGACATTTGGAGAAGATCGGCAAGAATCTCCAGGAAAGAAAAGATAAGGAACACCGAAGTAATAAGGAGAATGGAAATAAAAGAAAGAATATATGACGTAATGGATAGGAAGACATTACAGTGGTACGGGCATGCACAACGAATGGAGAAAACCAGAATACCAAAATTGATACTGGAGTGGGAACCAGAGGGGAGAAGAAGAAGAGGACAACCTATGACCACCTGGCTCCAAAATGTACAGCACACAATGAAGAGAATGGGCGCAGAGGAAGAAGACACACAAGATCGAAACACCTGGAGAAATATTTTGAGAATATAGTTTAAGAACGTTTATTGTTTGTATTGTAATTTCCAAGTAAATTATTATGTTGGAGATAAGCCTCTGTAATGAGGAAAAGTTCAAAATAATAAAAAAAATCAAAAAATCCTTTAAGGCATATTTTGAATGTTTTCTGGTTTCTCTGAAATGTTCTCTACCAAAACTATTTTTCTAAATATAATTCGTATTGTTCTATAAATTCAGGAAAAATTATAGCATATAGCTTTGATGATTTTTATTTCGAATTTTAGTTAATAATTCTGTTAGGCATATCAATGAATATTCTTGAAGGAATAGCTTTTATTGGGGACGGGGGGAGGGGGCCTCAATCTTCTGAGTGATTTGATGCACCCCACCCCGCCAGGAATTCCTCTCTTGTGCCAACCTCTTTGCCTCAGAGTAGTTCTTCCACGCAGTTTCGTCAATTATTTGTTGGACATGATCAGATTTCTGTCCCTAACCTCTACATCTCCTTCTAATATCATGGAGGTTATTCGCCGGTCGCTGAGGTCGAGCAGTTCTAGGTGCTTCAGTCCGGAACCGCACTGCTGCTACGGTCGCAGGTTCGTATCCTGCCTCGGGCATGGATGTGTGTGATGTCCTTTGGTTAGTTAGGTTTAAGTAGTTCCGAGTCTAGGGGACTGATGACCTCAGATGTTAAATCCCACAGTGCTTAGAGCCATTTGAACCACGGAGGTTATTCCCTGATCTTTTAACGCATCCCATCACTCTGTCCCTTCGTCTTGTCATTGTTTTCCATATTATTCTCTCCTCATCGAATGTGCAAAGAACTTCATTTCTTATCTTATCAGTCCATCTAATTTTCAGCATCCTTCTATAGCGCCACACCCCAAACGTTTCGATTCTCTTCTTCCCAGTTTCGCCACAGACCATGCTTTACTACCACCCAAATCTAGATCCAAACGTTTTTGACACAATTCGCTTTCTTTTGGCCAAAAACGCCCTAGCGTGCGCCTGTCTACTTTGTTCTTGTTTCGTCCGTCTAATGTTATTTTGCTTTCAAAGCAACGAATACTTCTCCCTCCTCCACGCTGATCTCATTTCCGCTACTCGTCGTCTCTTTCTTCTTCCTTCAGTTTACCCTCAATCTGTAGTGTGTGTTCATTAGACCATTCAACCCATTCAACAGGCCCTACAATTCTCCCTCACGTTTTAGCGTTCGATCGCCACATCTTTCCAAGTTACCTTTCAGTTCGCATCGGATTCGCACGGGGCCAGTATCTTACGTTGCCTTTGTTTTCAATTTTGTTGCTGGTCGATCTTCTTCTCATCACTTCGTCAGTTAACATAAGCGAGAAACGTTTCGAGCGTCATCTCACTTTGAATGGCATATTTTTGTGTGTATTACCGTAGTGTAACTTAAATTAAAAGGATGGTCAGCGTTATCCGTAATATTGATGGTTTATACATAGAAAAATCGATTTTCAATCACATAGTGATCATCTTCAGTGTTGTGGTGTACAAATTAAAGTAATAGACACAGCTATAAAGTTATCAGTAACCAAAACTGAGAAGCGATCGCTTCTCAGTTTTTGTTACTGATAACTTGATACCAGTACCTATGAGTTTAATTTGTACACCACAGCACTGAAGATGATCACTATGTGATTGATAATCGGCTTTCCTATCAATAAACCATCAATATTACGGCCAACGCTGACCATCTTTTTAATTTAACATATGTGGTCGTTGTGCACACAGCACTCCATGGAGTCGCCAATCCGTAGTGTAACTGTTTATGTCTCGTATTTTTAAGCCAGAGCAGGGGACCAGCCCAGCAATTAGCTTACAAAACCGCCTAAAAACCGCAATCTGTGTGGATTGATTACCGGACCAACGATAGTTGCTGACCTCGTCTCAAAAGCTAGCGCATTGCGCCTTAACTATACGAGCAGGTCTTCCGTGAGCATCGGATAGAGACTGCATGAGAGACCGGATAGTGTTTCACACTCTTCGATACATTGACGTCAAACAGCGCCAATTCGAGATATGATGCCCCGTCAGAAGCATTGTATAGAAATAACTGGAATTAAGGCCGCCACAGTTAGCTCATGTGTGTCGTTCCAATAAGGGAAGCGAGCCGATACGCAGTGGCGCGGCGAATTTTCGGCGCCTTGACTCCTAATACAGCCGGCAACTGAGGCGACCGTGACCCAATTCCTTTCGGCGGCCCTATATCTGCCAACTGTCTGGCACCCGAAAACTTTGATCAGGGCCGGCCGGCCGGCCAGCCGACTGGTTGCATCTGTCCAGGACAGGGGTCGCGGGGCCGAGGGTCAATCGAGGAGCGCAGCGGACGGATAAACAGGCGTGGCCATAGCTGGGGGCACACCCGGCATCAGTTAGCGGCCGAGGCCCGCCGAATCGCCGCTAATCGGCCCGCTTTCAGGATGTATACGGGCGACACTTTTCTCTGACGACAGTGAGGGTGCACAACTTCCTGCAGAGCGGAATGAAGTTGCACGCGTCTTCAAACAGTAATGTAAACATGACATTACTAAAGCTGCGCGCCCAGAGACACTCACACGAGGTCGGCAGACCTTTGCGACAGGTGCGCCAAAGCCGCCGACTTGCGAAAATCTGTCTGCTTCCTTTCAACACGTTGAGCGTCGCCGCACTTATTTATCGACACCACCAACGAAATTCCTCCGGGACTGTACAACACTGGTAAGTTTTCATAAATATTTTTATACATGCCATGTTCTGCAGTTCGCACGAATCTTTGGAACTTCGCGGTGGTTAGAAGTTGGCGTCGGCTGCATAGGATTTGCTTTTAAATATTTTTATTTTGCTGAATCTGTATGGGGGCTCATGGCCATCTTCAGCTGCACACTATAAGGATCGTCGTGACACAGAAATCTTCAATACATGTGCTACAAACAGCGTACGTACATGTATGGTATTACAAGCATCACATTGTTATAAATCAACAGTGATCACACTAAAAACCTGTACTCTTTCGATATAAACTGTCTTGCCATAACATGTATGGTCTCAACTACACTACTGACGTTCGTATAGTTGTCCCCTGTTTGTTTCTGACAACATGAGGCATGCATGACCACACACAAAGAGGTGACCAAAGTCATAGGATAACGATACGGCCGGTCGAAGTGGCGGAGCGGTTCTGGGCGCTACAGTCTGGATCCGCGCTACCGCTACGGTCGCAGGTTCGAATCCTGCCTCGGGCATGGATATGTGTGATGTCCTTAGGTTAGTTACGTTTAAGTAGTTGTAAGTTCTAGGGGACTGATGACCTCAGAATTTAAGTCCCATAGTGCTCAGAGCTATTTGAACCATTTGAAAGCAATATGTACATATAGAGGTGGAGGTAGTAACGCGCGAACAAGGTATAAAAGGGCAGTACATTGGCAGAGCTGTCATTTGTACTCAGGTGAAAAGGTTTCCTATGTGATTATGGGCGGCCAACGGGAGTTAACAGACAGTGAACACGCAGTAGTAGTTGGAGTTAAATGCATGAGACATTCAAATGGTTCAAATGGCTCTGAGCACTACGGGACTTAACATCTGTGGTCATCAGTCCCCTAGAACTTAGAACTACTTAACCTAACTAACCTAAGGACAGCACACACATCCATGTCCGAGGCAGGATTCGAACCTGCGACCGTAGCGGTCACGCGGTTCCAGACTGAAGCGCCACACCGGCCGGCCGTGAGACATTCCATTCGGAAATCGTTACAGAATACAGTATTCTGTAATCCAGTGTCAAGAGTGTGCCGAGAATACCAAATTTCAGGCATAACTTGTCACCACAGACAACGTAATGGCAGACGGCCTCCACTTAATGACCGAGAGAAGCGGCATTTGCGTAGAGTTGTAAGTGCTAGTAGACAAGCAACGCTGCTTGAAATAACCGCGGAAATCAGTTTGACGTACAACGAAAGAATCCCTTAGGACAGTGCAGCGTAATTTAGCGTTAATGGGCTATGGAAGCAGACGATCGATGCAAGTGGCTGCTAACATCGCAACATTGCCTGCAGCGCCTCTCCCGGGCTCGTGACCATATCAGTTGGATCCTAGACTACTGGAAAACCGTGGCATGGTCAGGTTAGCCCCAATTTCAATTGGTGAGAGCTGATGTTAGGTTTCGACAGTCGCGAAGCCATGGACCCAAGTTGTCAAGGCATTGTGGTCGCTCCACAATGGTGTTGACTGTGTTTACACCGAACGGACTGAGACCTCTGTCCAATTGAATCGATCATTGACTACTAACGGTTATGTTCGGCTGCTTGAAGATCATTTGCAACCATTCGTGGACTTTTTGGACGACAAGCAGTCCACAATTGCTCGCGATTGGTTTGAAGAACATTCTGGACAATTCGAGCGAATGATTTGGCCACCCAGTAGGCACAACATGAATCCCACTGGGAACATTGATGGGACATCACCGAGGGGTCAGTTCGTGCACAAAATCCTGCACAGACAACACTTTCACAACTATGGACGATAATACAGGCAGCATGGTTAGTATTTCTGCAGGGGACTTCCAACGAGTTGAGTCCATGCCACGACGTGTTACTCCACTACTCTGGGCACAGCTTCTAGTCACTACCAAGATCCTGAGGCTGGCAAGTCTACTACGCAATGCACTTCTATAATTTTATGACACTTGTTTGTAAAAGTTTTTGTCTATTGGAGATTCAGTTGCTCGTATACATTATAGCGGGCTTATATAAGCAGTACTTCAGAGGGACTCTTAGATAGTTAGAATCCCTGCCAATAATTTGGGACGTGAAGATGAGCACAGGTGCAGGGTACATTTCATGACTATCAGGGAGCTGTCATAAATTTAATACTGCACCACAGTGTCTCATGCCGTGAGGACATTTCACATTCCTGTTGCTAGTGTGACGGATACCTCGGCGTCCATTTTTCTTCTGTACTAAGTGAGCAACTACGATCCGCTCGAAAGCGTAAAGCATATCGCGCTAGTTTCCGAAACAGGAAAGCGAAGGAGAACACCAGCCACACCGAGTGGTAGGCAGTTTCCCACGCTCGTGCAAGGAAATGTTGGGCTGGTCCCCAACATCCGCCTCAGAGAATACGATACACGAACAGTTAAAATACGATAACGCACTGAATATCGCTTAAATTACACTCCTGGAAATTGAAATAAGAACACCGTGAATTCATTGTCCCAGGAAGGGGAAACTTTATTGACACATTCCTGGGGTCAGATACATCACATGATCACACTGACAGAACCACAGGCACATAGACACAGGCAACAGAGCATGCACAATGTCGGCACTAGTACAGTGTATATCCACCTTTCGCAGCAATGCAGGCTGCTATTCTCCCATGGAGACGATCGTAGAGATGCTGGATGTAGTCTTGTGGAACGGCTTGCCATGCCATTTCCACCTGGCGCCTCAGATGGACCAGCGTTCGTGCTGGACGTGCAGACCGCGTGAGACGACGCTTCATCCAGTCCCAAACATGCTCAATGGGGGACAGATCCGGAGATCTTGCTGGCCAGGGTAGTTGACTTACACCTTCTAGAGCACGTTGGGTGGCACGGGATACATGCGGACGTGCATTGTCCTGTTGGAACAGCAAGTTCCCTTGCCGTCAACTGCACATACGGTTCACGTCCACGCTGTCGCGGCATGCTACCAGTGTTAAAGACTGCGATGGAGCTCCGTATGCCACGGCAAACTGGCTGACACTGACGGCGGCGGTGCACAAATGCTGCGCAGCTAGCGCCATTCGACGGCCAACACCGCGGTTCCTGGTGTGTCCGCTGTGCCGTGCGTGTGATCATTGCTTGTACAGCCCTCTCGCAGTGTCCGGAGCCAGTATGGTGGGTCTGACACACCGGTGTCAATGTGTTCTTTTTTCCATTTCCAGGAGTGTATTAGACAGGTAGCGCATGTGACTTCACTCCTTTGTATTGACAGATCAGACAGTACACCGGTTAGGGGCGAACAACACAGACGACGCACCGGCTGCTTGGTGTCCTTAAGCCTCTTACTGAAGCAATAGGGTATGTTCCTCATAGCACCAAGCTGCATGCACCGCTGCCCACAGAAGGATAGAAACAGTCCAGCAGGTTTTACCACAAGTTTATGTTTTACAACAGTAAGTGCTGTGGTTAAATTTCATCCCAGAAAATGTTAACGGGACAAACAGCGTGGCGGTGGCTCACTTTCTCTCACGCCAACTCCCCGAAACATAACAACAAGGCGTAGCAATACCCTTGCCGTTCCGTTACTCCTAATTCTGAAGGACTTACTGTTCCTTCTTGTGTCAAAACGATAGCTGTACAGTCGTCCAGCGCTCTCAGTCAGCGAATAATTACCAGACGTGCTGTCACTGCAGTGAGAGGAGAAGGTAGGGTAGAGTACGATAGACCGCCACGCCGTTGCCTTGCAGGCAGGCTTGTGTCCACTTGAGTGGACTGCAGATGCTGTGATTTGGAATACGTTTGTCGCTGGCGTACGCATTGTGACGCACGAATAGCCTCGTGACCACCTTGGAAAGCGAGCATTACGTGTGTCGGGTCTGTTATTTTGCGGACACTGCGCCAAGTGGACCACGCCCTTCGCTCAGTAGGAATTCCAAACTCACAGCCCATTTGATCGTGTTGATTGCAACTAGGGTTCTTCATAGTAAGGATGAGCGCCTGTTCGCCCGGATTTCTTTCTTCTTTCTTCCTTCTTCCAGATATAACGGATATGCACTGTATGTCGAAGGCGTAAAACAGTGTTTGGACACATTAGTAAACATACCTTTCACACAGTGGTTGAGTTTAGATAACCCTGTTCTCCACAAACAACAGCAATGGGCTTCAGATTAAGATGCTACATTAGGCATTTTACAAACAGTTGCTTTATCAATGAGTTTAGGAGCCTAACGTTTATTAAAGACATTCCTCGATGGCACACAATCGGTCGAGACATTTGTGATGTTGCCACGTGGAGACCAGAAGAGACAAAACTCCCATATCCGGGAAATATCGTATCATGCTTTGTTTCTTTCACATCCAGTTTACGTTGCCAGCATTATGTCGGCGTTAGCTGTACTTCCATAAACGTTCTGCAAATATACATGTCTCCATTGGAACACAGAATGGTATATTGACCCAGCCACATCCTCTCCGACAAAAAAAAAGTTTCTAAGATTCGGCTACACTGCCGCTCCGCTAGGTGAGGCAGCACAATTATTTCCATTGGCTGTATTGCAGTAAACTATATTTTTATTTTATAGTTTTTGTTTGCTTAGTCATTGTACCAAAGTTGCACAGAAATAATGTGGTCTTGTTTCATTTCTGTACTCAAGCAATGTATGACTTACAGGATACGAGAGGATGACGCCATTAATATTGGACTACGTGTCTGTGGAATGAAGGTATTACTTTTAGCTGCTTTCTAGCAGTTTGAATAGGAGAAGGCAACGCGACAGAATCACCTGTATAGATTCTTGTCCATAAGTACATACCCACAAGATGATAGGCCTATGCGACTATCGCATTTATTTATGACTCTATAAAGCGAAACGCCATATGGGAAAAAGTACAGCAATGCGCAGTGTTGAAATTCAGAGAAAAAGCGGAAGGAGCTCTTCGTATTCCTTAGCGCAAAAATTAAGATTGACATACAAATCACAATTAATATTACTAATATTTCCATAAAAGTACATAAAAATGCGTAAATACGACGTCGACATTACACACCACGAACACCTTTGTGGTTCCAGAAACACCCTTTGGTTGTTTGGACTCTGCTCAGTGCAGTGACAAGCTACGCATAATGAACAGATGACGCACACCGATAAAAGGGGAAAATGTAGTACACAGTGTTTTCAATAAAGGTGCAGCAGCCGTAGTTAATTCGTGATGTCATTTATGCAGACGAAGTGCCGACGTTATTGCACATGAATATCAAAAATGGTTCAAATGGCTCTGAGCACTATGGGACTTAACTTCTAAGGTCATCAGTCCCCTAGAACTTAGAACAACTTAAACCTAACTAACCTAAGGACATCACACACATCCATGCCCAAGGCAGGATTCGAACCTGCGACCGTAGCAGCCGCGCGGTTCCAGACTGTAGCGCCTTTAACCGCTTGGCCACCACGGCCGGCCACACATGAATATCAACTCTCCTTATGTTCTGCCAAAATTTCCAAAAATATACCCATTAAAAATCAGAAAACTTAATCTTGATTTCAACCGTCGCCTTACTAAGTGTTGCCTCCAATATTTATGCAACACTTTCAGCAATTTTCCTATCGTTGGAAGCAGTGCTGGAAGTCTGCTGGCTGAATAGTGTTCAAAATTAGTTTCCGTTTCACTTGAATTTCTTCTGTGGAATCAAATCGAAACCGTTTCGGCTACAGTTTCATTTTCGGGAATAGTACGAAGTCGCAAGAGGCTTGATCAAGCGAGTACAATGGGGTGGTGACAGTTCCTGCAGGAAGTGCCTCCCAGTGAGCGAGAGGCTGACAGGTGTATTGCCATGATGCAATAACTCGCCTTCGTTCTGTCATTCATCTGTCAGGCCGTTTGTGTCTAACATTTTTCCTCAAAACATTGCAGTAGAACTTCCTAGGGAGTGTCTGACCAAATGGACGAAATGCGTAATTCGCTACAGACAATTCCTCGAATGTACCGCGCCCTTTTGCAGAATTGACGAAGCTGCGCCCCCCCCCCCCCCCCCTACCCACCTTTCCCTGTGTGCCTGCACCCTTGGTGGGAGCCTATCGCGCCTCCGCTCTAACTGGTCGGTTAAAGCCGATAGCGGTATTTTAGTTCTGAATAACCAGCATTTTTAGGTATTTGTTTCGTCTGTGTTAAAATAGGTCTCTTTTATTTTTTACCAATACCCGAGTATAAAAAGTGAAATATCAGTTACCTATAGTAACAGTTCTAAAATTATTCGTTTTTTAAATAACCGTTTTTTAAAGGCGTAAATTTTCTTCGTAAAATTTGCATTTGTTCCAAATATTGCTTTATGATAGAAAATGGCAAAAGCGGTCAGTGCTAATCTAATAACAACGCCGACAGAGTCGAGCAACGATCACGTGCTGTAACAATTGACATGGTATGGTAATGTACCTGTTGGCGTGTACCGTGGCTTAAGGTACGCTTGTACGTGCAGTGCGCGAGACTTGTCGCCACCTGGACACGAGGATAGTTTATCGCCGTCTCAACCGAACATCCATTGTACTGCAGAATAGCACCAACACTAGTCTGGGAACATTTTTACGAAGTGACATAGCATAGAAGTGCAATGTTTCATTTGCGTTATATGATTAAAGATTTGTCTGCCTTTTCTAGGAAATAACAAAAAAGTAAGGAAATTATGGTAACAGTAATAAATTAAAAACTGAACACCAATTCATTCATAATATACGATAAAAAAAGAATGCTGATCTGATGCCTGTGTCAACATAATATGCCTTTATCTAATTCCAGCTTTCGAAAACGGAAAAATTAACATGAAAAATAAGTCCTTCAATCATAATTTCAACTTCTAACACTGACTATTCCTAATGCGCAAATAATGGTACGATCCACAACTACAAAGTGGTTTTCGAGCAGAGTTTGAAAAAATGAGGCAGTAGAAGAATACTGGTGCTTTTTTTGTACTATTCAACCATTTATCATTTTTCGAGAAAAGCATCGAATGCAACTAAGTTTTCTTTTATTTGCGTAGTTAATTTAATATTTTGATTCTATGAGTCTCGAACCTAAGTGAGTCAAATCTTTTTTATTTTTAATTCCATTTCTACATATATTACATGTAATAATAGGAATAAAAAATTGAAAATCGGTTATTTCAGAAACTGGTTATTTTGAGCAGTTTTAACTGTCAGATTAAACTAGCGTAAGGAAAAAAAAAGAAACGGCATAACCAAAAACCGGTTGTTTCAGCGAAAACAGCCATCTTTACCGAGTGGCCTATCTGAACCCTATAGTCTCGTTGGGCGGCGTTCGAAAGAGAGGGAATGAACTTCCTTGCAATTCTTGTCATCTTCATCAGCTAGAATGCGCTGATAAGTCCCGCATAAAATCTCCCGCATGACAATCTGCTCGAGTATTTGTCATTATTCACAGACTCCCGATCATCTTTAAATCGCTTAAAGCATTCGAATGTTCTTGCTTGGCTTAAAGCTTCCTCACCAAAACGCCTCCTTAGCACGAGGTGAGCTTCACCTGTAGTTTTTCGCTGCTTAAAAGAAAACTTACTGCAGACCCTTTGTTCTACCAAATCAGTTCTTTCGAAATCCGCAGACACAATAGAATATGATATAAATAAATCAGCAACGAAGCTCACACCAATGCACTCGCAATGATGCCATGTGTCAGAATGGTAGTCTGACGTGCATTTTTGCTCAAAAACGGGTTCTCTGTGGTTTCTTTTTCAGTCGAATGAACATGCGACCTACGAATTCATTAGGAAATCGTCTGCGCGAATGTAAAGCAACACCTTGGGTAAGGGGTACCGCAGACAGCTGCCCTTATCCCCCTGAGTTTACGGCCCCTGACCTCACCTTCGGCTGCGTCCCCCAGACCAGCTGTTTGACTGGGCATTGCAGCCGGCCGGCCGGCCGATTGTATGGAAACAGGGGGCGCGGGTCAGCGCTTCCTTCCGCCGCCGCCGCCGCCGCCGCAGGGCAGCGCTGGTCTTCTCAGTTTGTCGGCAACTCGGGGCGGCGTCTAGACGGGCGTTCTGAAACACCGTGTTTAAACTGTGGCCTCCCCTCGAGTTAGGTGTGTCTTCTGTCTTGTTTATGCGTCTGTCCGCGCTTCCAGTGTTTGGTTCCCAGAGCCTCCCCAACCCACACTGATCTTGTGTCGAAAGCTAGAGGACAACATCCGCAGGTCCCCACCTTCAAGAAGTTAGTATTCACCGAAAAAAAAAGTATTTGTTTCACTTTCCTGTACTAAAGATGAGGGTGTCTGTGCACTGTTTTCTATCCGTTACCTAATACAGAAAGAAAAAAAAGTTATTTACGAGTTCCAAGAATATCAGGAGGATGACAGTTATGGCTTGGACTTAGAAATCAATTAAATCAGAAAATCTTGCAACTACACTCATTCTCATAAATTAAGGATAATGCTGATACTTGGTGAAACAACGCTCTGGTGGGCAGTTCGCGGGTTTAAATCGCCTCGGGATATGACCATGCGGTGCATTCGACCTGCGGTCGTCGCACGGTGGCGCTGGCAGCAGTCCACATACGCAGAGCTGTGTTGGTGTATGTCAGAGTACGGTGCACCGAGTAAGTGTGCAGACGTTTTCAGACGTGCTAATGCTAAGTGTGTGTTAAAAATGGCTCAAAGAACACATACCGATGTTATGAGGAGTAGAATACTAGGGCGACTGGAGGCTGGTCAAACACAGCAGGTCGTAGCACGGGCCCTCCGTATGCCACAAAGTGTGATCTCAAGATTATGGCAACGATTCCAGCAGACAGAAAACTTGTCCAGGCGCTATAGTACGGGACGTCCACGGTGTACAGCACCAAAAGAAGACCGATATCTCACCATCAGCGCCCGCAGACGGCCACGGAGTACTGCAGGTAGCCTTGCTCGGAACATTACCGCAGCCACTGGAACAGTTGTCTCCACACACGACTGAACAGACATGGTTTGTTCGCCCGGAGACCTGAAGGTGCATTCCACTACCCCCGGTCACAAGAGAGCCCGTAAAGCCTGGTGTCAAGAACACAGTACATGGTCATTGGAACAGTGGTCCCAGGTTATGTTCACAGACTAGTCCAGGTATAGTCTGAACAGTGATTCTCACCGGGCGTGAACCAGGAACCAGGTACTAACCCCTTAATGTCCTTGAAAGGGACTTTTATGGAGGTCGTGGTTTCATGGTGTGGGATGGGATTATGATTGGTGCATGTACACCCCTGCATGTCTTTGACACAGGAACTGTAACAGGTCAGCTGCATCGGGACGTCATTTTGCAGCAGTATGTCGGCCTTTTCAAGGGGTGCAGTGGGTCTCACCTTCCTCCTGATGGATGGTAACGCACGGCCCCACCGAGCTGCCATCGTGGAGGAGTACCTTGAAACAGAAGATATGAGGCGAAAGGAGTGGCCTGCCTATTCTCCAGCATGTCTGGGATGTTCTCGGTCGACGTATCGCTGCACATCTTCAAAGCCCTAGGACACTTCAGGAGATCCGACAGGCACTGGTGCAAGAACGGGAGGCTATACCCCAGCAGCTGCTCGGCCATGTGATCCAGAGTATGCCTACTCGTTGCGCGGCCTGTGTACGTCTGCATGGCGATCATATCCCATATTGATGTCGGGGTACATGCGCAGGAAACAGTGGCGTTTTGTAGCACATGTGTTTCGGGACGGATATCTCAACTTACCACCAATACCATGGACTTACAAATCTGTGTCGTGTGTGTTCCGTATGTGCCTATGTTATTAGCGCCAGGTTTGTGTAGTGCCACGTTGTGTGGCACCACATTCTACAATTATCCTTAATGTATGAGTATGAGTGTAGCTCCAGAATTACAAGTTCTTGTGGTTTGGTTCTGTAATATTAGGCAATCGGTAGTGCGGATTCAGGGCAGTAAGACGTCGAGACATATCAGAATGGCAGAACGGAGCTATTGTGTTTAGACCTGCACACGACCACAACATGATTGAAGATCTCTAATTTCTCGATGTATCAACGCTGACTGTCCAACGCTTCTGTATGGAACGATCTACCACTCGCAGCCAGGTAAAGATCTTAGCCGACAGGGGGCGGACACGAATATCATTCCTCGTCAGTCCAATTTGTTTCAGACCCGGCAGAAATTGCCAAAGTTCAATGCAGCAAGTCCATCTCAACAGTTTCCTAGTGAACACTCGAAAGGGAACTGAGCAGCGATCATCTGAAGTCGAGCATTCCGCTAAAGGCTATTGCTCACAGCGGCACGTAGAGCCACACGCCTTCAGTAGGAGGAAAAAAAAAGTCAGGAAGTAAAGAGTAGCTGACTAGAACTGTCGTGTCGTCCGGCAAGTCGTGGCTTTCCCTCTTTTCAAATGATGCGAGACGCCAAGCGCACTAGTTGCCCAGTGAGCCGTTTAACCAGTTATGTTTAGACGGTGCAGTTAAGGCCAGGGGTACAGCCTTAGTAGTGTACTGCTTGATACAGTCACGTCGTTTAAATATCTGGACGTAGTGTTGCAAAGCGATACGAAATGCCGGCCGAAGTGGCCGTGCGGTTAAAGGCGCTGCAGTCTGGAACCGCAAGACCGCTACGGTCGCAGGTTCGAATCCTGCCTCGGGCATGGATGTTTGTGATGTCCTTAGGTTAGTTGGGTTTAACTAGTTCTAAGTTCTAGGGGACTAATGACCTCAGCGGTTGAGTCCCATAGTGCTCAGAGCCATTTGAACCATTCGATACGAAATGGAACGAGCATGTGAGGAATGTGGCAGAGAAGGCAAATGATCTACTTCGGTTTATTCGGGGAATTTTGGGGAAATGTGGTTATTCCGTAAAGGAGACCGCATTTACGCATTTAGGGCGCTAGTGCCACCTATTCTTGAGTATTCAAATTGGTTCAAATGGCTCTGAGCACTATGCGACTTAACTTCTAAGGTCATCAGTCGCCTAGAACTTAGAACTAATTAAACCTAACTAACCTAAGGACATCACACACATCCATGCCCGAGGCAGGATTCGAACCTGCGACCGTAGCGGTCACGCGGTTCCAGACTGAAGCGCCTTTAACCGCACGGCCACACCGGCCGGCCTCTTGAGTATTGCTCTAGTGTTTGAGATCTGTACCAGGTCGGATTAAAGGAAAACATCTAAGCAATTCAGAGGTGGGCTGCTATATATGTTACCGGTAGGTTCGAACAACACGCTAGTCTTACGAAGATGCTTCGAGAATCGAAACGGGAATCCCTAAAGGGTAGAAGACGTTCCTTTCGAGGTGCACTATTGAGAAAATTTAGAGAACCGGTATTCGAACCTGACTATAGAAAAATTCTACTGCTGCCAACACACATTTCGCGTATAGACACGAAGATGAGATACGAGAGATTGGATCTCACGCGGAGGCAGATTGATAGTCGTTTATTCCTCGCTCTGTTTGCGAGTGGGACAGTAAAAGACGTAACTAGTAGTGGTAATGGGTACTCTCTGCCGCGCACCGAACGGTGGCTCGGGCAATATGTATGTAGATGTACATGATTCTGTCATGTTTAGGTGGTGATTTTCGTACCATGACTTCGGCTAATTCATTCAGGTTGCCGTCAGTATTGACCAGGATATTTATTTCAATATCATTGCTGACCAGGCGTTTCCTTTTCTTCTGAATCTTTACGGTTAGTCTCCCGTGGGCACTCCCATCATCGTAGATGACAACTGCGTTCGCATGGCTGCAAACATAGTTCCCGTTTGACGAACACTCAGTTAGTCTATTTCACCTCGAATACTCCTCTACACTGACTGACCTTAATCCTACAGAAAGTCTATGGGTTGTCTGCAGCAATAGGTGAAACGTATCAATCAAACATCCCGCACTTTGGTAGCTTTACGGGATCACCAATGGGTAGCTTCAGTTCGCTGTGGCATACCTGCATCAACATCTATATACCTTTATATACCTGTAGAAACAGACTAGCTTCTTCTTGCCTATTCGAAACAGTTACCAAGACTAGAGGTATTGTACCAATATACACTCCTGGAAATGGAAAAAAGAACACATTGACACCGGTGTGTCAGACCCACCATACTTGCTCCGGACACTGCGAGAGGGCTGTACAAGCAATGATCACACGCACGGCACAGCGGACACACCAGGAACCGCGGTGTTGGCCGTCGAATGGCGCTAGCTGCGCAGCATTTGTGCACCGCCGCCGTCAGTGTCAGCCAGTTTGCCGTGGCATACGGAGCTCCATCGCAGTCTTTAACACTGGTAGCATGCCGCGACAGCGTGGACGTGAACCGTATGTGCAGTTGACGGACTTTGAGCGAGGGCGTATAGTGGACATGCGGGAGGCCGGGTGGACGTACCGCCGAATTGCTCAACACGTGGGGCGGGAGGTCTCCACAGTACATCGATGTTGTCGCCAGTGGTCGGCGGAAGGTGCACGTGCCCGTCGACCTGGGACCGGACCGCAGCGACGCACGGATGCACGCCAAGACCGTAGGATCCTACGCAGTGCCGTAGGGGACCGCACCGCCACTTCCCAGCAAATTAGGGACACTGTTGCTCCTGGGGTATCGGCGAGGACCATTCGCAACCGTCTCCATGAAGCTGGGCTACGGTCCCGCACACCGTTAGGCCGTCTTCCGCTCACGCCCCAACATCGTGCAGCCCGCCTCCAGTGGTGTCGCGACAGGCGTGAATGGAGGGACGAATGGAGACGTGTCGTCTTCAGCGATGAGAGTCGCTTCTGCCTTGGTGCCAATGATGGTCGTATGCGTGTTTGGCGCCGTGCAGGTGAGCGCCACAATCAGGACTGCATACGACCGAGGCACACAGGGCCAACACCCGGCATCATGGTGTGGGGAGCAATCTCCTACACTGGCCGTACACCACTGGTGATCGTCGAGTAGTGCACGGTACATCCAAACCGTCATCGAACCCATCGTTCTACCATTCCTAGACCGGCAAGGGAACTTGCTGTTCCAACAGGACAATGCACGTCCGCATGTATCCCGTGCCACCCAACGTGCTCTAGAAGGTGTAAGTCAACTACCCTGGCCAGCAAGATCTCCGGATCTGTCCCCCATTGAGCATGTTTGGGACTGGATGAAGCGTCGTCTCACGCGGTCTGCACGTCCAGCACGAACGCTGGTCCAACTGAGGCGCCAGGTGGAAATGGCATGGCAAGCCGTTCCACAGGACTACATCCAGCATCTCTACGATCGTCTCCATGGGAGAATAGCAGCCTGCATTGCTGCGAAAGGTGGATATACACTGTACTAGTGCCGACATTGTGCATGCTCTGTTGCCTGTGTCTATGTGCCTGTGGTTCTGTCAGTGTGATCATGTGATGTATCTGACCCCAGGAATGTGTCAATAAAGTGTCCCCTTCCTGGGACAATGAATTCACGGTGTTCTTATTTCAATTTCCAGGAGTGTATTAGTGTCATGTCTCGTGGGGTGACTAATTGTTTTGTGCATTGTGCTTATGCCTCGTACTTCGATGGATCATGACGTTACGCATAACACGCTGGTAACACTGCACAACTCTACTTTCTTCGGAACTGGACCGTGCTTCTCTTCTTGTATTGCACTTCTTCGTCCAGAGTTTTCAAACGTCGGTACGATACACTGTGACTCACCTTGGGTGTGATACGGGAGCATCTAATACGCCTGCAACGACCTGCGGTGAGTGTGTTACTGGCGATCCGTGGAGCGGCTGCATCGGCGCGATGCGGCCTTCGCAGCCAGCCCAGCACGGCTGTTGCGTCAGCGGGCCGAAGCTCTCCCGCGCCGGGCCCGGCTGTGATCACACTCCCGGATAGCCGAAATGCGCCGTCACGTCATAGGCCACTGCGCAGTAAGCGAGGCCCCAGCGCTTAGTCTTCGCTTGGAGCCCAAACAACCAGCCGCGTAATATTTATTCTGTACGATAAACACCACAAAAAATTGCTCAAAGTTTCGAAATTTATCCCCAGTTACGAAAACACAGTTAATGTGTAATTCCTGTGAGAGTAACTCAACGGTAGGGACGCTGTTGAGCCGGCGGGTGTGGCCGTGCGGTTCTAGGCGCTACAGTCTGGAACCGCGTGACCGCTACGGTCGCAGGTTCTAATCCTGCCTCGGGCATGGATGTGTGTGATGTCCTTAGGTTAGTTAGGTTTAATTAGTTCTAACTTCTAGGCGACTGATGACCTCAGAAGTTAAGTCGCATAGTGCTCAGAGCCATTTTGACGCTGTTGTTACCATGTCTTTCCCAATCCTGGTGGTGCTATACAACGAGTTTCGTATGTAGCCATAAACTACGGAGACAATGTCAGTAACCGTGCTTTCATTTGCTCTATACTTTTGCTGCACGTTTGTCTTGTTTGGGTGAATGTGGTGTATATACACAGGTACGAGGTTTGAGACAGTTGTTCGACGCATCATCTCAGGGCAGGTGTATGGTAATCATCGATACTGCTACTTCAGTTATTTCCTAACAAGCCAGCAGACATGATCTTCTCGTGCATTCACCGGGACACGGCATCCACAGTGACCGCGTTGTTTCCCAAAGTCAGTTCTGGCGCGTGCAGGGATGGTTAGCTAAAGAAACTCCGGCAGATTCCGTTCCAGTGCTCCAGTCGCCCTGGTTTTTAATTATACCCGTCCACAATACGTCTCACAATACTAGTCACAGATTCCGGAAATATGGTTCAAATGGCTCTCAGCACTATGGGACTTAACATTTGTGGTCATCAGTCCCCTAGAACTTAGAACTACTTAAACCTAACTAACCTAAGGACATCACACACATCCATGCCCGAGGCAGGATTAGAACCTGCGACCGTAGCCGTCAAGCGGTTCCAGACTGAAGCGCCTAGAACCGCACGGCCACAACGGCCGGCCTTCCGGAAATAGGGAAACATTCATTGCTGTTCCTCGACGCAGCTCTGCCTATTACACTTCATATCATTTCCAGGATAAGAAAACTGACTTTCGCTAGAATTTTTTGGATTTTCTCTTTTCACATAACCGTCTCTAGAAACTTACATAAAAAATGAAATTGTCTCAGTTGCTTAGTGATACGTTTAATAAAAAAAATAAAGAGCTCGATAAGAAAACGGTTGACTTGAGTTCAAACAACACTTACTGGCTTGCGATACTAATCCACGTGAATTCTATTAAGCAATCTAAATCCAGAATGAGATTTTCACTCTGCAGCGGAGTGTGCGCTGATATGAAACTTCCTGGCAGATTAAAACTGTGTGCCCGACCGAGACTCGAACTCGGGACCTTTGCCTTTCGCGGGCAAGTGCTCTACCAACTGAGCTACCGAAGCACGACTCACGCCCAGTCAAACAGCTTTACTTCTGCCAGTATCTCGTCTCCTACCTTCCAAACTTTACAGAAGCTCTCCTTCGAACCTTGCAGAACTAGCACTCCTGAAAGAAAGGATACTGCGGAGACATGGCTTAGCCACAGCCTTGGGGATGTTTCCAGAATGAGAAATTCTGCCAGGAAGTTTCAATCTAAATCCAGTTTTGGCAGCCTTTTGAGCGGTACATTCTACGAGGGGTTTTCAATAAAGTAATACAACATATTTTTTTTTTTTCTGAACGCAGGTTGATTTTATTCAGGAATCCAATACACCAGATTATTCCGCACTCTTTTGACTATAAAACCATATTTTTCCACATAATCTCCATCAATGTGACGGCCTTAGGCCATCTTACTAGGAAGGCCTGTATTCCCGCATGGTACCACTCTACTGCTCGACGTAGGAGCCAACCTCTTGCTGCATCAGTAACCTCTCCATCGTCCACGTGCTGCTTCCCGCGTATGCATCCTTCACTGGACCAAACAGATGAGCCGGCCGCTGTGGCAGAGCGGTTCTAGGCGCTTCAGTCCGGAACCGCACTGCTGCTGCGGTCGCAGGTTCGAATCCTGCCTCGGGCATGGATGTGTGTGTGTGTGTGTGTGTGTGTGTGTGTGATGTCCTTCGGTTAGTTAGGTTTAAGTAGTTCTAAGTCTAGGGGACTGATGACCTCAGATGTTAAGTCCCATAGTGCTCAGAGCCATTTGAACCAAGCAGATGGAAGTCGGAAGATGTGAGTTCGGAGCTGTAGATGTGGCACCACTTCATGGATTGCCGTTTTTTCCGGTTCGAAGGGATGAACTCGTGTTTCACCGCCTGTAACGATCAGCATCGTAACGCGCAAGCAATTCCGCGCATATGGTAATTCGTCGGGTCTTCCGTTGGGCGGCGAGTAACCCAGGGGCACACACCTTTGAGCACCCCAAATGGTGGACGTCCAGTTGTGCAGCGAAGTGTCTGATTGTGATCTGTCGATCGCCTCAAATGAGAGCGTCCGCACGTTCAATCTTTGCAGGAGTCATAGCTGCGTACGGCCGGCACGCTGGAGATCGGAAAGGTTTGCGCGATCTTGTCGCGATGATGACAGGCGCCTCCCCCGACGACTCACCATGCTTTCGATCATTGCTAGGTCTGGAAGCGCTCTGGTTTTCCGCCAAAGAAAACTCAATGACAGCTCTCTGCCTCGAATGCACCTCAGTTACAGGCACCATTTTGAAGGCTACATACAGCGCCACCAGCTATCGGAACTACAGGGGATGAAGCGGGGATATTCCACGATGTCCCACAACAAATGCCACAGTTTTTGCAACCGAAACTGACGGAGGAACGAAGGTGTTGCATTAGTTATTGAGCGCCCTTCGTATTCTACTGCTGACAACATCCCATGTGCTCGCAGAACAAAGAACTAGTTTCTTCGAGTAAATCTAACCCGTTTCTTCTCTGGAGAGTGGGTCAGAGAATTTTGTTTACTGTTTGGGTGTCTGTGGCTCTACAGCATCATTAACGAAACGGCTGCTGCATGCTTCTGTCCACGCTTAGCGTCGCTGCGCTTGTCTGTCGGTTTCGGTCTTCGTATACTTAAAGAACACATTGGAAGGAACTCGACTTTCGTAAATTCTGCAGAAGAATAATAAAGCCACTGGTCCGGACGGGGTTTACGTTGATTTTATTGATGTTTATCTGAATAGATGTCGATTGGCCCTACCCTGCTAACATCGTTGTTCAGTGTTGTCTATGAATCAGGAAAGATACCTTATAACTGGCTGAGATCATCCTTTATACCACCGCCGAAGAAGAGGAATTTTTCACAGTGTGATGATTATCGTATGATTAGTTTGATGTCTTACGTACTCAAAGTACAGGGTGATTCAAAAAGAATACCACAACTTTAGGAATTTAAAACTCTGCAACGACAAAAGGCAGAGCTAAGCACTATCTGTCGGCGAATTAAGGGAGCTATAAAGTTTCATTTAGTTGTACATTTGTTCGCTTGAGGCGCTGTTGACTAGGCGTCAGCGTCAGTTGATGCTAAGATGGCGACCGCTCAACAGAAAGCTTTTTGTGTTATTGAGTTCGGCAGAAGTGAATCGACGACAGTTGTTCAGCGTGCATTTCGAACGAAGTATGGTGTTAAACCTCCTGATAGGTGGTGTATTAAACGTTGGTAGAAACAGTTTACAGAGAATGGGTGTGCCATTTCAGCCAATAAAGTTTTTGGTCCCTTTTTCTTCGAAGGTGCTACTGTAACTGGACTACAGTATCTGGAGATGTTAGAGAATTGGCTGTTCCCTCAGCTCGAACAAGAAGCACAACAATTCATATTTCAGCAGGATGGAGCGCCAACACATTGGCACCTATCTGTCCGTAACTACCTGAACGTCAACTACCCGAGGCGATGGATCGGCCGCCAGGCAGCCCGTGACAGAGCGCTTCATCACTGGCCTCCAAGAAGCCCTGATCTTACCCCCTGCGATTTTTTCTTATGGGGGTATGTTAAGGATATGGTGTTTCGGCCACCTCTTCCAGCCACCATTGATGATTTGAAACGAGAAATAACAGCAGCTATCCAAACTGTTACGCCTGATATGCTACAGAGAGTGTGGAACGAGTTGGAGTATCTGTTTGATATTGCTCGAGTGTCTGGAGGGGGCCATATTGAACATCTCTGAACTTGTTTTTGAGTGAAAAAACCTTTTTAAATACTCTTTGTAATGATAACAGAAGGTTATATTATATTTCTTTCATTAAATACACATTTTTAAAGTTGTGGTATTCTTTTTGAATCACCCTGTATTTCTGCGAATCATACACACGCGGATGTACAAGAAATGTGAATCGCAAATGGACGTGAGCCAGTTTGGCTTCCGGAAGGGGGTTGGAATTCGTGAATCACTCTTCAGCTTAAATTTATTAATGCAGAGGTGCAGAGAAAAAAATGGCTCTAAGCACTATGGGACTTACCAAAAATTCAAATGGTTCAAATGGCTCTGAGCACTATGGGACTTAACATCTTAGGTCATCAGTCCCCTAGAACTTAGAACTAGCTAAACCTAACTAACCTAAGGACATCACACACATCCATGCCAGAGGCAGGATTCGAACCTGCGACCGTAGCAGTCGCGCGGTTCCGGACTGCGCGCCTAGAACCGCGAGACCACCGCGGCCGGCTGGGACTTAACATCTGAGGTCATCAGTCCCCTAGACTTAGAACTACATCAGATACATCCATGCCCGAGACAGGATTCGAACCTGCGACCGCAGCAGCAGCGCGATTCCGGACTGAAGCGCCTAGAACCGCTCGGCCACAGCAGCCGGCAGAGGTGCAGACATATGAATGTTGATGTGTACACTAGTCTCACCGACTATAATAAAGCCTTTGACTGCATGAGACATACAAAGATGGTGCAGATTTTGAAGTCAACTGCCACTGATCAAAACGATTTAGGCATCATCAGCGCACTATATGAGAGTCAGACCACAGGTATAAAAACTGATCAGGTAACATCAGAAACGACTATAATTAGTAAAAGTGTTCGTCACGGCTGTATAATACCACCTCTCCTGTGTACCATTGGCGCGAAGCAGTTTTCAGGGAAGTGCTGGCGGAAGAATGCAACGGCATCATTAGAAACAGAAAGACAATGAACACAATTAGGTACGCACAAGAGACCGTTGTCATAGCAATTGATCTACCTGCGCTCCAACACATAGTAGATAATTTAGTCCACTCTAGTGAAGAGTTTGGCCTGTTTTCGAATACTTCCAAGATCAAAGTTGTAGTATTCTCAAAGATAAGAATCCATGCAATCTTGTCAATAAAAAGAACTAAGACTGGGCAAGTATTCTCTTTTAAGCGCTTCGGTACTGTGATGGATGAACAGTGTGAACGTGAGAGAGAGATCAGATCTACAACAGAACATCCCAGAAGACAATTTATTAGCGTGAAAAAACTTTTCATAACTTTGGATCACAGTCTGCAATTGAGAATGCGAATGATTCTTTGCTACATGTTCTCCATGTTTCCCTATGGATGCAAAAGCTGGACCTTTGGCCAATTTCTAGAGACATCGGTTTATGCTTTTGAAATCTGTCTGTATTGTCGTCTTTTCTGCATACCTTGGGCGCTGAAAATTTCAAACGGAGAAGACCTTCACCAAATGTAAAAGCAAAAGTAACTTTGGTCACGAGAAAATAAGGAAAATTTCATACTAGAATACATTATAAGAGGCGAAAGATGCCAGTTATTATAACTCATCATTGAATGGAAAATACAAGGGAAAAGGACATTCGGATATGCTACAGCCGCACCACAGAAGATACCTTCCATGCTGCAACGTCGCGTGGACTGCCAACCTCCAGCGGTAGAAGTCGCTCGTTAAGTTTATTTCATTGTTAAAGACTACCTCTGTACAAGTATCGTCCTTTTTTTTACCGTTTTCAGGCAATCTGTTCAAAGTCTCTTGTTTGTGTTCCTCCCTCCCGAGAGAATATATTTGAGATGTTCGCTCTTTTTTCTTTTTCTTTTTTTACAAGACAGAGGTATCCTTGTTCGTTGCACCGAAACTGCGTGGAAGATAACACTAGAGATGTTGGATCGGGAAAACAATCTCCGCCAGTAACGTTATTCAGCGCACAATGACACATTGGCAGCGGATATTTTTTCCGTATTCCTCTCGGCACGCAGCTGCGGGGAAAGTTCGGGCCGGCCTTCGGTGTCGCAGAACGGCCCTGACTTAGCAGCTATTCCACGTTCCCATCACATCGGCACCTCGTGCACGTCCAGACACTAGCGTCGCCTGCTCGCCGTAATTTGAATACACCGGTACGGCGGGAATTCCTCCACTACGCCGTGTCCTCGACAATCACTTGTCGAAGCTTCAGCGGCCGGTAACCGGTGTGGAACAGAAGGTCGTAACGTCAATGAAATTGGAACTGTTTTCGAAAAATAAGCATCCGCGACATACAACGGTGTCCTGTAGAATGTATATCCACCATTATCATCTTCATCATCATCATCAATAGCTATTTGTTACCCACTGCTAGATATAGATCTCTTAGAAACTTTTCCATTCGTTACAGAGCTTTGGCATCCACATTTGTCCTGCTTGTTTCTTTATGTCATCAATCCATATTCCATTAGGTCTTTTCTTAGCACGATGAATCCAACACAGAGCTTCCTTAGTCTGTCATTTCTTCTTGTTATACACCCTATTTTGTACCAGCCACTATCACGTCTTCAACTCCGCCCTTTTATCTTGTAAATTTGTTTGTTTTTCTGTACCTTCTTCTTATACCCCACAGGCATACGTTACTTTTATTGTTTGTTGGACCTTTCACTCGTGTAAGTTATCACTGGCTATAGACCTAACTGTTTAAGGCACATTGGCTACTTTGTTTTGGATAAAGATGCAGGTTCCAAATTAATTTCATTTTACCCTACTGTTTATTTCCTTAAACACTCATACACTTGTTGGTTCAGCTGTCCTAAGTTTACACACTGTTTTCCTATGGGCCTACCAATTGTACATTATCTTCATCTTATGGTTTATCCTAAGTTCTCTGTTACTTGTTGTTTTCAGTTCCTCCGTCCTTACTTGAGTTCATCTGGATCCCTATATACAGGGTGTTTCAAAAATGACCGGTATATTTGAAACGGCAATAAAAACTAAACGAGCAGCGATAGAAATACACCGTTTGTTGCAATATGCTTGGGACAACAGTACATTTTCAGGCAGACAAACTTTCGAAATTACAGTAGTTACAATTTTCAACAACAGATGGCGCTGCGGTCTGGGAAACTCTATAGTACGATATTTTCCACATATCCACCATGCGTAGCAATAATATGGCGTAGTCTCTGAATGAAATTACCCGAAACCTTTGACAACGTGTCTGGCGTAATGGCTTCACATGCAGATGAGATGTACTGCTTCAGCTGTTCAATTGTTTCTGGATTCTGGCGGTACACCTGGTCTTTCAAGTGTCCCCACAGAAAGAAGTCACAGGGGTTCATGTCTGGCGAATAGGGAGGCCAATCCACGCCGCCTCCTGTATGTTTCGGATAGCCCAAAGCAATCACACGATCATCGAAATATTCATTCAGGAAATTAAAGACGTCGGCCGTGCGATATGGCCGGGCACCATCTTGCATAAACCACGAGGTGTTCGCAGTGTCGTCTAAGGCAGTTTGTACCGCCACAAATTCACGAAGAATGTCCAGATAGCGTGATGCAGTAATCGTTTCTGATCTGAAAAATGGGCCAATGATTCCTTTGGAAGAAATGGCGGCCCAGACCAGTACTTTTTGAGGATGCAGGGACGATGGGACTGCAACATGGGGCTTTTCGGTTCCCCATATGCGCCAGTTCTGTTTATTGACGAAGCCGTCCAGGTAAAAATAAGCTTCGTCAGTAAACCAAATGCTGCCCACATGCATATCGCCGTCATCAATCCTGTGCACTATATCGTTAGCGAATGTCTCTCGTGCAGCAATGGTAGCGGCGCTAAGGGGTTGCCGCGTTTGAATTTTGTATGGATAGAGGTGTAAACTCTGGCGCATGAGACGATACGTGGACGTTGGCGTCATTTGGACCGCAGCTGCAACACGGCGAACGGAAACCCGAGGCCGCTGTTGGATCACCTGCTGCACTAGCTGCGCGTTGCCCTCTGTGGTTGCCGTACGCGGTCGCCCTACCTTTCCAGCACGTTCATCCGTCACGTTCCCAGTCCGTTGAAATTTTTCAAACAGATCCTTTATTGTATCGCTTTTCGGTCCTTTGGTTACATTAAACCTCCGTTGAAAACTTCGTCTTGTTGCAACAACACTGTGTTATAGGTGGTGGAATTCCAACACCAGAAAAATCCTCTGTTCTAAGGAATAAACCATGTTGTCTACAGCACACTTGCACGTTGTGAACAGCACACGCTTACAGCAGAAAGACGACGTACAGAATGACGCACCCACAGACTGCGTTGTCTTCTATATCTTTCACATCACTTGCAGCGCCATCTGTTGTTGAAAATTGTAACTACTGTAATTTCGAAAGTTTGTCCGCCTGAAAATGTACTGTTGTCCCAAGCATATTGCAACAAAAGGTGTATTTCTATCGCTGCTCGTTTAGTTTTTATTGCCGTTTCAAATATACCGGTCATCTTTGAATATCACGATAGACAGCGTCTTTAATGCATCCCCAAAGAAAAAATTCCAGAGGATTTAAATCAGCAGACCTAACAGACCACGGAACTGTTCCTCCTCGACCAATCCATCTGGCAGGATACCTTCGGTTCAGAGCACGACGTGCACGCAAGACATTATGTGCTGGACATCCACCGTGTTGATACCACATAAGCATTCTGGTTCCTAGCGGCACTCCAGAAGAGGAGAAAGAATTCGTCTAAGGAAGTTGGCATGCGCTGTGCCGTTTAGACCACCATTGATGAAACAAGGGCCAATAATTGTATTACCAAGCATCCAACACCAGACATTAACCCTCTATTGACACTGGTGTCCCACCTGTCCAAACCATCGTGGGTTGTCGCTGGACCAATAATGCATGTTCCTTGTATTTACCTGTCCTTTGTTTGAGAAGGAATATTCATCGGTAAATATAACATTGGAGAAAACGTTCTGGTTGGCGAGGATTTGCTGCTTTACCCACTGACAGAACTGTACACGATTCTGGAAATCATTCCCATGCAGTGCTTGATGTAGGTGTACATGGTAAGTATGGAACCGGTGACGTGAAGTAATGCGATGTACACTGATTTTAGGAATGCCAGTCTCGTGTTCAGGCTGTCGTGTGCTCACAAGTGGATTCATAGCAACAGAAGCGAGAACAGTAACTTCGGCAGCTTCGTCTGCGCGAGTACTACGGCGATTGCGTTGTCGTGGGTTGAAACTTCCCGTTTGCTGAAGCATCGCAACAAGACGAGGAAACATCCGTCGGGAAGGTGGGTTCTTGTCAGGATATCGCTCTCTGTACAGTTCCGCTGCCTGCGTAGCATTTCGCCTACCTTCAACAACAACAAGAATAAAAGAAACATTGTGTTGCCGGCGGTGGCCGAGCGGTTCTAGGCGCTTCAGACCGGAACCGCGCGACTGCTACGGTCGCAGGTTCGAATCCTGCCTCGGGTATGGATGTGTGTGATGTCCTTAGGTTAGTTAGGTTTAAGCGGTTCTAAGATCTGGGGGACTGATGACTTCAGATGCTAAGTCCCATAGTGCTCAGAGCCATTTGAAACGTTGTGCCGATGGAGCTTGTAGGAAGGACAGCCTTTACTGCATGCCTACCCTACACAACAGTATTTAAAAGTACTAAACTACTGTACTAAATGTACCCGTACATAAGAGAACAGTATTGCAATTACCGTTCTGCTAACTTACATTCCAAATAGATAAGTAGCATTTCTACCTTCTCTTCGTTGGTGAACGTTCTACTCACACAACTCTTCAACTGACGATGATTGACGGAATACGGGTGTGGATTCTACTTCTGTTTACATTTGACCTCTGTCAACGTCAGCACGTGAATGTGTTCCATTACCCCGAGTACCTGCATTAAGCGCTGGGAGCGTCAACGTCAGTGTTGTGTTATGTAATTAATAACACTGTTTTTCATTGAATGGTACACTGTGATACATTTCTGAATAGGTCTTTAGAAGAGGAAACGAATTACCGAATAAAAAATACAGGGTGCCATTTAAAAAAGTCATACCGCTGTTCACATCTTTGTAAAAACCAAAGCTACAACGATGGCAATCATGCTGATTGAAGTCCCCCTGACGCCTAATGAACATTTGCTTGCAACATCTGAAGGATCAACTCCGACGTTAATCTACAGATTTAGGAAAACTTCAGAAAAATCGGGATGACAATATGTGGAGTTTGATTATGTTCTTCCTAAATACTAATCAATTGTCTTAATAACCTAAACGTCGCACTCTTTCTTTCGGAAATGTTCAGTGATAACTAACTGAAACAGTACTATTACTATTGATCTATTTTCAGGAACAAAAATATGCGAGTTTCAGCATCGAATTACTTGAAGACATCCCCCCTCTCCCCCTCCTCATTTTCCACCGTGTTCCACGGCGTCTTTCACGCTCTCATATTTCACAGTATGTGAGAAATAATATGCATTAGTCGTAATTATCGGTCAAAAATGGTTCAAATGGCTCTGAGCACTATGGGACTCAACTGCTGAGGTCATTAGTCCCCTAGAACTTAGAACTATTTAAACCTAACTAACCTAAGGACATCACAAACATCCATGCCCGAGGCAGGATTCGAACCTGCGACCGTAGCGGTCTTGCGGTTCCAGGCTGCAGCGCCTTTAACCGCACGGCCACTTCGGCCGGCAATTATCGGTCAAACGCTCTAATTTCGGCCATTAGAAAAACCTCGGCTAGAGGAACCCGAACCAGAAAACGACAAAAGATGGTTCAAATGGCTCTGAGCACTATGGGACTTAACTTCTAAGGTCATCAGTCCCCTAGAACTTAGAACTAATTAAACCTAACTAACCTAAGGACATCACACACATCCATGCCTGAGGCAGGATTCGCACCTCCGACCGTAGTGGTCGAGCAGTTCCAGACTGTAGCGCCTAGAACCGCTCGGCCACCCCGGCCGGCACGACAATAGGGCACACGTGTTATTTCGGCACCACTGCCGTGACGGGCATAGTTCATTTGCAGAACACCAAAACATTGTTGCAGCAACGTGAGATACTAGTGGCGCAGCCATCATAGTAGTCCGAATACGATTTCTGCAGAGTGAGGGGAGATTTCCGAATGACGGCGTAGCGCTTAGTTCTTCCTGAGAACACGCCGTGTACCAAGTTTTCCAAACTTGCAAAAAACACTCGTTGTGGCACACGTTCGCAGTTCTGGTGATCAAACGCAACCTTCTTCACTTAGCGTGTCACTGTCACACTTCCTTTGTAATTGTTTCGCGTATGACGACCGACTCTAACCGCAGCCATGGGAAGGAAGGAGGAAGTATGATCATGGGTAAAGTCTCAGTTCCAAACAACATCCATATCTCCATCTGATTAGCACTCCATAGTTGTGGCACGGTTTCTTAACTACTTAGTAAATGGTTAACAGTAAGTTCTGAACTCAAGCCGCGGTTAGTCGTAGTATTTATTTCTCTCGTACATTTTCGCGAAAATTACGTGTCTGTCAACAAAATTCTGACACGCCTACAAAATACAGATTCCTTAAAGCTGACTCTTCAATATGTGGCTTCATACGCTAGCCCTCTGAATGGAAATAAACAAGGACATAATGGCTTCAATGTAATCATTTGCACGGCAACCACGATCTCGGTGGTTCTCAAGCGAATCCTCACGTGCTGACAGCTTTCCCTGTCCTATAAGTATTTATACACTAGCTATTTGATTGTTCTTTGCCTCACCTTTTCTAGCGTCACTGCACAGTAGTTGCCTTAATTATACCCTTTCCTGTGTTTTTCATTGCTACTTGCATTTAAGTAGACGGCAGGTGTCATTAAATGAGGTAATAGAGAACTAAGAGTAACCATAGGTTCATCATTGTTACTCCATAGTCAGTGTGCCTTGCACGTGTCACCAATACAAAACAGTTTTCCTCATTTATCACTAAGAGCGATGACTATAAGAGTTCTTCTGCGGGTACACTGTTCCGCCCCTTTTTATGTCTCTTCAATAATGTGCAAGAGCTACGCGAACAGATTACAGCAATGTAATCCAATAGCTGGCGCGAGCAACGACTTAACGACTACAAATCAGGGTTCAAGGTTATTTTACTTGACACGCTTGGAGCTGTCGATCAGTGCACGAACAGTAAGAAGTGAAGGCTGACTGGCGGTCGGCAGCGAAGCAAGAGTTACGAAAGAACTAATGTAGACTCCAACTCCTGCAGAACAGTGAAGAGTAGGTTTTCAAAGCCACGCTGTTAATTTTATTTTTTTCCCATAAATATTATTGGGAAGGGGGAGCACAGGAAAAGGAGAAGGGCCGGCGCTGATATGAAACTTGTTGGCAGGTAGAAACGAGGCTCGAACCTGGAACTATGTCATTCGCGGGCAAGCGCTCTATCTACCGTGTCACCCATGCACGACTCACGACCCACCTTCGCAGCCTGTCTCATACCTTACAAACGTCTCAGAGGTTCTCCAGCAAACGTGCGAGAGCAGCAGTCCTGGAAATAAAGCTGTTCGGACGGGTGGTGAATCGTGGTTGGGTAGCTCAGTCGGTAGAAACGATGATCCCAGGCTAGAGTCCTGGTCTGTCACAGAGTTTTAATCCGACAGGTAGTATCAACATTCTTTTCTGTATCAAACAAAACCGCACACCTGCAATAAAAAGAAGTGTGGACGAGATTTCATTCCAGTGCTGTAATTCCAAAAGCTGTGATAAATAGGAACACATGATGTGGACTGTATGAATACGACAATGGGAAAGGAACAGTCTTGTCGACATTTTTGCCAGGATATATTACTAACCCAACTCAGATCACTCCCCCCCGCTTCCCCTCCCTTCCGCCCCCCACCCCGCACCCCTCATGGGGGCTCATGGTTCTTTAGTGAATTTGTGCGTGGCGCACACGGAGTTTTGAGCTATTCCAACCCATTCTTCCTTCCCAGGCACCATTTCCTTACCCGTGCCCCTCCCTCCCCCTCCTCGCTTCTTCCTCCCGGCCCCCCTCTTGGTCTTCTTACTTAAGTCGACCTGGCTTCTCATCTGGTTTCCTGTATTCCTTGAGGTTTTGTTCCCCTTTCCTTTTCTCTCTTCATCTTCCATCCTTGGCGGTTTTGGTCCCCCTTTGGGGTGTGAGCCATTTGTGGAAGAATTCCCTCCTTAACTTCTATGGTGTGGATTCCTCTCCTCCTTTCCTTCCTCTCGTCTTTCCCCGCCATAGCACCTCTCCGCCCCACTAGGTTCAAATGGTTCAAGTGGCTCTGAGCACTATGGGACTCAACTGCTGAGGTCATTAGTCCCCTAGAACTTAGAACTAGTTAAACCTAACTAACCTAAGGACATCACAAACATCCATGCCCGAGGCAGGATTCGAACCTGCGACCGTAGCGGTCTTGCGGTTCCAGACTGCAGCGCCTTTAACCGCACGGCCACTTCGGCCGGCCCCACTAGGTCACCAGTACTTGTAGCCAGCCCATGTGGTGTGGCTGTTACGTCCCCATCTGAGCCCCCTGACAACACAGGGAACACAATTCTGATAGCCGGCCGGAGTGGCCGTGCGTTTCTAGGCGCTACAGTCTAGAGCCGAGCGACCGCAACGGTCGCAGGTTCGAATCCTGCCTCGGGCATGGATGTGTGTGATGTCCTTAGGTTAGTTAGGTTTAATTCGTTCTAAGTTCTAGGCGACTGATGACCCCAGAAGATAAGTCGCATAGTGCCCAGAGCCATTTTGAACAATTCTGATAACTGAGTTGTTGCCTCTTTGCGCATGCCTAACAGTGATTGCTTTTCATTCTGGAGCATCGGAACTCCCGGCAACGGCCGCCGCGCCAGATGACCCTTGCTGTGGCTGGATGGCGACCATGGGGAGAGCCCTGACCGCAGTGGGTCGTATCAGGGTGGATGCTTTGCGTATGAAACGTAGCAAGCTCCAAAAACTGGCCGTCCTTCTACGGCCATCTCTTCATTGGTAATGGATCATTAATGCTGTTTCTTATGACCCTGTGGCTGTCCCTTCACTGGCTACACCCTGGGAGGCGGGTCAGGCCCGCTGGCTTGAGCGGAAATACTTTCCCGCTACCTGGTCAGCGCTAGGACGGACGGAACACGTTCACCACTACATAGCCGTTACTTTTTGTGGAAAATTCGAAGACAAGTTTGGAGAAGTGGAGTCTCTCAGTAGGATGCGGTTGTGTTCACTGCTGAATTGATGACCCTCTGTTTTATTAAAAGGCCCTCCCTCGTACGAGTTTTGTTATGTATGGACTCACTGCATGGCCTTCAGGTTATCGCTCGGTGTTTTTCCCGCCAAGCCTAAGAGATACTGCGTGACTTGTGTTTGTTGGACAGATTCATTTTTGCTATTTGTTGATCCACAAATGTAGTATGACCGGCACGGTGTTGCTCCAATCCCCGCTGGTTCCACGTGATACAGAAATGAAATTATAATTTGGTAATAACGGGGAAATTGGTAATCAGTAAAATTTCATTAGTTGTGTTTTATAAAACTTCACGCCATTCAGGTGGCAAAGACAGCAGTGCAGTAAAAAATTCCGCCACTCTACAATACGAGAAGCTGTTCTCGCACAGCGACTGGCAGTTGCTTGCCGACACACCCCACACGTGCAAGAGTGCCCGCTGGCTGGAGACGTATCCGGCGTCGGCGGCTGTACAGCTGACTGCCTGCAGCCTGTGCTGACCGTGACCCGTGACCCGCGACCCTGCGGGGCCAGAGGTGAGTCTCACCGCGCCGATCGCAGCCGCAGATTGTATTGTGCTGCGCTGTGGTGGTGCAGCATAGGTTGCTGTGGCCAGGCGAGAGGCAGAATAATGAACCGCTGGCCATTCCTGGCCACCTCGGGTCAGCCGGAACAGCATCCAGTAGCCGGACGCAGTCACCTGCCACTTGCCGCTCATATGACACATTGGTAGGTTCACGACTATTAGAATGGCAGATATTTACAGCGCCGTACCCAGCTCTGTCCCATGACCATATAAAGAACCCATGGTGTTGGAAACTGCGGTTGTTTAAAATTTAAGAACAAACTGCTGTGGTTTTGCTCTGGTAATGTTTGTTTACTTCGAGCCGGTTTTTGGCTTATTGGGCCTCGAAAGTCGTACACATTGAGGTGGCAAAAGTGATGGAATAGCGATATGGACACACACACAAATGGTGGTAGTATCGCCTACGCAACCTATAAAAGGGCCGTGCATTGACGGAGCTGTCATTTGTACTCATATGAAAAGGTTTCCGACGTGATCATGGCTGCTCGACGGGAATTCAGACTTGGAACGCGGAATGGTAGTTGGAGCTAGACACATGGCTCATACCATTTCGGAAATCGTTATGGAATTCAGTATTCTGAGACCCACAGTGTCAAGAGTGTGCTGAGAATACCACTTTTCAGGCATTACCTCTCACCAAGGACAATGCAGTGGCTGATGGACTACACTTAGCGCCCAAGAGCAGCTGGCATTTGGGTAGAGTTTTCAGTGCTAACAGACAAGCAATACTGCGTGAAATAACCGCAGAAAGGCCGGCCGCGGTGACCGAGCCGTTCTAGGCGCTTCAGTCCGGAACCGCCCGACTTCTACGGTCGCAGGTTCGATTCCTGCCTCGGTCATGGATGTTGTGATGTCCTTAGGTTAGTTAGGTTTAAGTAATTCTCAGTTCTAGGGGACTGATGACCTCAGATCTTAAGTCCCGTGGTGCTCAGAGCCATTTGAACCATTTTTAACCGCAGAAATAGATGTGCGACGTATGACGAAGATATCAATTAGCATAGCTGCTGTTGGGTCTATAATGATGTGCACTGTGTTTACATGGAGTGGACTGGATCCTCTGGTCCAACTGAAACGACCACTGGCTGGAAATGGTTATGTTCCGCTACTTGGAGCCCATTTTCAATCATTAACAGCCTTCATGTTCCCAAACGTGTCACTGGGCCATAATTTCTCAGACTGGTTTGAAGAACATTCTGGCAAATCGAGAGAATAATTTGGCGACCCAGATCGCCCGACCTGGGACATAATCAAGACGTCAGTTCGAGCACGAAATCCTGCACCGGCAACATTTCCGCAATTATGGAATGCTGTAGAGGCAGCATGGCTCAGTATTTCTGTAGGAGCCTTTCGACAACTCGTTCACTTCATGCCACGTCGAGCTGCTGCACTACACCAGGCAAAAGCAGGTCCGATACGAGTTTAGGAGGTATCCCATGGCTTTTGTCACCTCAGTTTACGTTAGTGTGTAGAAAACCAAACATGAGATACAGAGATACGTCAAAACAATCAGGATGTTTCGTCATGACACTGGGTGACAAATGTCGAATGGCGCGCTCATCATCCCTGTTATGAGCCAAGCAAGTTAAATTACACAGTTAAATTACAATTTACAAGACGGATGGGATTATACCGTGGTACAAGTTTGTGCAGATGAATGTTATCATTAGGATGGAGGTCAGGGAATGTGCTACTGGATGACTGAATCAAGTGAAGCTCGTGTTGGTGTTAAATGATTTTTTACCTTAAGTTCGTCTAATAGGTAAATTCTTTCTCCCTTTATTGTCTAGAAGTCATAGCTCTGTTCTGACTTTGTATCTCTGACCTTCCTTCCACACGTACTCAGGAAAAGTGGAGTCTGACTTTTGTGACCTACAAAGATTCTTTGTGCGCGCGCGCTCATAGTCTCTTTCTCCTTAAACATTTGTTTTCTGGAAAGTAGTGTCTCTTGTGGACGGTCATCGGTCGTTTCGTGACAATGGATCAATAAATGTCTGTTCGAATTAAATATCAGCATAACAAAAACACAGTTTTTCAACCTTCGATATGTAATTTGTCTACAAAGAAGTGACGGAAGTTTTCATTTACCTGTCTACTTATTCCCAATCATTACCAAGCGAAGTCAACCACATTTCACCATCGCCATCCGCCAACTATTGTGAATGGCTCACGTATCCACAGTCTGGCCAAAGAAGGCAGCCCAAATTCAGGTAAGCTACTTTCTACAGTCTACTCTTCTTTGGCGACTTATTTTTTTTCCTGGTGCAAGAAGTGGAAACAATAGCCTCATAAATCGAGTGCTGAAGACATGCTAAAGACAGCCTTTACATTTTAAACGCCAAAAATGGTTTACGATAGTGGCCAGGCGGACGAGTAAATTATACTGATATGTGACGCGCTCGCTCCATCTGATTAGTTCTCTCTTCCCTGTCGTCTTCGTTAGGGCTGCATATTACTGTCTAACAGTTTTTCGTTCTCAATAATTCTCTGGAGCACAATTCATCTTTTATGCTTTGTGTCCATTGTACAGCTTCTTGTGTGAGACAGTTCTCATTAAAATCAGCTGTGGTTTCGTAAGATTGGTCTTCAAGGATGAGTGCAACATTCGATGTAAAGAATGTGAAACACTGCCAGGAAGAGGCAGAGTTTGAATACATTCGGCTCTCATTTCTCACTTGGATGGCCCATAAAATCGTTGCTTCCTTAACAGAGCATTAGTGACGCCACACGGGTTTCGAAGTGAGAATTTGCTGCAGTCCTGTTCCTCGCCTGGTCGACAGAAGATACTGGTCTCGGTCACATGTATACCTTGTCTTTGATTTGATCCATAATGGGTGTGAGGTCCTGGTTATAAAAATGAGTGTTAAAATGTCGGCTGAACCACCTACTCACAATGTATAAAACACTACAATTTACGCGTTTCAAAGGTCAAGCCTTGATCTTCAGAATTACTGAACTAGAAACCACAAAGAGCGACCAATATGAAACACAAATAAGAACAATTACAAAAATTAAAATGACGTAGCTACTTTACTTGCAGCTGTGTCTTCGTTATATGCACATCCACATCATTGATAAAACAGATTAAAATGGAAAAATATATGTTGCCCTTAGCTACTATTTGCGTGACAATAGCAGTCTTATGTTTGCACAGCCCGTGTATCTTCTTGAAAGCCACACCCACAGACAAACACAGAAGTAATGCGAGTGAGCTCTTCATGAATGAAAACATGAAATCATATAAAAGACGAAGTATATCGGTGCCGGGTAGCCCAGAAATTCAAATCCCGTCATGCACAGAAAACTAACGGTGTATTGTAAAGCCGAGAAATAATTACAGATATTGTTTAAAGATTCTGAAAAATTGTGTTATCTGTAAACTGTTCATTTGAAGTATTACGATTTCGCACGCAGTGCATGGGAATCTCCAATTGTTCTAGTAGGTCCAGTTACTTGCCTTCATCTTGTATATGCAAAATTCCGTACTTCGGTAATCTTTCTCAGAAAGTGGCCAATATTTTCAAATCTTTCGAAGTCCATGCCGTATCTAAGACCAGCAGTACGCCGCGATGTAAGCTAAGGAGTAATTTACAACTTGTTTAAGTCGACACATATGAGAGAACTGGTGTCTTCAAAATTCAATGTAACACCTGAAATGCGAACTACATATACCAAATTGGTAGGTCCTTTAAGTTAAGGTACAAAGAATATAGGGACGCTTTTCGGCTTAACAATTGCTAGAAGTCAGCCGAAGCCGTACATATTCACGAAGCTGGCCACTCCCTGTTACAAAATGATTAAGATCTAGCATTTTTGAAATGTACTAGATCTACTAGGACAACTGGAGATTACCATATACGCACAGGGCGGTGATGTGGATGCACATCTTAAGAAGACACGGGTGCAAGCAAAGTAGTCACGTTATTTCATAATTTTTATTGCTTTTGTTTATTTTTTATATGGATCGGTCTTTGAGGTTTCTTGAACAGAAATTCCGAAAATGAAGGCTTGGGCTTTTAAACGCGTTAATTCTAGTGGTCTTTTACATCGTAAATCGGTGGTTAAGCCGATATTTTATCATTAAACCTTACCTTTTTAGACCTGAGTGACTAACATGTTTCTTCATTCGTCACGCTCCATACTGTCTTGCCTTTCCGTTGCCTTGAATTTTCCTTCTATGTTTCACATATGAATACGTCATTCCGCTGTCAGCCATGCTTTAATTCCGTAAACTTTTCCAGATTTCGGTTAGAGTAAAAAAGGCAATACTATATTCGTATAAATACATAATTTAAATATCTATGTAGCTCAACGTCTGAATCAACAGGATAGCAAAGACCAGGTTTTTAACGTCCCATCGACGACGAGGTCATTAGATGGTTCAAATGGCTCTGAGCACTATGGGACTTAACTTCTAAGGTCATCAGTCCCCCAGAAGTTAGAACTATTTAAACCTAACTAACCTAAGGACATCACACATCCATCCCGAGGCAGGGTTCGAACCTGCGACCGCAGCGGTCGCGCGGTTCCAGACTGTAGCGCCTAGAACCGCTCGGCCACTCTGGCCGGCCATTAGAGATACAGTATATTACATTCTCAAGATACTTGGGCAGTGGCGATACTCCATATAAGTAAGATCTTGTACATGTGTAGGACGCCGTATATTCTATAAAATCCCCAGTCAGGATACGGGGGCCACGAGTTTTCGAGGGAGGACTGTGTAATTGGACGTTAGCACGGAGGGGCTTCCCATTCTCCCATTCGTTATTGATCGCTTTTCCCTCTCTCAGATAAATCCAATCTTCTACTCACGATGCTGAGAGCGCCCCATTCCAGCCCTTCCACAAATGAAAATTTCTTGACAGTGCTGCGAATCGAACCAGTGTCCTCCGCTTAGCAGTCAGACACGCTGTTTGTTCACCAGTGGCGGTGAATGTATGGGATTAGGGGCGTACTACTTCAAAATTTTCTTGCGATAGGAGTTAATAAGGAGAATAAGTATACTGTGAACAGTCAAATTTCAGAGCCGAAAATGAATTTAGAGCATCGCATTATTACGGCCGGATAATGTGGAATAGAATAACAGCGTAATGTCAGAGCCTGTTGTAGACCAGATTGTGATTAGCAAAGCGCTAGACGCGGACTCTCGAATTCAGCAGCCTCGGCGGTCTGCATTTGAGACGTTTCCGCATTTTGTTTGCGGCGTGTGGGAAAGCAGCGCTGCAGAACAGCCATTGAGTGCCAGGCAGGTGTCAGCGCAGATAGAGCGCTTTTCCTGCCGACTTTCGCCGGCCGCGACAAGTGTCCTCTTACACAATGGGCACGGTCCGCGCCAGCACATGCTGGCTGGCTGGCTGGTTGGCTGGCTGGCTGGCCGTGCCGCGGCGAAGCGCCGCACCGGCCGGAAACCCGCGATAACACCCGCCGCCAGCACTAGCCCAGCCAGGCTCGCAGTCGTGCCGTGTCAGGAAACGTATTTGTTCTGAATACAACAGTTCTTAAGTAACTCTTTAGTAAGTTATAGCACGTGTAGAGTTTTTCTTCCACCAAAAAAAAAAAAATGTGGTAGTTCGGAGTCTGATAGGAATGGAGCCTATTATTTCTTACTTAAATGTACAAAGCATTAACAGTGTACCTGAATTGCATAGTTATTCCATGTAAGTGCGTCTTTTAACAGATGAGGATGAGTAACCATTTATTTAATTTTTTCAGAGATTGAACGTCCATCATCAGGTGGATTTAAGTGAATTGATACAATATATTTGTATTGTATTACGACTTTGGGGTAACCTTTGGCACCGTCTTCAGTACTCACAGTTTCCTTTTCTGTCGAACTGCTTCATCTTCAGCATCACATGCACTTTGTAGACATTGAACTTTTCACTGAAGTTTATAAAGTTCATAAGATTTTGCGCATGATGAAACACCACAGGAACCTGTGACTGTTGGAGATAGTGCCCCACGAATCCCCAAAATAACACCACAACACGTACATGTCGTATTAACTCCCATAAACTCACCCGATGAATTAGCCGAGCGGTCTAGGGCGCTCCAGTCATGGACTGTGCGGCTGGTTCCGGCGGAGGTTCGAGTCCTCCGGGGAGGACATGGGTGTGTGTGTTTGTCCTTAGGATAATTTAGGTTAAGTAGTGTGTAAGCTTAGGATCTGATGACCTTAGCAGTTAAGTCCCATAAGATTTCACACGCATTTGTTCAAATCTCTGAAAGACGCAATGGATATTAAATAAATTCGGATGTTAACGGTGAAATTGCAGTTTCAGTCGATATCAAGAATAGCCACGACAAAATATTCGCATTTTAAGTTAAGTAAGCGCTTTTGTTACTTTTTCCATTTCTACAACGAATACTGTCTTGAATTCAGGGCACCATACCATACCACTAAGGACCGTAATACAAAGTCTCAAAAAAATCTGGTATTCGGTTTTGAGAAACATACAGCAGAAATGAGGATTAGGCAAGAAGTGCAATGTACACAAGAGTAAAGAGGGCATGAAACGCGGAAATAACGACAGAATTACTAATAGAGTGTATAACATTATACACGCAGGACAATATACAAGACAGAAAAAACAGTTAGCGCGGATCACTGTGGTGCTGCTAGGAAAAAAAATTGTAGATATCAGTGAAATGGACGAAGACCGCTGTGACGAACAAGGAAAAGACAGAAAGGCCTACACATTCTGACACAGAAATGAGAAGTAACGCAGCAACCAGCACTTTAAATGACTAATGTTTCAATAGTTCTGTTTTGCTCAACTTAGAAGTTAGTGTTAATTATAATGCTATTTTTTGGATTTCTGTTATTTAACAGGCCTGCCTTTCCATCTGCAACATTACATTGGTTGATTTTCGTTGATTACTATTTTGACGGCATTTTACATAAACTATCCAACTGCCGTAGCTTTAAGGACTCTCTCTCGTGAATAACAACTTTGTCTGCGGCTACATTGAGAATTATTATCTGCTGTTGTGTGTCAATCCATCACATAAAAAATTCATTAAATAGTTTTTACCAACTGCTTTACTAGTCATGTTTTATTAGGGGTATCTATGATTATTGAGCGCGTGTGGTTCCAAATTTACCTCGTCATACTTTTGACGAGATTGGGTAGACGATAGCGTGCTTCGTATGTCATCAAATGTCGTGAAGGTTACTTTCTATGTTTGTTTTGATAATAAGTTACTTCATATTGCACATTGAGGGTGAATGATAAAAAGCAGCCTGTAGTTCGTATTACGAACTGTACAACTATGCCCAAAAAGCACAGTACTGGTTGTCGACACGGCGTGTGGAACTACTTGCTGTCTGGTCCACCTGTGAATTTCACAGACGGGAACTTAATTAATTCTGCTACCAAAGTATTCCGCATTTTCGGTGTCATACATTAAAGTAACCTGTCGCGACCACAAGCCAAGGCAGTTTGCCATATATGGTGCGAAAACACAAACCACTTAATTCGGCCGGTGCTCTGCCAAAGCAACCAGACTGGTTCAAGCTATTGGGGGGTTTTCAGCACTTTGAAGTGAAAGCCAGCCTGTTGAGCCACATCCACCTCAAATACTTCATATGTAATGAACGTAACGCGAAGCACGCAGTTGGTTGCAAAAGTATTCCTTTCCATAACCAAATTGTAGCAAGAGAAATAGAGGGGATGCTCTTCCATGCTTGAGAAGTGTACAGAATCAAAGAATCAGGAGGTACTGCTAGTCGGAAACGAAGTGGAAAGGAAGGTTGCTTAGTGTTTGTAAATGAAAATGTGGTTCGGGTATGTAAGTGGCCTGGAATCGTCAAGAGTGTGGTAGATAAAATATCACCAAAATATTTTGCGTGTGAAATGTTACATTTAGGAATGAAAATATCGAATTCCATTCTGGATCCGCTTAGTAAATTGGTGCTACTAATGACAAAAACCGCCTTAAACCCTCGCTTTAAATGAAGCCTATTCATGTAGCAACCTACGGAATTGTTCCGAGTCGTGGTCTCACACATTATCCCCGTGCTAGCAAGATCAGAGTTAGTGTTTGACGTCCACCATAAGGTGTTGGATAAATGCGAGGACAAAAATATCAACTGGAATTCATCATTATGCCGTTCAGTTCGCTGTTCTAAGATTCTGCTCCCGCATGCTCCTGCTGGAAAACGCTGATACCATAAACGGAAGTAAGTTATTCTAGTAGTGGGTGGATTGAAAGAGCCTTTCGTAAAAACGGTCCGTATAAAAACATAATGAATAAATTACGTTGTAGCCCGACCCGGCCTACGTACGTCGAGCGGTGGGCGTACCGAAACATTATTCTCCTGGAAAAATGGGATATGCCAACGCAGCTGTTGAAGCGTTGTTTACGTTGCTCCACAGTCTATTTAGGCCGCTTCAGTGCTCACTGTAATTGTGTCTAACATTTAATGATACGAAGTCTGTCTCCTTAGGTGAGTGGTCAGCGCGTCTGTCATACAACGGGCCCGGGTTCCATTCCTGGCCAGGTCGGCGACTTTCTCCGCATTTCATCATCATCGACACGCACGTCGCCCAAAAGACTTGCAACTCGGCGGTCAACTATCCCAGGTGGGGTCTTCGGACCATCAGTGCCATACGATCCTTTCATTTTCAGTGATAAGAACCAGTACAGCGCGTGAAAAGGTGACGACTACTGCCGCTTTTGTGACACTCATCCCCAGCCACAGGACGCCCACAGCTTGCCGCTTGGAAAAGTCCTCTAGCAAAGGAAGCTACCTTGAATCTTAGCCACGTGCGTTCTGACAGAGTCAAGTATCTTGATGTTCTGCTTTAACAGTGTAAATGAAAACTCCTGGGTGATTAAAACTGTGTGCCGGACAGTGCCTCGAACACAAATCCTTTTCTGTTGAGGACGATACTCTTATTGACTGAGCTATCCAGGTCCTAGTTTTCAACATGGATGTAATGTGCTGCTCCGTCGGACTACAAGTGCGGCTATAAAACCAATTACAACTGTTTGTATACCTACTACATAACCTACTACGAACTCGTGTACGGTTTGGAACCGCGCGACCGCTACGGTCGCAGGTTCGAATCCTGCGTCGGGCATGGATGTGTGTGATGTCCTTAGGTTAGTTAGGTTTAAGTACTTCTGAGTTCTAGAGGACTGATGACCTCAGCAGTTAAGTCCCATAGTGCTCAGAGCCATTTGGACCATCTTGAACTCGTGTATTTGCATTTGCGTCTGGCGTTAAAGTCTGTTGTATTACACTGGTGAAGAATTTGAACGCTCACGATACTTGGTGAAATGCTGCAATGTTAGGAAGACATGGATAAAAGTAGCTAATGCATTTTAGAGCAGCACTGTGGTAATTGATGACTCATGAGTCGGAAAGTTTGTCCAGTATCTTGCACGGATTTGCGAACTACGCTAGATGAACACAGTGCAAGTCCGAATTGTTAATAAATGGGTCTTTTAATTAACCTCACGTACCTACACGCCCCCAGTTGCAAGTAGCTGGTAGATTCAGAGACTGCAAGCGCTGACCAGTTAGTTATATGTTCCACAGATCTTTTGAACGATTCTGTTATCGAAGTGATGTGGAGCGAGTCGGTTTACAGGATATGTATACGTTATTAGTGTAATATTAATGACCATAGTTTTTTAGTCATACTAATGAACCATGGACCTTGCCGTTGGTGGGGAGGCTTGCGTGCCTCAGCGATACACATAGCCGTACTGTATGTGCAACCACAACGGAGGGGTATCTGTTGTGAGGCCAGACAAACGTGTGGTTCCTGAAGAGGGGCAGCAGCCTTTTCAGTAGTTGCGGGGGCAACAGTCTGGATGATTGACTGATCTGGCCTTGTAACATTAACCAAAACGGCCTTGCTGTGCTGGTACTGCGAACGGCTGAAAGCAAGGGGAAACTACAGCCGTAATTTTTCCCGAGGACATGCAGCTTTACTGTATGATTAAATGATGATGGCGTCCTCTTGGGTAAAATATTACGGAGGTAAAATAGTCCCCCATTCGGATCTCCGGGCGGAGACTACTCAAGAGGACGTCGTTATCAGGAGAAAGAAAACTGGCATTCTACGGATCGGAGCGTGGAATGTCAGATCCCTTAATCGGGCAGGTAGGTTAGAAAATTTAAAAAGGGAAATGGATAGGTTAAAGTTAGATATAGTGGGAATTAGTGAAGTTCGGTGGCAGGAGGAACAAGACTTTTGGTCAGATGATTACAGGGTTATAAATACAAAATCAAATAGGGGTAATGCAGGAGTAGGTTTAATAATGAATAAAAAAATAGGAGTGCGGGTTAGCTACTACAAACAGCATAGTGAACGCATTATTGTGGCCAAGATAGACACAAAGCCCATGCCTACTACAGTAGTACAAGTTTATATGCCAACTAGCTCTGCAGATGATGAAGAAATTGATGAAATGTATGACGAGATAAAAGAAATTATTCAGGTAGTGAAGGGAGACGAAAATTTAATAGTCATGGGTGACTGGAATTCGTCAGTAGGAAAAGGGAGAGAAGGAAACATAGTAGGTGAATATGGATTGGGGGGGAAGAAATGAAAGAGGAAGCCGCCTTGTAGAATTTTGCACAGAGCATAACTTAATCATAGCTAACACTTGGTTCAAGAATCAAAAAAGAAGGTTGTATACCTGGAAGAATCCTGGAGATACTAATAGGTATCAGATAGATTATATAATGGTAAGACAGAGTTTTAGGAACCAGGTTTTAAATTGTAAGACATTTCCAGGGGCAGATGTGGATTCTGACCACAATCTATTGGTTATGAACTGCAGATTGAAACTGAAGAAACTGCAAAAAGGTGGGAATTTAAGGAGATGGGACCTGGATAAACTGAAGGAACCAGAGGTTGTAGAGAGTTTCAGGGAGAGCATAAGGGAACAACTGACAGGAATGGGGGAAAGAAATACAGTAGAAGAAGAATGGGTAGCTCTGAGGGATGAAGTAGTGAAGGCAGCAGAGGATCAAGTAGGTAAAAAGACGAGGGCTAATAGAAATCCTTGGGTAACAGAAGAAATATTGAATTTAATTGATGAAAGGAGAAAATATAAAAATGCAGTAAATGAAGCAGGCAAAAGGGAATACAAACGTCTCAAAAATGAGATCGACAGAAAGTGCAAAATGGCTAAGCAGGGATGGCTAGAGGTCAAATGTAAGGATGTAGAGGCTCGTCTCACTAGGGGTAAGATAGATACTGCCTACAGGAAAATTAAAGAGACCTTTGGAGACAAGAAAACCACTTGTATGAATATCAAGAGCTCAGATGGCAACCCAGTTCTAAGCAAAGAAGGGAAGGCAGAAAGGTGGAAGGAGTATATAGAGGGTCTATACAAGGGCGATGTACTTGAGGACAATATTATGGAAATGGAAGAGGATGTAGATGAAGATGAAATGGGAGATAAGATACTGCGTGAAGAGTTTGACAGAGCACTGAAAGACCTGAGTCGAAACAAGGCCCCGGGAGTAGACAACATTCCATTAGAACTACTGATGGCCTTGGGAGAGCCAGTCATGACAAAACTCTACCATCTGGTGAGCAAGATGTATGAGACAGGCGAAATACCCACAGACTTCAAGAAGAATATAATAATTCCAATACCAAAGAAAGCAGGTGTTGACAGATGTGAAAATTACTATCAGTTTAATAAGTCACAGCTGCAAAATACTAACGCGAATTCCTTACAGACGAATGGAAAAACTGGTAGAAGCGGACCTCGGGGAAGATCAGTTTGGATTCCGTAGAAATGTTGGAACACGTGAGGCAATACTAACCTTACGACTTATCTTAGAAGAAAGATTAAGAAAAGGCAAACCTACGTTTCTAGCATTTGTAGACTTAGAGAAAGCTTTTGACAACGTTAACTGGAATACTCTCTTTCAAATTCTGAAGGTGGCAGGGGTAAAATACAGGGAGCGAAAGGCTATTTACAATTTGTACAGAAACCAGATGGCAGTTATAAAAGTCGAGGGGCATGTAAGGGAAGCAGTGGTGGGGAAGGGAGTGAGACAGGGTTGTAGCCTATCCTCGATGTTATTCAATATGTATATTGAGCAAGCAGTAAAGGAAACAAAAGAAAAATTCGGAGTAGAAATTAAAATCCATGGAGAAGAAATAAAAACTTTGAGGTTCGCCGATTACATTGTAATTCCGTCAGAGACAGCAAAGGACCTGGAAGAGCAGCTGAACGGAATGGACAGTTTCTTAAAAGGAGGATATAAGATGAACATCAACAAAAGCAAAACGATGATAATGGACTTTAGTCGAATTAAATCGGGTGATGCTGCGGGAATTAGATTAGGAAGTGAGACACTTAAAGTAGTAAAGGAGTTTTCCTATTTGGGGAGCCAAATAACTGATGATGGTCGAAGTAGAGAGGATATAGAATGTAGACTGGCAATGGCAAGGAAAGCGTTTCTGAAGAAGAGAAATTTGTTAACATCGAGTATAGATTTAAGTGTCAGGAATTTGTTTCTGAAAGTATTTGTATGGAGTGCAGCCATGTATGGACGTGAAACATGGACGATAAATAGTTTGGACAAGAAGAGAATAGAAGCTTTCGAAATGTGGTGCTACAGAAGAATGCTGAAGATTAGATGGATAGATCACATAACTAATGAGGAGGTATTGAGTAGAATTGGGGAGAAGAGGAGTTTGTGGCACAACTTGACAAGAAGAAGGGACCGGTTGGTAAGACATGTTCTGAGGCATCAAGGGATTACAAATTTAGCATTGGAGGGCAGCGTGGAGGGTAAAAATCGTAGAGGGAGACCAAGAAATGAATACACTAAACAGATTAAGAAGGATGTAGGCTGCAGTAGGTACTGGGAGATGAAGAAGCTTGCACAGGATAGAGTAGCATGGAGAGCTGCATCAAACCAGTCTCAGGACTGAAGACCACAACAACAACAACAACAATGAAATACACTTAAAAACTAGGTGTTTTGTGTTTTTTGTAGGTCACCAAATATCAAAGAAAAATTCGTCAGTGGAATAGAAGGAATTGTTCAGAAGAAATGATTTTAGGTAGTATTTAAAAGCTGCTATCGTACATGTCAGACATTTTGTTATTGGACAAATGAGGAAAAAATTGTAATAACGCTAACATTTTCCTCTAGTATTGTAGGTACGAAGGGCACTGTCCGTCTCAAATTGTGGTGGCTTACACTGAGATGAAAGAAGTCATGGAAAACCTCCTAATATCGTGTCGGTCCTCCTTTTGCCCGGCGTAGTGCAGTATCTCGACGTGGCGTGTACTCAACATGCCGTTGGAAGTCCCCTGCGGAAATACTTAACCTTTCTCTCTCTACAGCTGCCCATAACTGCGTAAGTGTTGCCAGTGCAGGATTTTGTGCACGTGCTGATCTCTCGATTACGCGCCATAAACGTTTCATGAGATTTATGACGGGCGATATTGTTGCCAAATCATTGTCCCGAATTGTCCAGAAAGTCCTTCAAACCAATCGTGAACAATTGTGGCCCGGTAACATGCGCATTGTCATCCATAAAAATTCCATCTTTGTTTGGTAACTTAAGTCCATGAATAGCTGCAAATTGTCTCCAAGTAGACGAACATAACCGTTTCCAGTCCATGTCTCATGTAAACACAGCCCACACCACCATGGAGCCACCATCAGCTTGCACAGTGCCTTGTTGACAGTTTGGGTCCATGGCAACACAACGCTCGAAAGCTACTATCAGCTCCCACCAATTGAAATCGGGACTCACCTGTCCAAGCTACGGTTTGACAGTCGTCTAGGGTCCAACCGATATGGTCAAGAGCGCACGAGTTCCGCTGTAGGCACTCGCCTCTGTTACCTGCTGCCACAGCCCATTAATGCCAAATTTCGCTCAACAGATACGTTCGTCGTACGTTCCACATTGATTTCTGCGATGATTTCACGCGCTGTTGCTTGTCTGTTAGCACTGACAACTCTACGCAAGCGCCGCCGCTCACGGTCGTTCAGTGAAGGTCGTCGGCCACTGCTTTGTCTGTGGAGGGAGGTAACACCAAAAATTTGGTATTCTCGGCACACTCTTGACACTGTGGATCTCGGAATATTGAATTCGCCAACGATTTCCAAAATGTAATGTCCCTGAGTCTAGCTCCAACTACCATTCCGCGTTCAAAGTCTATTAATTCCCGTCGTGCAGCCGTAATCACGCAGGAAATGTTTTCACATGAATCACCCGAGTACAAACGACAGCGCCGCCAATACACTGTCCTTCTGTACATCTGTATATGTACATATCGCTATCCTATGACATGTCACCTCTGTGTATTTACGGCGAACGTCATCGGTGAGTATATGTACACTACTGGCAATTAAAATTGCTACACCAAGAAGAAATGAAGATGATAAACGGGTATTCATTGGACAAATGTATTATACTAGAACTGACATGGGAATTGAGTCAAACAGAGCTTGGATGGCGTCTACAGGTACAGCTGCCCATGCAGGTTCAACACGATACCACAGTTCATCAAGAGTAGTGACGAGCCAGTTGCTCGGCCACCATTTACCAGACATTTTCAATTGGTGAGAGATATGGAGAATGTGCTGGCCAGGGCAGCAGTCGAACATTTTCTGTATCCAGAAAGACCCGTACAGGACCTGCAACATGCGGTCGTGCATTATCCTGCTGAAATGTAGGGTTTCGCAGGAGTCGAATGAAGGGTAGAGCCACGAGTCGTAACACATCTGAAATGTAACGTCCACTGATCAAAGTGCCGCCAAGGCGAACAAGAGGTGACGGAGACGTGTAACCAATGGCACCCCATACCATCACGCCGGGTGATACGCCAGTACGGCGATGACGAATACACGCTTCCAATGTGCGTTCACCGCGATGTCGCCAAACACGGATGCGACCTTCATGATGCTGTAAACAGAACCTGGATTCATCCGAAAAAATGACGTTTTGCCATTTGGGCACCCAGGTTCGTCGTTGAGTACACCATCACAGGCGCTCCTGTCTGTGATGCAGCGTTAGGGGTAACCGCAGCCAAGGTCTCCGAGCTGATAGTTCATACTGCTGCAAACGTCGTCGAACTGTTCGTGCAGATGGTTGTTGTCTTGCAAACGTCCCCATCTGTTGACTCAGGGATCGACACGTGGCTGCACGATCCGTTACAGCCATGCGGATAAGATGCCTGTCATCTCGACTGCTAGTAATACGAGGCCGTTGGGATCCAGCACGGCGTTACGTATTACCCTCCTGAACCCACCGATTCCATATTCTGCTAACAGTCATTGGATCTCGACCAACGCGAGCAGCAATGTCGCGATACGATAAACCGTAATCGCGATAGGTTACAATCTGACCTTTGTAAAAGTCGAAAACGTGATGGTACGCATTTCTCCTCCTTACACAAGGTATCACAACATCATTTCACCAGCCAACGCCGGTCAACTGCTGTTTGTGTATGAGAAATCGGTTGGAAACTTTCCTCATGTCAGCACGTTGTAGGTGTCGCCACCGGCGCCAACGTTGTGTGAATGCTCTGAAAAGCATACCGCAGCATCTTCTTCTTGTCGGTTAAATTTCGCACCTGTAGCACGTCATCTTCGTGGTGTAGCAATTTTAATGGCCAGTAGTGTATCAACCAAACGCGTGCTAACTGAGAGCAGCGCTTGTGCAGAGGCCGTGGCGGAGCCGGCTGCGCTGGGCCCCCACGTCGAACCCCGCTGGCAGCGCGCCCGCCAGCCTGCGTGTGCGTGTGTGCGTGCGACCGCCTCGGTATTCGCAGCCGAAATGACCCACATACGGCACAGGCGCACGCGCCGCGGCCCAGCCCAGCCGCGCTAAAGGCCACAGTTCGCTCCGACCGGCAGGTGCAGCTGCTCCTACCGCCACTCCAAAGCTATCTCCAACCAGGCCTACGCGTCTGTCAGAGTTTTGGACACTGTTGTCAAGTAAACAATGTTGATTCTAAAACATTACCTCGCATCTCGCAATATCTTGTGAAAATATCAATTTAGCTACGTTAAACCGTATGGTTCCCCATAACTATGGACAGTAAGTCAAAGACTTAGAAGCAATTCTTGTACTGCATTACAGAATCGAAATAGCGTTCAGACGAGATAGCAACCTCGTGCAAATATTGCCATTTGGTCCCAGATCTGCACTTCGTGAATTGCAAAATTGCAACAACCTTTGATCAATTCATGTCACTATGCTGACTAGCGTGTTGGTACCGAGACTGTTGCGAATAAATTGTTTCGTTCTGCTACTTATATATTGTTAAGCAGGAAAATTTTAAACTTTTATAGTATGGTTTTCTAATCATCAGGCGGCGTTTTACTGCCTCTTATGGAAACAAAAGCTCTATTTGAGGTTGAATAACAAGTACACTGAAAATGAAATGATCGTATGGCATTGTTGGCCAGGAGGCCCCATTCGGGGGAGTTCGGCCGCCGTATTGCAAGTCCTTTTTAGTTGACGCCACGTCGGCGACTTGCGAGTCAGTGATGATGAAGGTCACACAATACCCAGTCCCCTGCCGGGAATCGAACCCGGGCTCCCTGCGTGGTAAGCGGTAACGCTACCACTACGCTACGGAGGCGGACAACAAGTACACTGTTTTTCTTCTACTGGTTTTTGTTTATATCTAACTAGTTTTTGGCTTATTGGGCCATCTTCAGGAAACAGCTGACTACCGTCTGTAGGGGACACTAGTTCTTAGGTAACCAAACATTATAAGCAGACAGACAATCCACTTGCACAGAATGTTGTGCATCAGTCTTCGTTTTAATGAAACTACACAATGTTACAGTTCCTCTTCCTAACGTGCAGGTTGCATAAAGTGCGCGATAAACTTTAGATCCTGTAGTGCCAGGGCCAGGAAAGGTCTGTGTCGTTCGTGGAAAGCGCTAGTTAGCCAATGAGGAACAGGTAGTAAGTTCCACAAAAATGCATCGTGAGACCATGTGGCACTACCATGCAGACAGCCTTACATAGATGCTACTCAGTAAACGCCCCAGATCAGTGCCGTTTGCTAAACACGTGTTCATACGGTGGCTTCACTCTCACGCATGCTACTGCACAACATTCGCTGCACGTTGGTCTGCGCCGAACCAGACCCATTGTCGAGGCAAGAAACAAAGAGCAATGCAATTACAAGTTTACGCAATAGTGTATAATTCAGAAAACTGATCAAAAACACCGCCCCCCCCCCCCACACACACAGCTACAGCATACAGTAAACTGAGACAAAATTGGGACACCTGAAGTATATCTCCCAGATGGAAAACAAGCGTCGTATTCTGACGAAACAAAATTAAAAATTAGGGACTGGACTAGGTGCTACAATTTGCTCGCTCGTTGAGTGAGTTCAGTATAATTCAGTCTTTATTTCTGTCTAGGCTCTTCTTGCAATTCGAAGAATTTTTACTGAATATAAATATAACACTTTCAACAGCGTGCACATATTGGGAACGAATCGTTTTCCACTGTTTGTTACTCTTTATAGACACTCTTCCGCTTGTCACTGGTGCATTACATCGCACCCCTAGACTAATATGGCGAAATAAATACACGTGACTCGCACACGGCAGATATCTCCCAGCTCATTAAGTTATCAGACAGTCCCACATTCTGAAGTACAGACACGTGTATGCCGCAGCATAAGTTTCACTGTCAGCATCGGACGAACATTAAAGATACCAGGTATCAGACGTCCAGTATTATCATATGGAGACTTTTCACCGAAGTGTGATGTTTCTTTGAGTGCGACGATGTTATTTGAAGCTTAACAATAACTTTGATGATTATAAATTGAAATATCCAAATAACTATACCAGAAGTGATTGATTACAAGTCCGCAGCTCGTGGTCGTGCGGTAGCGTTCTCGCTTCCCGCGCCCGGGTTCCCGGGTTCGATTCCCGGCGGGGTCGGGGATTTTCTCTGCCTCGTGATGACTGGGTGTTGTGTGATGTCCTTAGGTTAGTTACGTTTAAGTAGTTCTAAGTTCTAGGGGACTGGTGACCATAGCTGTTAAGTCCCATAGTGCTCAGAACCACCATTGATTACAATTTTCTCTGTGTGCCAATTGATACTTTTCTGATCGAGGAACAGTGGATACCCAAGTTTATTTCTAAAACACTCCTGTAAGGTTAACACTATGATAAGCTCATCGTGAACGAATGAATCGTACGGGGAAACGAGATTGTTCAACACAGTAACAAATCGGAAACATCCGTTCCTAAGAAATCCGTAATTGTTACTCTCGGACTGCTACAGGATACAGGTGAATGCAAATCTGGGAGTAGTCGAGAGACCTATCGCAGAGATTGCTACGTTGGTGTCGTATTCGGGAGTGGTAGAGTTCAAATACTCGTTCGGCCTTCCAGATTTAGGTTTTCTATGGTTTTTCGAATTCCGGGATCCTCTGAGAAGCTGAAACCCGATTGAGTTTCCCACCATCGTCCATTCCGAGGTTGTGGCCGAACGACCTGAAACTAAGGCGGACGTCAGCCAGAGCAGCACATGCTACCGGCAAGCGGTTGCAACATGACGCCCGATTTCGCGTCGGGTCGAGTCGCGGGTCGTGGGTTGAAGTTTCGCTGGCGGCGCTGTTGCGAACGCGAGCGCGGGCCGCCATTAATCTCAATTAGCACGTTTAGAAACTCCTCCCCTGTAATAACGGACCTGCCGACCCAGATCCCCGCAGGGAAGTCGCGTTCACGCAATGGTGAATTTTCTGCGCCCATGCCTTGCTTGGTGACAACTGCCCGACTTCCCTGTCAGCCTGCCCTACTTAGCCTGCAGTTCTTCCCAGCTGGTGGCGTGGTCTCGCGTGTGTAGCCGAGGTGCTGATTCCCGTAAACAAAAATGAAAAGTCTTCCTTGTAAAAGACGGTCTAGATTTCCGAAGGCCGGGTGTATACCGCACTCCATGCGAATGTGGCAATTAGAACAGTCGAGGAGAGTTGCAAGGAACACCAGCGGCACGCCCGACCAAATCAACCGGGAAAGTCGGCTTCAGCCGAGCTCTGCCTCGAATACAATTGTGAAACTAAATACGACGAGACCAGTACCGTGGTGCGAACGCCAAGTTTCTGGGATAAAGTAATTAAGCAGTCTCAAAATAAACATGCCGGGAAACTTAATTAACTGGGACGCAGGTTTCTGGCGTGGGGCACGGCATTCGATTGATTAATAACTCGTCGGCCATCTCACCCACCAGACGTAGATAACGTTGAGAGTATGTGTATTTCACAGAATAACAGTGAGGGCTCAGAAAATCAAATGAGAGTCAAAGAACGTAGCGGGGGTCGAGTATCGAAATGTTCTCTAAGTAGCGTTGCGACATAACAGTGGCTCATAGTTTGGTTGGAGTCCAGGCAGTCCGCATGAGAACACAACTCGCAGAACCCGAATAAGACGTCACAGTTGATCATCGAAACACTAGTGCATAAAATGGAATGTTATCTAGGCTCAACACCGAAAGCAGACTATTATTCAATCAAGCCGAGAAAACTGAGAAATCAGTTCTTCCCAGTGACTGTCTCCTGTGAGGCACCACTGTCTTCCATTGTTGCACTTGCTTCGCATTGCTCATATAAGAATACAGGCTTTTCGTAGGCAAGTGACAGTAGCTAACAGATTTATACAATGAAGGCTTTCACGACCGGATGGTACTGTTATTGATAATTCTTCTGGGTTATATGGCCGTGGTCCATGGAATTCTTCTATTCCTAATGTTTCGTCCAATACTACGTTGGACATCCTCAGAGGATTATCAACAACAGCTAACAGATTTAATTTGAAAATAATTAGTGACGAAATATAAAAGTTGGCCCTGAAAGTAAAAAAGAGAAACATAGAGCGACGAGTACCTCTGCAGCGGACTCATGCAAATGTATCGCAGGCGCACGCAAATAAGCGATTGTTAAGACTGTTCGAAAATGAAAGAGACAAAGCAAAGGAATTATAGGTGAAACAGTATTTCGTTTGAGGCTTAGTGGCTCGAAAAGTGCATGTCAGACTACAGTTCCGAAAGTTTCGCGTACTTTCTCCATTCAGTACACGACTTTTTTTCTCGCAGTTACCAAAACTTTATACTTTGTGTGAAAAACAGCTTGCATCGTGGTCTGATTTCCAGCAACAAGACCCTGGTAAGTCAATTCAGAGGTCGAATGAAATCGAAATAGTACTATGTCAGGGAAACACGTAGTTATCAGATCAGCTATCGATTTGTGGAAGTAAGTGTGTTTCGACTAATGTATAGTCACATATTTTACTTTACGTATGTTTTACTTTTAAAATGTCTGTTTAGGCTGAATCTATTGTGCGAGTTTCCAGATGCCCCTCTGATACAGTTTCTTAGTTTAAATACATAATTTTTTTCCCTTTCTGCTCCGTAAAATTAATTTCTCAGCCACTTTATCATCGCCCCTTGAATCTCTTTTTCTCTATTTCGTATGTTCTTTCCTGTCTTTCGCTACAGAACTGAAAAGTAGTTAGATCTTCTTTCTTCCTTGCCGGCCGTTGTGGCAGAGTGGTTCTAGGCGCTTCAGTCTGGAACCGCGCGACCGATACGGTCGCAGGTTCGAATCCTGCCTTGGGCATGGATGTGTGTGATGTCCTTAGCTTAGTTAGGTTTAAGTAGTTCTAAGTTCTAGGGGACTGATGACCTCAGATGTTAAGTGCCATAGTGCTCAGAGCCGTTTGAACTATTTTACTTTCTTCCTTGTATCGCCGTCTCTTGAAGATACGTTTGCACTTTAAACAGTAAAATATGTACTTTCACTAGAAAACTGATCATTGCTGACCGAGCGAAGTGGCGCAATGGTAGGTCATTGGACACACAAACAGAGAGGACGCCGGTTCAAGTTCCTGTCTGGTGTACCACAGTTGCAGCTTCCGTCGGTTCCCCTACATCGCGTAAGACAAATGCCGGGCTAGTTCCTTTGAAAAGGACTCGGCCAATTTCCTTACCTATCTCCAGCTTGTGTTATATCTCTTATTACCTCGTTGTCCATGCGACGTCAAATTCTAACCTTCCTTCCCTCCTTTGGGCAAGAACGAGGCGGCTGGTCCCGGCGGAGGTTCGATTCCTCCCTCGGGCATGGGTGTGTGTGTTTGTCCTTAGGATAATTTAGGTTACGTAGTGTGTAAGCTTAAGGACTGATGACCTTTACAGTTAAGTCCCATAAGATTACACACACACACACACACACACACACACACACACACGAACGCGAAATCAGAAACTGCCGAATTCCAATTTAGTCATAAAAGAACTGGCTGTGAAAAATTCCAGGGTGAGCACAATGAAATATGCAAACATCGTAATTATTCAAAATTCTTACGGTACTCTTGTTTTTTTCCTCTTTTATTTCAGTTTTCTTTCGTAATTCTATAATGTCGTTTTCATTACAAATTGTCCGTGGCTGTTCCCTAAATTAGATGTTCCCTAAAGTAAATCTGTTTTATTCTTTCTTTGGCGTACCACATTTTCTGAAACGTATCAGCTCCAATGTCATGCACGTGTATTCAGCTGGTTTTCTCTTATAATTTTGGGTGGGGTAAATTCATTGCCTCCTTCAATGTTTCTTTAGTATATTTACCATTTTATTGTTTATTTTTAATTTTATTCCTGACTAAAACACATCGTTGCTATAATCCACGTTTTGCTACCATTTGTTATCACGGGCAGCCTGCTCTGTTAGTAAAGCTCAATGCTACTTTTCTTCATTGTTTCGTTCCTAAATCGTCTGCAAACACTATCTAATCACTTTTATCTCATTACTTTAACTTGTTTCTGCATCTTTCACTTTTTTGGTATTTAAAAATCTAGACTGTTCGTAGGTTATATCAAAACATCTCACCTGACTACAAAAGACGTTCTTTCTGCTTACTATCAAGCCCTCGCGAGATTTCTAGCATTATAACTACAGCAAAACTTGGAGTTCGCTACACTGTTGTATGTATAATGGATAGAATTGTCTCTTTTTAGTAAAACGGTATTTCTTACACAACCGAAGCTCTTAAAATAGATTTATTTTCAAAAACAGAATTTTCTATCCATAAATTCAGGGAACTGAATGGATCATATCTTTATTTTCTATTTACAACTATATTGTCCTGCTAAAAGTCGAACTAGTAATCGACAGACTTCAGATAATCGTCAGATGACCTGTCGTTTAGTTTCACGCCAATGCTTTGTACTCGTACAACTCTTGGAAAAACGGCAAACAGTTAAGTGCAAACGGCATGTTCGTCACAAAAGGCGCCCATTGCAAGCCTGGCGCCATTTACACCTCGTGCGACAAACCGGTATGATCTGAGAGTAAATCACGTCTGGGTCTCTTGCGAAGCAGTGAAAGTTCCGCCTCGTTTGCAGAGGAGTAGACAGAGCACAGCATTACGGGGCTGTCATTTGACATGCAGAGCTTCTTATGACGGCTCCTCTCACTGCAGGCGGCCAGGACAGCTTGGTCACATTCTCGGAAGCTTTGCGTAACAGCACGTCCCATTTACATAGTAGAACACGGTACTGGTATTTTCTGGAGCTTGACATACATACTGATGTCCTGTTTTGTTAAACGAAAGGCTTCATTGCGCTCAAGTGGGTAATTTTCCTCTTCCGGATGTAACGAACACATGTTGACGAAACGGACCCTCAAGTGACTGCAATGAAGATGTAGCTGTAAGGTACCAAAACCAGGCAACGGAAAGGGACCACGAGAGTGCTACATGATTAGGATATCACTTACGTTGCTGCTACGTACTCAGCTAATAAGACGTCCCTATTCACCCGAGGCGGTAACTGAATTCAAATTTGGAAAGTTACGGAACACGCCGAAGTTTGTTCGTTTTGTATTAGGTCGCCCTGTCTGTGTGATAGAATCTCATGTGCTATAAATTTCTGAACTACACCGTACTCTCCTTTAATTTCCGCCGTGTTCCATAGTTATTTTAATCAACTTATTCCAGACGTAGAACAGAGAAGACGATGACATGGGTAAACAGTGAACATACACTATGTGATCAAAAGTATCCGGACCCAAGTTAGTGGCACCCTCCATCGGTAATACTGGAATTCAGTATGGTTTTGGCCCACCCTTAGCCTTAATGACAGCTTCCATTCTCGCAGGCATACGTTCAATAAGGTGCTGAAAGCTTTCTTGGGGAATGGCAGTCTTTTTTTCACGGAGTTCTGCACGAGGATAGGTATCGATGTCGGTCGGTGAGGCCTGGTACAAAGTCGCCGTTCCAAAACATCCCAAAGGTGTTCTATAGGATTCAGGTCAGGATTCTGTGCAAGTCAGTCCATTACAGGGATGTTATTATCGTGTAACCCCTCCGCCACAGGTCGTGCATTATGAACATGTGTTATCGCCATCCCCGAATTGCTCTTCAACAGTGAGAAGCAAGAAGGTGCTTAAAACATCTACGTAGCCAATTTAGGCCTGTGCAAGCCCCTCCATGAAAAACACGACCACATCATAACACCACCGCCTCCGAATTTTACTTTGGCACTACACACTTTGGCAGATGACGTTCACCGGGCTTTCGCCATACCCACACCCTGCCATCGGATCGCCACATTGTGTACCGTGATTCGTTACTCCACGCAACGTATTCGCACTGTTCAGTCGTCCAATGTTTACGCTCCTTATACCAAGGGAGGCGTCGTTTGGCATTTACCGGCGTGATGTGTGGCTTATGAGCAGCCGCTCGGTCACGAAATCCAAGTTTTCTTACCTCCCGCCTAACTGTCGTAGTACTTGCAGAGGATCCTGATGCAGTTTGGAAATCCCTCTTCAACTGTGACCGAGCGAGGTGGCGCAGTGGTTAGCACACTGGACTCGAATTCGGGAGGATGACGGTTCAATCCCGCGTCCGGCCATCCTGATATAGGTTTTCCGTGATTTCCCTAAATCGCTCCAGCCAAATGCCGGGATAGTTCCTTTGAAAGCGCATGGCCAACTACCTTCCCCATCCGTCTCTAATCCGATGAGACCGACGACCTCGCAGTTTGGTCTCCTCTCCCAGATCAACCCAAACCCTCTCCAACTGTCGGCGGTCTCTGTCAGTCAACAGATGTGGTCGGCCTGCACGCTTTTGTGCTGTACGTCTCTCTTCACGTTTCATATCGGAAAGAGTGTACCTAGAGATGTTTAGGAGTGTGGAAATCTCGCGTACAGACGTATGACAATCACCCGACCACATTCGAAGTCCGTGAGTTCCGCGGAGCACCCCATTCTGCTCTCTCACGATGATTAATGACTACTGAGGTCGCTGATATGGAGTACCTGGTAGTAGGTGGCGGCACAGGGCACCTAATATGAAAAACGTATGTTTTTGGGGGTGTCTGGATACTTTTAATTACATAGTGTATGATGGTGCACAGCATGAGACAGATTTAGAGCTTGTATCACGTCGACTTTAGAGAAGTGATATAATTAACTCCTTAAATAGTGACTCTTTCATGTACATAGTGACTCTTTTATTTACATACTAAGCTTTTCTAGTTGTGAGCATGCGCCCATCGATATGTGTTCGTATGTGTGTGTTTGGAAGAGGAGTTGGACACCTTTCTGCAACCCAGTTATTGAAAGCGTTACCTGTGTGATTTGAACTTTGTATTGTAATGCCGTTATTTATCAAATTACTTGATTTTCCACAGTTTGAAGCTACTTTCTCTTAATGAACTACTATTGTCTTTGTCATATACGCAACGTAAACGTGGTGGCCGAGCGGTTCTAGGCGCTTCAGTCTGGAACCGCGCGACCGCTACGGTCGCAGGATCGAGTCCTGCCTCGGGCATGGCTGTGTGTGATGTCCTTAGGTTGGTTAAGTTTAAGTAGTTCTAAGTTCTAGGGGACTGATGACCTCAGATGTTAAGTCCCATAGTGCTCAGAGCCATTTGAAATACTAATGTAATGATTAATATCACGTTCATCCTCTGAAAATGGCAAAATGAACCACCAGAATTTAGTATATACTTCCTTACGCGGTTTCAGGAAAGTAATGAACGGAAGGAAATACCTGTCTCACAGTACACTTCAGAACGCTTGGAAGTAACATTTGGCGGTTAAATGCAACGAAAAATCTTAAAGTATAACTGAGTTGTTTTAAGATATTGTTCTAGTATTGTGGACAGCAAGAGCTGGGGTGCCGGCTTTGAATATTCTCATTTATATTTCTTTGGCTGCTTTAAATAGTATCTGGCTAACGGCAGTACTATTTAACATCATCTTTATTCGGACGTAGAACAGAAATAAAACTCTACAAAGCCGGCCGCGGTGGTCTCGCGGTTCTAGGCGCGCAGTCCGGAACCGTGCGACTGCTACGGTCGCAGGTTCGAATCCTGCCTCGGGCATGGATGTGTGTGATGTCCTTTGGTTAGTTAGGTTTAAGTAGTTCTAAGTTCTTGGGGACTAATGACCACAGCAGTTGAGTCCCATAGTGCTCAGAGCCATTTGAACCAAAACCCTACAAAATTATAAACGACAGCACGGTTCCACCGCTGGCTGACTTTGTAACTTTTATTTGTATTATAGAGCGAGGTGGCACAGTGGTTAGCACACTAGACCTGCACTCGCATTCGGGGGACAACGGTTCAAATTACCCCCCCGATCACCCGGATTTCGGTTTTGCCTAAATCGCTTAAGGTAAATGCCGGCATGGTTCCTCTGAAAGGACACTGCCGACCTCCTTCCCATTCCTTCCTCACTCCGAACTTGTGCTCCGTCTCTAATGACCTCGTTGTCGACGGGACGTTGAAATCTTATCTTCCTCCCTTTTCTTATTTGTGTTACTATAATTTAGGCTGTTAAACAGACAGTACTGACGATCGACAGCCGATGCCAAGTTATTCGCAATCAGCGACTGTATTTTGAACTAGTTTCGTGCGGCTGTCGATCGCCAGTAACACCTGTCCTTTCAGACATGCAAGTAAATATTACGCCGGCCGCGGTGTCCGCGTGGTTCTAGGCGCTTCAATCCGGAACCGCGTGACTGCTACGGTCGCAGGTTCGAATCCTGCCTCGGGCATGGGTGTGTGTGATGTCCTTAGATTAGTTAGGTTTAAGTAGTTCTAAGTTCTAGGGGACTGATGACCTCAGATGTTAAGTCCCATAGTGCGCAGAGCCATTTTTTTGCTGCGAGCATCAAGTCATGAATTTAGGGACCTTTGATACAAGGATGTAGTTAGTGTGACATATGGAAGTTTGGCTCGGTCCGGGAGGCGTGCACGAATAGCCGAAGTGGTCAAGTCAAGCTCTCGCGATAAGCGAGAAATCGAGATTCGGGTTCTGGTCTGGCACAAATTTTCATATATCCGTACCTAATAGCGCCGATGCCAAGATGTTAGCACTCGGCAAATTTATTTCGAACTAATTTCGTACGAAGTCGATGGTCAGTAATTTGTTCTTTCAGACATAGAAGTACACGTCTGTAAAGAAGTAAAGTAATTAAAAATGCACGTCTGAGGTACGTTACATAATCAGAGCTCACTACGGAAAATTTATTTGGTAGCTAATGGACTTCTGTATCGTTTTGGTTTCAGTAGGAGATTCCTACATCTGTGGGCACCATTTTATTAACACCCTGTATAATCAAAGCTTAAAACAAAGGACTTAGCACATCAGGAGAGCGTTAAAGGTAGTTTTCAGTTTCAGGGGCACATTAAAAACGTCTTCACACGGACCGAGCTTCTCATCCTTTAGCATGCTAGAAGTTTTTTTATATCGTATTTGGTGCACGCTTACAAGTGAACTGGTGTCTCACATGGAACTCCAGCAGCAGATGTCGGCTGTATCTGGCTCATAAGTCATACAGTTTATTCATAGACGTGCGTTAAATTGCTACGTTAACTCTGTTAAAATTCACATTTCCTCACACGTCCATACGCTAGCTACATTGGTTTGTCTGTATACATAAATAAAAAAGTAATATTTATGAACATGATATAAGGGAAAAAGGAAATCTGCCTGTAGAGTCAGTAAGGGCACTAGCTTTTAAAATTGACATTCCGGATAGTGCGATACAAATTTACGTAAGACAAAAATGATTTCATCACTCTCACCTTTTAGTAAGACCGTAAGGTTTCTTTAATCATTGGTTTTGGTAGCAGAATTTTTAGAATATGTTAAATACAAGGCTTTAAACAAAAAGTTGTAAAAGATCGTGTTGCAGGACGTGTGAGTTCTGATGTACAAAGTACGATCAAAAAGTTTCCGTTCGAAGGCCGCTCTAGCCCATTGGCTACATGCCGGTGCTTATATACCCGCATCGGAGTCGCGATGAGTTGCGTATATGTTGCAGCAACGTGCTCAAACGGAAAATTTTTGATCTCCCCTAATAGATAAAAACATCATTTACTTACTACTCTCTTAGTGCTACATTTTCTGTACTTAATGTGTGTGTGTGTGTGTGTGTGTGTGTGTGTGTGTGTGTGTAGTATGTGTGTGTTTGTTTGTGTGTACATGCTCGAATGTACATGCGTGTCTGTACACACCGTAATAAACTATATTTATAAAGGAACATTGGTCCTTATTCCCTGGCATGTTCACAAAATCGAACAGTTTCACACATGCGACAGACCTCTTTTACATGTACATAATTCCAATACTTACAGAACATACTTTCATTAAATTAATAAGAAAATCCCAGAATATTTTAAAACAGCAAGCTGCGAATCATTTTCACTTCGCAGCAGCGCGCCTCTATCCACTGCACTACGCTAAACTTCTGTAATACACGACCATGTCTTACATGTTATGATCTCCTGAAGGCTTGAATCAGCTATACGTTATTGAGTGACATTTTAATTATAACAAACCATGCAAGAACAATGCGTTTTCGATGAATCTTTAATGTGCCGTTGTGTTGAAACTGCTTACCATAACTTGCAAGTTACAAAATTCCGTTGTCACCAATTTGGTCTTTTGCGTCATTTTATTTCAAAGAACGACGCGTTTTAGAGCGATCCTGAATGTGCTGGTGCTCTGAAACAGCATATATTCATAGAAATTAAATTATAATGTAAAATCGACGAAATATGGGCTTCGTCTGAAAACGACGAAATCTAATATGGCGTCTCCCAATTTCTGCTTGCACAATATGATCTTGCATTTCAATGCCGACGTTCCTCTCTACGAAGCAAAAATCTGACTCGTCTTATTCAGTCTTTCAGGCTATGGAATGTTATGGAAAGTGAAGCTCCACGTCGTGATGTCACAAAACTCGACCAGCTCCTCGTCAGAATGCTTTCCCGTCCCGTGTGAGGACTGCTTAAGCTCAAATGGTTCAAATGGCTTTGAGCACTATGGGACTTAACTGCTGAGGTCATCAGTCCCCTAGAACTTAGAACTACTTAAACCTAACCAACCTAAGAACATCACACACATCCATGCCCGAGACAGGATTCGAACCTGCGACCGTAGCGGTCGCGCGGTTCCAAACTGTAGCACCTAGAACCGCTCGGCCACTCCGGCCGGCTACTGCTTAAGCTCATACTGAAAATAAGTAGACAGTACTACGTAAACACATACACCCAAACATTCAGTTGTTTCGTGGGCATGCCCACAAACCGCGGGAGAAGACTTCTGTGGCCGGAGGCTGCGGCGCGATTGCTTTGTACGCCTGACGGAAGCAGACGTGAAAAGGAGGAGCGCGTGGCGTTGCGTGAGAGGGGCGTTGCTGGGACGTGGGGGGACCCGTTAGGCCCGTGCATCCCGCGGGGGCGTTGAACCGGGGCGCCAGCGGCCAGCGCAAATCGATGGGCGCAGCAGTCACGTAAGGCTGCGAGCATTTCCGCGCCGAACTAACCTAGCCTAGCGCAGCCCAGTTCAGATCCAGCCGCAGTGTGCGCTAGTGGAGCGCGCGTCCATCTGTCGCGTGCATCTGCGGCGCAGCGCGCCGGCCTCATTTCTAAGTTAGCCGCTGGCAGCAGGGTGGCTAACAGCAGATTTGACACACCATTCTTGGCCGCTAATTTCTTGACCTTAGCATTGATGGCTCCTTACGATATCGAGTCCCGAGCAGGGCGGTGCAGTGATCAGCACACTTGATTCGCATTTGGGAGGACAGCGGTTCACATTCCCGACTGACTATCCAGATTTAGGTTTTCCGTCGTTTCCCTAAAACGCCAAAGGAAAATTCTGGGATGGTTAGTATGAAATGAGTACGACTGATTTCTCTCCCCATCCTTCTCCAATCCGACCTTGTCCTCAGACTCTAACGAAGGGATATTAAACCCTAATCTTCCTTCCCTCCTTGTCCGAACTAAAGACCACTAATGATATTCCTCTACACTTGAATTCTGTTTACAACTTTGCACAGTTTCTGACACTTGTCAATTAATATACTTATTGTTTCCAGGGCTCTCGGGTGTCCAGCCGGATGCGATCGTTGAAGTCCCACGATATTTCGGCGAATAACCTTTCCGCCATCATCAGGTGGTTCTGATGGAATGGTCTGTCTCCTCATTGTCAGTGTTATTTATGTCCGTCAGTCTGGCTCCTACCAGTTTCTACTGGGACAGCATCTTCAAGGAGGCCACTGAAATTCGCGTAACGGTCAATCTCATAAGCCGAGACACAGGTTTTCAAATAAGCAAGGCATGGCAACCATTACTTAACTCCATCAAGGAATCACGCCACAAGCGGACACAAGACCCTTCTACGACGGCCGCAGAGGACACTCCACGGGATTCTGCATCTTCCACCACCAGGCGAGGACCTGAGTCGGCGTCCGCAAACGAATTGTCGGCGGCCGCAATCGGACCGTCGGCGCAGGGAATCGAAGCCCGACTGACGGACATAAATAACACTGACAATGAGCAGACAGACCATTCCATCAGAACCACCTGATGATGGCAGAAAGGTTATTCGCCGAAATATCGTGAGACTTCAACGATGGCATCCGGCTGGACACCCGAGAGCTCTGGAAACAACACATACGCCGGGAAAGCCTCCGATCACATATAACATTCTTATTGTCGCTTCGAAAAATTGTCTTCATACCTCCTCGACGCATTCTTCCCACACAGCACATGTTCATTGACCTCTTGAACCTATGATAATAGTGCTTCTTTCTGCTCGTCCCTATTGCTTCATCCTTTGCTGCCACAGCTTTGTCTATGACTGAAAAAATATGGCAATAAAATTAACTCTCCTAAGAGAAAGCCAGCAATTGGTTCACCATCTCAGCGTAGAGTTTCTTTACGTAGAGCTGTAAGTAGCTGTGCACATGAGCATCACCGCAACTTCTGTAAGACTCGTGCTATTTATGTATAAGCGTTGTCAAGTTTGTTCTATACATAATCTCATCATTATTCCACCATTTTCGGGAGTGCGTCTGGGACATTATTAAATCGTGCACCGAAATTTCGGCTGACAACCTATCAGCCATTCCTTAAGGTGAGTCGCTTGAAAGATTTTTACCGCAATTTACACTGTGCGGTAGACGCACATGCGTCAGAGATACCATTGTTGGTAACAAGAGCAACTGCAAGAACAATCAAGACAAATAAAGTGGACGTGGCCTTCCTGCCGCCGGCCAAGACAGCAGCTCTTCGGAGACAGGAGAAGGATGATTTGCTTTTACAAAAGGCGGGTATACACAGTGTGTCCCAGTTTCGTTAGGACTGCCTGTGTGAAATTCTAAACTTCAGTACTATCTCGTGGCGAGCTGCGGCGTTACGATCCTTGAAGTTTCAAAAACAGCTACAGTATGTCTACAGTCAAAGCACTAGCACTCCTGCAGCAGGCATCTTGGCCGCGGCCACGAATGTAACAAAAAAAAATGGTTCAAATGGCTCTGAGGACTATGGGACTTAACATCTGTGGTCATCAGTCCCCTAGAACTTAGAACTACTTAAACCTAACTAACCTAAGGATATCACACACATCCATGCCCGAGGCAGGATTCGAACCTGCGACCGTAGCAGTCGCGCGGTTCCGGACTGAGCGCCTAGAACCGATAGACCACCGCGGCCGGCACGAATGTAACAGTACGCGTCTGACACCCGTCTGAAAATGGCAGCGGAGCAGCAAGGCAACATCAACTCTTTTGAGTTCTTCAACGTCCGTGGGCCAGAATTCGTCGAATTCGACCCGAATACCTAGAGGCAGGTTTCTGGTTGCTCCTCCACGACGACACACTAGCCCAAAAAATGAAGACTGCGCACGAGGTTTTGAGCAGCCGACGGATCACATCCTGGATCACCCACCGTATTAGCCGGAATTGGACCCAGACGACTTCTGATTGTTCCCCAAATTGAAGTTGGCAATGAAGGAACACCATTATGACGCACGTAAAGACAACTCTACTGCGGTACTAAATGTAACCAAAACAAAAAAAGACTATAGTGACTGTTTCAAAAAACTTCTAAAACGATTTCAGCCATGATTTGATTCACGGAGAGACTATTTCGAATAAATACAGTGATTTTGCGAAAATTATCCATGATTCTAATTTTTCATAACCACAGTCCTAAATAACTGTGTATTCGAATCCTTGTCAGAGTGGTACAAAGTACACAGAACAAACAGTATGCACTGCAAAAGAACGTTGCATTGAACGCCAGCAATACGCTTGCTTACTACAACCCAACAAATTTGCAGTGCCTGAATATTGTATTTCCACTGGCCATTGCATCCATTACGGGGAAGTTAAGATACCGGCCACAGCTCATCCTACTGGCATTCAATTGTCAAGAAAGATGTGGAAATACATTTTGCTAATTGCAAACCTCTTCAACCGAGACGAGGGTTTACAGCTCGCCAAATCATGGAAACCTCTCATTTCGCTTCTGCGCTCTCAAAGGAAATATTCTTCTAGGTCTTCACTACCCAGCATTATAACATATGCCAACCAAAATAATCAATCAAATACTTCGTAAGCACTGTGAATTCGCTGACTCTGCGCTTGCTTTGTTTTACTTTTAGAGGGGTGAAGTTTTATCTATGACTGACGCTCTTTTTACCAACAGTATTATCTTTGACGAATTCGCGTATGCTCCACAGCCTAAAGTGCGTTAAAAAGCTTGCCATCGACTGACCTTGAGAAAGGCTAGTAGATGTCAGCAAAAATATCATTACACCAGTTACTAACATCCCGGACGCACTCCCGAAAAGTGATGGAATATTCGACCCGCCGGGAAAACTTCAAGAAGTGGCAGTGGCAAACTTCATCACATTGGAAGAAACTAAAAATAGCAGACAGAAGAGACGGTTATCAGTGTAAATAGGGAAAAGAGTCTTTCCACTTAATGCGATCAGAGCTACACGTGCACTTCATTTGGTCACAATTTCTCAACTGTAGAGTCAGTTGTTCTTCAGATTAATACTAAGGCTCTACCACAGTAAAAATTATGTAAAGGCTAAAAGAAAAAAAAGAATCCTCCTGAACATTCCCTCGTACAACCAGACAGTCTAAAAAATTTCGAGACTGGATTAATAAAAAGAGAGGAAAGTTAAGATAGCGGTTTTAATGCTTCAGGAGTCGTACATAGCCCCCCCCCCCCCTCCCGTCCACCTACTCGAGAACAACGCACTGAACGTTCACACAACCATGTGAAACTGGCAGAGAAGTCCTTATTTGGGACGTTGTTAAACCTGTGCGTCACACTGACTTGAATGTCGATTATGTCGTCAAAGCGTTGACCCTTCAAGCGAATTTCTGCACTTCGTCGTTTTATGGCAGATGCGTATTGATAACACAAGCATCGTCACCGGTGATGGACTTTCTTTTTTTCAGAAAAGAATTGCTCGCGTTTTGCATATCAATCAAGTCGCGTCAGGCGTCCACTCCTCGTTGTTCTTGTTCGTAACTCAAGGTGTGCGGGATATACTTCGCACACACTTTTCCCTTGTTCAAACCATTTAGAGAACGTTTTGAACACTTGATTTAGACACGTGGCTCAATTGAGATTTGCGACACAACGTTGCCACACTACTGTCGCACGTTCATTAAAAAAATGGCTCTGAGCACTATGGGACTCAACATCTTAGGTCATAAGTCCCCTAGAACTTAGAACTACTTAAACCTAACTAACCTAAAGACATCACACACACCCATGCCCGAGGCAGGATTCGAACCTGCGACCGTAGCAGTCCCGCGGTTCCGGACTGCAGCGCCAGAACCGCACGGCCACCGCGGCCGGCGCACGTTCATTACTTAACACTGCCTGCTCACAACTGAGTGGTCGGATGCCCATCTTTTATTTACAGTTGTTACCTCACGTTGCCATCGTAGTTACTGCATCGACGTCGCTAATACGCCAGGAACAAAATAAGTTTCGAACTTGCTGGACGGATTGTGTAGGCTTTATTACTCTTAGATTCTACCACCTTTTCCCACACTGGAAGTGAGTCTCCCTTACTTCTCTAATGTGTGGACGTGATAATTGAGAGGTGACAGCGAGGTTAAAATTGTCATTAAGTTTTACGAAAATCCAGCGTACGATTAACTCGTAGGAAAGGAAGCATCACGCGCATTGGTGTACTTCGGTGAGTGATACACCGATTGCTCTGGTGATTGCTTCGCTTACTGGATGACGGATAGTAACGGTGATCGGTGTTGCTGAATCTGCGGTAACCTCCTAGCGTGATGGTTCAACGTAATGCAGATGACTGCCCGCTCTATGCAAATGAAGCGCCGCGTGGTGGCGCTTCCCCATCTGCCGAAGCAAGGCCGCGGCTGGGATCGGCCCTCTTGTCATTCAGGCGGCGACTCTGCGCGACCCGGAGCGGCGGCGGAGACAGGGTCCATCACGCCACGCCGTGGCCCACACACAGTGCTACGTTTCCTGGTAGCCGACACAGAAAACATTCCCTGCTGCCGTCAGTCAGACTCGCCACGCTTTTATGAGCAAAACACTTGGCACCGGCTGTATAATGCGAGATCTCCGGCGATAATGGAAGCAATACGCTTGTTAACGACGCTGCGTAAGAAAATCTTGTGACCTCACAACGTGAGTTGTGGCGTTTCTTTTTTAGAATGTTGCAACACGTTACGGTTAAAACTAAAAATTAATCCTATGATACATTAACTTTGTCGTACACGTTCGCACGAAAAATAAAGCCGTAGAAGGATATCGGTTTCATCAGTCATAAGTTATGTTGTATCTCAACACTGACTATGAAGCGTCACTTAAAGAGGACCTGCTATTAAGTCGAATTTTACGGCTGTGAAGCAATAAGCTGAAGCATAACTTACGTTCTAAGATTCTGTCCCCTAGCGGAACATATTCTTGTAATCTATTTATTACTCGGTCCAGGAGATGAAAGCTAATGATGCCTGTCGCTGGCATATATAGTTGGCTTTTAAGTTATTGTTACCGGCTCATTTTGCCGCTACGTAATGTCGTCCTTTATAGCTGATTATTCATGCAGTTACAGCAGATCTCCTTCTTTGTTGCAACTGTCTCCTTTCAGTACTCACCAATGTTTTCTCACTTTTCAACTCCCCTCCCCCTCCTCCCCCACCTATCATCACCCCATCAACCCTTAAATCCCTTAAATCCTCTCTCTCTCTCTCTCTCTCTCTCTCTCTCTCTCTCTGACACACACACACATACATACAAATATATACTGAAGAGCCAAAGAAACTGGTACACTTGCCTGATATCGCGCAGGGTCCCCGCAAGCTCGCAGAAGTGCCGCGACACGACGTGGCATGGACTCGACTAATGTCTGAAGTATTACTGGAGGGAACTGACACCTTGAATCCTGTAGGGCTGTACATAAATCCGTGAGAGTGCGAGGGGATGGAGATCTCTTCTGAACAGCACGTTGCAAGGCATGCCAGATATACTCAATAATGTTCATGTCTGGGGAGTTTGGTGGCCAGCGGAAGTGTTTAAACTCAGATGAGTGTTCCTGGAGCCATTTTGTAGCAATTCTGGACGTGTGGGGCGTCGCATTGTCCTGCTATAATTACCCGTCGGAATGCACAATGGACACGAATGGATTCAGGTTATCAGACAGGATGCTTACGTACGTGTCACCTGTCAGAGTCGTATCTAGACTTATCAGGGGTCCCATATCACTCCAACTACACGAGCCCCTCACCATTACAGAGCCTCCGCCAGCTTGAACAGTCCCTTGCAGATATGCAGGGTCCATGGATTCATGAGGTTTTCTCCATAAACGTACACGTCCATCCGCTCGATACAACTTGAAACGAGACTCGTTGTTGACGCTCTCAAAAAAAAAAATGGTTCAAATGGCTCTGAGCACTATGGGACTCAACTGCTGAGGTCATTAGTCCCCTAGAACTTAGAACTAGTTAAACCTAACTAACCTAAGGACATCACAAACATCCATGCCCGAGGCAGGATTCGAACCTGCGACCGTAGCGGTCTTGCGGTTCCAAACTGCAGCGCCTTTAACCGCACGGCCACTTCGGCCGGCTGACGGTCTCAGACGAGGCGTAAGGCTTTGTATCGTATAGTTATCAAGGACACACCGGTGGTCCTTCGGCTCCGAAAGCCTATACCGTTGATGTTTCGTTGAATGGTTCGCACGCTGACACTTGTTGATGGCCCAGTATTACAATCTGCAACAATTTGCGGAAGGGCTGCACTTGTATCATGTTGAACGATTCTCTTCAGTCGTATTTGGTCTCGTTCTTGCAGGCTCTTTTTCCGGTCGCAGCGCCGTCGAAGATTAGATGTTTTACCGGATTCCTGATATTCACGAGACACTCGTGAAATGATCGCACGGAAAATTCTCGCTTCATCGCTACCTCTGAGCTGCTGTGTATCATCGCTCGTGCGCCGACTATAACACCACGCTCAAACTCACTGAAATGTTGGTAATCTGCCATTATAGCAGCAGTAACCGATCTAACAAATGCACCAGACACTTGTTGGCTTATATAGGCGTTGCCGACTGCAGCGCCCTATTCTGGCTGTTTACATATCTCTGTATTTGACTACGCCGGCCGTTGTGACCGAGCAGTTGTAGGCGTTTCAGTCTGGACCCGCGGGACCGCTACGGTCGCAGGTTGGAATCCTGCCTTGGGCATGGATGTGTGTGATGTCCTTAGGTTAGTTAAAGTCCCATCGTGCTCAGAGCCATTTGAACCATTTGCATTTGACTACAAATGCCTACACCAGTTCCTTTGCTGCTTCAATATATGCATATACGCAGCAGCTTACAACTAAATTTTAAATAGCTGAAAGACTTTTTTTTATTTCACCGTCGTAGATCAGTCACTGAAACCAAAACTGCCAACTCTCGAGAGAGATCTGTTCTGAATGATTTAAGGTGAAACAAACTTTTCTGGTATAGTTTTAGGAGAGGCTGACGTCAGACAGAGATTCACTGGATGCATCATAAAGTTTAATATAGTAGGCAAGAAGCCGCTTGGAAGAGCTTCTATGAGACACATCTTACGTGTGGCTCTGTGATTAATGCCCTTAAAGCGCGAATAGGACCGATATAAGGTAAACAGCTAAACATATTACTTTCTCCCAGACATTTTGAGTAATGATTATGATGGTAAAAGTAAAGAAATTCGGCCTTATACAGAATGAATCTGAACCGATGTTTCTCTGAGTAGCTTGGTATAACACAATGTGGTATCCAGTGGCACACTACAGAGCAATTGCATTTCGAAAAAATTCCTTGCCTTGCCTCCATTTAGCTTTCTGCTTGCATTGCACAACAGTGTAGACATAGACGTATGAGCTTTGCACATTGTTTCGGAACACTTTATTCACTCGCGGTACTTACCGTTGTCAACAGGTACAGCTCGCTTTACTCTTCGCCATCAACCTTGCATGCGCTTACTGCTCGATTTTCTTTTTCCAGCCGTGTTAGCTGTACGTTAACAGAGATACTCAGCAGTATGGGTAGATGAAGAGTTGGACTATATGCACATCGAGTGTTGTCTCAATGAATCCAATGGGAAAGCGGCGCAACGAAGCTGCACACAGCTGTTCCCGCAGCGACGGCAACCACATCACAGCTCTTTTGCATCAGCGTGGGACTTTTTGCACTACTTTGTGTTTAGTGTTGCTCTTTTTCCGATTCTATTTAGAGGTGTTTCACAGTTGTGAAGGTATTTTCACGGGAATAAAGGTAACTAAACAAACTGAAAAAATAGTCGTTACATTACTATTCTGTGACGAACCTTCGCAGACCATTGAATTTTGTGGGGGAAGTGGAGCACGTTGGTACAAGGAACTGAACAGCCTCCGAAATCTTGTCGGTAGAGTTTGTGTTCATCATACATATAGGCGTACTGCTAGTAGTCTTTCCCGCACACCATCCGCAAATGAAATACGAAGAAGGGATGTGCGACTTATGTATTATATACGTTTAGGTCCGCACCACTGTCATTTAAGTACAGATCTAGGGGCAGATATAATTATGTACAAGGTGCCGATGGGTGTAATCGGGCTGCTGGTGAGATTGGCGCCAATGATATATATATATAATTCCACGTTGAGGACAAATTAAAGGAGTCCACCAGCCACGGAACTCGTTCAGGGAGAGCAGACCAGCGGAAGCAAAACTGGAAATTCTGGTCTGCAGAGAGCACAAATTTTCCATTATGAGCCGAAGTGAAATCGGACGCGCTGTAACTGTGCCTCGGTAAATGTGACACTGCGACTGTCCACAGAGTGATTCCAGAGGAGGACACGTTCCCAGGTGCCAGGTTATGCGGGGCAGACTCGGAGGGGGTCGAATGAATGTGGAAGGATGTTAAGCGAGGGGGGGGGGGGGGGGGATTGAGGAGCGCGACGACCGTCCAGAGTCAGTGACCCTGCGACGGTGACGCCGACTGGCGTGCGCGCCCCTATTTGCTTACGTGCGGCGCCTACCTATCTTCTAGACCACACGCGGCAGCTGAGTTGTGCACGAGATTTTCTCGTCTTAGTCTTCTACACTAATGGTCGTTAAAGCTGCAACACCATGCAGCCGGCATGAAGCAGAAGTCAAATTTGTATGTGGTTTACAGTATCCTAGGAGTCACATGTGGTTAGCATTACAGCGCAACCAGACAAAGCAGACAGGAATAACGCCATCTAAATTCTGCACGTAAGCAAATATGACGCAGCCAGTCTCTCATTCAGAAATTCCATTTCAATGTTGGGTGTTCGTGAAAAGATCGTGTTAAGCCTCGTCCAACAACGAGAAACGTCTGCTGGCAGGTTTCGGAATTCGACAGTGGCCATTCGAGACTGCGTTTTGTCGTTTCGTGATATTGTTGCTCGTGTTGTCAGGATTCCACCATTGCCATGTGAATGTGAAAGCGATGGGCCAGGACGGCGATACGGAACACCGAGCAGGATCTCAACGGCCCCATTGTTTGTCCAGAGAGGACAGACAATACTGTTGACTTCGCCGTGCTGGATGTTGCAGCGACGTGACGTGGTTTGAGTCTGGAATTGGGTGTTTCCAGAAGATAAGTATCCACACGGATACAGCGACGTCGTCTGGAAGACCACGCACTACCAGCACGGCCACCATTGCGGTTTCCCTTGACGCAGCATCACGGAGGAGAAACGACTACAGTGCTGCGTCCAACGACGACGCTGCATGGATGGGGAGCACCATGGCGCCTTTCCATATGAATCTCAGTTCTGCGTACAGAATTACGATGGACAAATATCCGTGTTCGGAGCCTTCGAGAAGCACGATCGCTGTCAGGTTGCATTTGTCATCGTCATTCGCGCCCAGAACCTAGCGTAACAGTATGGGATTTCATTGCGTACACATTACGATCTCTTATAATTCGCAGAGCTGATAATTTGGATAGCAGCGGTTATATTTCCGACCTGTTATGGCCGGTGACTGTGCCCTTATTATCAAAATGATAATCGAGATAAATTAAAGAGAAAATGTCGATATATTTAAAATAAACACACTTGTTTTTGTGTACACTAAATATAGACAATACCAAGCAACGTGACACTCATATCATTCTGCTTTGGATACTATAGCCGTGTTCATGAAGACCAAGGCTTCGCAAATCGTAGGACCGAACCAGCTGGTGCAGTGGCAAGACAATGGACTCACATTCGCGGGAATGGCGATTCAGCTCTCCATGAAGCCATCCAGATTGAAGTTGCCCGTGGTCTCCTTATGCCACATACTGCAGCATGGTTCCTTCAAAAAGCGACTCGCCCCCATTCTCTTCCTCATCCTTCCCCTGTCCGAACTTCTGACACTACGTTACACACTGATCTTCCTTCAAACACTAAATCAGGACGTCAGTGTTTCAGTGACGCTAAACATCGTCGTCAAGGTCGAAGTCCATGAAGAGATAATCAGAGACAGGGTTGGATAGTTCCCACAACCTGAGAAGCCATCCAGGAAGTTGCCTTAAGTTATTTGGAGATAGAGGCATCCGAATGGAGATGCTGGATATGATTCTCCAGTGGCTCGTTCATTTTCTACTTGCGCAGCTTTCGGAGACAGCTCGTTTCAAACTGCTACGCAATGTCACTCCATATGCCAACAACCGCAGATATTCTTGGTCTTCTTTTAATTGTACCGTAATAGAATAGACGTCAATCATGTTATTGTTTCGAGGAAACATGTTGGTAGTCATGTAATGAAAGTAGACGAAGAAGTGTGTCTAAAATATTCTATAAGACATAATACTTTGTACACATTAGATTTGTATCCGGTAGGAGTTGGGCCATTAATGTTCAGATTTGCCACCGTTTCCTTGAACTGTGGTTTAATTCCGGGATGTATCCAGAAGTACTTAACAACTAATTTCCTCCTCATCGTTATGCAGTCCAGCTATTACTTTTTCTTCAGCAACCGTAACCACAAAATGAACAATATTTTTTCCCTCTTTTTCCAAAGCTGCGAACCAAGATTACCACAGACATAGCTCCGTCACAGTCAACGTCGAATAACAACGTAACTATTAGTTACAAGTACCAAGTAATTGAAAAATCAAGGGGAAGGGAGTCAGGGGGCTGTACGTTGCAAATTCGCGTTAAATTTTAGCTGAATGTAGAGTACAACGTTTTAAATACATTGTCACATGTCTTGGATGTAATATTGTTCCTGTCTTCCAAAATAATACGGTGCTCTTTGAAACAGTTGTGGACACATCATTTTTTATTTTTGTTTCCGGACGAATGATTTCTTTAATTGTCCTGAACCGTCATGTTCACAGTCTACGGAGCACACTAGTTGGCTCTCTAAGTATCTCCTTACTCACGGGCACACTGCTGTAAAGTGGTCGCTACGCTGCGCCACCCGACGCCGCTCCACGGCACGGAGTGTATCGACCGTAGCGGGCTTCCCGAGCGTATCCGTCATCGGTATGCCTCCGGGGAGCGATCGCGCTGGGACCCGTGCTCCAGGCTGGCCTCCATAATTTACTGGCTATCGACTGCCGGTTGCTGGGACACGTGCAGTCGCTGATGCAACACAGAATTTTCAATACTAGCGGACAGCTTCGCGCGTACAAACAAACAAATTTGCTGTCTTGGTTTGTCGCACGCCTGCGCAGCATTCAACTGAGTTTGTGGCCTCGTGTAATGTCACTCCAAAATTGGGTTGCATTCTTTCTTTTTGTCAGGAAAGCTCTTCACAACTGTTAATCAGGGACCTACGTGCAGCTTCTAAGCATATGCGTAAAATTATTCTCCCAGAAGCAGCTTATGATTATGGGAATTTGTAATAAGGTTTAACGAGAAATGGAACGGGATACAAATATAATATATGGTAGGTTACCATCCCATTAATTCAGTACAGTGCGTGCTCCAAGAGCTGCACCTGTCATCTTACTCACCTTCTGTTATTCGTAACAGAGCTGGTGAGTCATTAACTTGGCCTGCTTTGTAGTCTCACATGGTGAAATTAAGTTTATCGACAATCTCATTTCTGCATATCCTCGTTACTTCGTCTTCCTTCGGTTTACTCTGAAATCGTATTTTCTACACGTTAGATTGGTAATTCCATTCAACAGGTCAGTAATACTTCTTCGATTTCACTGAGGATGTCAATGTGATCAGCACAACTTATCATTGATATCCTTTCACTAGGTTTTAAGTCCCTCTCTTGAACCTTTCTTCCAATCAATGCTTCTTCGTTGAACAGACTGAACACAAGGCAAGAAAGATTGCACTCTCGTCTTATGCCTTTATTAATCCTAGCATTGTGTTCTTGGTCCTTCTTTCTTGTTGCCCTCTCCCGTTTCTTGTATATATTGTGTGTTATCCGTATTTCCGTCTAGTTTACTCCTATTTTTCTCAGAATTTCGAACACCTTGCGCAATTTTACATTTTTGAACACTTATTCTAGGTCAACAAATCCAGTAAACATGTATCTCTCATCCATTATAAAGGGCAACCTGAAAACTGCCTCTCTGGTACCTTTACCCTTCATAATGCCAAATTTTTCGTCATTTAACAGTTACTCGACTTTTTTCTTCCATTTTTTTATGTATTGTTCTTGTCAATAACTTTCATGCATGGGATGTTAAGCTGACGGAGAGAGAGTCCTCGCACTTCTCTTCCTACGCTATCTTTGGGATTGTGTGGATATTTGTCCAAAAGTCTGATTTCTGATGACAAGGTACTACAGAATAACTTGATTAGTCGTTTGGTTGCCGCTATGCCCAACGGGTTTTTAGAAATTATGAAGGAATTTTATCTTTTCTTATGCGTTATTTGATCGCAAGGCTTCTAAAGCTCAGTTAAACCCTGAGTCTAATACTGGACCCCCTATATATCTTCCCTATCGACTCACATTTCTTCTTCTATCACAGCATAAGACAAGTCCTCCCCTCGTAGAGGCCTTGAATGTACTCTTTCCAACTATCCGCTCTGCGTTTAACATTAGAATGGTCATAGCACAATGCTATCGCCATTGCTTTAAATTTGACTGAAGTTTCGTTTGATTTTTCTATAATTGAATCAGTCCTTCCAACAACCATTTCTTTTTCGATTTCTTCGCTTTTTTTTCCTGAGACATTTCGCTTTAGCTTCCCTGCGTTTCCTATTTAATAGAGTTCCAAGTGACTTACGTTGCTGTATTCTTTTCCAGAACGTTTCTGTACATACTTCTTTCGTCGATCATCTGAAGAATTTCTTCTGTTGCTCAAGGTTTCTTCACATTTAGCATCCTGTTACGTACGTCTGTCTGTCCAACTCCTGTGCTTGCCCATTTTAGAGATGTTCATTTCTCATCCAGCAGTACGTTCAGATTCCACATGATTCACATGACGTTAAAATGGAATGTTTATCTTCACTTGAGATGTTAGCTCTTTGCTTTATTTCCTTTATTTCGGTAAATTTCTATAGAAATGTTAATTATATAGCACAAGACGTTTCCGGGGTAATTATTAGGTTCTCACTCGTATGCCTCTGTCAGTCACCGTCTCGGATCAGTTTGGTCGGAAGGTTGTCAGAATAGACAGGATATACGAATGAAGTGTGTGGCTATTTCAGATGTACTACCCGTAGGTTCTAAGTCATTTTACAAGGAGACAACCAGCGCTGTCTGTATCACGTCCTGAAACTTGGCTGCAGTGGAATCTAGAAAATGATCCTGGTGGAAAGGGAGCGTCATAAAGAACCCATCGCTCTTCGAACTTGGAATGCCCTCGTGGTCTCGCGGTAGCGTTCTCGCTTCCCGAGCACGGGGTCCCGGGTTCGATTCCCGGCGGGGTCAGGGATTTTCTCTGCCTCGTGATGACTGGGTGTTGTGTGTTGTCCTTAGGTTAGTTAGGTTGAAGTAGTTCTAAGTTCTAGGGGACTGATGACCATAGCTGTTAAGTCCCATAGTGCTCAGAGCCATTTGAACCATTTGAACTTGGAATGCCGTCAGGATACTGCCAGGGTATCCTGCTCACAAACAGGTTGACAATAAACGTCAGATGCGTAATAACAGCTGACATCCGGCTACGGTTCTTTATCACTGCTTTCTTTCGATTTACTTTCATAGCAGACTTTCAACTAAAAAGAATACATGAAGAGTAAAACTGTAACTCCAATGTGAACGAACATTTCCTCGTTAATTCTTCGTGATTTCCGCGGTCCATTGCGGTTTTTGAAACAAACGATATCTAGCCTGTGCCTCCTGCCGCAGAGACTATCGCAGTCGGTAGAAAACCTTAAAATTCTCGAAATTAAAAACAAAAACAAAAAACATTGCCTTTAAACGACAATTTCGCAGCTTTCCTTTCGCTTCTCCTTGAAAATTTCTGTCATTTCAGTGCAACACTAGTTTAAGCAACACGAAGTAACATGTCTGTTTCCTTATTTTTAGGATTCCGTGCCTCAGTCTGCAAAAATGGAACCTTTATAGAATCGATTTGTTGTCCGCCTGTTCGACTGTCAATAACTCTTTTTCTCAGGAACGGATAGACCTATCAAATCCAAATTTGTGTCACTAAAGTCTGTGGTCTTGGGTAGCGGAAAAATTTGAAGCCTATAAGTCAATGCAATCAAAAGATACGGCACTTTGTCCCGTATTTCGATACTCGCAAACTCACTCATCAGAACTTATAGGGTGCTTCCCGTTGACCAAGAATCATGAAATTCGGCAAGAAGCAAGGTTTCACAGTACAGTTAAAAAATCAGAAACTTTTTAAACTGTAATTATATTACATAAAAATATCTTTTGACGTTTGAACATATAGTCCATTCATCATCCGTTAAAAACATAATAGATGGACTTTACTGCACTCAGACATAAAATGCAAGTCGCAATCAAGTTTCAAAAGTAAACAATTATTTTTTTACTAAATATTCTCTCTCTCTCTCTCTCTCTCTCTCTCTCTCTCTCTCTCTCTCTACAGATATAAACTGTATTCGCCTGCTTGCTACTTTTTGTATGTCCGGGCTAGACTGAGGAAATACTGTGGAGATTTTGATACGGTCTTATAATTCCCAGGACCAATTTCTTGCCAGTATCAATATCGCTAATTGCCAAAAATCGTTGAGATTCTCGGTTCCCAGGATGTATGAACTCTGTACACTGCTGGCCACCGTAAATGCAACACCAAGAAAGACAAGAGGTAGCACAACAAAAATTTATTTTATAGATAACATGTTGACCAAGTATCAAATGATTACGTTTACAGACGTCTGTGACATGTGGTTCCTGCCAGAATCAGTAGCCAGAGTAGCCGCCATTGTTGGAGATCACCGCTGCCACACGTCTCGGCATTGAGTCAAAGAGACGTTGCATGTGTTCCTGGGGTACAGCAGCCCAAGCAGCTTCCACACGTTGCCAAAGATCCAAAGATCATCTGGTGTGGCAGCTGGGGATGTAATCTGGGTCACTCGTTGAGCAACCATGGACCACATGTTTTCTATCGGCGAAAGATCCGGAGAGCGAGCCGGCCAGGGAAGCAATTCAATCTGGTTATTGACGAAGAACCTTTGGACAATTCGTGCCACGTGTGGTCGCGCATTATCCTGTTGAAATATGGCTGTGGCCGAGCCCTGAAGGTAGGGAAGGACAACTGGCTCCAGCACCTCGGATATGTAGCGCCGGCTATTTAAAGTACCGGCAATGCGTACTAGACGCGTGCGAGAGTAATATCCAATACCGGTCCATACCATGATATCCGGTGCAAGACCAGTGTGGCGGTGCATAATGCAGCTGTCCACGGTGTCTCCACACTCGAATCCGACCATCGTGGTGCTGCAGACAGAAGCGTGCCTCGTCAGTAAAGACAACGTCATTCCATTCTGCCGTCCACATCCGTCTGTCATCACACCATTGGCGACGGAGACGTCTGTGGTTCTGCGTCAATGGTAAACGAAGCAATGGACGTCTTGCGGACAGACAACTCTGCTGTAAACGGCGTCGAATGGTAAGAGCAGACACTGGATGATGCGTTACAGATGCAATGTGCTGTGCTATGGTTCGGGATGTCACTGAGCGATCCGTCACTGCCATGCGCACAATTTGCCTATCAGCACGTGCAGTGGTGCACCGAGGTGAATGCGATCGACCACGTCGGTCCGTCGTACCCTCCTGCATCCAACGGTCACATATCCGAATTACAGTTGTTTGGTTTCGTCCAACACGACTAGCGATTTCTCTGTATGATAATCCACAATCTCGGTAAGCCACTATCCTTCCTCTGTCGAACTCGGATACTTGATCAAACGATGTTCGCTGTTGTCTACTAGGCATAACTGATCGTCTTGTGAAACAACCACAAGGTAAACACACGTGCCGAACGTACACTCGTCGAAATCGCCAAGCCTTAAATGGCGCTATGAGGTGGCGCCACAGGCGCGCGTGATGTGCGTCTGCGCTGAAATTCCAATCAGTTGCATATCTCATCGCTGCAAACCCATGGTGTAAATTTCACTTGATTCGGATGCTTCCTTCAGGGTGTTGCATTTACGGTGGCCAGCAGTGTATATACATAATTTTGTACGGAACACTGAGTGCGCGAGTCCTACTCGTACTTGGCCAATTTTTTTGTTAGCTGTCAGCATATATTTATCCTAGTGGACTAAATAGTGCGGAAGATATTAGCAGTCGTTAGAGAAGTAAATGCGAACACCGCTTCGGTAGTTGGCTCCACAGATGTCACTCGAACGGAGTTACTAGATGTCGCTCCACGGCAGTCGTACGTCTGCCACAATTTTATAAGGCACTTACCGCTTTAAATTCGCGATTGGAGCCTCTCGGCGTTTTCGTTGCCTTGCCCCGGTACGGAAAAAAGTGTCTCGAGGAGACCAGTTCGCGATTCCTAAAGAAGTTCTTTCGCCGCCCACCGCGCGCTTCTCCCCCCGCCTTCATTCTTAGGCGAGCGGCGCGCGATTTCTCGAGGAATTCAAGGACAAACAGAGCGGCGAGCAGCGCGCGGCCCAAAACAAGGCTGGGCCACCCGAGACGGCCAGCTTATTTGGTTACGTAAGTGCCGCTATTACATAACGCGGGTGGGCGGTGGGCGGCGGGCGGCGGTGACATACTGTATCTGCGCCCTCTGCGCGCGGGACGCGTCTCGCGGCGTCTCCGTGCTCGCAGCCCGCGCGCCTCCGATTACTGTCTTTACGTCTTATTTCGAACCGTAAATCACCGCTCAAATTGCGCGCCGCGCCTGCTGCATATGTATGACAGCTCGCGTGTTTGAAGAAAAGCCGCACTTAAACCCGGATCTGTTCTATCGGCTGATGTCAGCGGTGCACGATTTCTGTTTTCCCAGCATGAGAGCCTTCGGTCCCAAGCGGATTTATTAACGAATTCGCAATTGGCGAAATATGAAGCACTTCCTGCCAAAATGACAGCAACGTCTCAGATTTGCAGGGACATTCAGATGTTCTGTTTGTGGTTAGTGTCCAGAGGTTAGTGTCCAGTAGACGGCAAAATCATCATAGGCGAACTCCACGCTAGAACAGGAGGAGTTATTGGGAAGGAAAGCTTCCTTGTTCTTTCCAAACGCACTATTCCGTCATTCGACTTAAGCGATATATCGAATCAACGGAAAAGCTAGGCTTTGGATGCAGACTGCAAGGTAGGATAGTGTTACTGATAGAGTTGCTGCGTGGATGGGTTGTGAGTCGTGCCTGGGCAGCATTTCCCACGGTAGGCAAAGTCCCGGATAATTATATGTAGATCGCACATGACGCCCCGCACGACACCTACATCTCCGCAGCAGACACCACATTTCAACAGGCCGCCAGCAGGAGCTATCAGGAGCCACTCTAGGCTACAGGGCTCGGAGTTTCCTTACGGGTGGCGCTACAAATGTTCAAATGTGTGTGAAATCTTATGGGACTTAACTGCTAAGGTCATCAGTCCCTAAGCTTACACACTACTTAACCTAAATTATCCTAAGGACAATCGCACACACCCATGCCCGAGGGACGACTCGAACCTTCGCCGGGACCAGCCGCACAGTCCAGGACTGCAGCGCCTTAGACCGGGTGGCGCTACAAACGACACCAGAGCACTCCCTCATCACGTCCACTCACAGTATAAACATGCATCCAGCCAGCCCTCAGATATACGAAGACAATGAGAGAAACAAAACCAAATCTTAAACACCAGTTTTCATTTACAGTCAATGGAGGCTTAGGTAAAATCCTTTTAAGTATTAGGGTGGGTGAAATTGTAAAAACGTATGAAAGAAGAATGTTTCTTCACAGGCTTATGAAGGTTGTCTCCGGAAGAAGAAATGGAAACATCTAATCTTTCTACCACTCACTTTGATGTACTGTAACAATTGAGAGGATTTTATTGGCCGATATCAACCACGGTGAAAGTCAGAAATGCGTATTCTTTCCTTTGCGTCAAATGTTCACAATCTGTCAGGATTAAAAGGCTCCGTAGCGTCTGCTGAAACTGGGATGTACTAACTACCCTATCAGACAGACAGACCTGCTAATCTCCTACCTCCAAACAGTGAAGGTGTCGGAAATCTTCCCTCTACAGTTGTTTCTTCGCCTAATTGATAGTTTAATTAAAGAGAAAGGGCCACTGAGAAAGCTACAGATCAGTGATAATCGGTAAATCGATTAACTTTCAGTACATTATAGGAAAAGGTAAAAATGAGAGATACTCTGTCTCAGTGTTTTATGTGTGCAGCTACTATTCTGAGTGACGTGGCGAGCTGCCACCTTGTATAGAACAAAGAATAGAATACAAAGTATATCGAAATACAATGAAGAATAAAGGAGAATGTGGGAGAATGTGTGCTGTCTAGAGAGAGAGAGAGAGAGAGAGAGAGACGGGGAAGGGGGAGGGGGGGGGGGAGTGTAATCGATATGAATCCAGACAATGAGAGATGCTAGCCATGAGTTCCGAAATATGAACAAAGAGTCAGGTTCCGAGCAACAAAGGTTACGGCACTGCGATCGGTGGAGTCGCAATACCGGATACTCAACACTACAAGCACGGTAACAACCAACGTGGCTGCTGCAAGTTTCCCGTCGCGAATCATCTTACACTAAAGGAACAATCTTAACACAAGGCTGCCCCCAAGATAATGGAAGACAAAACTTGCGTATTAAAATGGTGTTAACTTCGGCACGCCTACTGTCTGCGATTTGAAAACATGGAAGCTCAGCAACCGGGACTGAAGAGCGGCTCTCCATACTATTTGTAAACTCAGATGGTGCTCCTTAGTGTGCGTCCGCAGTTAACAAAAAGGTTCCCGTAGCCTACATGATAGGGATTGGCGGCGAAACCGTTATTACAGCCTCGATTCGGCGGGGCGGCACTATCGCTTGGTGCTCAAGCTGGGTCAACTGTTTGGGTGCAAGTTCTCCTCCACGACGGAATGGCTTCAACTTAAATTAAGACGTAACGACCCAAATCTGTTTAGATTTTGCCATCTTGTCTACTTTTTCAATTAGTTAAATAGTAAATATAGAAATTCCTTCACCCCTTCCGATCGATGGTCCTCTATGCAGCAAGCCATCGTTAGTATTCATTAGCTGGGAAAAGTTAATCCAGTGACATAAATTCATTTTGTTTTATGACTTTTTAACCAATGATTCTTCCGGTCTGCGATTACTGTTAATGACCTCAGCTTTTACAGACAAGATGAAACTGAAATTAATTTTTATTCGGCTCTTCCTTTGTGATACGGACTCGTGTGGACAGCCACTGTGGCCACGTCACAAACGTTGTATGCCTTCAAAAGGTCTCCACGGTATAACCCATCACAAGACTATTGAAAAAGAAGTACTGACCCGTTCAGCCAAAGGTGAAGGAATAATTTACTATAGTCATGAATGAACCACTGAGGCATTTCTCAAGAGACCTTTTAAAAGTTGCAGGAAATCCACATCACGGCTGTCAAACATTCATTTAATCAGAGTTCCTCCAGAACAGGAGTCCGTGATCTTCAGCAGTGGTCGATAACTATAAAACCGCAGCGAGTGAATGCAATCGATACAGGAGGTTCAATCTCTAATGTCTGCCGTGTTTAGCTCGTTCTTGGTAGAAGTCTCCTATTCCACGTACTGTTCCCATATTACGATTGCTCTTTGACTGGTAAAGGTTCTTTGAATATTGAGAGGTTTTTTGGACGTAAGGTCCATATATTTGGTATGGAGAGAAGAGGAGAAGAAAGAGGAAGGGTATAAGTGTCTTACTGTATTTATCCTATCCAATATTGCAGAGACGAGAGCAAATCGAGAAGTAAAAGGTTTCCCTTTTAGGGAGATTGCTTAGAATGTTATAGAAAGTCATTCGCAATTATGTTGTAGTCACATTGCTTTTCTTTCAGCAGGAGCACAAGGAACCTCAAAAGAAAACTTGTGCTTGATCGTAAAACAAGGCTTCTACACTCGTTGTCTTGTTACTCCTGCCTTGAACCATATGTTAGAAAAGAAGCTCTAAGTTCAGTTTGTTTAACAGCTTAGGCAACCTCTAAGAGAAGCCAGGTAAAGCGAGGTTAAGAGCTCAAGTAACTCCTAAGAGAGGCCAGACGAAGTGAGGTCGGGGTGTCTTAACTGACATCTAGACCTTATTGTGACGTACACTCTGGACACGAAGCAACTGAAAGCAGTAATATGCGCAAGCTACATTGTAACAGAACTTATTAACGCAAAATCTGAAACCATGTTACAAAAGTAGAAAACGAAACCATCTGACAAAAGTATACACATATAACAATTTAATGTTCACACGAACTTCACCCAAGAGCATTACTGGTTCGATTTATCGCGAAGACAAACATTGAAGTGATTCAGTATAATACATGACTGTTGACAGACTAGCAGTATGCATTTCATTTACGATACACCAGCATTCTTCGTGGATGGAAGACCGCTGGTAAGCGGCAAACTAACTAGAAATCCCTATCTCATGTACACCTGAAAACGATAAATATAAAACTAACAAATATGGTATGGTGAACATAGGACAATGAATAACACTCTTATACTGCAATTTCACTGTTTCTTCTTTCACCAACGGAAACGGAGTTTTGTAATTTTCTTTTTTACATTGTTAAATGAATAATCGATTCATTTATGCCTTTTTACCTGTCGCTTAACACTGTGTTTCAGGCCAACCTGCAGTCTCTGACAAGATGCTTCTTACTTTTTTTTTTAATTTCTTCTTCCTTCTTCTTCTCATGTATGCTTTCAGGTCCTAGTTCTTGGCTGACTACTGTATTCATTATTATATCAGGTAGTCTACAGCCAGATGCTCTTCTTAAAAACCTTATATCCGCTGATTAATTTCGTTGTTCATTTCTAACTGTAATTATACAAGTGTCTCTGCCATAAAGTATAGATGATACTGTCACTGTTTTGTAGAATATTAGGGTATCTCTCCTTGCCTTTTTATTTAGTTTCTCTATTAAAATTTTTTCGGTATCTCTTTTTCGTATGAGAAGGAGGCAGTATTTCCTAATATGATGAATTCATTCTTTCTAATTTCTGGTTGTTTAATATAATTTTGCATCTGACCGGGTCTTGACCTTTAAAGGCGACAACTTTTCTTTTTGGGTAGCGATTGTTAATTTATAGCTTTCGGCGGTGTGCTTGATATTTAACTTACAAATGGATTTTTGAAGTGTGTCCTCGCTGTCATCTATAAGATTTTCAGCAAAGAGTGTTGCCATTAGATAATTTCGTTGCTTGAAATAATGGGTGTAAAACTCTATTTCTTTTAGTCATTGTCTCAACATATCATCAAAAGTAGCGGAGACAAACAGCATTCTTGTCGTATATGTACATTTTTGGTTACTTCAACATTCTCTTTCACTCTAAGTGAGCGGTGTGGTATATCACTCCTGTCCAGTTTTTCCCACAGTATTCTCCCATCTATGTTGTCGAAGGCTTTCACATAGTCAATAAAGAGCAGATGTGTTTCTCTGTTAAAGTCTACGTGCTTTTAGATTATTTGTCATATGGCAAATATCTGAACAGAACGTAACCTGTTAGACCTCAGTTTTCTCCTCCCATAAGAAATTACTGAGAGTCTCTGTGTTGTTATCTTCGAAAATATTTTGTATCCAGCGCTAAGACAAGCCCCTATAATTCTCAGTGTTTCCTGTCCCCTTTCTAAAATGTAGGTCTGACTATGGTTAATTTCCATCTGTTCGGAATGTCTTTAGCTTTCCAGCATTTGTTGATAAAGAAAAGAACCCTATATTTCATAAGAGGACTGGAAAAATGATGAAAATGCGATGATGAATACCAATTTTCAATACACACATCAAAAAAAGGTTTGTATCAGCCCTGTTCCCAGTACTCCTGATGATAGACGTTGGCTGTGGATATTGTATCACAGACACAGCCCCTTTGACTGTTCAGAGATGTCACTAAACTCGCCCAAAGATGTAAACAACCATGCATGAGCAGCGCCTATTAGACGGAGAGAGTCCCATAGCCGATCAATTCCAGTCATTCCACCAGGAAGGAGGTACACGGCTCGTGTTGTCTGTAGTTCAACCCTGCCTAGACGGTCAATACCACGATTCGATCGCGTCCGCATTGTTACTTTGTGCCAGGAAGACCAGTGTTCGGACATGGAGGAGATACAGAGAGACAGGAACTGATGATGACATGCCTCGCTCAGGCCACCAAAGGACTACTACTGCAATGGATGACCGCTACCTAAGGATTATGGCTTGGAGGAACTCTGACATCAAAGCCACCATGTTGAATAAAGCTTTTCGTGCAGCCACAGGATGTCGTGTTACGACTCAAACGTCCATGGCGAGGTCCATCTTTGCAACCACGACACCATGCAGCGCGGTACAGATGGACCCAACAACATGCTGAATGGACCGCTCAGGATTGACATCGCGTTCTCTTTACCTATGAGTGTCGCATATGCCTTCAAGCTAGACACACTGTCCAGCGAGTGCAGCAAAGTGGAGGTTCGAATGGCTCTGAGCACTATAGGACTTAACTTCCAAGGTCATCAGTCCCCTAGAACTTAGAACTACTTAAACCTAACTAACCTAAGGACATCACACACATCAATGCCCGAGGCAGGACTCGAACCTGCGACCGTAGCGGTCACGCGGTTCCAGACTGTAGAGCCTAGAACCGCACGGCCACCACGGCCGGCAAAGTGAAGGTTCCCTGCTGTTTCGGGATGGCATAATGTGGGAACGACGTAAGCCGCTGGTGTCATGGAAGGCGCCATAACGGCTGTACGATACGTGAATGCCATCCTGCGACCAATAGTGGAACCATATCGGCAGCGTATTGGCGAGGCATTCGTCTTCATGGACGACGATTCGCACCCCCATCTTGCACATCTCGTGAATTACTTCCTTCAGGATAACGACATTGCTCGACTAGTGTGGCCAGCATGTTCTCCAGACTTGAACCCTATTGAAAATGCATGGCATAGGTTGAAAAGGGCTGGGCCCGCATCTCGTTGTCGTGCGGTAGCGTTCTCGCTTCCCACGCCCGGGTTCCCGGGTTCGATTCCCGGCGGGGTCAGGGATTTTCTCTGCCTCGTGATGGCTGGGTGTTGTGTGATGTCCTTAGTTAGGTTTAAGTAGTTCTAAGTTCTAGGGGACTGATGACCATAGATGTTAAGTCCCATAGTGCTCAGAGCCATTTGAACCATTTTTTTTTAAAGGGCTGTTCATGGACGACGTGACCCACCAGACATTCAGAGGGATCTACGTCGAATCGCCGTTGAGGAGTGGGACAATCTTGACCAACAGTACCTTGATAAACTTGTGGATAGTATGCCACGAAGAATACAGGCATGCATCAATGCAAGAGGACGTGCTACTGGGGATTAGAGGTACCGGTGTGTACAGTAATGTGAAGGTCTCGCTGTATGGTGGTACAACATGCGATATATGTGATTTTCAAGAGCAATAAAAAGGACGGAAATGATGTTCGTTCATGTTGATCCCTTTTCCATTTTTCTGTAGAGCTTCCGGGACTCTCGGAACCGAGGTGATGCAAAACTTTTTTTGATGTATGTATCTGCTGGTATCGGTTCCAAGAAGCATCAGACCCTTTCCTGGGCGCATTCGTTAGAATCGCTTACTCAAGTACGTGTGTTTATTATAAGACGCAGGTAGTCATTTGGCAAAAGAAAAGTGTAACTGCAGACTGGGAAATGTAATATGGTGAATAAGCCTGAGGTCAAATTGGAAAGTAGCAATAAAAATGGTTCAAATGGCTCTGAGCACTATGGGACTCAACGTCTTAGGTCATAAGTCCCCTAGAACTTAGAACTACTTAAACCTAACTAACCTAAGGACATCACACACACCCATGCCCGAGGCAGGATTCGAACCTGCGACCGTAGCAGTCCCGCGGTTCCGGACTGCAGCGCCAGAACCGCACGGCCACCGCGGCCGGCTGGAAAGTAGCTCTGCACTGTAAAACTGTTGCAATAATATCGCGATTTGGCTTCGTTGTAGGGAGGAAAGCCTTTTACGGTGCTGTCGATATGTCTTCCAGAGAAGGAAAGCCGCCAGCACTTTCCCTTATTGACAGCAGAGGAGATCGCCGGTTCAAGCCTCGGCAAGGTCAGGGACGCGGCAGCTGGAACAGCCCAGCCGGCACGTTGGGGCCCCGCTCCCCGTGTGTCCGTGTGAACGGCGCCCCTTGAATAGGAATTGCCGAATTAGGCGAGTGCCCGCCCGCGGCGGCCCTCGCCGCGCCGTGTTAATGACTGTGACGTCACGCCAGGTAAGATTCCTCGCCGCATAACGTATGCTGCGGCCGCCCACGCTTTTAACACGGCTCCCCCTGGAGCGTGGCCCACTCCGCATTCCTCCCACAGGCGACGAAAAAAGGAACCTCTCGGGCACTTCACGGTAGTCACAGGATTTGACTACACGGGGCAGCTGGTAGGATTACTGTGACGTCATGGGATGGAGGGAGAGACTACAGTGTGGCGGCTGAAAGCATCCTGTGTTCGTCCTACGTTATATTATGAAGCGAAAAAATGACGTGATCCAAAGTTACAGTGTCATCGATGTTTCCTTCTGTCACTTCCTGACGTTATTCTGATGCTCCAGGTAATCAAAAAGTCAGTATAACTTTGAAAACATAATAAACCACGGAATAATGTAGATAGAGAGGTAAAAATTGACACACATGCTTGGAATGACATGGGGTTTTATTAGAACCACCCCATATTGCTAGACGCGTGAAAGATCTCTTGCGCGCGTCGTTTGGTGATGATCGTGTGCTCAGCCGCCACTTTCGTCATGCTTGGCCTCCCAGGTCCCCAGACCTCAGTCCGTGCGTTTATTGGCTTTGGGGTTACCTGAAGTCGCAAGTGTATCGTGAGCGACCGACATCTCTAGAGATACTGAAAGACAACATCCGACGCCAATCCCTCACCATAACTCCGGACATGCTTTAACTGCTGTTCACAACATTATTCCTCGACTACAGCTATTGTTGAGGAATGATGGTGGACATATTGAGCATTTCCTGTAAAGAACATCATCTTTGCTTTGTCTTACTTTGTTATGCTAATTATTGTTATTCTGATCAGATGAAGCGCCATCTGTCGGACATTTTTTGAACTTTTGTATTTTTTTGGTTCTTATAAAACACCATGTCATTCGAAGCATATGTGTCAATTTGTACCTCTCTATCTACATTATTCCGTGATTTATTCAGTTTTCAAATTTATACTGACTTTTTGATCACCCGGTACTTCTCTACTAGGTATCTTCAAATGAGCCTCTTCACGTAGCATAAAACGAATATTTCGCCACATTTTACTAGGAAAAATCGTTTTTATTGTGTCACAGTTTTTACCTAATCAAAACTCATTCTCTCCTGTGCACGTCACCGTTTACTGGTACACTGATCAAAACAATTAGGGGAACACCCGTATCAATGTCCAGTATGTTAAATCCGATTTGATATAGGCGGTCCGCCGGCCGCGGTGGTCTAGCGGTTCTGGCGCTGCAGTCCGGAACCGCGGGACTGCTACGGTCGCAGGTTCGAATCCTGCCTCGGGCATGGGTGTGTGTGATGTCCTTAGGTTAGTTAGGTTTAAGTAGTTCTAAGTTCTAGGGGACTTATGACCTAAGATGTTGAGTCCCATAGTGCTCAGAGCCATTTGAACCATTTGAACCATATAGGCGGTACATGTGTTCTTATTGTATTACTTGAGATCTTCCTTTCAATATAAGCAACAATTAAAATCATTCACCATCTATTGGCTGTGTTATGTATTAAATATCAGGTCACCCCTCGGAAGGAAGTGAGAATTGCTGGCCCAGTGTTTTCGTGTTTTCTAGTGAGGTACACAGATGGCAGTTGTCATTTGTGGACGCTTTATTTAACCAAGCACACGCAATGCGACGTCTTAATGCAGTGCAGTGTTTGGTCCAAAAAGGAGGGATTTTCGGTCGCGTTGATGCAGATGCCAGTGCCTCTCCATATGTCATCCATGTGTTTTTGACACGCTAGAGGGTGAAGGTCAGTACGCAAGGCGAGCCGGGCAAGGTAGTTTTCTCATTATAACGCCACGTGAAGACCTATATCTGATCATTTCTGCATCGCCGCGTCGTACGTATACGACAAGGGCACTGCAAGCCATCTCAGAAGAGCCACTGGAGCCGCTGTGGCCGATCAGATTGTAATGAACAGGTTACGAGAAAGGACCTTACGACCCTGACGACCTGTTCCATTAACCCGATTGACATGACATCTTGCAGCTTGTATTCAGACTTCCTTTCCCGTGTCAAACGGCAGCCGGCCGTTGCGGCCGAGTGGTTCTAGGCGCTTCAGCCTGGAACCGCGCGACTGTTACGGTCACAGGTTCGAATCCTGCCTCGGGCATGGATGTGTGTGATGTCCTTAGCTTAGTTAGTTTTAAGTGGTTATAAGTTCTAGGAGACTTCAGCTGTTGTCCTATGGTGCTCAGAGCCATTTGAGCCACTTCAAATGGCAACTTCGTTGTGAGGAGGCTTCAGTGTTGACAGCCATACAGAACTAGTCGTCGTCCGTGGTCAACTTCACGCTATGCGGTACATCGAACAGATCCTGTTTGAAAATGTAGTGCCTGTTGCATATGGTGGTGAATTAAATGGCCGACGGTGAGTCCCGAGCTAAATCCCATTGTGTGTATGTGGGACGTGCTTGACAGATGTGTTCGTGGTCGTCCTGTTCCACCAAAGACTCTCCAAGAACTCTCGTGGACTTTCACTGAAGGAACGGATACCACAGGGTGGCCTCCTTAGACTTACGCGGAGCATGCCACGAAGAGACAATGATAAACGCTCACGGAGAGCTTACAAGTTATTGAAGCTCTCAGAATCCAATGAAAAGCACCTGTCAGGGATGAATGATAGTTTCCACTTTGTTTTCGACACCTATCGGATACTGCATTTCTTTTTATGTAAGCGATCGAAGATGTAATGATGTTTCGTTTTGTACTTAATTTATGAAAGATATAATTTGGTAACATACCCAGTCCACAATTATTGCTCAATGGAGTATGGCAGACGCCCAAAGTCATGTTACCCTAAATATTTTGAGCAATGAACTGGATTCACTCAGTTACACGGTTCCTCAAGCACCCACTGACGAATGATCGCATGCTCCTCATTCGGAGCTTGCCTGTCTCTCATCACAATCATACAACAAATTTGACCTAACGTTTGGGAGAAATGTGCTCCGTTTTATACTGATATGGGGGTCTTGTAATATCCATATTATTCACGGTTTCATTGATGTTATCCTGTTCATTAAGTTCCTTGTTTTTTTTTATAGATAGACAGTAATAATTCTTTCCCCGTAGCAGAACAAGCTACGTAATTTAAACGTTTTGTTCCTTTATTTAAAGCTATCGGGCTGAGTGGACTATTTCCTGACGCTTCGTCTCCTACTGCGGGAGACGTCTTCGGGGGTAAAACGGAAATCGGACTCAGCGACGCTTCAGACAGCAAGGTATCGGTACATCCGAAAGTAAGCCCAGAAGTTAATGTGAGCTGTAAGGTGGGTTGACGATGTCACATTGGACCAAATTCTACCCATCGCCACCGGTGACGTGTCGGACCATAGGAAGGTTCACATCCTCTTACCAACATTTTATCCCTTTGATGACTCTGCAATGGAGGTTAGAACCGCTATGCCCAGCGTCGATGTAATGCAGTTTTCTTATAGGCGGCCGAGGAAAACATTTGTGACTCACCGCCGCTCAGAATCAGCACGAAAAGGCCTCAAGGATGCTTATTGCCACACATTTCGCAGTCTAAAACGGCAGCTCGAAGTGCGATCAGCAAAAGGACGACGTTCTTGATAAACTTCTGCAATGCCGACCCCCCCCCCCCTCCTCCACCCTCACCCGGATGAGTCAACCCTTTAGTAAGAATATTTTGCGGCTACAACACCAATAAACGTCGTCTCACCCCTTCAATGTGTAGCGTGACCATAATTTTTGCTCTGTTATACAAGGTGGAACCACTAGCGACCGTTAGAAACCATTCGACGAAATTTGAACATTGTACAAAGCAGAATAGGATATGTATGCTTTTTCATCCCTCCTCCTTCGCATTCTTGAGGGGTGGGGGCATGGGGGACGGGGAGGTGCGACATTGAAACGCAAGTAAATAAAATGGAACAGGTTCCTCCCAGTTGGGTGACAACGTCGGTCGGTGCCTCGTTTAAATTTCGTCAAAAGGTTTTGAACGGTTCCTAGTGGTTCCACCCTGTACACCAGAGCAAAAAACGTGCTGCACCATCGTTATAATACACAAGAGGAGGCCCCAAGGGTAGCACACTTGTTGACAGTGGGTGGTTTTGGAAGTGTCGTGAACTTCGCTCATAAAATATATATCTCATTTCTGCGCGTTTAATGCTTGATTTTTTAAAGATACAACTAATTGTAAAATCCATACAATGGCATGATATAGGTTTTAAGTGAAGAAATGTAAGAAAAAAATACACATCAAGTCATGAGAGACCGAGTGAGGTAGCGCGGTGGTAAGCACACTGGGTTCGCATTCGGAAGGATAGCTGTTCAAATTTCTGTCTGTCTATCTCTAATGGCGGGATGGTTCCTCTGAGAGGAGAGAGCTTGTACTCCGTCTCTAATTAATTTGTTTGCAACAGGTCGTTGAACCTTAATCTTACTTCCTTCCTTTCTTCTTGCATTTGACATATGACTGCCAGGCGGCGACGACATTACCTTCGACAAGCGTTGGCGAGTGTAGTGTCCTCTGATTGGTTACTCCTCAGAGGACGGTGCAAGCCTTGCACGCCATGTGTAAACGTGCCGGTGGGAACAACAGCCGAGCTCGTTTGGATTCGCGGCGGCGCTGCTCTCGCAGTGTAACGCAGTGGCAGCAGCGGCGACGGCCCGATGCCACGCCACGCCACGGCACGGCACGGCACGGCACGGCAGCTGGTGTTGCAACAGGCCGTGCCTGCCTCCCTGCTTCTGCCTGCATTGCTATTCCCAGTGGGCCGCGCCGCGGGGCTTGAGCAACCCGCAAGCCTGCCTGCCAGCCGACACGGTGTATTCGGTTGCGATAGGCGCCAAACTGGAACGGAACCGGCGGCGGCTCTCCAGGCAGGCGCCAAGGCGGATCCGCGTCCAACAGTCGGAAGGATCTACGTTCTTCGTGCATTCCGCAAATCGTTGCCAGCGGCGGCTAAGCGTGCGCTGTCTGCCCCTAGGCTGTGGCTCAGTCATTTCTTCGTATTATTGTTTCTTACAGGAGTGCTGGTCGAACGAGGCATGCAGGAGAACTGCTGTGAAGTTTGGAAAGTAGGAGAGTGGTTTTGGAGGAAGTAAACCCGTCCGGTGGGGGGGGGGGGGGGGCTTAAGTTGGATATGGCTGCATCAGTAGGCAAGCGAGAACACTGCCTGAGAAGGGCGTGCTTTGCACTAATTTTCTTCCAGAAAGTTTAAAAACCTCTCCCCTGCTTCCTTTGACTTTTATCGTCAGCAGTGACCTAGATCTTGACTGCACGGTAAACTTTACTCTTCCTTTCCTTCCATCGGTATTTCCACGAAGCTATAGCCGAATTCACTGTGCGTGCTTTTCCATGGCGAACTACTGCTGCAGCTTACTGAGGTACTAAAACTGTCCGCCTGTCAGGATTCGTACTTCAACCTTTGCCGTTCGCGGCAGACACTCTATGCGAAACAGCTATAAATGTATCTCTTGGAGTTAGAATCTGCCAGTACATCCTACTTTCCGAACTCAGTAGGAACTCTCCTGCAAACTTAGCTGCTCTAGTACTCCTGGGGGATAGGCGGTTTGTCGGTGATTATTTTAACAATAGCCTACAGCCCTTGTTCAGAGTAAATATTTCACTTTGAAGCAGAATGTACACTTTTATGAAACTGACACAGATTCATTGTGAAGAAATAGAAATAGAACCATGCCCTACAGTTGAGATGTTCCCCGAGGTATCCTTTGTGGCTACCGCAGTAAATTTGCAGTAAAGTTATATACAGGGTGTTCCCGGAGGAATGGAACACCATTCAGGGACACAGGGATGTGACAAGAATGACCTTTCGAACGAAAAAAGTCCAGTAAATGTGGGCTTTATATCGCATACCTCAAGAGCTATGAGCATTTATTCAGTGGAAGAGATGTTTTTCACATTAGTGATGAAGAACAAATTTTCATAATTATTAAGGTATGCATTTTAGAGTTAATCTTTACCGTCTAGCTTTTCTTCCTTTGATCCATTCCAAAATCTCTCAGAATATGGAGCAAAGGACGTGCGGCAACAGAGATTTGTTTCATAGTATCCAAGATGGAGTAGTGCTCCTAACCCTAAGTTATGCATCTTAGGGCTCATGTTTACTGACCTTTTGTGCTTCGAATGATTGTTCCTGTCATATCCCCGAATATCAGCCATTCCTCCTGTGGCACCCCGTATAGTCTGGAAAGTATGAAAGGAGATGCTGGCAGATCGTATGAAGAGTAGCAGAGACGGAGGGAAATGTGCGTTAAGTGTTCCCATCAAAACGTAGACCCAGATTCGAGTCCCCGTCGCATACATGGTTGTAATACACATTACACACACACACACACACACACACACACACACACACACACACACACACAAACGTGGTGCACATGTACAGAAAAGCATATGATTATAATTTCAGAAAAAATTGGATGATTTATTCTAAAGAAAGAACTGCACAAATTATGGAAGTGATTCACGCATTGGTCCACCTCCGGCCCTTGTGCAAACAGTTACTCGGTTTGGCATTGATTGATAGAATTGTTGGATGTCCTCCTGAGGGATGTCTGACAAATTCCGTAAGACTGGCGCGTTAGATCGTCAAAATCCGAGATGGTTGGATGGCCTTGCCCATAAGGCTAGAAATATTCTCAATTGGGGGGAGAACCGGCGACTTTGCTGGTCAACATAGGGTTTTGCAAGCACAAAAGACAAGGAATAGAAATCTCGCAATGTGCGGGCGGGCATTATCTTGCTGAAATGTAGGCCCAGAACGGCTTGCCATGAAGGGCAACAAAACGGGATGCAGATCGTCGACGTAGCGCTGTGCTGTAAGGATCCTGCGGATGAAAACCAAAGGGGTCCTGCTATGAAAAGAAATGGCACCCCAGACTTTCTCTCCTGGTTGTCGGGCAGCGTGCTGGGCGACAGTCAGAGCGGTATCCCACTGCTGTCTTGGGCGTCTCCAGACACGTCTTAGACCCGAAATCTCATTGACTGGAGTAGAATAATTTACAGTGGTTAGTCCTGCTTCGAACTGAGCTCCGACAACCAGCGAAGAGGGTCTGCAGACATCTTGGGCTGCGATGGGATACCAACCAGATAGTAATTAAGTTAATCGCTGCATCCATAACTGAATCGATTTCAACCTCCCAAAAACCAAATAACTTTAACCCCAGTAGGTAATGAATGAGTGGTCCAATAGTTAAGATACTGTAGTCAGATTTGGGACTTCTCCAGTCGCCAGTCGCCATCTACGTACCCACTGTCCAAGTTATCCATTTTTCCCTAAATCATTTCTGATAAATGGTTCCACCATGTAGAGCAAAATTTGTTTTGCAGCCTGGCAATGATTATCTGATATATCTTGCAGCGAGTAAGTAGCTGAGACCTTTATTCCCACCCTTAATCATCTTAGATATATCGTTGAAGCATATATATTATTGAAAAAGACACAATTTCTACCAGGCTATTTGGCTAAAACAGGTACTTTGTGTAATACTGCTGACATCAGTTACTACTGGTTTTTCAGTTTTAAGCTTACTGCGATTAGAGCAATCCCTAATAACTGATTATAACATCTCCTGTGGAACATGGCCATGCAGATAAACATACTACTGGCATGTTTAGAGCTTTAGCTCAATTTTTAGAACGCATACTCCTAGGAAGTGCTTGTTTTGACCAAACAGCCTACTGGAAATGATACCTTTCTTTGAATTTTTTTTTTAATGTGTGAATTCCTAAGGGACCAAACTGCTGAGGTAATTTGTCCCTAGACCTTTTTTTTTGGTCATCAGTCTACTGGCTGGTTTGATGCGGCCCGCCACGAATTCCTTTCCTGTACTAACCACTTCATCTCAGAGTAGCACTTGCAACCTCTGTCCTCAATTATTTGCTTGACGTATTCCAATCTCTGTCTTCCTCTACAGTTTTTGCCCTCTACAGCTCCCTCTAGTACCATGGAAGTCATTCCCTCATGTCTTAGCAGATGTCCTAGCATCCTGTCCCTTCTCCTTATCAGTGTTTTCCACATATTCCTTTCCTCTCCGATTCTGCGTAGAACCTCCTCATTCCTTACCTTATCAGTCCACCTAATTTTCAACATTCGTCTATAGCACCACATCTCAAATGCTTCGATTCTCTTCTGTTCCGGTTTTCCTACAGTTCATGTTTCACTACCATACGATGCTGTACTCCAGACGTACATCCTCAGAAATTTCTTCCTCAAATTAAGGCCGGTATTTGATATTAGTAGACTTCTCTTGGCCAGAAATGCCTTTTTTGCCATAGCGAGTGTGCTTTTGATGTCCTCCTTGCTCCGTCCGTCATTGGTTATTTTACCGCCTAGGTAGCAGAATTCCTTAACTTCATTGACTTTGTGACCATCAATCCTGATGTTAAGTTTCTCGCTGTTCTCATTTCTACTACTTCTCATTACCTTCGTCTTTCTCCGATTTACTCACAAACCATACTGTGTACTCATTAGACTGTTCATTCCGTTCAGCAGATCATTTAATTCTTCCTCACTTTCACTCAGGATAGCAATGTCAATAGCGAATCGTATCATTGATATCCTATCACCTTGTATTTTAAATCCACTCCTGAACCTTTCTTTTATTTCCATCATTGCTTCCTCGATGTACAGATTGAAGAGTAGGGGCGAAAGGCTACAGCCTTGTCTTACACCCTTCTTAATACGAGCACTTCGTTCTTGATCGTCCACTCTTATTATTCCCTCTTGGTTGTTGTACATATTGTATATGGCCCGTCTCTCCCTATAGCTTACCCCTACTTTTTTCAGAATCTCGAACAGCTTGCACCATTTTATATTGTCGAACGCTTTTTCCAGGTCGACAAATCCTATGAAAGTGTCCTGATTTTTCTTTAGCCTTGCTTGCATTATTAGCCGTAACGTCAGAATTGCCTCTCTCGTCCCTTTACTTTTCCTAAAGCCAAACTGATCGTCACCTAGCGCATTCTCAATTTTCTTTTCCATTCTTCTGTATATTATTCTTGTAAGCAGCTTCGATGCATGAGCTGTTAAACTGATTGTGCGATAATTCTCGCACTTGTCAGCTCTTGCCGTCTTCGGAATTGTGTGGATGATGCTTTTCCGAAAGTGAGATGGTATGTCGCCAGACTCATATATTCTACACACCAACGTGAATAGTCGTTTTGTTGCCACTTCCCCCAATGATATTAGAAATTCTGATGGAATGTTATCTATGCCTTCTGCCTTATTTGACCGTAAGTCCTCCAAAGCTCTTTTAAATTCCGATTCTAATACTGGATCCCCTATCTCTTCTAAATCGAGTCCTGTTTCTTCTTCTATCACATCAGACAAATCTTCACCCTCATAGAGGCTTTCAATGTATTCTTTCCACCTATCTCCTCTGCATTTAACAGTCAATGTATTCTTTCCACCTATCTGCTCTCTCCTCTGCATTTAACAGTGGAATTCCCGTTGCGCTCTTAATGTTACCACCGTTGCTTTTAATGTCACCTAAGGTTGTTTTGACTTTCCTGTATGCTGAGTCTGTCCTTCAGACAATCATATCTTTTTCGATGTCTTCACATTTTTCCTGCAGCCATTTCGTCTTAGCTTCCCTGCACTTCCTATTTATTTCATTCCTCAGCGACTTGTATTTCTGTATTCCTGATTTTCCCGGAACATGTTTGTACTTCCTCCTTTCATCAATCAACTGAAGTATTTCTTCTGTTACCCATGGTTTCTTCGCAGCTACCTTCTTTGTACCTATGTTTTCCTTCCCAACTTCTGTGATGGCCCTTTTTAGAGATGTCCATTCCTCTTCAACTGTACTGCCTACTGCGCTATTCCTTATTGCTGTATCTATAGCGTTAGAGAACTTCAAACGTATCTCGTCATTCCTTAGTACTTTTGTATCCCACTTCTTTGCGTATTGATTCTTCCGGACTAATGTCTTGAACTTCAGCCTACTCTTCATCACTACTATATTGTGATCTGAGTCTATCTCTGGTCCTGGGTACGCCTTACAATCCAGTATTTGATTTCGGAAGCTCTGTCTGACCATGATGTAATCTAATTGAAATCTTCCCGTATCTCCCGGCCTTTTCCAAGTATACCTCCTCCTCTTGTGATTCTTGAACAGGGTATTCGCTATTACTAGCTGAAACTTGCTACAGAACTCAATTAGTCTTTCTCCTCTTTCATTCCTTGTCCCAAGCCCATATTCTCCTGTAACCTTTTCTTCTACTCCTTCCCCTACAACTGCATTCCAGTCGCCCATGACTATTAGATTTTCGTCCCCCTTTACATACTGCATTACTCTTTCAATATCCTGATACACTTTCTCTATCTGTTCTTCTTCAGCTTGCGACGTCGGCATGTATACCTGAACTATCGTTGTCGGTGTTGGTCTGCTGTCGATTCTGATTAGAACAACATGGTCACTGAACTGTTCACAGTAACACACCCTCTGCCCTACCTTCCTATTCATAACGAATCCTACACCTGTTGTACCATTTTCTGCTGCTGTTGACATTACCCGATACTCATCGGACCAGAAATCCTTGTCTTCTTTCCACTTCACTTCACTGTCCCCTACTATATCTAGATTGAGCCTTTGCATTTCCCTTTTCAGATTTTCTAGTTTCCCTATCACGTTCAAGCTTCTGACATTTCACACCCCGACTCGTAAAACGTTATCCTTTCGTTGATTATTCAATCTTTTTCTCATGGTAACCTCCCCCTTGGCAGTCCCCCCCGGAGATCCGAATGGGGGACTATTCCGGAATCTTTTGCCAATGGAGAGATCATCATGACACTTCTTCAATTACAGGCCACATGTCCTGTGGATACACGTTACGTGTCTTTAATGCAGTGGTTTCCATTGCCTTCTGCATCCTCATGTCGTTGATCATGGCTGATTCTTCCGCCTTTAGGGGCAATTTCCCACCCCTAGGACAAGAGAGTGCCCTGAAACTCTACCCGCTCCTCCGCCCTCTTTGACAAGGCCGTTGGCCGTTGGCTCACTACTTAATCTAACTTATGCTAAGAACAACACAAATTCCCATGCTTAAGGGAGGACTCTAATCTCTGGTGGGAGGGGCCGCGCAATCCGTGACATGGCGCTCTTTAAATTTATCGAGGCTGTGGCGTCCAGCCAGAAGAAATCAGTAGACATACTATGCATTTCACGATGGAGAAAACGAGATGACATAGACGGTGGAAATGATAAAGAAGGGTAGAGAAAGAGTTAGGGGTGTAGGTGTAGGAAGAGAAGGTAGTGGAAGGAGTAGGAGACGTTTGACGACTACAGATTAATGGAAGAGAGAATGGAGGCGGTACAGAATTAGGTAGAGATAAGAGGGAGTGGTGAAAGAAGATGAGTAGGAATAGAGAAGAAAGAGGAGGAGAAGGAGGAAAAGGAGGAAGATGATGGAAAGACAGAGAGGGGGGAAGAAGAAGGAATGACAGAAAATGAAGGAGGAGATATGGGAGCAATACGGAAAGATGATGAAGCAGATATGATGAAGGTGCAGGGGTGTAGGGTAAGATGATGGAGAAGTGCTGGAAGAGTAGTTGCAGTAGCAGTATCGCAACAGCAGAAATATAGGAGGAGGATGAGGAGGAGAAAAGGGAAAAGGGGCAGAGGGGTATAGGTGGAGGAGGGGGAGAGGAGGGGGATGAAGGGAAATAAAAAGGCTGGTGTGCACGTGTAGCGGGCGGATGACCCGGCACCGGCGGCTGCTGACGAGGCCACGCTGGCTCCGGCCACGCACCAGACCTTGGCTGGTCGATTGAGCAGATCGACCTTCGCCTTGGCGCGGCTGCTGTAATTTCAGTGCACGCTCCCGACTGCCCGCCGCCGCCTGGGAGGCGCCTGCGCTCGCCGCGGCTGGCCGCACGCCGGCCCTGCGCCACGGGGTGGCCGCTTTCGCCGGGGCAGGCGTACAGACAACACAGCTGGCCGCTCTGATTTACTGCCGCGGCTCTCCACCATGCTGGTAGTCGCTGGCAGCCGCTTTCGTAACGCTGCGTCGCGGGTAGAGAGCTGCGGGAGCGCACGGAATGTAGCACCCGTCAGGGAAATAGCCTCCTCTCCTCTTCTCTCCTCTCGGCGCATTCGGTGTCCGTCCTTCTTGTAGAACTTCCGTCCTGTCCGACCTTCGCCCCAAATGATTTACCATCACATGCTACGCTCTTACTACGATTTTCTGCTGTTGACCCAGGAAATCCTTGTCTGATTCATAAATACTATACGTTTCCTCACACATCTGCGCTTCGTGACTGGAAATAAGTTTCTTCCTTCAGGTAAGAAAACAAATGAAGTAGACGGCAGCGGTTTTTAATCTGAAAGTTAGTTTGACCACGACGATGTTTTACTAGACACGTGCACATTGCAAGTGGTATGCCTCCACTTTCCTCCAACTATGTACCTAACCTAGCTTTTACTGATGGGACACACAATTTAACGTCGATTCCTAACCATGATAGATTTCGGTGTTTTTCACAATAACGATTTACTGTCTGATAACAGAAAAAAATCTTAAGACCAACTGGGATCGAACTCCGTACCTCTGCATTGACATTTATCCATTGTCCTATCGAGCCACGCTGGGGAATAAAACTCACTGACACGTTCGTTGCTACGTAGTAACACTGAAATATCAAAAGGAAAATCCGAAGTTGATTTTTGAGCTCGGTATTGTATAGAAGTGAATCATGGACTGTGGAAAGACTGAGAAAGAAGAGAATAGAAGCATTCGAGATGGTGTTTTATTGAAGAATGTTGAAAATTAGGAGGGGGAAGGGACTTTGACAACACTAGCAAGAATGAGGATCAATACTACTGGGCATGTCTTCAGGGAATAACTTTAGTGGTACTCGAGCAAGCTGTAGAGAGTAAAACCTGTAGTGGAAGGTGAAAATTGGAATACATCCAACAAATAGTTGAGGACGTAAGTTGCAAATGCTACTCTGAGATGAAGAAGTCGGCGCAGGAGAACAATTCGTGATTTGTGGAGGCTGCATCAAACCAGTCAGAAGAATGAGGGGAAAAAGAAACAAGAGTCCGAGAAAAGAGCAGTTCGCATAATGTAAACGGGACAGATCATGGGCTGTCTTAGGTTTGAAGACTTGCAATATAGGGTGTATCATACAGTGTAAGACATCACTTCCAAAGGAAAAAAGTGTTAGCAGCTCTCAAGGTTTGCGTTTTACAACCCATGTTTACTCAGAGATTTTTTTTTATTTCAGTGTCATGTACATTCAACTTCTTGCGTTTACGTAAAAACGAGACATGATTCCCTCACGTAGCAATACGGGCTGCACAATGGGTCCCCATGCTGCAGATGAGGGTGTACAGTATGCCTCTCTAGAAATCTACTCGTTGTTAGACAAATGACGTCTGAAAGTGAGCTGTGGTCTGCGTGGCTATTTTTAGGACTTCATTCCGTCTGGAAAGAATATCGCATCGTAAACAATATGATTTAAATCGGGACAGTGAACTGCTCACTGTAGACGTATAACTTCCTCACGCTGCTGGAGGTACTCGTCCCCTTCTCGTCAACCAACATCATCCACTAGCTGGAACCCACTACACAGGGAATCACAACAAGAGAACACTTATTATAGCGGTAAGACAACTTGCTTCTGAGGCTGATGAAACTTCCACAATGTATGTGATGGTCGGAAAAGTGGAGACTGTTTTTATTTATAGCAAATGTTGCCAAAATGTTAAACAAATAGTACGATTGTGTGCTGAAAGACGTCCTGATTGTGCGAACATTAATATATTTAAAAAAACAGGAAATTGGAAGTGTAAAAACTAAAATACGCTTACGAAAAACAATAGCAGTTGATGAGAGAAATGTCACTACAATACGAGTGAGCTTGAATGTATGAATGGGACTAGCCAAAGGTGTTTTCTGCAAATAGTACATTCCAACGCAAGTCATCTTTTCCATATTTCGCTCCATCAACAACTTCATGGTGATTTTCAGAATCGTTTCTACGAACGGTGGCTATGAAAATTGCCTGCGACTGGAACTTCTCAACCTATGAAGGATGAAATGCGGCGCTGAGGATATTATTCGGCGAACATGACACGTACCTGTTGATTAACGCTGTTGAATGAATCATAGCAGAAATCTTGTCTGAAATTTCCTGCATGAAATAACAGAACTTCATTTCACTGTTTACGTTTCTCACACTCCACTGTATCATTACTCCAGTTCTGATGCCAGAAAGACCTCAAAACGACTGATACGTAATGGCTGGTTTAGGAGACTATTTTAAGTGTCATTCCTGACAACAGAAAACTAAGTGCACAAGCACAAGCAGTAGGAAATGGACAATGAACGTCAACAGGTAGCTTACTGCATTGCGTTCATACCTGTTACGAGTAAAATTACTCATATATCAACACTATCTGATCGCAAGTAGCCGTACACCTATTAGAGGACATTAAAATGAGCCACCCTTTGCTTTCATGGGGACTTAAACTTCCATTGAGGTATGTGAATGACTGTGGGGAGACGGCAGCCCATTCTCCCTCAACAGCCGAAACCGGAGAAGGCAGTAATGTCAGATACTGAGGTCTGAATCGAAGTCGACAGTCTAGCTCATCCCAAAGCTTTTCCATTGGGTTCAGATCGGAACTCTGAGCAGGTCAGTATATTTCAGCAATGTTATTGTCCACAAATTACAGTTTCACAGGTGCTAATTTATGACATGGAACATTGCAATGCTGATACAATGAACCCTCGCCTCCGAAATTTTCCTCTACTATTGCGGTGCACAATGTTGTAAAATGTGTTCATATCCTTCCACATTAAGCGTTTTCTTAAGCGCAATGAGGAGACTACACCCTAGCCATGAAAACAACCCCAGTACCGTATCACCATCTCCTCTGTAATTCACTTTTGACACTCCACATGATGGCAGTTAATGTTCTGCAGGCGTTCGCCAAACTTGAACCCTTCCATTGGATTGCCACAGGGTATAGCGTGATTTATCAATCGAAATCACTCGTTTGTCATCCACTGTCCAATGTCATCGCTCTTTGCAGAACCTCAAGCATCGCTTAGCACTGGTTACAGAATGTGTGGCTTATGGGGAGGTTCTCGATCATTTTTCCCCATTATTTTCAACTCCTTACGCACAGTCATTGTGTTAGATGGGCTGCTGGTAGCAGTTTGGAACTCCGCAGATGTCATTCCATTTTTTTACAACCATCTTCCGCACTGCTCGATGGTCGCTGCTCGTTAGTAGCCTACGTGAGCTCTGCCTGTTCTTGGTTTAGCTGTGGCTGTTTCTTCGCGTTTACACTCCACACTCGCATCACAAACAACCGTCTTGGGCAGCTTTAGAGCGGTTGAAATGTTCCTGATGGATGTGTTACTCAGGTTACATCCACTGACTAGTCAACGTTCGAAGTCACTGAACTCTCGTAACCGATCCATTCTGCTGTTACTGCTTTTCTGTGGATAACAGAATACTACCTGTCTCCTACTGGTGAGTACGCTTGTCGTGAGATCTAGTAGTCAATTCCGTGTTACATAAGGGTGTCCCGTTCATTTTGAGCAGGTAGTGTAGGTTCACTGGATATTTTTTGGTTTTGACTACTACTATCCAGTGTAAGAATTTGAAACATTTTTTTTAAATAAAAAGAGAAGCCACCACTCCCCCCCCCTCCCCGACCCCCCCGACCCCCCCCCCACACACACACACTTGCATAATTGGACACTCGGATAAAAAATTGTTACATGCTTTGATGGTCATAATTATGTAATGTAGTCACTCATGTCGTTATGCGGAACAAACCACGGAAAACCGATTCAAATTTATTGAACTTAGGGAACAGGTTACAAGCATATTTCTAGTCTCGTCTTGCATTCAGAAGCGGGTTTTTCAAAGTGCTCGTCGTCTTCTGTTTGACTTGTTTTTCAGCCGCCAGCCGGTCTGAGCGGTCTGATCTCTGGGCACGGAACAGAAAGTGTCGCACCTCAGCAGCGCAGCTCTGTGGCAGGGCGCTGGCGGCTTAGGAGCCGACTCTGCGCCAGAGCGAAGAGGCAGACAAGTCGGCTTAATGTATGCTGCCAGCGTGTAAGAGATAGAGAGAGAGAGACAGAGAGAGAGAGAGACAGAGAGAGAGAGAGAGAGAGAGAGAGAGAGCCTATAGTCGGCAGACGGTGCTACGGATATCAGCCCCAACGGCAGGGAGACTCAGCTACAAGCTGAACATACCCTGGCTGCCGGCCATTCCGGTCCAACGGTGAGAATGTAATAGACATGGCTGCTCACCAAGACCCGTTTCTTTTTTTCTTATTTTCCCTTCATTGTCTTTTGTGATGCACGAATTTTCTACAAATTTGCAGGGCAGGTAACATTTATTCAGATTAACATAATTTTCAAAATTAATATACTGTTTTGAAGAAGGAGAGTTACCATATTAGTAGGCGATGCTTCATGGTATCTGTTGTAAGCAGTGCTATTGCGTTCAGACTACATGAGAAGAAAATCAGTTTTAACTGAGCGGAGCCGGGGCTTCGAGAATATTTTTTGCAGGAGCAACAGAATCATCAAAAGACCTCAAGGGAACCACCGAGCACCATCGGCGTCTTGAGGTAGGATAACGCTACCCTGAGTATAATGTGGCAATTCGCTGTTCGCTGCCACCCATCTGCTAGAGCAGCATAGACAATACCATTTCGCACCACCACCTTCTTTAAGTCGTATTCTCGTTTTAAACATATACTCAGTCTCTTCCATCCACTACATCCCTCCAAATTTTACCGGTCCAGTGTCTGCGATGCTCCCTTTTCTTGAGTAACACCCCCCTCCCTAAAAGAAAAATAGGTGGAGTCCCATATTTACGTCATGATGGAATAAAAAAATGCTGCGAGTGACGTTTCATCATGGGTGTCAATGTGATCTCTGGACGCAGCGGGCACTGCAACATCAATTATACATTTGTGGTCTCTCTAATTCTTCGACAGACATTTGCGTTACTGCAAATGAAAATAGCAAATATTGTCGAAACATCAGATTTTCTTAGAGAATTGATGCGAGAAGTCCGCCGATAACAGTTAACAAATATGTCGCGAAAGACTTCTCGATTATGACATCATAGTGCTCTACAGTTTCCAGCGAAATTTAATGCTCTAATGAAAACAAAAAGTTAATGCTTTTAAAAAAGTGTCCTAGAAATACTACATTTGAATTTTGGTTTTGTACACGTTTTAACGAATGAGAAGTCTGATTCATTTACTTATTGGTAACTACACCATGCCATGTTTACACTATGAAACGGAAGCAGTGCTAAGATAAACATCAAAGTGGCCCATAGAGTGTGGTCATGATAATGATACCCGCATTACATGTAACTGCCCATCATATGCGCGCTGTCGTTGATAGATTCTTATTAAAGCTTGAGAGACACAGTGTTACTATACACATAAGACGGTTTACCAAATATTTTTTCGTTTCTGTAGACATTAACTATTTAAGGTTGCGGAATGGAATATGCCTAACAAACCACCTACTGTGGCCGTAAAACCCATCTTTCATTTCGTGAATGCTTTACTTTTATTGTGCCGGTAATGTATCTGATCAGTGGCGACAGATGCCAGAAAAATTACCGAAGAGAGCTTCAAAAGGCCATAAACAGGACGGAACTCGATGCACCGAACGTTTGTAAATGACTGAAGACAATGTTTCTGACGATAAATTTCACTGAATCATAACGGTAACAAAATTTTACAATGCAAACGATTAGCGATCAACATTTAGAAATCAACTTCAGTTCTGTTCCAATTATCAAACTTTCTCACAAGCTCAGCGATTGGAACTGCTGGTACGCATGCATCAAAGATAATACAGGAACAGACATTACCTACATTTTCTGGTGTCTCTCCTTTGCCACATTCTATGACTGATATACACTCCTGGAAATGGAAAAAAGAACACATTGACACCGGTGTGTCAGACCCACCATACTTGCTCCGGACACTGCGAGAGGGCTGTACAAGCAATGATCACACGCACGGCACAGCGGACACACCAGGAACCGCGGTGTTGGCCGTCGAATGGCGCTAGCTGCGCAGCATTTGTGCACCGCCGCCGTCAGTGTCAGCCAGTTTGCCGTGGCATACGGAGCTCCATCGCAGTCTTTAACACTGGTAGCATGCCGCGACAGCGTGGACGTGAACCGTATGTGCAGTTGACGGACTTTGAGCGAGGGCGTATAGTGGGCATGCGGGAGGCCGGGTGGACGTACCGCCGAATTGCTCAACACGTGGGGCGTGAGGTCTCCACAGTACATCGATGTTGTCGCCAGTGGTCGGCGGAAGGTGCACGTGCCCGTCGACCTGGGACCGGACCGCAGCGACGCACGGATGCACGCCAAGACCGTAGGATCCTACGCAGTGCCGTAGGGGACCGCACCGCCACTTCCCAGCAAATTAGGGACACTGTTGCTCCTGGGGTATCGGCGAGGACCATTCGCAACCGTCTCCATGAAGCTGGGCTACGGTCCCGCACACCGTTAGGCCGTCTTCCGCTCACGCCCCAACATCGTGCAGCCCGCCTCCAGTGGTGTCGCGACAGGCGTGAATGGAGGGACGAATGGAGACGTGTCGTCTTCAGCGATGAGAGTCGCTTCTGCCTTGGTGCCAATGATGGTCGTATGCGTGTTTGGCGCCGTGCAGGTGAGCGCCACAATCAGGACTGCATACGACCGAGGCACACAGGGCCAACACCCGGCATCATGGTGTGGGGAGCGATCTCCTTCACTGGCCGTACACCACTGGTGATCGTCGAGGGGACACTGAATAGTGCACGGTACATCCAAACCGTCATCGAACCCATCGTTCTACCATTCCTAGACCGGCAAGGGAACTTGCTGTTCCAACAGGACAATGCACGTCCGCATGTATCCCGTGCCACCCAACGTGCTCTAGAAGGTGTAAGTCAACTACCCTGGCCAGCAAGATCTCCGGATCTGTCCCCCATTGAGCATGTTTGGGACTGGATGAAGCGTCGTCTCACGCGGTCTGCACGTCCAGCACGAACGCTGGTCCAACTGAGGCGCCAGGTGGAAATGGCATGGCAAGCCGTTCCACAGGACTACATCCAGCATCTCTACGATCGTCTCCATGGGAGAATAGCAGCCTGCATTGCTGCGAAAGGTGGATATACACTGTACTAGTGCCGACATTGTGCATGCTCTGTTGCCTGTGTCTATGTGCCTGTGGTTCTGTCAATGTGATCATGTGATGTATCTGACCCCAGGAATGTGTCAATAAAGTTTCCCCTTCCTGGGACAATGAATTCACGGTGTTCTTATTTCAATTTCCAGGAGTGTATTTGGACCCTTTGTTCTGAATAGCTAATTTCTCTAACACTTGTTGGTTCATAACTGCGTTTTATTTATGTCTACTGCAAAATCAGTTATCAATAATTTGCTCAGTATAATTTAGAAAATGCTTGTATGTATTAATGATTTAGTGCTTTCTTTATAAAATCGTATTTTATTATACGATTGTTGACTGTCACTTTCTAAAATTGCTTTTCTTTCTTTATAGGTTAGTGGCTCCATGGAATCTTTGAAACATATCATTGCAGCACACAGAAGTCCGTAAGTTGCCAACAACTAGCTATTATATGTGTTTCGTTAGTCTCATCTGATCGATTTTTCTAAAATCCCTTTTCTTTGAGTCTTCCTGTTGTCTGCTACATACTTATAGTGAATTCGTTCTGGTTTCCATAACTACAAAGAACGCCACAGTTAACTCGACTTGTAGGTTTCTCTTCGTAGGTAGCTGTTATTTAAATCTAATCTAATCTAATCTAATCTAATTTTCCTGGTTATACCATAATGCGAGTGTTGCATTATAGTATGCTGACGATAATGATGGAAGCTGAAGAAATGAATTAAAAGTTGTGCCATGGCCGGGACTCGAACCCGGTTCTAATTGCTTACTAGGAATGCTAGCCATTACATCATCACGGCACTATAGCTAACATACCTGCATAGACTACCCTGGTCCAATGAGATACAAGCAGGCTCTCCCCATTATGTCCCATGCTGGGGTGTTATTCCAATACCGGAGTGCCTCAACGATAGTGACGATCTAAGAATGGAAAATAAGCTGAAGATATTAATTGAAATTTGCAGATGTGTTAGCTATAGTGCTGTGATGGTGTAATGGCTAGTATTCTTGCCTAGTAAGTAAGAAGACCCGTTTCAAGCCCCCGGCCCTGGCACAAATTTTAATTGATTTCTTCAGCTGCCATCATTGTCGTAGACAAAGACGATACTCAAATGTCTCGAAGAAAAATTAATTATATGCTGTTGTCGAGTTTTACTGACCAATGACGTTCCGGATAGTGGAGTGGAGTGCATCGTCACAATCGAAATAGGACGGCGTATTACAGGATATATCATCGTCAGATCCCATTATTATCGTTGCCCTGAAGAGCACCTCTGCGACTCTCGAAGCGCCAGTTTCCTTTTATAGTCGTTTTTAGCTTTACAAACCGACGCGGCGTAATACCGAAGAGGATTTTAAAAAATGGTTCAAATGGCTCTGCGCACTATGGGACTTAACTTCTGAGGTCATCAGTCCGCTAGAACTAAGAACTACTTAAACCTAACTAACCTAAGGACATCACACACATCCATGCCCGAGGCAGGATTCGAAACTGCGACCGGAGCGGTGGCGCGGCTCCAGACTGTAGCGCCTAGAACCGCTCGGCCACACGGTCCGGCGAAGAGGATTTTATTCTCTGGCCGTGGTAACATTTAACCTGTCTCTAAGAAACTAAAAACCTACTGAATAACATTTACAAATTCAGCTGTTAAACGAGCTTGTTTGAGTTATTGGGTCTCGATATATTGGATAAATACGCGATGTAGTCACACAGGAATCAAAGAAAAAGGCAGTTTAACGTAATTTGAATACTGACATTAATTCAAACGAGTAACGCAATAGTATGGCAAAATTAAAAGCGTCAGCATTTCGTGTAGTCATCGTGCAGGTTGACGTGGTGAACTCATGCCTTCTTATCTAGTACGTAACTCACCTAGTCACTTATTGAGTCAGCGGCATTTTTTGTGTTCCTTACGGGGAGCTTTGTGCATGATCGTTACTTTCTGCTTTCTGATGCTTCTTATTGTGCGAAATAGGCCGGCCGAAGTGGCCGTGCGGTTAAAGGCGCTGCAGTCTGGAACCGCAAGACCGCTACGGTCGCAGGTTCGAATCCTGCCTCGGGCATGGATGTTTGTGATGTCCTTAGGTTAGTTAGGTTTAACTAGTTCTAAGTTCTAGGGGACTAATGACCTCAGCAGTTGAGTCCCATAGTGCTCAGAGCCATTTGAACCATTTTTTTGTGCGAAATACATCGTATCTATCATACATAGTTTTATATCTGTATCCTACCGTGTAAGAAGCCATTAAGCTGTATGTGCATGGGTTCACAGTATTTTGGTTTTATCGCATGATTATAGCTAGAACCGAAAACTTTTGAAACTGCATCAAGCAGTAGAATAGATTTGCTATTTGGATTGAATGTTTTTTGTAACTTACTGAGTGACGTGAAGTTAACATGTAATCAGCTGGCTCACCCACCCAACAATGCTATACGATTTCCATCAAATTGTGCTGGGTGTGCGATCACACAATGACGTGATAAAAACTGTCAACTTTTCGGGTAGTATTGTAGGCGACCTTCATTGGTGAGACTCTGATGAAGACTGACTGCAGTAGTAGCCGCAACGTCGTTAGCTTTTGTCGTACCACCGAGCGAGGTGGCGCAGTGGTTAGCACACTGGACTCGCATTCGGGAGGACGACGGTTCAATCCTGTCTCCAGCCATCCTGATTTAGGTTTTCCGTAATTTCCCTAAAACGTTTCAGGCAAATGCTGGGATGGTTCCTTTGAAAGGGCACGGCCGATTTCCTTCCCCATCCTTCCCTAACCCGAGCTTGCGCTCCGTCTCTAATGACCTCGTTGTCGACGGGACGTTAAACAACACTAACCTAACCACCTAACCTTTGTCGTACCATCATACTATCACACATCCAGAAGAATTTTATTGAAATGGACTTTTTCTGCTGAAGTTATGCTTATGTAATGCCATACGACTCTTTCTTCAGTATTTGTGTAATGAGACATTAACGTGTATATTCAAAATTATTAATATTCTACCCCATTCATTGACTCCAAATAATGTATACATTTGTAATTCGTGTTATTAATGCAGTTTCGATGATAAACTGCTTCCGCATCGTCGAGAGTAAGCATAACGTTTATTTGTATGCTAGGATCAATGGACAATGGCGGCAAGAGTAAAATATATAATGTACGCTACAACCCAGAATAGTTGTAGAAGTAATCAATTTTAATTACGATTACTGGAAGAGAGGGAATTCTGCTGCCTCGGAAGCAAAGTATCGTATGACTTGCAAAGCAGTTAGCACGTAAGAAGCTAGAAGAATGGACAGGATGATGGGGCATGTGATAAGACTCACGGAATAGCTTCCACAAAACTACAGCGCAAAGCCTATAGGGGAAGACAGAAATTGGAATATATCCAACGAGTTATCGAGGATGCTGGGTTTTTTATTCTAAGATGAAAAGATTGACAAAAATAGACGAAGTCGTGGCGGGCCGCATCAAACCTGTTTGAAGACAGAGAGCACAAGAAGGAAGTGGTATAATCCTGAAAACGCTACGAGTTAATTCAAATCTGACGCAGCTAATATACAGCACCATACCTCACCGTGTCTCTCCCGCGCGCGCGACCGCGTTTGTGTATGTGTGTGTGTGTGTGTGTGTCACACACCTATCTCGATCTCTGTTTACTACTCATCTCTTGGCCTTTCTCCCGTTCTCCGGCAGTTCCCTTTCTCTTTCCCCAGCAACGGGGAAACACGAGTCGCGCCGGTAACGAGGATAGTGAGAGCGTTGTAAGGGCGAGGTCGGAGGGTGTCCGGAGCTACAGGTCTCCCTGAATCACAGCGTAATGAGGGCGGGCCGTCGCCATGGAGAGCAGAGGACAGGAGAGTGGCGCGTAGTTACTGGAGCGGCCGGCCGCCCGGAAAGCTTTATCTGCCGGTGCCTGACGTCAGCCGCACCCGGCCAGACACGTCTGGCGATATGCTGCCGACGTCCTGCTCTGCTTTCCTTACACTTCCACCTATTGTCCAAACGAACGCCTACGTCCATTGATTTTACTGGAGACGACCGAAGTTTATACTACAAAAGTACTGTGAAAATTCTTTTCGCTTGTCATTTGATAATTTACAGAGCTTCTTTTATAACGTGTACTTGAGCAACATTTCGGATAAAATATTTTAAAGGCTAGTGCTTTGTCGATGCAACCACCATCTTTTGTCATTCGCTGTTCATTTCAGTTTCATGTAATTGTCACTCCTATCTTCTTCTCGATGTCTTCCGAATACTTCTTCGTAAATCGTCTTCTCCCTTCCTTTCGCAGTATTTTCCTTTCATGTATGTTAACCCTTTTAAGTGGCGCTGCTGCATATACATACCATTGGAACTACCATGCATATTTTTTCTCTTGATTCACTGGTATGAATATTTACCATATCATACCTCCCCTTTTGAGCAAATTCACGTCGATTCCTTACCAATAGAGCCACAGTCCAACTTTCTCTTCCACAGAGAAGGGTTTTCTATACAAAAAATTTTCTATCATCTGTATTAACATATTTGCTGTTTAAAATGTTTAGCCGCGCGGAGTGGCCGCGCGGTTTGAGGCGTCATGTCACGGATTGCTCGGCCCGTCCCGCCGGAGGCTGGATTCCTCCCTCGGGCATGGGTTTATGTGTTGTTTTCAGAATAAGTTAAAGTTAGTTTAGGTAGTGTGTAAGTCTAGGGACGGATGAACTCAGCAGTTTGGTCCCTTAGGAATTCACACACATTTGAACATTTTTAAAATGTTTACCTTACTCAGAAGAGCCTGTTCTGCCAATGTAATCCATTTCTTCATTTCCATTAAGTATCTATTATCCTTTGCGATTACAGTATCGAGCAACATTTATAGAATATTTATCTTCTAGGTTGTTGTACAACGTCATGTTCTTCTTCAAATTTTTTGTCACACTGGGATTTGTAGCCTTGCAAAAACCACTGACAGAAGCTTTCCAATCATTACACTGCATATCTTCATGGAAGAAACAATGCTGCGTAAGCCACTTTTTTTTATCTTCTGGAGTACAGTCATCTGCTATACTTGATGCAACGCACCTTCTTCGCAGTCACATAAGAAAGAGACACATCTCTTAACTGGGAAATCGGAACATCCGTAAAGCTGCAATTTATATATTACTAAAACGATGTTGCTACGGCAGAAACTGTACCGAAACACAGGAGGGCCTACAGAGGATCGGCAACTGTTGCAGTGATTAGCAGCTGTCAGTACTCTTAAAAACAAACCTCCACTTCCAAGTGGGCAACGATTTCTTTGTCGATGAAAAGATCGTCTTGTGAAACGCCGTCCATTCCCATCCAGAGAAAACTTGACTCAAGAACTGCTTTCGAACACTTGGAGATACGTAGAAAACAATAACAATGTGCTATGACTGTACACGTTTTTCCTTTAATGCGACAAATTGACGAAGAGTCAGTTATATAGTTTCTTTGACAGCTTGTCAAAAACAATATATATTTCCTCTCGCTTTGGGAACTAAAATTTACTCAGCGCGCGTTATAAGTCAAAATAATATGAAATTTTAAATTGATTTTATAGTTTCTTGTGGTTACTTTCTCCACTATCACTGAAATATTCGAAGCTGGTACGTTCCCGCTATCAGTTCAGAAGAAAAAACTTGCATCTACATAGACAGAAGTGCTTAGGCTTCCACGACCAGGATCTTTGAATAAAAGCCATTTCGATGTTAGACCACGTCATTGTGAAATTCTAAAACGAACATAAAGCCGATGTTTCGAAGGAAGGAAGATTGGGTTCAACGTCCCGTCGACATCGAGACCATTAGAGATGGGCACAAGTTTGGATTGTGTCAAGGATTGGGAAGGAAATCGGCCGTGCCAGCATTTGCCTGGAGCGATTTAGGGAAATCACTGGAAACCTAAATCTAGATGGCCGGACACGGGTTTGAACCATCGGCTTCCCAAATGTGAGTCCAGTGTGCTAACCACTGCGGCACCTCGAACGGTCCGATGTTTCGATCGTCTCTCCAGTGGTTATCCTCAGCACTAACAGTATAACAGGCCGCATACATTCGCCAGCAAGCACCTCTACAAGACTCAGGTTCACCATCATAAACAAGCGGCTTCAAGATAACTATCGAGCAGCATTGTCGTCTTGTTCAAGCTACCAATTCGCTGTTGCCTGCCAGTCATCTGCTAGCATAGCAGAACGGTCCGATGTTTCGATCGTCTCTCCAGTGGTTATCCTCAGCACTAACAGTATAACAGGCCGCATACATTCGCCAGCAAGCACCTCTACAAGACTCAGGTTCACCATCATAAACAAGCGGCTTCAAGATAACTATCGAGCAGCATTGTCGTCTTGTTCAAGCTACCAATTCGCTGTTGCCTGCCAGTCATCTGCTAGCATAGCAAAGGTAGTATACTATCGTACAGACACATTTCCAAAGACCTCTTGAATTCGAACTGTCCAATTACCTATTGGAATGTGACGTCGGTGGTCACCTGATGGCCTAAATAAGGTGATGTATATAGGAACGACCATCCCCTCAACCCGGCAGTTTATTCGCACTAGAGAGGACCACTGCAAAGACAATCGAGTTGTTTTAGTCTTCCATAATGAAGCGACCTGACACCTAAAATGATTTTATTCTAATTGCAATTACTTTAGTTTGTACTTGACAAGAATTCGTTATAATGCCACCGACATCCACAACATGTGATGTTGATTTGCGTTTGAAACTTGTACCACAAGCAAAGGCCAACTGACCTGCTTTCTATATTTCCGTTTCGTATCTTCCACTGACTCTCCGTCGTAGCCAATGTCACTAAACGCACGCCTGGGCTGTGGCGCTCGACTTGGAGTTTCGCCGGTATGAATCCTGGTGATGGAAAATTTTCAGTACCTACCAATATTTGGCCGGCAAAGGGAGTGGAGGTGGTGGCATAATCCTCATCACCAGCCTTTGCGCCATTACTCTTGGTTAAATTCCAAACCTCTCCGCATTGTCTCATGAAGTGAGGCCATGTAACACTGTTGATGGTCCTCCGTCCGTCGGATGTAGACGTTAAGCTAGGACGGTCCCTTGATGCTATTCGAGAGGAGTATGCTAGGAGCCGGCACCCGGTTTCACCCTCTGCCTTCTCTCCATCTGTAACAACACAAACCCACCACGACACTGTAAAAGCACTCATCACAGTAATCCACAAGAAACATGTACACACTTGACGCATCATAAAAGGTCGGGGGAAGGAATGCCAAACCACCTTCACTAAGACCTTGCCTAGAACAGCGATGCAGGATTCCGCATTGATACCTTACATTCATTCGCAATCGGGATACTTCCGATTTTCTGTGATTCACTAAGACAACTAGCTGCCTTAATTCCCAAAGCAACAGTACTAGACATGAGTCTATGAACTTCCTTGTTGGATAACAGCGTCACAATCACGTACAAGCTGTTGGGACGAATAAAAGCTCCACTTAATTTAACTGAGAAGTCAATAAAAGATTGTTAATAATTAGTACACGTATACGGTTATTCGTAGTACTAGATACTAAACTAAGCCTTATGGCGCAGTGTGAGCGGACATTTGTCTCTAAGGACTACTGTTCAAATTTTCCTCCTGCCATTCCCATTTTTTATATTCCCTAATATCCTGGGCCGGCCGGAATGGCCGAGCGGTTCTAGGCGCTACAGTCTGGAGCCCCGCGACCGCTACGGTCGCAGGTTCGAATCCTGCCTCGGGCATGGATGTGTGTGATGTCCTTAGGTTAGTTAGGTTTAAGTAGTTCTAAGTTCTAGGGGACTGGTGACCCCAGCACTTAAGTCCCATAGTGCTCAGAGCCATTTGAACCTAATTTCCTCAACATGCTATAAAGAAATATTTCACTATGCTATGTAGTGTGCGCTATTCTAAAACTTCCTGGTAGATTAAAACTATGAACGGGATCTGCACTCGAACCTGGAATCTTACCTTTCACGTGTTTTTTACGTGCAAGTTAAGAGGTGTTGGCAGAAATGGGTCTGTGAAGTAGGGTGCTGAGTTGTCTGGATAGCTCTCTCGGCAATAACATCGGCCTTGAAAAGCAAGGTTCCGGTTTCGAGTTCCGGTCTGGTGCACTGTTCTAATCTGACAGCCAGAAAAGTTGAAAGACTGGAAGGGTGCGTTCCTTCAACAACGCTGGGGATCTGAGGGGTTTACAAGTTCAGCGGGGCGCTGACTAACCGCGCACTGTTTTGCACGAAGACAATATGGTGCTAAAACTATCTTCTTTGATAATGACGAATCCATTATGTTGATCTGTTAGGTAGACTCAAATAAATCCCTTTACTTAAAGGAGAAACTAGTAAAATATTTAAAATTTTTGCCTTAAATAATTCAAGGAGTAGAACGATCAGAGGTGATGTGTGTCGGTCTACGGCATCACATTTAGAAGAAAAATATTTGTTGTTTACTCCGAGTTACGTTCACAGGCTGCCGTGAGACAACGAGGCCAAATAAACAGTTTATTTGTGTCTCTAATCTAACATGGAAGATCTCCTGCCCACAAGCATTATTTTATCATTGTCTGTTTTCTTAACGTCATAAATTGTGAATGGTTAACCCACACTCGAATTAATTCCTACTTGAGAAACAAGATCAGGGAAGTTAAACTAGACTCTTTCGGAAATTCACAGAAGGTCGCCAGATTACCTACAGCAGCAGAAATCACGTCTGCAGGATTCAAATATGGGTCCACGGTTATTCTTGTTCGATGTTAATGATACACTATTTATTTGAATCACGAAGCGCAATTGGTCCTTTTTACAGATGACTATTGTCGATGCAAGTAAAGAAGCGTCAAAAGATGGAACAATAAGTGATGTATTATTGAATGTCATAAATAGCTTTAGCACAAAAGGACTAGCTTCATTGTTTTTAATAAAACCCGTCACTCAGTTTCCTGTTTCCCAAAGAACCCCTTCTCCAATTAATGTAGTGTGCTACGAATAAATAATAACCAAGGTAGAATGTTCAAAACTCTTGGATGTACGCATTAATAAAATTAGGCTGTGAAGCCACACAGTAGCCCTTTTAAAATGTTTAGGTTCAGCTGCTTCTGCCATAAGAATAACTGAAAACTTAAGGGAGACAGAAACCAGTAAGTGAATATATTTCCGCTATCACAATCATTAATATATTAGCCATGTACCTTGGCAGGGAGGGGTAGCTTGCGTGACCTCAGCGATACGCATAAGTGTACTGTACAGAAGATGCAACGAGGGGCCAGACTAACCCGTGGTTCTTAAAGAGGGGCAGTCGCCTTTTCAGTAGTTGCCGGGGTAACTGTATCGATGACCGACTGATCTGACCTTGTGACATTAGTCAACATAGCCTTGTTGTGCTGGCTCTGCGAACAGCTGAAAGCAAGGGGAAACTATGGCCGTTATTTTTTTCCGTTTCTGCTGTGCGGCCTAAAGATGATGGCATCCTCTTGGAGAAAATATTGTGGAGATAAAATTGTCCCCCATTCGGATCTCCAGGCGTGGACTACTTTGAAGGATGTCATCAAGAAAAATAAAACTGGCGTTCTAAGAGTTGGAGTATGAAATGTTAAGATTCCTTCATGAATTAGATAGGTTAGAGAATTTAAAAATTTGTGGGGTGAAGCTAGATGTAGTGGGAATCAGTAAAGTGCGGTGGCAGGAAGAACGAGACTTTTGGTCAGGTACTAGGTTATAAATACAAAATCGAGTAGGAGTTACACAGGAATAGGCCTAATAATGAATACGGAAATAGGAATGTGGGTAAGCTGCTATGAACACTATAGTGAAATTTCGAAACAGCAGATAATTAATAAGACGAGAAGTGGATGAATTAAAGGAGGAGATTAGCGTTTAACGTCCCTTCGACTACGAGGTCATTAGAGACGCAGCACAAGCCCGGATTATGGAAGGATTGGGAAGGAAATCGGCCGTGCCCTTTCAAAGGAACCATCCCGGCATTTGCCTGAAACGATTTAGGGAAATCACGGAAACCTAAATCAGGATGGCCGGAGACGGGTTTGAACAGTCGTCCTCCCGAATGGGATGAATTAAAGGACCCAGAGGTGGTTGAAAGTTTCAGAGCGAGCATTAGACACCACAGGACTGAAACAGGAAAATGGATCAGAAGACAAATGGGTAACTATGAGGTATGAAAGAGGGAACGTAGAAGAGGACGACATAGTTAAAAAGACAAGGTCAAGTATAAATTCCTGGATAGCAGAGGAGATATTCAATGTAACTGACGAAAAGAAAAATATACATAACTGCAGCAAATGAAGTACGAGAAATAGAGTACAGATGTATATATGGTTCTCGGGCGAGACGTCGGATGTCATAGTGAAAACTCCACAATATTTCATCAGCGCAACTGGCCGACATCTTCAGGTGCGACGAACACACTGCTAAGGCATGACTAGAGCCCCTACTTTTGTCAGTCTTAGGCAGGAAGTGCGCATGCGTGGAGGCGCCAAATTCGATGGCCAATAGCGACGATATCAACCGATAGCTGGAAGGACAGCAACGCCACCTGCACGATGAAGAACCAAAGACTTCGGCGCACGCGCGGAGGCTGCCGCTGCTGCTCTGCGCTGCCATCGGCCGCCCCGGCTACCTCTGTCGGAAGCCACAAGCAAAAATGCGCGTCCGTGTAGGCGCGTGACTATCCTCCCGTTGTCAACAGAATATTTATGTTGCTGGCGAGTCGTCATCCTCTCTGCTCGATGCGACTTCAATATGGCCACTGCTGGATCCCAAGCTGTACTGAGCTTAAAGCCCGTGTCTCTGTTTACAAGATTCGTCGAGCCACGTATTTCCACTGCTTGCTTAATAACACTGTCCCAGTACGAACTCGTCGACGAGAGAATTTTGGTGTGTTGGTATTCATAGAATGACCTGTACTGAGACAATGATCGGCCAATGCAGACTTCTCTGGTTGCTCCAGACGAGTGTAGCGTCGGTGTTCAGTACATCTCTCTTCTACAGTGCGACAAGTTTGTCCGATGTACGACATGCCGCAGCTACAAGGAATCTCGTAAACACCGGATCTTCTTAGGCCAAGGCTGTCCTTAGATGACCCCAAGAGAGCTCTGAGTTTTGCCGGCGGACGAAAGACACATTTAACTTTATGCCTCTTCAATAATCTTCCTATTTTTAAAGAGACACCGCCGATTTATGGCGAGATGACCATTCCCCTTTGTTCTTCGCCTTCTTCCAGTTCCTCACGTTGGGTAACCCGCTTCGGGTGTAAGGCAGGGCGAATCTCCCGTTCGGAATATCCATTTTGTTGGAAAGTGATACGCAGATGGAGTAGCTCATTGGATAAGCTGTCTGAGTCTGATATGGCTCGTGTTCTGTGAACCAACGTCCTAAGTACGCCACTTCGTTGCGAAGGATGGTGACAGCTGGTGGCCTGTAAGTATAAGTCCGTGTGTGTTGGTTTACGGTACATTGCGTGACCTAATGTGCCATCTTCTTTTCTCCGTACCAACACGTCCAGGAATGGAAGTTCGCCGTTTTTCTCCATCTCCACAGTGAACTTGATGTTGGGATGAAGCGAGTTAAGATGCTCAAGAAATACATTCAGCGATGCAGTGCCGTGAGGCCAGATAACAAAGGTGTCATCCACGTATCGCCAAAAATACGTAGGTTTCAAATCCGACAACTGGAGTGCTCTCTCCTCGAAGTCTTCCATAAAAAGATTAGCCACAATAGGTGACAAAGGACTACCCGTTGCGACGCCATCAGTCCGTTCAAAGTATTGTCCACAGAATAAAAAGTACGTCGAGGTGAGCACATGTTGGAATAAGTCTAAAAGTTCCCCATCCAGCTTCTCGCTAATGAACAACAACGATTCCTGCAATGGTACTCGAGTAAAAAGTACCCCGGCCGGCCAACTGCAAAATGGCTAAGAAGGAATGGTTATAGGAGGAATTAAACACTGTAGAAGCATATATAAATAGAAGAAAGATAGAAGCACCTATAACAAAATTAAATGCTCCTGTGGAAAAAGAGAAGCAGCGTACTTATATCAAGAGCTCAGATAGCAAGCCAGTATTAATCAACCACGGGAAAGGTGAAAGGTGGAAGGAATTTATAGATGGGTTATATAAGGTAATCAAGATTGGAGAGGAATTCCACCCTATGAAAGACACCGCTTTGTGATTTTATTTTAGCCAGACAAGTTTCAGCACTTTACGTGCTATCTTCGGCGATTTTTTCTGTACTTTCTTCAGAAAAATTACTGTTGCATGTTAATCTCTTGTGTACGTTGTATAATTATTTATGTTTGCGAAGGGAGCGATTATTATTATTAGTTTGCATAAAGTAGAAGGTTAAGACATACCGGTACGTATTGAGTTTTGGCGTTACTTGTTCTCCATTTACGCTATGTTTAAAGAGTTTTTGTTTTGTGCTAAATCTGGAAATAATTTTGATATGTACATTTGTTTGCATCCCTCAAATGATGCTATTAAATATGTATGGTGGGAGCTTTAAATCTACCGTGCTTTCTATCAACCTGTCATCTGCAGACAACGAAACACAATTTATTTTTCTCTTTATTGTATATTCATGAATAGAATTTGCTATATATATCTCGTCATTTAGTGCGTTATTTACTGTTCTGCGTCTTGTGGTGCTTTTTTCATTGCTTGTGACCTGTTACCACGCTTATTTCTTTTGCTGTTGTCCTTACATACGCATTTTGTGTACGTTTCTGCCGCCATTCAACCATACAAGACACAAAAATGCGCGTAATGGCGGCAGAAACGCTGAGCTTGGCTGACAAAGCATACAAAACGAAAATGCAGCAAAAATAAATAAGAGTTAACACGATGCAAGCAGAAAAAAACACATATTAAGTAAGACGCTTTTTAATGTGATTTTATATATACCTCTGGCCCTTATGCAAGCAATTATTCAGTTTGGCACTGATTGATGAAGTTGTTGGACGTCCTCCTTGGGGGGATATCGTGCCAAATTCTGTCCAATTGGAGCGTCAGATCGTCAAAATACCAAAATGGTTGGAGGGACTTAGTCATAATGCTCCAAACGTTCTCAATTAGGGAGATATCCGGCGACCTTGCTGGCCAAGATAGGGTTTGGCAAGCACGAAGACGAACAATACAAATTCTCATCGTGTGCGGGCGGGCATTATCTTGGAATTGGATGACAAGCAGTGGGGTCTTGCTGTGAAGAGAATTGGCACCCGTGACCATCACTCCTGGTTGCCGGAGTTTATAGCGGGTCGTAGTCAGATCTTCGATAGTAATCGAGTCTCAGTTCGAAGCGAGACTCGTCACTGAAGAGTATTTTACTCCAGTTAGTACCGAGCGAGGTGGCGCAGTGGTTAGACACTGGACTCGCATTCGGGAGGACGACGGTTCAATCCCGCGTCCGGCCATCCTGATTTAGGTTTTCCGTGATTTCCCTAAATCGCTCCAGGCAAATGCCGGGATGGTTCCTTTCAAAGGGCACGGCCGACTTCCTTCCCCATCCTTCCCTAATCCGATGAGACCGATGACCTCGCTGTCTGGTCTCCTTCCCCAAACCAACCAACCAACTCCAGTTAGTGAGATTCCAGTGTGTTAGGGAGCTCTCGAAAATGCTTGGAGCAGTTTTCACCTAATTTTATGCAGATAAATCTTACTGCCTAAAAAAATACTGTGGTGGCACTCTGGAATCCGTAGGGCTAGGGATGGAGAAAGCGATCTGAATAAACAGTGTTTAGAGTCGCAAGAATGATTTACAGTCCCGATAATATTTAGGTCAAAAGGATGTTTGGTGAGACCTCTGTCCAGCTTTCTGGATATTTTTAGAAACAAACTGAAAGCTTCTCTTTTATAAACTCATAAAAGAGCAAGAAAATTTTTCTCTTGCCTTTATGTTCTGACAAATCATTTGTCTCTGTATACGCATTATACTGATAGTGGCTTTTATAAAAGGAGTTGAAGGCTTTAGGAAGAAAGCGGAGTATGGATAAATAAGAAATCGAGCAACTCCGGGTAATCAGATAGAACCTAGTTCCGCTACTAAGTACATATTATATACATTGTATTCGATACTGACAGGGTGTCTACCAACGTAAGTAGAATTTTGTGTAATATGTATCTTAGAAAAATTAAAGAAGAAGGGAAGGACATAGTACATTATTTAAGCGGCCCGCTCACTGAGTCGGTGGCGAGACGGCTGTCAGCATTCAAAGACGACGTCTGATAAGAGGTCGGAGTAGCTTAAATTTTTTAAGAGGCTGTGCTTGTCAGTTCACGTCACATAAACTTTAGCGAGGTCCGTAAAGGATAAAGCCAGTGGCGTTCAGGCATTCCAGAGGTGCGGATAATACAAATAAATAAAGCTAGTGAGCAGCAGCCGCCTGCTCTTAGGCCCGGCTGGGACTGGGTGCCGTTGGGTGCGGAGCCGCCGCTACGAGCCACTGAGGCAGTACCCCTGGGTCGTTATCAGGAGACGTGTAGGGGCGCCAGCCTCCTAAGGCCTGTGACACATTTTCCGTGGAAGGTTAGTCGCTCTCCCACAGATAAGCCGAGATCCACTTTCAAACACCGTTATCTGCTGAGGTCAGCGTTTAAGTCTCCAGTCGCCCAACAAGAGCGACGTAACTGCAGCGAAGCGGCGCAGCTGCCTCCCGCCTGTGGCTGTACCGCTGAACACTGACCCTGGGTCGGCGCTACCCCACCCCACCCTACCCTACCCTTCCCTCCCCCGCAGTACTACCTGGCTACTCACTGCCCTCTCCTCCATGGGCTCTCCTCCTCCTCCTCCTCCTCCTCCTCCTCCTCCTGCTTGGTCTCAAGGGTTACCTGAAATCCTATGGTGTTACATACGTGCTGCATGTGCTAGTCACGAAACGTTTTCGGAACTGTTTGTCAGATTACCAGGACGCCTTTCTTAACGTCTGAGATGTCGACTTAATTTAGTAGGTATATTATTTATACTGTCGACGTCCAAACCTTTAAATAACTTTCTTAATATGCATAGCATACCGAAGCGCTGTATCTGGCGGCCGGCCGTGGTGGCCAAGCGGTTCTAGGCGCTTCAGTCCGGAACCGCGCGACCGCTACGGTCGCAGGATCGAATTCTGCCTCGGGCATGGATGTGTGTGATGTCCTTAGGTTTAAGTAGTTCTAAGTCTAGGGGACTGATGACCTCAGATGTTAAGTCCCATAGTGCTCAGAGCCATTTGAACCATTTTGTATCTGGCGTTGTGCGGAAATCAGTATCCGGTTGAGAAAACTGGACGAGTTAGGAAAGGTACAAAAAAAATTGATGCGTAGTTTAGCACTTGTGGTTGGTGTGTCAGCAGTATCAAGAGGTTCTGCATGCTGTGAAAATAGGAGTGTGGTATCCATTTACTGTAACACGAACTGTTGGCCCTATCTTTGTTTCTGCCAGACCAATAACTAACAATAGACCTAAAGTTATTTCATGCAGGGGGAGTGCTAGAGCACACTTACCACCAATGCATCTTTTGCAGTTTTACGAAGTAATTTTGTAGATAGAATAGTTATTAGAGTGGTTCCTACTGACACAACAATCTGAAGTTTTAAATGCCGACAAGGTTTTCTCGGACTTCTTCCCAAGGTCGCTTCTAACTTGTGTGGTTTGGCAATTGCTAAAGTCCAAGGAACTCACCGGAGCATATGCGGCGATCGGGATCTATCTACGGGGCTGTTGGTTTCCTAGCGCCGAACACACAGGTTGTGTCGTATGTGAAATACCCTCTACATTCATACTTCGCAAGCAGCTGCATAGACAACGGCGGAAAGCCCCTTTTACCAGGGTTCACGCCTTCAATTTGATTTTTCATTTACGAATGTTTTTGTACGTGTTCTAATCTCCATATTACTGCCGTGTCTATATGATATGTGCATAGGAGAGGGAAGGGTTTTTCAGAATGCCTTCATTTGACTGATGATATTTTAAAAGCGATCCAAGTATATACGCAAGCGCTCCTCCCGAGTAACTAAGCAGCTCTTCTTTCAAATCCCCTCCTCCTTCACCCTGCCCAGCCCCCCCCCCCTCCTTTCCCGTCAACCTGATTATGGGCAGACGTGTCAGTGTTATAAGTACGTCCTTTGTAGATCAGGTACCCCGTTTTACCTGTTTTGAAATGAGTTCGCATGGAAAACGTCTGTATTGGAACCTGAAACTGTGAAGTATTTTCTACTGTCGTATCATACTCATAATAACAATAATTCCGTGATGCTCAACGGTCTGGTGCACGTCTTTCAATTGGACGCCAGTTCAGCACCTGTGTCCCTAACATGTCCCAGTAATATTACTGTGGAAAGGGGACCTACAGTTTAACGTGCAGTCAGAACTACGTGCCATTTCTTGTGAACTTCCATATCATTCAGAGATGAATGCTAGGTTAAAGGCAGACTACAATAATCCATGGTCCGACAAGAATTCGATCCCTCGACCTTTAGATTTTCAAACATGCACTTTACCGTTAGACTGACGATATAAACTGCACATATAATCACATCAACAGATTTCCATCTAGCTTACAAATGCGTGGCAGCTCTGAAGATGACATTCAGAGACGCATTCAGCACGCATAGCTTGCAAAAAAAAAAAAGGTTCAAATGGCTCTGAGCACTATGCGACTTAACTTCTGAGGTCATCAGTCACCTAGAACTTAAAACTAATTAAACCTAACTAACCTAAGGACATCACACACATACATGCCCGAGGCAGGATTCGAACCTGCGACCGTAGCAGTCGCTCGGCTCCAGACTGTAGCGCCTAGAACCGACCGGCATAGCTTGCAAAGATGTTGCACAATGCGATAGTTGCAGTATGAATGAGCGTCTGAGGCAGTTACAGTCTTTGAGTAGGGAAAGGTCGTGACTCACAAGTACTTGTGCTCAAAACGGGATTACGGAAAATGTCACGCTTTCACCAAATTTCATTACCTGTGCAAATGCCCATACGGATTGGGTAAACACTAGAGAAGCAGTAAACGTAACCAGCACTTCCAATCCGGTCTTTCGGACGACTATATTCCTTGAGCAACCGTCTGTTTCAAGCTGAATTTCCTTTCAAGGATACACAAATAAATCAAGTACAACAACGTTTGTCAATAGCAGACATAGAATGGTCGCTTCCTGTAACCTTTCATCAGGTTGTTTACGGACACGATGGTGTCGATCTGACCGCCATAGAAAGAGGCGACACTCATCGCTGAAAACCAAAAAATGCCTATCAATGTCTCAGCTGACTCTGGCTCTACAACGCGCGAGTCTCTGTTGTCCGTGGTATGGTGTCAACGGTAACCGACCCATGCACACTCAAGATCGCGACCCAGTATAATTATACTAATGAATACACCCCTATAATTAAGACATCCTTTAATTAAAATTATTAATAATTCCTTAATTGGTCTACCTGCACCAACAAATATTTCATTTTGAAGTAGAGACAGCGACTTGTTATTGCAATCAATGTTGATTTTTTATTTTATTTTATTTTTTGTAAAATCTTTACTATCCAAGATCGCTTACAGGAAAATAGACAACCGGAAACGGTCGAAATTAGTTAGACTACCTATTTTCCTATACGCTGTCTTCGTTAAAGAAAGATTTTACAAAAAATCTACGTTCATTTCAGTAATCTGTTGCCGACGGTTTGTGGCGATATTCTACCTGTAACCTCCCCCGAATTTCAGCTGTTGTCATCCGTCGGTTTGTCAAAGCCAGTCGATCAATCCTACGATATACTCGAGGTGTAGTCCTCCTGGATGGACCTCTTCTGCATGCCACAACATTGTCCATGTTTTTCTCGTCATCATTCGTTCTCTATTCATTGCACTAGAGCCAACTGTCTGTAGGATCTGCCGGTGTGACACCCCCATGTCGTTCACGGTAACGTTTACACTACTCTCAAAGTTCGAAAGACGGCGATAAGCTGTACGTAAACGTCCTCTGGACATGCTTTCTTGCGATCTTAACCTGAAAAGTTCCAGTAACGTTAGACACGCCCAGTCCTCATGCCATGCTTCATCTGCAGAAGTGAATCTTTTTGTTCTGAAAATAAGCTTGCGTAAGGCTGAAATTTTCACCAACATATCCCGCATGCATAGTATTAGTTCGGTCAAGCGGTCGATGGTGTATTTTTCCACTCCGTCACAGTGTTTTGGATCTCTGTGACATAGAGAAGGAAGTAAACGTTGTAGGTGCGACATCCGAATGCAGTGACAGTGGAGGCACGTTATTTTGATAGCGGATGCGTCACTCGACAGCCACGCCCGGGAAGACACCACGTGACGGGGCGCCGGGCTGGGCGGGTAGCAAGCGGCCGCGGCGGAGCGGCGCTCTGCTTGTCTGGGCTGGTCTGGTCTGGTCTGGGGCTGCGGCAAACCGGTTGCTCCCCTGTACTGGTACTATAGCAGCCGGTGGCTACCTTGGGTGGCTGCTGCATCCAGCAGCGGCTCTCCCCACAGGGCGGACGTATCCCTCTGAGAGGCCACAAAGAACAGAGGACACACGTGAGCCGGAACGTTGACCTTGGTGCCGCACACGTGTGCCATGTTGTCGGCGGCGGCGGCGGCGGCGGCAGCAGCCAGCGCCGTCTGTCAGCCTAGCTGTGTGCACGTGCGAGAGAGTACCGCCGCTCGGACGCTGGGCACTCGCTCTTGCGCGCTGGCGTTCTGCTTTCTCCTTGCCCCTTGCCATACACGCTCCACACGTGCATCTACACTGATGAGCCAAAACATTGTTACCACCTGCTCACTTGCTTGTTTGTTCGGCTCTGGAACGAAATACATCAGTGGTTCCGCGTATCAGGGATCCGACAGTTTGTTAGTAGCCTTGTGGAGGTATGCGACATTAGACATTTTTGAACAGATCATGTGATTCGCATAAACAACTGGCCGCTGATTTCCGTACACGGTGATGGCGCCCGATAGCGACCCAGATGGGTTCCAAGGGATTTACATCAGGCGAATTTGGTCGCCGAGACATCAACGTGAGTTCACTATAATGCTCCTCAAACCATTGTAGCACGGTTCTGGCTCCAAGACACGGACAGTCATACTGCTCAAAGATGACATCGCCGACGGAGAAGACATCAAGCATGAAGGGATGCAGGTGTTTGACAGCTGTCGCTATGTATTCTATTACTACCAAAGGTCCCATGTAAGCGCAGGAGAATGTCTCCCGCAGCATAATACTGCACTCCCAGTCTGTGGCCGTGGCGCGCTGCACGTTTTGAGCTGCCGTTCACGTCGTGACGGCGTTTGTGGAGATGACCAGCGACCTAGTGTAGAAAAAATGTGATGCACCCGAAGAGCCGATACGTTACCATCGATCGACGGTCGAATCCCGATGGTCCCATGCCCACTACAATCGTAACTGACGATGTCGTTGGATCGACATATGAACATGTATGGGTGGTATGTTGTGAAGCTCCATGTTCAACAATATACATGAATCAGCATTGTGCCCTTTCGGCAGAGATGCCACGGATCACCATCTATCCTCGTTCACAGACCAGACAGACTTCCCAACCCCGTGGTTTGTGAAGAGTCGTGAACATCCAACCATTTAGCGCCTAGTTGTAGTTTACTGTGCTTCTACTTCTTTCCGTAGACGCTCACGACAGTAGCACGTGAACATTCGACCAGCTTCGCCGTTTTCGATATACTACTTTACAGCCCCTGCCTAAAAACAATATGCCCTTTGTCAATGGATGAGAGAAAATTTGGAATACATTTCACATAAATTTTCTCAGCATGTTATAGTCTTAGGTGGAGATTTCAATTTACCAGATATAGACTGGGACACTCAGATGTTTAGGACGGGTGGTAGGGACAGAGCATCGAGTGACATTATACTGAGTGCACTATCCGAAAATTACCTCGAGCAATTAAACAGAGAACCGACTCGTGGAGATAACATCTTGGACCTACTGATAACAAACAGACCCGTACTTTTCGACTCTGTATGTGCAGAACAGGGAATCAGTGATCATAAGGCCGTTGCAGCATCCCTGAATATGGAAGTTAATAGGAATATAAAAAAAGGGAGGAAGGTTTATCTGTTTAGCAAGAGTAATAGAAGGCAGATTTCAGACTACCTAACAGATCAAAACGAAAATTTCTGATCCGACACTGACAATGTTGAGTGTTTATGGAAAAAGTTCAAGGCAATCGTAAAATGCGTTTTAGACAGGTACGTGCCGAGTAAAACTGTGAGGGACGGGAAAAACCCACCGTGGTACAACAACAAAGTTAGGAAACTACTGCGAAAGCAAAGAGAGCTTCACTCCAAGTTTAAACGCAGCCAAAACCTCTCAGACAAACAGAAGCTAAACGACGTCAAAGTCAGCGTAAGGAGGGCTATGCGTGAAGCGTTCAGTGAATTCGAAAGCAAAATTCTATGTACCGACTTGACAGAAAATCCTAGGAAGTTCTGGTCTTACGTTAAATCAGTAAGTGGCTCGAAACAGCATATCCAGACACTCCGGGATGATGATGGCATTGAAACAGAGGATGACACGTGTAAAGCTGAAATACTAAACACCTTTTCCCAAAGCTGTTTCACAGAGGAAGACCGCACTGCAGTTCCTTCTCTAAATCCTCGCACAAACGAAAAAATGGCTGACATCGAAATAAGTGTCCAAGGAATAGAAAAGCAACTGGAATCACTCAACAGAGGAAAGTCCACTGGACCTGACGGGATACCAATTCGATTCTACACAGAGTACGCGAAAGAACTTGCCCCCCTTCTAAGAGCCGTGTACCGCAAGTCTCTAGAGGAACGGAGGGTTCCAAATGATTGGAAAAGAGCACAGGTAGTCCCAGTCTTCAAGAAGGGTCGTCGAGCAGATGCGCAAAACTATAGACCTATATCTCTGACGTCGATCTGTTGTAGAATTTTGGAACATGTTTTTTGCTCGAGTATCATGTCGTTTTTCGAAACCCGGAATCTACTATGTAGGAATCAACATGGATTCCGGAAACAGCGATCGTGTGAGACCCAACTCGTTTTATTTGTTCATGAGACCCAGAAAATATTAGATACAGGCTCCCAGGTAGATGCTATTTTTCTTGACTTCCGGAAGGCGTTCGATACAGTTCCGCACTGTCGCCTGATAAACAAAGTAAGAGCCTACGGAATATCAGACCAGCTGTGTGGCTGGATTGAAGAGTTTTTAGCAAACAGAACACAGCATGTTGTTATCAATGGAGAGACGTCTACAGACGTTAAAGTAACCTCTGGCGTGCCACAGGGGAGTGTTATGGGACCATTGCTTTTCACAATATATATAAATGACCTAGTAGATAGTGTCGGAAGTTCCATGCGGCTTTTCGCGGATGATGCTGTAGTATACAGAGAAGTTGCAGCATTAGAAAATTGTAGCGAAATGCAGGAAGATCTGCAGCGGATAGGCACTTGGTGCAGGGAGTGGCAACTGTCCCTTAACATAGACAAATATAATGTATTGCGAATACATAGAAAGAAGGATCCGGAACAAACACTGGTAGCAGTTACTTCTGTAAAATATCTGGGAGTATGCGTGCGGAACGATTTGAAGTGGAATGATCATATAAAATTAATTGTTGGTAAGGCGGGTACCAGGTTGAGATTCATTGGGAGAGTGCTTAGAAAATGTAGTCCAGCAACAAAGGAGGTGGCTTACAAAACACTCGTTCGACCTATACTTGAGTATTGCTCATCAGTGTGGGATCCGTACCAGATCGGGTTGACGGAGGAGATAGAGAAGATCCAAAGAAGAGCGGCGCGTTTCGTCACAGGGTTATTTGGTAACCGTAATAGCGTTACGGATATGTTTAATAAACTCAAGGGGCAGACTCTGCAAGAGGGGCGCTCTGCATCGCGGTGTAGCTTGCTCGCCAGGTTTCGAGAGGGTGCGTTTCTGGATGAGGTATCGAAAATATTGCTTCCCCCTACTTATACCTCCCGAGGAGATCACGAATGTAAAATTAGAGAGATTAGAGCGCGCACGGAGGCTTTCAGACAGTCGTTCTTCCCGCGAACCATACGCGACTGGAACAGGAAAGGGAGGTAATGACAGTGGCATGTAAAGTGCCCTCCGCCACACACCGTTGGGTGGCTTGCGGAATATAAATGTAGATGTAGATGTAGATTTGCAGCCCATATGTTCGCCAGGGTGATACCCCGCCCGTGTCTGCTCCGCTTACCATACTTTTCTTACCGCGTCGCGCCAACGCAACGCCACCAAGCGGCATACAACGTCGCAGTGGGAAGTCGTATATGGAACGTATAAATTTATTTTCATTCAGTCGGCTACCCTAGTCGTACAAAACATCTGAAACAACATTTCCGCCATTGTAATTATTCTTTAGTTACCTTTCTTTACCACTCTCGGCTATTATGTCACTATCAAGCAGTAATTGACGTGCATGGGGCATGCTACAAGGGTTACCAGCCGCCAGCGTATGGCAGGCAAATATGAGACTTACTACAAGCGGTGATTCCTCAACGCCCCTTCTTCCTTTAAAAATACTTAGGTGCAGTGTTAACCTTCGTTACCATTTACTGCGAGGGTCGGTTGAGTGTAAGTTCAGAGTACACGTGGAATCTGGGTAGCGACAGCTATTATCTGGTAACTGCCATCAAGTATGGCTTAACTGTCTGTTTAGTACAGATTACAGCACTCTTGCCCGCCCGGTTGGCCGTGCGGTCTAACGCACGGCTTTCCGGGCGGCAAGGAGCGCCTGGTCCCCGGCACGAATCCGCCCGGCGGACTTGCGTCGAGGTCCGGTGAGCCGGCCAGTCTGTGGATGGTTTTTAGGCGGTTTTCCATCTGCCACGGCGAATGCGGGCTGGTTCCCCTTATTCCGCCTCAGCTACACTATGTCGGCGATAGCTGCGCAAACAAGTTCTCCACGTACGCGTACACCACCATTACTCTACCACGCAAACATAGGAGTTACACTCGTCTGGTGTGAGACGTTCCTTGGGGGGGGGGGGGGGGTCCATCGGGGGCCGAACCGCACAATAACCCTAGGTTCGGTGTGGGGCGGCGGAGGTGTGAAGTGGCTGCGGTAGTCGTCGTGGGGTTGTGGACCACTGCGGCTGCGGCGGGGACGGAGCCTCTCCGTCGTTTCTAGGCCCCCGGTTAACATACAATGCAATACATACAATAGCACTCTTAGTTGGCTACGGCTGTGCCAGTGGCCGCATAACTGGGTTTGTGGACCAACTTGTTGCTTGTAGAATTTTACACTGTATTCTTAAACTTTTCGATGACTCCCATCTCTTCGGCGGCTTCGTGTAAGCAGGGTGCCGGGAAGCTGGCCGGCACGTGGTGTATCCTCCGCAGCGCTTTGTAAGGTCTGAAGCCTCTGTATATGGATCTTAGCGGCGTTGCCGCAAACAACGCTAGTGCAGTTCATAACGGGCCGAAGGAACATACTTAGGTAGAACGCAGCTCATTAAAAGCTCAGACTTTATATTAAGAACTGGATAAAGCGCCTTAAGCCGCTGGGATGTCCTATCTCGAACCTGTTGGATATGTCGCTGCCACATAAACTCCTGTCAGGGAGGACTATAAGATATTTCGCTGTTTTAATACAATGGTCCGATTCGGCGAAATGTTGGACACCTGGAATGGTTGTTCCGTGGCGTTTCAGGATGATTATGGCTTGGCTGTTGGTGACGTTAAAGCGGACACGCCTTTAAGACGCCCACTCGCCCACTCTTACAGTGGTTGACAACCGTGTGGTCAGCCTGGTGGTCTGCCGGTTGACAGTGGCAAGAGAGAGAGAGAGAGAGAGAGAGAGAGAGAATGTCATCAACCCGAAGGTTCAAGGAGATGGTATGCCGTTGACTTCCTCCTATCTTTGAGCTGATTTATCCAGCCAGTTAAAGGCGGAGCTACGGTTTAACGCGGTCTCGAAATCACGGTTGATCTCGCCTCTCAAATTGGCAGATGTGAAAGGGAGGATAGGTAGTAAGATAAAAATCGTCGGACTACCTGGGATCGAACGCGGGAATTTGTATCCACAGGTTAGTACTTCACCACTGAGTCAGTGATGTAGCAGTTAACGTTGACGAATAGTGGAAAATAAATTTCAGTCGTTCTAGAAATTTGTGTCTCGAAGAGTATTTATTGGATAAAGAGCCTTCGACAGAAAGCGTTCGGTGAGATCTGAGGGCTTGGGTTGTTCCGAAGATACATTTTTTTTAAAATCACCGTAAAATGAAAATAGAAAGGGATGAAAATAGCATCGTTTACAATGTGCCAGAGATACTGGTTTCCTGTTGGACGGAAGGAGAATACCTGAGATATGCGGAGACAGAAACTACGAAAATGGCAATAGATAAATAGTATTGTCTTGATTGCACAGTGATTTATCAAAATGATGAAAATAAACTTCCTTGAACATTTGTTAACCAGGAAAGAAATAAGTTTCCTACACACCCTTGGTGTCTGGTTCTTGGGCTCTTCCCCATCATGCATGAGATTTCATTTCTTACTAGCAGAAGAAGTTTGAGACTGTCGCGCGCTGAAATTATGAACCGAATTCTGTCTTCCTTAACGAGTGAGACAGGGTGTGTGCTGTGTGGGAAGTGGAGATTCTGTAACGAGGTCTGGAGAGCAGTAGAGTCCTCTCCGCTCTAATTCCCCCGGGCCGAGCGGCGGCGGTGCGACGTTCCGGCAGTCGACAGGCGCCGCCGCCCCCGCCGCCGACACGCGCGCCTTCCCATTACAAAGCGGCGAGGAGAGGCAGTGGAACGGGACAGACTTGGTTATCCGCCCGCCTGCCACGGTAAGTCCCGTCCCATCTCCCCGACGCTAGCCGCTCGTTCCTTCCCGGAGCGTTCCCTTCCCGTCTATTCCGTTTCTCGGCCGGTGCAGCGTCTCCCCACTCCTCTTCCTCCTCCTCCTCCTCCTCCTCCTCCTGTACCTTGAAGGCGAGGCCACGTGTTTTTACTGGCGACCCTCCCTGGGCTACATGCTCGCTCACGGCCGGTCCCAACACTGGACCCTCTGTTCGGCCCCTTCAGTGTCATTCAACAGCCGGCCTTTTCACTCCCACGGCTTCTCATGTCTGGGCCCTCTGTGCGCTACAGTCAAATCCGGGCGCTCACGACACTCTTCATAAATACTAAAGGAAACTGGTCTTTGGCTTTCGTTAGCCGCGCTGGAACCTGCCTACTCTCAGCCGTGAAATCCTCCTACCTAAATGTACGGGGGTGTCAAATTTATTTCTCCTGATTAACAAGATTTGTCCCTCGCTTACAGAGAAGATGGTCTACTGAATGCCACAGTTCCTTCCACTGGCGACATTCTCGGCATGACCCTGTGGAACCCCTTTCCCTGCAACGGAGGCTGTGCTTGGTTCGTAGCAACTGCACATCATCTTGAGTTGTACGATCAGTCAGTCGCTCACATACTGGTCTGTGGTGATGATTCACGTCGCTGCAGACACCTCAACTGCGCAACTGCTTTCCTGCCAAAGTCTTTCTTCCTCAGGTCGCCATCGAGCGAGTTAGCACAGTGGTCAGGCACTGGATTAGCATTCGGGATGTCGGCGGTTCGCATATCTGGTCATCCAGATTTAGGTTTCCCAAGATTTAGAAAAACCATCCCAGCATCCGCCGTAAACGATTTGGAAAAATTGTTTACGGCGACTGCTGGGATGGTTCACTTGAAAGGGCACGGTTAATTTCCTTGCCTCAGCCGAGACTGAGCTCCGTCTCTGCTGACCTCATTACCAACAGGGCGTTAAACCTTTTTCTTTTTTACTGTTGACGTCGTCTGGACTAGGCGGGTGCCCGCTACGGATGCAGAGATAGGTAACTGACAGAGTCACCAACAACTTGGCGGTCCCTCCTGATGAAAACACAAAGCATGCGAGCGTAAGTGATTCGTTCCTCAAAGTTCTTTTATATCTCAACGATACTTTTCTGGACATGTGTTTCTTATCTGCTAAGTCCCTTCTACAGCCCTTAGAAGCCTATAATAGGAATTGTGAAACACCCTGTATAAATAGCACAGTTTGTATGACATCGCGCAGACTAATGTCGAAGACCACAGCGCCGTCCCCGCAGAACCAAGTTAATGGCTAGTGGCAATTACTATTTTGTAGCCGTTTATTTTGTAGTCGTTTGAGCATGAGATCGACAAGTGGTTAACTGGTGTTTAGAAAGTTGCTGCGCGTAGAAAGTTACGACAGTGCGCCATAAAAGCCAAAAGCTGACCATTATGAGATCTAAGAACCTTTGTCACTGTAGCAGATTATGCACAACTGTTCGTTTCAACCACTTTGCTCAGTGGATGCTTTTCTGCTGTCTGGTTGCTACAAGACTGAGACCTGAGCCTCCCTTTTGGGGGTACGCTGCCCGTAATCAAAACCTTGCTCTTCGGCCATCGAGATTTATCTAAATACTTATAACAAGGAAAAAAAACAGCATATGATATTGAAACAGAGCCGGCCGCCGTGGCCGAGCGATTCTAGGCGCTTCAATCCGGAACCGCGCGACTGCTACGTCGCAGGTTCGAATCCTGCCTCGGGCATGGATGTGTGTGATGTCCTTAGGTTGGTTAGGTTTAAGTAGTTCTAAGTTCTAGGGAACTGATGAGCTCAGATGTTAAGTCCCATGGTGCTCAGATCCATTTGAACCATTTTATTGAAACATACGCTCTTAATATGATCGCTTAAGTTCAAAAATGGTTCAAATGGCTCTGAGCACTATGGGACTTAACATCTGTGGTCATCAGTCCCCTAGAACTTAGAACTACTTAAACCTAACTAACCTAAGGACATCACACACATCCATGCCCGAGGCAGGATTCGAACCTGCTACCGTAGCAGTCGCGCGGTTCCGGACTGAGCGCCTAGAACCGCTAGACCACCGCGGTCGGCGATCGCTTAAGTAATACTTATTGAATAATGGTGTTGGTGTTGTGGTTGGTTGAATGAAAGTGATACTTTGTGACTTGATGGTTAGCCCAGGATTTCAACGTTCGCAGGAAAACAATCATGACAAGAGTTGTCGAAACGGGGCGTAGACAACGGAACTGGTGTGAGTGGAAGGAGTGAGTTTGCTAGGCGCGCCGAACAGGAAATGCTGCCTCAAATGTAGTGTACATGACGTGTTCAACGTCTTTTGTATGCGATATTTCCACACTCTATTCAGGATAAAGACAATGATTCGAGCAAGCCTTTTTACTGCAAAAAGCACTGTTCGCTAAAGTTGACGAATGCCGTGAGACGTAGTAGAAAACCCAATGCCTACTGGATGGCTGCGAAATATTTGAATATTGCACAGCTCGTTATACAGCGACTTTCCATTGACGCGATCGGGCATTGTGAACAGGAACGTGCGTAATGTGTGGGTATCCACGGGATGCATCATATCGTCGCACTGGCATCAGAGTGGCGGACGTGCCCGCTCAGCTTACTGGACGCTACCAGGGTTTGCCGCACCCAACGCCCAGTCACGTACTATGCCTTCCGTCATCTTTGTCGTAGTCGCTTTTTCCGGCTGCTTTAGTCATTCAACTGACAGCCTTCTTTCCTCCGTCAGGTACAAATTAAATTTAGTCATGAGCGAACTCGTGTTCCAATGAAATAAAGACAAGCATGACGGGAAGGTAGTCGAAAACTAACAACAGGTTACCAGTGTTAACTATTTTCCCTGCAAATACTTACTTGATCAACTTGACAATAATGCTTATGTCATCCGCAAAAAGAACCAATTCTACCTCCTGATTCAAATACAGCCGTTGATCATTAACTTAGAACAAGAACGTTGTTGAGCACATGATCGGACTCTGGGGGACCTCCATTATGATTTCTGCATGAGGATCCTGTGACGTCCTGGTAGTAATACTCGAACACCCAAGTGCAACTGTTTGCATCCTCTTTCTTAAACAGTAATCAAACAAGGCATCTCCTGAATCGTGTAACCGGTGAATATTTAACTTATCTAATAGAATATAGTGACTGGTACAATGAAATGCCATCAGTAAGTCGCAGAACGTCTCAACTGTTGGTATTCCATCATAAAAATTTGTTATCTGCTCACTGAAAGCATAAATAGCTGCATTAGTACAGCATCCCCTTTGAGAACTAAAGTGTGGATTGAGTGAGTATCCTATTACTACATACGTATGGGAAAATCTTCGAGCACATAATCTCAAAAAATTGGGAAAATGATGAGAATGAAGCTAGCCAGGTAGTTATTCACATTAGTGGAGTCATCTTTCTCATGGACCTTCTCATTTTATAATGAAGAATGGACGACTGCCTTCCAATAGATAAAAAAAAAAAACGAATTCCTAAAGGCTTTTTGGAGGAAAGAAAACTAGCTAATGAATCTATAACGCAAAGATGACATATCGATATCACAACATAATGACGAACTCGGAATTTTTATAGTGTTTAGCAGCAACCAGCCAAAAATTGATTTTTCTGCATAACCATTCTCCTACAATGTCGTTATTTGAAAAAATAGCACAAAGACGAACTCACTGTAGTCATCGAGTTGCGACAACAGTGTTAATTCGCAAGAATCTGCTTCAGAAGGAATGGCGAGCAAAATTACGCGGTCCTGAAACCTTTGATAATCTGTATTTATTGACAAGAAAATTATAGTGTTATCTCGTTCAACCTCAATATTTATAACGTTGTGGGCACAGTAGCGTCTTTTCTGGTTTTTGCAGGCACTTTGACATTTTTTAAATCTAAATTATCCACCTCTGCAGACGAGTTCGAGCACGACCCGCCCGTTGCGTCTGGCCGGGACGCAGTATCCGAACTGAGGTGTATCTAGTTACACGGCCGCTGGAGGACGGCCATTATCCCTTTTTTTCCCATTTGCAAAACCGGTCTGCATCTAATCGAAATTACATCTGACATGCTGCGGTTTCGACTCGGCCTGCCCGTTATTACCGGGAGCACATCGCGGGGGGAATTATAACACGGCTCATTGTCCCAGCAAGTCATCGTCTCACACGCACATACGCTCCCGATTCGAGTAGCACAAGAAACACTTGCGAGGAGCCATACCGAGTTCGTACAGCACACCAACTACCACTTGTTCGTTGTTCGATACCCATAGCGTAATAAGCGTGGAGTTCTCTATTGGCATCAAATCTCGAAAGCAGACATTTACTTCTGACCCCGCCGTTGGTCGCAGCCGGGACACAATTTTAATTTCGCACAACTATTGAGATCAGTGCGGTCGTTACTGCTGAGTCAGAATTAATTTATTCCGACTTCGGCGGTTACTTCAGCAATATAAATTGAAGTGCGATTAAAAGACGGTTGTTAACTAGAAAAATGGTCTATTGAGAAGAAAAGCGGTTATTATAGCGGCAATTGCGCGGAGATTAAGCAAGCGTTACTCATCACCGAGGAGTGTCGTAATTACGGTGCTGGCGGTGGCCACGAGACACCCACAATCTGCCCATCTAGAGTGTGCGCCTCCGGTTCGCTGGAATTGAAATACGCTGCCCGCGGCCGGCACCGGTTGCTGCCAAGGCCATCGCGAAATCGCGGCAAAGGCTGCTGAATTGAGCTGCTGCGTGGCCGAGTCCATTTCAGCAGCAAAAGCAGACACACAGCTGTTGTATGTAGGATTCGTTTCATCAGTCGTAGCAAACAAGGGGGAAAAAGAAATACGAATGTCTTTCGACAGCCAATTTGTCCAGCAACCGGAGACGCAGTCGCAGCGGACAAAGAATAGCTGTAGTGAGAACGCGGGGAGACCTGAAGCACGGAGAAGACGTCAACTATTCTCCGTTCTCTCGCACATCGACCCAGCATATAGTTACCTCCCGGGTGCAATTGAAGACGACACCAACGGGCGTAACGATAACATATTCTCATTTATTTATTTATTTATTTACATGTCAAGTTCCGTAGGACCAAATTGAGGAGCAAATCTCCAAGGTCATGGAACGTGTCAGTACATGAAATTACAACATAAAAGTAATAACAGATAAAAATAAATGCTCATGAACCTGAAAAAATGTCAGTCCATAAGTTTAAGCAAACGCTATCAGCAATACAATGAGAATCAGCTTAATTTTTCAAGGAACTCCTCGACAGAATAGGAGTGACCCATGAGGAACTCTTCTTTCGATTTGAAAGCGCGTGGATTCCTGCTAAGATTTTTGAATTCGAGTGGCAGCTAACTGAAAATGGATGCAGCAGTATACTGCACACCTTTTTGCACAAGAGTTAAGGAAGTCCGAGCCAAATGGAGGTTTGATTTCTGCCGAGTATTAACCGAGTGAAAGCTGCTTATTCTTGGAAATAAACTAATATTAGTAACAAGAAACGACAATAAGGAATATACATATTGAGAGGCCATTGTCAAAATACCCAGACTCGTGAACAGAGGTCGACAAGAGGTTCGTGAACTAACACCACTTGTTGCCCGAACCGCCCGTTTCTGAGCCAAAAATATCCTTCTAGAATGGGAAGAGTTACCCCAATATATAATACCATACGACATAAGTGAATGAAAATATGCAAAGTAGACTAATTTACGTGTCGAAGTATCACTCACTTTCGATACCGTTCGAATAGTGAAAATGGCAGTATTAAGTCTTTGAACAAGATCCTGAACGTGGGCTTTGCACGACAGCTTACTATCTATCTGAACACCTAGGAATTTGAACTTTTCAGTTTCTCTAATCATATGCCAGTTCTGTGAGATTAAAACGTCAGGTTTTGTTGACTTGTGTGTTAGAAACTGTTAAAACTGAGTCTTACTGTGATTTAACGTTAGTTTATTTTCTACAAGCCATGAACTGAGGTCATGTACTGCACTACTTGAAACCGAGTCAATGTTGCACACAACATCCTTTACTACCAAGCTAGTGTCATCATCAAACAGAAATATTTTAGAGTTACCCATAATACTAGGGGGCATATCATTTATATAAATAAGGAACAGAAGCGGCCACAACACTGATCCCTGGGGCACCCCCCACTTGACAGTACCCCACTCAGATCCCACATCACAGCCGTTATCAACATTGTGAATAATGACCTTTTGCTGCCTGTTGCTAAAGTAAGAGGTGAACCAATTGTGAGCTACTCCCCTTATTCCGTAATGGTCCAACTTCTGGAGCAATATTGTGAGATCAACACAGTCAAATGCCTTTGTTAAATCAAAAAATACGCCAAGCGTTCGAAACTTTTTGTTTAGCCCATCCAGTACCTCACAGAGAAAAGAGAATATAGCATTTTCAGTTGTCAAACGACTTCTAAAGCCGAACTGTACATTTGATAGCAAATCGTGTGATATAAAATCGTAGCCACACTGACTAATGGGCCGTTGATTACTTCAATATTCCCGACAGATTGTGAGGTCTGAAAATGTGTTCTTAATCAAACCCATTTACTCCTTGGTCCACTGGGTTCAAAATACTTACAAATCACAGTCAAGCAATCTTGAGTTCCGTAAATATTCTATCAAAGTCTTTATCACGTTCATGTCCGTCTCGTCAAGGATAAAATAAAACGAGTTACAGTTTGTAATCGAAGCAAAACTGTAGCAATTTGAAACTGTGAGCTCACTGAAATTGTTAAATAGAACTTAATTAACACGGCGTAGTAATTATAAACATACACACTTGAGGCAAGTTACAAGTGTATGCCGTAACGGGACTCTTAACGTGGATCCTTGTCTCTCGTTGTTCGGATGCGGCAGATACTTTTGACACAAATGCTCATCGCTGCGTATGGTCATCTGAAGTCTCACAATAAGTCGTTAATTTTGAACATACGTCACGCTCAACTATTATGTATTTACAGGACATATGTAAAGTGTAGCATATGTCTGTATCTCTTATATAGTATGTAGTATCATTTTGAGTACACAAATGTGCATCAACTGCGCTTTGAAATTACAGCTAGAAGTTCAATAACTAAAAGTAAGTTCTCGACATTTCGCTCGCAGCCAGCTTCTCACGTATCAGATACAGAAACTGTTTTTGCTATAAGCTACTGGAGATAAATAAATGTTACGATTGCTAAAAATGCGGCGCGTTACTAAAAATTTAGTTTTCTAAGGTAGACCAGTTTCATGAACGGTTTATATTACCAGAGGGTCTGTTCTAAAAAAAAAATAAATAAAAGAAAAGAAAATCTTTTTTACTTACACAAATTAAATCTACATTACGTTGTTATGCGATGAGGGCGAAGCATCGCTCCTGCGAAACGCAACTTGCCCTTTTTTCACATGATATCTTGCGAACCATGGATGAATGGTATCAGACGGATGCCATATTCCTTGACTTCCGGAAAGTGTCTGACTCGGTGTGCCCCACCGCAGACTCCTAACTAAGGTACGAGCATATGGGATTGGTTCCCAAGTATGTGAGTGGCTCGAAGACTTCTTAAGTAATAGAACCCAGTACGTTGTCCTCGATGGTGAGTGTTCATCGGAGGTATCATCTGGAATGCCCCAGAGAAGTGTGGTAGGTCCGCTGTTGTTTTCTATCTACATAAACGATCTTTTGGATAGGGTGGATAGCAATGTGCGGCTGTTTGCTGATGATGCTGTGGTGTACGGGAAGTTGTCGTCTTTGAGTGACTGTGGGAGGATACAAGATGACTTGGACAGGATTTGTGATTGGTGTAAAGAATGGCAGCTAACTCTAAATATAGATAAATGTAAATTAATGCAGATGAATAGGAAAAAGAATCCCGTAATGTTTGAATACTCCACTAGTGGTGTAGCGCTTGACACAGTCACGTCGATTAAATATTTGGGCGTAACATTGCAGAGCGATATGAAGTGGGACAAGCATGTAATGGCAGTTGTGGGGAAGGCGGACAGTCGTCTTCGGTTCATTGGTAGAATTTTGGGAAGATGTGGTTCATCTGTAAAGGAGACCGCTTATAAAATACTAATACGACCTATTCTTGAGTACTGCTCGAGCGTTTGGGGTCCCTATCAGGTCGGATTGAGGGAGGACATAGAAGCAATTCAGAAGCGGGCTGCTAGATTTGTTACTGGTAGGTTTGATCATCATGCGGGTGTTACGGAAATGCTTCAGGAACTCGGGTGGGAGTCTCTAGAGGAAAGGAGGCGTTCTTTTCGTGAATCGCTACTGAGGAAATGTAGAGAACCAGCATTTGAGGCTGACTGCAGTACAATTTTACTGCCGCCAACTTATATTTCGCGGAAAGACCACAAAGATAAGATACGAGAGATTAGGGCTCGTACAGAGGCTTATAGGCAGTCATTTTTCCCTCGTGGAACAGGAAGAGAAGATGCTAGTTGTGGTACGAGGTACCCTCCGCCACGCACCGTATGGTGGATTGCGGAGTATGTATGTAGATGTAGAAGGTTGGCTCTGAGCACTATGGGACAACTGCTGTGGTCATAAGTCCCCTAGAACTTAGAACTACTTAAACCTAACTAACCTAAGGACAGCACACAACACCCAGCCATCACGAGGCAGAGAAAATCCCTGACCCCGCCGGGAAGCGAACCCGGGAACCCGGGCGTGGGAAGCGAGAACGCTACCGCACGACCACGAGATGCGGGCAGATGTAGAAGTTGGGCAACTTGGGGAATGAAAATTAATAACTTACTTCATTTTTAACGCATAATTCGGAGATGCGTATCACTGTAATTTTTGACTGTCGCGATTTGAGCAGACTGTCTTCTGCAGAGTAAAATAATGTGTTAACTAAACAGAGTTGTTCAGATATTTCTCATTTGCAGCTACATCTACACGGGATATGTCGTTTCCAGAAAAGATATCTTGGCGTACTGCAGGTGCTCCAGAAAGCTACAAAAAATTACTTATCGTCGCTGAAAATGAGTGTGACGTGAGTAGTAGAATAAAGAGACTGGAATAAAGGTAGTCTCGTAGGTCCACGAACAGTCTGTGCGTAGGGCGTGTGTTTGTTGGCGAGTTGTAGCGGTGCTACAATAACAACAGCGTAGTATCCTAGAATCAGTGGTGCGACAAACTATTGCAGGACTGTGATCTCCCCACTCACAGCAGATACTAATTATTTCGAGCTTCTTACAGTCACAGACTTTAATTACAAGACTGCGAACTCCAGGCAACAGCATTGATATCAGAGACTAGGCCAAGGTCGAAGACGATCCTTATCTTGTGATAAGAACGTGTCTGTATTGACGCCAGACTGCAACTTATCTGCAGGAAGCCACACAAATAAATGCATCACTTAAGATATCATTCACCTGGCAAAGTACCCATCGCATGTGCCATTTTAATAACAGTTTTGTGCATGAAGACACCTGCAGAACAGTATCTTCTATGTATTCCACTATGTGAACTTGTGTTTCGTTGTTTGCAGTGATCTCAGATATTCAGTAGGGTGGCATATTGGAATTGCACGACACTTCTCCAACGTCAGGAATTGCTGTACAATTTTATTCCCTCTTGGTATCTTCCGCGGGATCGTCGATGCCGACTGTGGCTTCTTTTCCGACATTCGTTGTCAGCCTGGAGAAATTATTGAAACACAAGATTTTGTTTGGAGGAAGTCGTAAAAAATAAAAAAGCAACGAAAAATCTTGGATGCTGCAGCATCCAAATCCTAGTACTTTGAATGTGAAAGCTAGGTGGCTGAAATTTCCGGAGTATACTTGTTTCACTATACTCTCCTGCCGTCAGGATTTTTCTTTTTTACTTTTCCACTTCGGGGAAAACCGTGTCCTTCTGTCCCCACTTAGCCTGTATGATGGAAATCGAACGTCGTCGCTGTTTTGTAATATTACTGGGCAATCCAAGATTTGTTTGGCACACCGTTTGAAGCTAGTCCAGCATGACCAAAGGTAGGGGTTTTCTCTTAGAAGAAAGACAAATTTCATACAATTCATTGTTTGCCGGACACTGTGGCTGAGCGGTTCTAGGCGCTTCAGTCCGGTACCGCGCTGCTGCTACGGTCGCAGATTCGAATCCTGCCTTGGACATGGATGGTTGTGATCTCCTTAGGTTAGTCAGGTTTAAGTAGTTCTAAGTTCTAGGGGACTGATGACCTCAGATGTTAAGTCCCATAGTGCTCAGAGCCATTTGAACCATCGTTTATCTCAGTGATTCCTTCCCATCGAGTGTGACGCAGGATGCCACAAGGTACTGCAGACTGTATGAATATAAAACACTGAGCTAGATAAAAGCTTGAGGTAACGTGAAACCGTTCCATATATATATATATATATATATATATATATATATATATATATAAAGCTCTATGATCGCAAGGATATGAGTAGTTTATGCGAAGCTCGACACACCAGCCGATATCTGCCGATAAAAATCCCATATTATCTTAGAGCAAGCTTCCTGAAACTAAATTTGTTTCAGTAGAATACATTGTTTCATTAAAGAATACATATTAATTCCTCCCGTTTCATTTGATTTATCGATAGCGTTTTCGATTTTATGTGGTAGATGATTTATCAACTTATTACCTGGAATGCGTACATGTTTGCTACTGTCATCTTCATATTCGTGAAAATTAGAAGATACAGGGGCATGATATTGAAAATCGCACTGGCGCCTTAGCCAGAAGCGCACATTTTCCTGCTTTTACCTGAAGCGCTCAGTGACTTCGTTTCCATTTCCTGGATAACTATACGGATATGCAGTATCATTCCGAAATCGATACTAATATAAGTGAATCGATTTCCACGAAATTCGGTGTGGAGATATCTTGAACCCTGAGGAAGAATATAAGCTATTTTAGAAAGTAAATAACAATAAAATTAATTGCACTGATTGACTGTTGCGTCGATTCTTGGTAAAATATTTTATGCATTATGAATGAAACACAAACAACATTGGTGTAATATTCTACAATGATTATTATTTGTTACACGAGTCGGTTTTTGGCTGTTTCGCCATGATCAGGAACAAAGATACCTGATGATGGCGTAACAGCTGAAAACATGAAACACACACAACACTAATATAATATTCTAGAATATTTATTATTTGTTACGCGAACCGCTTTTCAGCTCTTACGCTGTCATCAAGTACAAAGGTACCTGTCGATGGCGTAACAGCCGAAAACCGGTTCGTGTAACAAATAATAAATATTGCAGAATATTACACCAGCTAGTTTTAGATATGATGGTTGTGGAACTTTACGACTGTTCTGAAGGTGACTGATGGTGGAAAAAACAACTGTGAGTTGATAAATTTTCGCCAAAGCAGCAACTTAATTTTTCGTTGGAAGTTTGGATTTGACCCTTTCTTGGGGGGGGGGGGGGGGGGAATACCTACGTCTCTAATGATATCGATAATAACGGAACGTTAAATTTTAAATCTGTTTCCTTACTTTTTTGCAGCTTATGTCCCTCAAACAATCCAAATCATTTTTACCGTATCATGATTTTAATTAAGTCCATGCCTGTGTGTGAGATTCAATTCCCCTTCTTCCACAGCAGAGCAGTTAGCGTATCCGATTGCTCTGTGGAGGACCCGTGTCCGGCCTCAGGTGCTGCCTGAGACTTTTCCTAGATGTGAGGACTGGAACGGAGTGCGATTAGACTTGTGAGGACAGTTGAGGAGCTGCCTTAGTGAGAAGTAGCGGTTCCGAGATTCGACCAGCTGGGAGAGCTCTGTGCTTATCTCATGCGCCTCCACGCCATAGACAGATGACACGGCAGCCGATTAGCAATGCATCGTCTTCAGGGCTTGATCACGGAGTTAGTTAGTGCGGTATATGGAAATGCCGTGTGGCTAGGACCTGCCATCGAGTAGACCGTTCGCCTGGTTCAAGTCTTTCGAGTTGACGCCACTTCGGCGGCTTGCGTGTCGATGGGGATGGAAAGAGGATGATAAGGACAACACAACACCCAGTCCCTGCGCGGAGAAAATCTCCGACCCAGCCGGGAATCGAACCCGGGCCGTTAGGTATGACATTCAGTCGCGCTGACCAGTCAGCTATCAGGGGCGGACAGTTAGTGCGGTATTAAATGCTCTCTATTTTTTGAATGGTAGAGATACGTTAGGTGATCTGCACGATAAATAGACACTGTCGCCGAGGTACAGTCTCGAAGTCGGAACTGTTAACGGAAAATTCTGACAAATTCTGGCCAAATCTATGTCTTTATCCTTCTGTCCCTTGTCATTATACAAGGATTCTACACAGAAAAAAGACTGAGTTTTGGCATCAGTCTTATTCTTCTTTCATTACTGCAGCCTTAAATGCCTGCGGAAGGTCGTCATTGAAAGTTTAATATTTTTCCTTTTATCAATGTCGTAAGTTCTCTTGCTTTTAGTGAGCTCCGGCCAGTTAATGAAAAAGTAATTACGCCTAATCTCTCACCGTATCTAGCTGTCTTCATCTTACATTTCGTTTCTTTCGCTCTCCAGTTTCACTTGTAAAATAAATTTTCTGCCAAATTGCGCGTGAGCAGTCGTACTGCGTCAGCACGTTTGCTAACTTAAATCACGAGATAGACACCCAAATATACCACACCGGTTTTTCGCACATTGGATAGCGGCAACGTCGCATGCTGTAAGTAACATAGCCAGATTATCCGCAGTTGCCGAATCACTCTTAAAAGGTTCCCTGTCCTGTAATTATCGACTCTCCAGAGTCGCTGCCTTGCAGTAAATCCTCGCAGTGCGCCGTGTCCCTTTTGGCAAGTGACAAATCTGGCAGACGGCTACGGCGCTGCCGGTTATTAGCACCTGGATGTCGTATTAAGATTAGCGCGAAATATGTGTCCGCTGCTACATATGAAACTCATTTATATACAAGGCCGAGTGGCCAGTATCGGAGGCTCACTGTGGGAGGCGATTTACCAGGTGGCTCGCTCAGGTTAGGCCAGTACACGTATCCCGCCAACTCTGTGTGACCGTTGGTTGGTCACTATAATCGCATTACTCGACTGCTAGCATCGTTCCTTCAGATATGTTAAGGCCGATCCCTTGAACGTCCGTTTCAGTTAGTGTCCAGTCTAAAATATTTATTTAGTTCTTTGTTTATTTTTTAAATTAATCTGACTACCACCAATCCTTCAGTCCAATCATGAGTTTAAAGTGTCGGTCTTTTCACAAAAACAGATAGGGAAAAGCGACTAGAATGTTAAATATTCACTGTCGTAAGTAATAATCTTCTGGCACAAAACCTCACAGCAGAATTGAACTTTTACTCATCTAAACCCCGTACGGATGTAGCGCATCTACCGCTTGAAAATATCATCAAAGCTTTCCTTGAACATATACGTCATGAGAGGGCGGGGTGGTGGTGTTATGAAGAAGTAAAAATTTATTTCAGTCGATCGGACGAGGGCTAGATCGCAACATTTTATTCAACGTGCTTCAAAAAGTTTCGTCCGATTTCACACGAATAGAACTTGTATAAATGAAGATACGAGTGTGGTGTAAATCGTAACTTACATATCGAATCTAAACAATTATCTGGGCGCGAAGAGTAAGTTGTCAGTTCACGAGGTTCCCGAAAGGGTTCTCCCTCAGTGCAACTACACTGTCCAGTCACATTAATGTGACTTACGCCAATGTTCGTCTTCAGCATACAATAACCATTCACAGACGGCCGATGGCAACACCAGAAGTGCACAGTACATAAAACGTGTGTCTATAAAGCGTGTCGAGAGAGACACGGAAGGCAGTGCAGTCGTTTTCATGAGGAGGAAACGGAGCGATTTATCTGACGTCCGAAAGTTCAGATCATTGGCTTTCGGAATTAGGGTGGAAGCAATTCCAGAATGTCTAAGTTTATAAACAGTTCGCGTGCCGCAGTGATTAAAATATAATAAGCATTACAAATCCAAAACAGGCGCACAAGGCATCTGTGGTGCACCGCGGGTCATTGATGGTAGGGGTAAATGATGGTTGCGGAGATGTGCACAGTCGAACAGACTCGCAGCTGGTGAGCAAGTGACCGTCCAGATGAACCAAGGGGCTACCAACAGTGTCCCCTCAACCACCGTTCAGCGAACGTTGCGGCATATTGGCTTTCGCGGCAGGCGTCTGTTTCACGCACCCATGCTGGTTGCTGTTCATCAGCGACGAAGACCTGAATTTGGACGCCAGCACCTCAACAGGACGTCCACTGGGTAGCCAAACGTAGGCTTTTCAGATGAATCACGTTCCACGTTCCATCGTACCGAAAGCAAACTTCCTGAAACAGCTGTCGGAAGGGTCATGGCTGGGGGTGGGGGCATTATGTTTTTTTGAATATTTTCTTGGCGGTCAACACAAGTATGAATCTATCCTTGGAGGCCATGTCCACCTCTACATGCAGTTTACTTTTCCTCTGCACGAAGGCACCTACCAGCAGGACAATGCATCGTGTCACAGCTCGCAGTGTATGCATGTTTCTTATATACATGTGTGGTTAGAAGAGCACCAAGAGGAGTTTACTATACTCGCGTGGCCACCAAACTTATCGGATTTAAACCTAATCGTCGACCGCTGTGGCCGAGCGGTTCTAGGCGCTTCAGTAGGTTCGAATCTTGCCTCGGGCATGGATGTGTGTGATGTCCTTCGGTTGCTTAGGTTTAAGTAGTTCTAAGTTCTAGGGAACTGATGACCTCAGATGTTGAGTCCCATAGTGATCAGAGCCATTTGAACCATTTTAAACCTAATCAAGAATATGTGGGACCACCTCGATCGAGTTATTCGCGCCGTGGATCCTCATCCGAGAAACCTAGCGCAACTGACCACGGAACTGGGGCCGGCATGGCTCCACATCCCTGTCGCTACTTCCAGAACCTCACTGACACTCTTTCTGAACGTGTCGTAACGGTCCGCGCTGCAAAAGGTGACCATTACGGATTTTGTCAGCAAGTCATATTAATGTGACTGGAAGCGCCGAATTGAGATGGCGATTACACAACAACAAAAGGCGTTTTCCGTTTCAAAAGGAGAAATTCAGTTACTACTGTGTGGCACGGTTTTCGCCGAAAGTGTGGTACAGCACCTTCTACAGCTCAAAGCAGCTTCCAGAAAATGGCTGTTTATGTAAGGGTAAATCTACAGGTCGCCCCCCCCCCCCCTTGTACTCGTTCAAAAAGTAGTGCGCGTTCGATGGACTTCTGTGCAAACTAAACAGAAGTCTACACGTCGTGTCGCCTTAGACTTCAGTAGCTTCTCCTAACCTCCTCCAATGTGGGAAACCGCCTCGAAACGACACGACGACATCCGCGCCGGCCGTTGCGCCACCGGGCGGATTCTATACGGGGCTGACACACCTCCCCGTCCGTAAGCAACGCTGTAATAGTACGCGTAGCTATCGGAGCGGATTTGGCACAAAATTTCATCGCCTTCAGTACTCTGCTATGGAATATGAAAAATGTCCCCTCAGTTGATATTGTCTTCCTTGAGTTAAGAGGGAGCCGCAAGTTGTGTTTTCGTAATGCACCAGTAACTAGCTACCACGTAAAACGTTGACTGTCATATATGTTTCGATATAAGCTTTCAGTTTGTAGACGCAAACAGACGGACAGACGGATGAGACTGACCAGCGGTCGTAACAGGTGTCGGATAATGTGTAACTGCTATTGACTCTGTAACTTCGTGTGCACGCATACACACACACACACACACACACACACACACACACACACACGCACGCACACACACACACTCTCTCTCTCTCTCTCTCTCTCTATCCCTCTCTCACTGTAGCTTTGTGAAGGAAAGGGAAACGTATCTGTGTGCGGCATCATTGCGCCCTTATGACCTCACGGCGTGCTTAGAAAGGATTCCTTGCTCACGTGCCTAGTTAGCGATAACTGGCACCAAACGACTGTCCAGATTACGTCATATGATAATCAGGCATCTCCCGTGACACGTCTAGTTCGTGCTCCTAATTTAATTTCTCGTTTCACAACTGTTATCTTACCGTTACCGGACACAATATCTTGTTAGAAGTTTCATTCCCTTATAACACTGAGAAAAGTTGTTTATCTTTGTCATATTATTGGCAAGGAGCATCAGTGAGATTATTAGTTTCAACTATAAAGTTTATGTCGATGTTCATATAAATTGTTTAATGACTTTGCCGCAACCACTGGTCAAGAAGTATTTATGAGGTGTTGACAATGACTAAGTTAGTCGAAACTGTGTAAGCCATTATACAATTAGTGTGGGCATTGGCTGAAATACACTTTTTAGTTCAGAGAGAAGTGTGTCCCATCAAGTCCGGCTGATTTCTTTTGGAAGCTTTATATGCACTTGAAAACGTGATAACACAACACAATGCTCTGTGGCCCGACCATATGTTTCCTCCCCTTTTTTTTTATTATATTTTAAGAACAGGCAAGATTCTCACATCGGCGTGTCATACTGATCATTTGACCAGAAGCTCTTGAGCCACTGTACGACGTATTAGCTTCTCCTCTTCGAATTACGTATAAGCATATCCTCTGCAAAGTACATAAAGGCCGACGAAAGGATCCCATTCATAGACCTGAAGCAATTAACGCACGTGAACTAAGCATATTACGTTCAAAAATGTTTCGGGCTTGAAGCCGGTCGTCGTAAACTCCATTGCACGATATTTCGGCTGGACAACTGCCAGCCAGCTTCAGGTGAGCCAAAAAGGACTCGTTCGGCTCACCTGAAGATGGCTGGCAGTTGTCCAGCCGAAATATCGTGCAATGAAGTTTACGACGACAGGCTGCAAACCTGAAATCTTTTCGAACAGTTGATTAACCAAGAAAATTTCAAATTTTACATTAAGCATGTTATAGCTGACATATGTCATACGACATTAATTATCAGAAATTTTTCGAAGCGTTTGGGAATAAGAATATAATTGACTGACAGTAAACATTTTGATCGCAACAAAGAAACCCTAAACATTTCAGCTGTGGATACTTCCCAAAGTATGGTCATACTAGATCTCCGATATTTCTGCCGAACATCGAGGTGTTTCTAGCCATTAAACCAAGTTTTATTTTTTAATTTTTTATCCTTATTTTTGTTTTTGGTAAGCATTCTCAAATGTTATGTACTCTTCATTTCCCTCAACGAAGATCAACTTTCACGTGTGACTTTCAGCTACCGATGTGCTTAAACTGTACTGAAGTACGCGGGATCGCTCTCTCTCATTTACCTACAGCAATGAGAGTAAAGATGGAACAAGGGAGGTGGCGACGCGGTGCACTTGCTTTCCAAGAGAAATTACAGCCGTCAACCACGTGCGCCCTGTTTTCTCAGGAAGCTTGATTGTAGTCAGGTTGTTCTCGCTAAACCTTTTGTGGCGCGGAGCATGCTTACGTCTAGTAGGTGAGTATTCACAGGCGTTCTCAAGTGCAATACACAAAATTTTTAAGCTTTCCACACTTCCCAGCTCAATACATATTATCACTAGAGCAGCCGATTGGCTCACACCGACAGAATACTGTACTGGCACTTGCAGCAGCGCGTTAGGAAAATATACTTACACAGGGTAGAGCAGGGAGTTAAACTGAAGTAATTGAATGTAAGGGCTGTGTACTAGTACGAAAACTTAAGGGAGAAAGTATCTTTCGCATGATGTTTCACTGCCAAGTATCATAGCTCAACGAAACTTGGACGATACATAGAAAGAAACTGCTATAGTATAGTACATGGGGTAACTGAGAGAAATACGCAGTGAGACAAACACAAATGATAATTTTATTCAAAGACAATAATTTCACTGAACTCAACGCGATTTATGATGCTCCAATGGGCAATACAACGCACGGGACATGGTTCTTAATATAGTATGTGATCAGTGATCACCATGGAAGGTAATGCACGTTCTGCAAAGTGGCCAGAAGACTCCCTCGGTGAGGGAGAGGGGGGGGGGGGACGCGCGGGATAGGGTGGGGCGGAAGGCACGGCGCTGGTGGCGAGACGCTCGCTGAGGGCGGGGGGGGTTGGGGGGGGGGTGGGAGAAGGGAGCTCTCCCGCTGCACCAATTTAGACGGCTGTGGCGGTGCCGGCTGCGGCTGCTGACACTCCACGTGGACGGCCGACGCTTCCGCAGCCGCAGCCGTCCTCCTTACAAAACCCACGGCCGTTGTCCCCTCCTGCACCGCGGCGTTCTTCAGGAACGGTGCGGCTTAAAGCCGAGCTCTGCACCAGGCTGTCACCACGCCCATGTTCACTTGCATCTGCACTGCTGGCCATTGCACCTACAACACCAGGGTGTACACAGATTTACCAACTCCGGCAGTAACGATGGCTCTAACACGGCTGGGCGTCGAGTGAAACTGAGCCTATCTGACAGATATGGGTCCGTTATTATAGGCTGTATCACACCTATGTCAGATATCGTCAATCTCAGTGGCTGGCAAAAAGCGGCGTGAGAGCTTCTCGAAAACCCTTTACCAGGTATTTTCAGTATTTGAGAGATCTGGAGAACGCGCTGGCCAGGGCAACAGGGGAACTCCCTGTCTATCGAGGTAGGTCAGGACAGCACGGGCAAAATGCCATCTTGCATTATCTTATTCAAAAATAACGTGACAGAGCACTCGAAAATAGCGTTCAGCCACCGCCGCGACAAAAATGTAATGGTTGCTGTGCAAATCATCAGAAGTGATCATGCTGTGTTCCCAGTGGCATACCATATCATCACGCCAGACCCGTATGATTGTGACAAGTTCCCACGAATACGTCTGTCTTAAAGCTGTACGCAGCACTGGAGCTCGTTTAAAAAGATGACATGGTGCCTCTGCCGTGTCCATAGTTGTTGAGGGCACCACGGTCGACCTGCGACTCTGCTGTCGCGTGAAAGGAATCACAAAAATGGTCACCACGGCGTCAGTCCGTTGTGTTCCAGGTGTCGTCGCACTGTGTGAATATTTGCCTCGCTATAAATAAGGTTATTGACTCATGATGGCTACAGTCTGGAACCGCGTGGCCGCTACGGTCGCAGGTTCGAATCCTGCCTCGGGCATGGATGTGTGTGATGTCCTTAGGTTAGTTAGGTTTAAGTAGTTCTAAGTTCTAGGGGACTGATGACCTTAGAAGTTAAGTCCCATAGTGCTCAGAGCCATTTGAACCATGATGGCTGTACGATTCTGCAAGGACGATGGAACAGTACGTCTTTCCTCTCCGGCACTAGTCGCGTGGTGCTGTTCAGATCCTTCATGACGTCGAGTAAAGCCCTCCTGATCCTCTCGATTCCACATTCGCATGATTGTCATGTGATACCGCGGAGCTATATCCGACAGTCTTGTTAGGTTACGATCCAGTCACGATCGAATTCCAACACGAACTTAAATGAGGCATATTCCAATCTTCTCTCAAACGGTGACTCCGCTACCCAGCTCAGTCCAGCACTAGATAAAGATAGTGAATATTCTAAAGTCAGGTCAAAATCTTCGATAATAGGAGAACGACCAATTAGGCCTTTCATTATTATTATTATTATTATTATTATTATTACAAGGTGTACAACTTTGTTTCCGCCGTTTGCCGATAGTTGGCGACAACGGTATGTTGCGGTCGAAAGAAACAGATCGCAGACGTCAGGCAGTTAGCTTGGACCTCGGTCAACATAACCTCATTCAAACATTAGTCGATTTGTGTCTGCATCATAAAGTTGTTCTTGATTGAAAATGTCAGTTTACGACCCTAATTCTCGTCATTTTCGGGAGGTGTTACTGTTTTGTTTCAATCTGAAGACAACAGAGGCTGAGTTTCATCGAATGCTCTCAAGTACGTATGGTAAGGACGCTATTAGTGAAAGAACGTGTAGTGAGTTGTTTCAACGCTTCAAGAATGGTGATTTTAACGTCGTAGACCGGCATAGTCGTGGAAGAGAGAATGTTTTCGAAGATGCACAATTGGAGACATTGCTGAGTGAAGACGCGCGTCAAACTCAAGAAGAATTGGCACGATTAGTGGGAGTCACACAGCAAGCCATTTCAAAACGTCTCAAGGCTAGGGGCATGATTCAGAGAGGAGGAACTTGGGTCCCGTGAGAGCTGAAACCAAGAGACGTTGAACGACGTTTGTGTGTTTGTGAACAGCTGCCTCAGAGGCAAAAACAGGAGGGATTTCTGCATTGCATTGTGACCGGGGACGAAAAATGGGTTCATTACGATAACCCTAAACACAAAAAATAATGGGGATATCCCGGCTACGCTTCCAAGTCGACGGCCAAACCGAATATCCACGTCTCCAAGATCATGGTCTGCATTTGGTGGTACCAGCTCGGCGTCGTGTACTATGAGGTGTTAAAACCAAGTGAAACAATCACAGGTGCTCGTTATCGAACGCAATTAATGCGTTTGTGCAGAGAATTAAAAGACAAACGGCCGCAGTACAGCGAGATGCACGATAAAGTGATTTTGCAGCACGACAACGCTCGTGCCCACGTTGCAAAAGAGGTCAAAACGTACTTGGAAACGTTAAAATGGGAAGTCCTATCCCACCCGCCGTATTCTCCAGATATTGCTCCCTCTGACTATCACTTGTTTAGATCAATGGCGCATGGCCTGGCTGACCAACACTTGCGATCTCATGAAGAAGTCACAAATTGGATCGATTCGTGGATCGCTTCAAAAGATGAACAATTATTTCGACGCGCTGTTCGTACACCTTCCAAAAAGATGGGAGAAAGTAGTGGCCAGCGATGGAAAATACTTACAATGATACATGTGTAACCAATTTGTTTCACTACAGCCTCAAATGTTGGTGAAAACGGCGGAAGCAAAGTTGTACACCTTGTACTACTAGGTCTACTCCAGTTTTTGATCACAGAGTACAACGAATATTCAGAGGCTGGAATAAAGAATAATTTCTGCATCGATGCTATCCTTCATAGTGACGATGTCACATTATTATTTTATTATTATTACCATCGCTACATGTTGTTTGCCCTTTAGGTAGAGTTGAACTTGAGTGTTCATGATTATTCAGTTTTTTCTTGTTTTCTTCTTCTTTATCTCTTCGCAGAATCTGTTCATTCTTTGACTGTCTTCCTGTTTCCTTTGCTCCGTCCATGTTTTCCCTGTTTTATTTCTTTCTTTCTTTTACTTCAGGTTTCATGTTCATAATTTTTTCCTGCATTTCTCTCTTTCATTTACCATTTTCCTTCTGGTTCTGGTGTTTTAAGTCTTCTTCTCTTACTTGAAATCAAATTTTTTTTATTATTTCTTAACTGGGCTGCTTATGACGTCAAAATCGTCTTTGTGAGTTTGTTGTTAATTCTATGAATGTGTTCATAGAATGATAGTTGGCGTTCTCTGATCGTGTCTGTGAGTCTGTCTGTGTGTTCGTATAGTTCTTTGGTTAGTCTCTTCAGTCATACACTATCACTGTGTGCTGCTCCAAAAATTTTTTGACGATCTTTTTTTTCCCCTCTGTGATGCCTGATGCTCTAATTGTGGTCGTATCTGACGTGCAGAGTACAACTGTACTGTCTGAGTTTGGCCTGTATTGAAGTATTTCTGTTCTTGTCGTACGTCCATCTTAGTCCACTTTCTAAAGTTTTTCTGCTCGTCCTATATTGGACGCCTTTCTTTGCTCTCCTATCTACATTACTACACAAAGTGGTCAGAAAAGAGCCTGAAAAGCTTGTAAAGGTGTCGCAGGGTACATTGTCCTGAGAAATAATTGTTAAGAAAAAATTCGATACGATGTGCTGTTTCAGAGTTAATTAGCCGATCATGCTTTTTGCGCGAGAAAATGCAAGCGGTCTAAAAGATACAATTAGTGTTAGTCGTTCTTACAGTTTAGATGACAACGTGTGACTGCACAATCTTTGGCTCGAGATCCATCCGTACTACTGTCCCGTTCCCAATTTTTGTATCGATCTCTTGTTCTGTTTCAGAAAACTAAACGAAGCACACGGTTGGCGGCACCGCCTCTAGCGGGTCACTTGTATTTGCGCGTGCTATGGCCTATTGGCTAATTACAGTGCTAATTAACTCGGAAACCGCGAAACGTGTCGAAGTTTTTTCTTAACAATTATTTGTCTCAACAACGTACACTCTAACACCCATACAAACTTTCCAGACCGTTTCTGACCACCACGTGTGAAGACAAGTCGTTTACATGCAGGATGGACCATTTTCATCCATAATGGGCAATAACTCGGCATAGAAATGATACACAGTAAAATGTTTTAGATAAAAGTTGTAGGTAGCAAAGAGGCTCACGGATTTCTACTGATGGCTGTGACCTGGAACGTGATTTCAAGGTGATATGAGGGTTAAAGTATTTTGAATGGGAACATTAATATTTGATTTAAGACTTGGATTTGAAAAGAGAGGCAAATTTTATGTATAAAATGATACATTATTCAAGGTCATGGCAAAATTCACTGAGGGTCAAAAAAGCAAATATGTTTCCAGTTCTAGTAGGGATTAAATAGGAACAGGAGATACAGAAAAGTACAGTGTTGGATACAAACTGGAAAGGGCATCCCGAGGAATGAGAGGCGAGGGGGCATACTCAACGACTTGTAAATCAATTATGTATGTTTCATTTATGTTGGTTCTATCACGCAAATATCAAAATAGCATTTGTACGTAGTGATGTATTTATTTTTCCTAATAAACACGATATTAAAACTTAAATCTCAAATCTCTCTTTCCAAATCCAATGTCACAAATAGGGGTTTCCATGAAATAAAACTCAACATTTGAATGACGTTCGATAATTTACTTTAGGATCATGGTTATTGGTAATGATACGTGATCACTTACTCCCCTTCCAGTTTGTATTTAAAATTGTATTTCGTTGAATCCCTCCTCTAGTCCGTACTAGAATCAAAAACATATTTGTTTAACCCTCACTGAACCTTGCCATGACCTTGAATGCATGATTTTACACATAAAATTTGCCGCTCTTCCCAAATCTTACATGTTAGGGTCCCCATTTTAAAAAAATCACTTAAACCCTCAAATAACCTTGAAAATAATGTTCAAAGTCACGGCCACTAGTGGCCTCCTTTGCCACCTACAACTTTTACCTATACCGTATCTCTCCTACAGATTTCAATTTGTTATTTTTACCTTTCCATATTTTGTGTTCATGGCATATATGTTGTTTTTTTCTTTCCATTATTATTATTATTATTATTATTATTATTATTATTAACAAATGACGAACCTATGCTAATATTCACACACTTAATGAAAACTGAAGAGCTTTGCAGACCAAATATTTATAGCTTTTACTACAATTTCCCAATTTCTCTTAGAGAATCATTGTAGGTTCTGCATGGGTAATCCTTTTCTTGAGCCTACACTCGCAGCTGCTTCAAATAAGAAAAGAAATCTTAATTAATATAACAATGAATTCGAGTGCCAGTGCTTAAGGAGAGCGATACAAGAGAATATCAGATTTTGCGTAACTGAGACTAAAAAAGTCAACTGAAAGACTGTTTATCCGCACAGTCCTATATCTGCGAAAGTCTTGTTGGACAAAAACAGCTACATCTTTCGTGAGAAACGCTCGTATTATCATCTAACAAAGGCGAGCGGGGAGTCGTCAAAATATGGTGTTGTAAATGGACTGTTTTACTCGGCTGGATAGTAATAAATTTGTATTCATGTCTCATTTGCACCAAATCCACAGGTCGAATATTCCTTTGCTTGAACATAGGATACTAAAACATTCGACGATGCGAAGTAACGAAGAACCCTGTGCCGCTAACTTCAGTAATATCGTTATTATTTTATTTCATGATTATTTAACGACAGACAATGATAACTGGAGTTCCACAGTGTGCCCTCCCACCGGTTGCATTTAAAATAAATACTTACTAACACAGTTTGCTGTTATTTCCTAATGTGAAAGACGCTAACGAGGAAATATTACACTGCATGTGGCAGACAAACTCAAAAATATTAACATTTCAGTTATTGTTCTTTACACAGCGTTTTGTGTTCAAGCTTCGAATATAAAGTGTGTAATAACTGGACATTTGAAGCTTTTTACGTTCAAGCGCCCTCGGAAATAGTAATTAAGTAAATGCGGATTGGCTGATTGAGGTTGAAGGGACCAAACAGCAAGGTCATCAGCCCCTTGTTCAAAGTTGGTCCATTCGGACGGATGTATATCTCAGCAGAGTCATAACGATAAAAGGTAAAAGGCTAAAAAACGTAAGAGTGCAGTCGTGTTGTCAATGGTAAAAACAAAAGGAGGGAAGTCAGTAAGTTGGCAACTCCAAGGCAGGAAATATCCCACTTCTGATGCAGTACAGGCAAGACCACCTGCTATTCAAAAGCGTTCAACCTCTAGAGTGTAAAAGGGCCCATTGTAAAAGGAGACTAACCAAATCTAAAAAGCGATAAAAACAGAGTAAAAGGGAGAGAAAAGAGGATCTTGGCCAGGGAGAGGAGTCAGCAATCTCCAGACACAGCTTACAGTGTGAGACACCCCAACCCTCACCGCTCTGCCCCTACTCCAGAGGGAGATTAAAAACTTTACAACTGAAAATAAAAACCACTTTCATGGAAGAAACTGAGAAACAGTGCAACCATCCGGGAATCGTCCGCCAATATTAAAGGTAAAGTGCAGGGAAGTCTGTATTTAGTACGCAGAGCCAAACGAAGGGGGCATTCCACCAAAATGTGGGCTACTGACTGGAAGGCTCCACAACCACAAAGTGGGGGTGGCTCATCGTGCAAAATAAAGCCTGATATGGCCGATGCGGAGACGACATAGGGTGGTCGAGTCCTTTCGGAAGAGGCGGAAGGAAGAACGCCACGGGGCAGGTGTTACCTTAATCGCATGAAGTTTATTAGACAGAGAGGTAGCCTCCCAACAGTTGGCCCATGATTGTGCGAAGTGGGATTTGATAATAAATCCGCCACAGGAGGGGTTACAGGGAAGGGGGGAGGGGGAGGGTATGTGACTGCTCTCCCAGCCAAACGATCAGCAAACTCATTACCTGGGATATCCACATCGCCAGGGACCCAAAGGAAGTCAACAGAACAAGCAGCACGGTGAAGATCAGCGAGATGGTCATGGATGGCAGAGACCAAGGGATGGCGGGAGAAACACCGGTCAAGAGCCTGAAGGCCAGTCATTGAGTCCATACATAACAAAACGCGGTTGAGTTGAGACTGTTCAAAACAGGTAAGGGCCTGGGAACTTGCCATCAATCACGCAGTAAACACCCCACATGCAGTTGGCAGGAGATGATTTTCCGTGCCAACAGAGGATGTGAAGGCATATAAAACACGATCATCAGATTTAGAGCCATCGGTGTAAAAAACAACAGCACAGTGGAGTAGATGCGGAGGTTCTTGTAGTACGAATGACGGAATGGCATCACTTATTTTTCAGACTAACAAATTACAAGTTCCTGTTCTTGTTTACGCTCTGATTTCTTACTTGCAATACAAATTCGGCCTTTGCCCATTATTACTTTAGAAGAAATGGAACGTGACCGTTGTTGTGACTGACTTTTTACAGAGAGCTTCTCTAACAAAACAAGTATTCAGTAATTGATATATTCCATTGATACAACTCCAGGAGCAACTACGCTTGTAAATAAAATCATTGCATGTCTAGACGCACCCTTAGTAGAGACCTCAGAGACACAGTTTTATATTATTTATAAAAGCTGGACTGCCTATGTGTTTTCCACGGTGCGCCTAAGAAGCCATTTATGCCCTGTTCTCTTCAACAACGCCGAGTTCCGCGTTAGCACTCCGAATGATATCCCGATACTCTAGGCACTTAACGGCTTTTTAACGATTGTTGCTACTCGTTAAGGCATTGTGATTAGAATCTCTGGCGGCAGTCAGGTACATAAACGTAACATAACAGCATGATGCTGTCTGAGGAATATGGGAACATTTAAACGCCACCGCATTTAGGGTAAACAGAGAACTTGCTCGGCACTCTGGAGTCGTACCAACAAACATTAACAGTGACAACACTGGACATCTTACTCCCATAACAGCAACAACTATCAGGCACAAGAAGGGCATGGACTATAAGCCGAATTAATCGTGGAGCAACACTACGCACAGAACAATACTTCGCTTTTGCGGCTTACTGATACTTGTGTTTTTTAAGTTTTAGTTTTTATACAAAAAGGGAACCGAAAAAACGAAAAACACAGACGCAGAGGTTACAACATTTTTTATGATTATTTGTTATGAAAACTATAAAAATATGTCTAGAGATAAACGACTGTGAAAATGTGTACACAAGGATAGGTTCTACTCGTAATGCCATTTTACTTTTTATATATCACGAGGTAAGGTGTGAAATCATTGATGTGGGCTATTTTCGTTTTTGCCTGTGCAGTTCCCCGAATAATTTGTAAAATGCAATCGTTTTAGACATTTTTTCCGCCAAACATTTACGAGAATAACGTCTTCTCGGCTTTACATGAACACAATTTGAAATCCGGCAATACTGTATGCTAATCAACTTTCGTTGTTTATCGCTACTGACCATCAATGTTCCATCTGCAAATTTTCTTAACAAATGGAGGAAACTATAAGATCGAGCTCTACAATAATTACTTAAATGCCCACCATTTTCAGGAAGATAATAACATTTCGGCAGAGCATATCAAAATAAATTTAATACGCGTTCCAGCTGAAGTATTTCGTAAAGTATATACTAAACCATTCCGGAGCGCCGATTCTCAAACAGAAGGAAACGAGGCGGACGACAAAAAGTGGAATGCCAAGAGCCAAACAGACAACGTTAAAGATGCTGTTTCCGCTCTCCAATGGCTCCTACGAAAAATAGCAAAAGTAAAGTTTCACATGTCTCACAATTTTCCTCTTGCTTTTCTATCAAGGCTCACAAGTTTTATAGCGGAAGACATTACCCGATTTTTTTCTCGTTGCTTAACTTTAACTGTAACTGCAGGAAACACATTACGACATGCTCGAGAGTAATAGCGGATGTCATAGAATGGTATTACCTCTGCCACACGACATCGTTTAGTTATTTGTGGTGGTGAGAAACAGATGAAACTTAATAACAGCCCTAATACGCACCCATCACACTGACGCCTCACAGAACCTCTGGCTCGGAAGAAACGGCACTCCGACATCACAAAATCTATTTAACCGAATGCTGTGATGGCTCCTACCGCAAAGCCATGGCCGATACCCTTCACCGTCCTTATCCCAGAGACCTCGATGCCGAACGAGTGTCGGATCCCACCCTTCGTTCCGGAACCTGAGTGTGATTTGGATACAGACTGTTATGTAGTGTTGAATTAATGGAAAGCTTGAGTTTCAGAGTCTCTTCATCAACCGTCTAGTGCTGACAGATCACGTCATGGGCAACAGCTTTTGTTAGACAAAGACTGTTTGCTGGCGTTCCCTGGCGATGCTAGGCGTCCTTTGATTATGTCTCTGAGAGGCGGCACGGCCTAGTCAGTTTGCGACTTGCGTATGCCTTGTGAGTTGCCTAAAATCCACTCTTCTGCTCTTCATGAAAGGAGGGTATATCTAGCAAGATTTAAGTTCCTGATTCGCTTCTAAGATTCCTTTCCCCTCTTAGACACACTCATTCTTACGGTGTCCTTGTTGAAAATCACTCATCAATTTACTGCAGCCCACCTGGTTACACCCTGCTAGTTTTTGTGAAATCTTAGAGTCCCACGTCTGGTGGGGCGTCAGTGAATGTTTTGTTTTCAACAAAAGTTGTTCCTCATGCCACCCTTAAGAGTGGGGAAAAGTAACAGCTTCGAGAAAAAACCAGGGTTCATCTGACCCAGATGATAGAACTCTGTGAGGCCCATTGCTAAAGTGACCATGAAGACTGCAGTGAAGACAGAGAGAACTGATTTCGGTATGGCAGAATTAACAGAAGAGATTAATCATTTAACAAAATCCACTTCGCGACTGACTTGGAAATTTGTGGTGAGGTCTTATAGGACCAAACTGCAGAGGTCATCAGTCCCTAAGCCTACAGATTACTTAATCTAACTTAAACTAACTTACGCTATGGGCAACACACACACACCCATGCCCGAGGGAGCACTCGAACCTTCGACGCGGCAAGCCGCACAGACCGCGCGGCTACCCCGCGCGGCTTGTGTGACTTTGACAGAGCAACAATTTGACCGGTGTCTGTGCACCAGAGGTACGGCTGGAACTTGATTTTCTAGAACTAACTACTCCACTCTTAACCATCCATTCTTTTTACGTAATCAGCCCTGTAGTTTCAAGTACAACACTGGAGAGTATTACTAATCACAAAATCACTCTGGGAGGTAACAAATCCTCCGCCATCTGGAGCAACTAGTTTATCGGATTCTGGGGAGACTACGCTGAGACTTTGTCCCACATCAGAGGAAATTGGAGTTCTGTGGCCATTTCAAGCCCAATACCAAAACTTTCTTTGACACAATCAACATTAACTCACTCCTAAGATCAGTAAAGCTCTACAAACTGAAACACTTAAAGAACAAAAAATTAATTTTTATTTTTAGCCATGCAAGAAACATTGGCTGATGAAAACACCTTTAATTTTAGAAATTAGACTGTTCAAAAGTTAAACAGATATAAATGTTATTAAAAATATTCTCCATCTGCGGGATTGTATTCGCAATTTCACAAGGCATATTTAGTTTCGTTGTCGAAGTAAAGCCTGTGAACAACAGATGAATGACAAATTCCGTAAAATACGCAAATAAAATGAACACAGTATTTAATGCAGATATATCGACCATCCTAGAAAATAAAATAAAGGCAATAAATGTAATTAAATCACGAGCAGTGGTAGAATACAATCTCTAAAATTCCACAAAATCGTGGGAAAGTTCTAATGCACGGTTAAGAATGGGAGGAAAATTCAGGAAAAGATTGATAGGTTCCCCGCACACAAAGGACCAATCAAAACGGAAAGAGACTCGGAGAAGTGTGTATAAATTTCAATCTCAAAATTATGTCAAGCCATTTTAAGACAACACTCTCAAAGCAAAAAGCGTGGCGATTATCCAACAAGAATATAGTTTAATTCCAAAACGCCCATACTGCAATCTCATATCCACACCACTCGAAGATTTTTAATGTTCAGGTTAGCTAAACAGCAAATGTTGACACACACCACTACTTAACGTGTCTAAAATTAAATTTAAAGACCCGAAACTTCAGCAAAAGGATGTCAGTAATTCCTAAATTTGACATAGTAAAATTCACTCACTGAAATCGAAAACGCAAGAACAACATTGGGAACAACTCAAACACAAGTTCATCAAAGCTGTACAAAACCAAATTCCTTCAAAAAGCCGGAAAAAATATCCCTGGTGGAATGAAGATTGTGAACTAACAGTAAAACAGCGATAAAAGGTATTCAAAACATGCATAGTAACAAGTCAGAAAATGTTCATGGCAACTAGAAAAGACTCTTAAAAATTAATTGTCCTGATGCCACAAAAAAGTTTTCATCAGAAATAACCCTAAAAACCAATCCAGATTCAGAAGCAGCACATGAAGAAAAAACTGTTGGACAAATTAAAAAGTTAAAAATAACGATGCATCTGGTGAAGATGGCATTGTAAAACTCCTGAAATCTGCTGCCCCAAAGCCTTTGAAAGTAATCATATTGATCACGCAAAACATTTGAGAAACTGAGAAAATTTCGGATGTCACCATACAAAATTCTGTCATTGTCTCCTGGACAACAACTTGAATGCAAAATTTGTGAGTATCAAGCACGCTTCAGGCCAAGTGGATCTTGTCCAAAACAAATTCTAGTTCTAAAACTAATTCTCAGTGATCAAAAAATTTACAGTCGTAAAGCAGTTTGTGTAGTCGTAGATTTTAAAAGGGCTTATGGCTCAGTCTCTCTTCCAAATTCTGAACCACTGTAATTGTTAGTCAAACACTAAATGGTACATCTAAAGTAAAATTACGGAGAGAAAGGGAAAGATGGGTTGGTGCTTACCGTAAAAATGACACGTTAAGCTGCAAACAGGCGCAACTAAAAGACACGTACACATTAGCTTTCGGACAGAACCATCGTCAGAAAAAGAAATACACACACACATTCATTTACACAAGGAAGCACACCTCACGCACACATGACCGTCATCTCCGGCAGCTCTCCGAGCTGGTCAGAGAAGGCGGTCATGTGCGAGTGATATGCGCTTGTTTCTGTGTGTGTGTGTGTGTGTGTGTGTGTGTGTGTGTGTGTGTGTGTGTGTGTGTGTTTGTTTTTATTTCTCTCATGAAGGCTGTGACCGAAAGCGAATTTATAAGGGTCTTTTAGTTGCGCCTGTCTGCAACTTAGGTGTTATCTTTACGGTAAGTAGCAGTCTATCTTTTCCTTACATTGTCATTATTAGTGTAGACTGCTTAGCTTTCACAGACGACTTGGCAATTCTGTGTCAAGGTATTCAAACAGCACAAAACCCAAAGGTAATCCTTAAGGGAACAGCAGAAAGAGTCGAGTTAAAACTATCGTTTGAACAAGCACAATACGTCCATGCAACTACCTAGCACCAAAAAAATTTAAAAACTAAATATGGGTACATCGAGAGAGTTTCTCAAATATTTAGACAAAACGATTCAGGAAACTGGTCTGGAAAAGATTGGTTACGAAGTTCACTGTCACTAAACGGAAACAGCTTTCGGTGTGTCCTATACCTATGATGATAAAAAAAAAAAAATTCAAAATACACCAGGGTGAGATACTGCAACACACCATCTACCCGAAGTGTTTTTAGGGAGCTTATTTTAAACAGAGACAGCGACACTGAAGAAATGTGAGAGAGAGACCAAAAATTAATCAGGAGAATTTTAGGACAAAGTATATCGAAAAAGACTGAGAGGAAATGAAGAAATTGACAACTATACTAACATGTATTATGATGTGAAAAAAGTAGGCTAAAATTCTACGGACATATTAAGAGCATGGAGCCAACTAGATTAACTAGACAGGTTGTGGAATTCTAAGAAACTTGCAATAATGCAAAAATTGAAACGATGAAATAACCTGCTGCAGTAAAAGAAAATGTGAAGGAAGCGGGAGTAAGATAACTTTATATACCAGACAGAAAAATATACACGAAGAATAAACTCAGTACCACAGCAGAAACCGAGCAGCTCTGCTGCTCGGACCGGCCGCTGTGGCCGAGCGGTTCTAGGCGCTTCAGTCTGGAACCGCACGACCGCTACGGTCGGAGGTTAGAGTCCTGCCTCGAGCATGGATGTGCGTGATGTCCTTAGATTAGTTAGGTTTAAGTAGTTCTAAGTTCTAGGGGACTGATGACCTCAGATGTTAAGTCCCATAGTGCTCAGAGCCATTTGAGCCAAGCTCTGCTGCATGGCGGCAGGAGTCAGCGCCGGCCAGGGACGTCCTGTTGCTGCTAGAGTACTGATTATTCATCGTGTTTTACTACATCTGTTAAAATACTTCGATAAAAACGATTATCGCACTAGACTAATTTGATATGCTCCATCGAATGGGCACGTAAATCAATTTGTTCAAATGGCAACACTATAGGAAACGGTTTCTGCGTGCTAAGGTACAGGGTGCCATGGGAACACACCGTAGTCAAGAGGAAAAGTCGACAAAAGTGGCAGCAGTAATATCCTACACAATTTTAAAATCTTCCAAATACCATGCAGAACATTCGTAGTATACGAAGATGGAGGAACTGAATACTGTGGCAATTCCTTGGCCGATGGTGGTATCGGTGTGTTTGTAGCTTCCTCCCGCGTATTACCGCTGGCTCTTTATGCTGGAAAGTCTGCAAAGGGCTTCCGCTCGTTGGCAAGGCGACTTCTTCCGTCTCACGCGGGGCGCACGCTAGACGCATACTGATGGCGTCCAAATGGCCCGTCGTCGCGCCCTTCCCTGGCCGAGTCGTGAGCGGAGGTTGGCGGTTGTCGTCTCTTTTGGGCGGGCACGAAGGCGAGACCAATAGGCACAGTAGTTCCCGCTGCAGCTATGTCCACCCCTCCTGCAGTACTACGCTGTGTTGTTCTCTCCACTCGGTCCCAGACACGCAATGGGCAAAACGGAAGGGTAGAAACTCTGACATGAAGCAGTCTTCTACCTATTTCGGCCAGCGGAATCTACACTCGATTGTTGCTGAAATCTCTCGGAATCGCTCGTGACAGTCAAAATAACGACAAGAGTGCAGTAACCGTAGTATGTACAACGTGGGGAACCATTTCTACCTTAAAGTGCGGCAGTGTGACTGGAGAAGAGAAATTACGAATGTTAATTGGGGCGGTATCGTGTTTTGATATCGTGGTTCTGTTTCTTAGCAACCTTCAACCATAGTTTCACGGTATCGATTCAGACCTAAAATACGCCATCATTAGGTACAAGTTTTCCATACGAGTCATGAGGCTAAATAATATCACATCCCCTTCAGTATTTATTTTTTCTTAGAGAACGCCAAAATATATTTTCTTAATTTTTTTCTTTTGACGAAAATGTTTTTTAATTTGAGTCTTTCGGATTTTCTTTTGTATTCCCAAGCTGTTCTGCCATTTCTTTCTTCTAGGTGCTCATTCATAATATACGTTGACTTCCCTCTTACAGCGAAGTAGTCTGAAGTATTCAGAGGTGGCTGTTATTGCGTAGCTGGTGATTTGTGAAATCCTTTTTTGTTTGGAATTGTGGCCGGAATCGTAGTCTACATCTGTCGCTAAACGTTCCATGTTTCAGATGAGCACACTGTGTATGAAATATGGCCGCTGCAACTTTAATGCGAATTCCATAATTGTAAAATAAGCTTAGTAGTGAGAAGGAGTGGATAAGCGCAGGTCGATGTGAGAAGCGTGCATGCGAGTCTCGTGGGGTGCTGGGACTGCCTCTAGTGTGGTCACAGCCTGAGTGCTACGCACCGAAAGTGGCGCTAAGGCGCTAACAGTTCGCGTAGTGATTCCCAGTAAACAAGCGTCTTTTACACAGATTACAACACGCTGTAGAGGAACTAAGAACAGGGAGCAAAAATTATAAACACTTCTTCAGCAATATTACTTTAAAAACATTTACCCTTCGAGGCGCTTAGTTGCTTCATTTTAGAAGTTATGTGAAATGTTTAGCTCCGAAACTTAATTCAGTGTAAAAAATACAGTTTCTGCGTCACGTGATACAGAAACACAAACATTCGGGGTGGGAAACTAGTACACAGATCTGCACTGTTTTGAAAATTTAGATACCAGGTTGTTGTTCCATGTTTTAGACTCCCTGTTTATGAAATTATTTGTCAAAATGTGACGTTTTCTCACAGTGTAACCGGAAGCACATGTATCAGGAAAGCGAGTAAAGACAACGGTCATTTCTAGAAGCTGTTTAAACATTTGTCTATGATTTACGCTCCTCTGAAAAGAACTTCCAAGTGAACAGATGTGAATGTTCGAAACAACTGGTATCCTCGAACGACGATTAGAAATATTAAATGAAATGGTTCTTAAAGGCGCCTCTTCATAGTTTGAGTAAATATAAGTCAATGTCACAGTTTATCTCGTTAGCAGTGAGCTCATTATCGGGCGAAAAGCTAGTGCCCCTCTAGAAACTTGTCCCTTCCCGAGACGCGTGGAAACAGAGGTCACAGTATGGGACTCTCGCCGTTCAGGCTGAGCTGAGATAGGAAGGATCCGGGAGACGTACTGCTCCTGCTCTCCCATCAGGCCTCACCATGCCAGTCGGGGCGAGGCGGCGGCTAATGGAGCTGTCCGAGATAGCAGAGCAACGACTGCAGGCAGGCAGACAGCCGCCGCGGCTGCCCGGGACCGGCCTCACGCACTAACTCAACCAGTAGTGTCTGTGACTCTAAGTCTTGCCCTACTGGACGATAACGAAGGGGCTACACCCAGAGAAATTACTGCACTGGTCAAATCTCCCTGGAAATCTCGTCACCAGACCGAGTCGGCTTTATTTAGGCTCCGTCGCGGTGGAAGAGGACGCGGCAAGGGTTAAAATTACTTTGTTACAGAAAGATTTAATTTGTGTAAGTAATGTTCAGTACTAAAAATGGTACGGACTCCTGAAGAGGACACTAAGGAAGCATTTCTAATTTCGTCTGAAAGAACCACGACTTTTCTACAAGACAGCATTGCGTTTAACGCTCTGCTTTTCTAATTTCCTTCGCACTCACACTTCACTCGTATAAACGAAAGTTATTTCACCTGAAATCGGGCCTTCTCTTACATCTAACTGGTCATCCTTAGCGAATTAAAATTACAAGATGCATAGTACGTGATCTGTACATATGTTCATTCAGTAACGTTAGTTTTATAAACAGTGTATTAAATTTTTCCATCATTACGTTCCTGTCGAATGTGTTTAATGACATACTGAGAGAAATGCACGGCGGCGGTGCAGAATGAGGGAAATCTGTAGAACTTGTTTGCTCAAGGAAGGATGGAGACATAATAGGGTACAGTTATTACTTGAAATGCAAGAGAAAACAGTTTTCTATTATTTCCCTGAAGTACTTATAGTGGCTGCTGTGATAATTGCTCCAATTCCTTGTTCTCGTCGAACTGACCCGTATTTCTTCGCTCTTCCTTTGTCTGTACAGCACAAGCAACACGCTAGTTCTTTTTAAAAAGTGGGATAATTCGATAAACGTAAGGCAGTTTGACACCGAAAAGGCATGACTCCTTCTAAGAGTATACACCACTGCACTATTCTTCCTCAAACAGACAAATCCTCTTAAATCTTTTCCTGCACACAGTGAACAAACGCGTTCTGCAATATCCGTCACCTGCGGGTCACTGCCATCAGTTAGCAAGAAACGAAGAGAGCCTGAAGATCGATGTCTACTGTAGTAAGATTAACTAGCACAACGTGTTACGCACACTTGATGAAGAATTCGAACGAGGAGAGTTAAATATCATCGACGTGAAGAACACTGTAGATAATTCATTAGTTAAGCTCGAAGAGGTCAAAGAAAAGCCACATGGTGATGGCATTCTTGTCTGTGAACTATCCATAATTTGCCTTTAGTGGCTCTGTTGATCAACGGGGCACAAGACTCAGAACTGATGATTGGAATTTTAATCCGTCTCTCGCCCGTTTTACTTCACGATGGTAACTAATGCGCAATCGCGCACTATAAAATATTCTCCTCAACCGCACGGCATAGAGCTATAATATCGATCTGCATGTAAGGAGTACAAGAGACTGTTGCCCCTTAGCCTCTGAAGACTGAAGCCGTTTCTGCATTTCATTTTGTGAATTGTACAGATGAAGGTTGACTGACAAAGAAAAGCAATTAATAGTTGGAAGGACTTGTCTCCTTGTCCTAAATAGATTAATTCCACATAAACATGACATAAACAAAAGATTGTGGACGATTTGTGTGTCTACTTGCTAGGGACCTTCTATGTGAACTTGACATACATGACAAATGATTGTATTGTGTGTGTGTGTGTGTGTGTGTGTGTGTGTGTGTGTGTGTGTGTGTGTGTGTGTGTTATATGGAGAACGGAGATAGAGACCCTTCGTTAGTGTTACGTATATGCTGATTTTGTGCCGTTTTAGAGCTTTTTGTTTTGAAGGTTTTTTTAGCCGTCAGTCTTCTGACTAGTTTGACGCGGCCCGCAACGAATTCATCTTTTGTATTAACCTCTTCCTTTCAGTGTAGAACTTGCGCCTTAAGTCCTCAATTATTTATTAGATGTATTCCAAACTATGTTTTCCCCTTCAGGTTTTGGTATCTACAGATCCCTCTAGCACGATGGAAGTTATTTCCTGAGGTCTTAGCATACGTCTTATCATCCTGTCCCTTCTCCTTGTCAGGGTTCTCCATAATATGTTCCTTTCTTCGCCTATTCTGCGCAGAATGTCATTTATATCAGTCCACCTAATTTGTGACATCCTTCTACAGAACTGCATCTCAAACGGTTTATTTCTTTGTTTACCGGGTTTACCAATAACCAGGATTCACTATCATATAGCCGGCCGAAGTGGCCGTGCGGTTAAAGGCGCTGCAGTCTGGAACCGCAAGACCGCTACGGTCGCAGGTTCGAATCCTGCCTCGGGCATGGATGTTTGTGATGTCCTTAGGTTAGTTAGGTTTAACTAGTTCTAAGTTCTAGGGGACTAATAACCTCAGCAGTTGAGTCCCATAGTGCTCAGAGCCATTTGAACCATTTGAACCACTATCATATAATGCTGTGTATCAAACGTACGTTCTCAGAAACTACCTCCTGAAAAGATAAATGATGGACAAAAAATTTTCATAGTAGACTGCTTTCGGTCAGGAACGCCATCTTTGCCTGTGCTAGTCTGTTTTTTTTATGTCCTCTTTCCTTCCTCCGTCTCTGTTATTCGTTTCCAAACGTAGAACAATGTCTTCGTCTACCTTTTAGACCCCAATTATGATATTAAATTTATCGCTTGTCTCATTTCCATTCTCATTATATTCGTCTTTCTTCCGTTAATTTAACCTATTGCGCTGTCCATTCCACATAACAGATTCCTCAATTGTTCTTTACTTTCAAGTGCCATCACCGAATCTCGTCATCGATATTCTTTCATCCTGAATTTTCATTCCACTCTAGAAAATTTGTTTTATTTCCATCATCGATTCTTAGATATGTAGATCGAACAGTAGGCCCGAAAGATTGCGTCCTTGTCTTACACCCTTTTTAACCCGAGCTCTTCGTTGTTGGTTCTCCATTCTAATTGTTCACTCTTGGTTTCTTGTACATATTGCATATTATCCGTCTTCCACTCTAGCTTGTTTCCAGTAGCCGGCTGGAGTGGCCGAGCGGTTCTAGGCGCTCCAGTCTGGAACCGCGCGACCACTACGGTCGCAGGTTCGAATCCTGCCTCGGGCATGGATGTGTGTGATGTCCTTAGGTTGGTTAGGTTTAAGTAGTTCTAAGTTATGGTGGACTTATGACCTCAGATGTTAAGTCCCATAGTGCTCAGAGCCATTTGAACCATTTTTTTTGTTTCTAGTTATCTCGGAATTTAGAGCTTCTGGGCACCATATTACACTGTCGAGCGCTTTTTGAAGATCGACTAATCCTACGATCGTGATTTTTCTGAAGTCTTGTTTTCATTATCAAGCGCAACGTCCGAACTGCTTGTCTAAATCCTTTACTTTCCCGAAAGCCAAACTGATGGTCATCTAAGAGATCCTCAGTTTTCTTCTCAAACATTTATTGGTGATGTCCGCCTTCATATCTGAGTGGTCAGCGCAGCAGAACGGTATTCTATGGGATGGGCCCGGGTTCGGTTCCCATCCGGATCGGAGATTTTCTCTGCTCGGGGACTGGGTTTTGTGTTTTCTTTATCATCATTTAACTCTCATCGATGCGGAAGTCGCCGACATGGTGTCATCTAAAAGCAGACGATCGGTCTACCCGACTATAGGCCCTAGCCACACGCACATTTCATCGGTGATGCAGTAAGTAGAGCTTCTACATATGCTGCTGCTAGGTTATACGACGCTGGCAGGTCAAACAAGCTTTATGTAGGACGCATGAAGTAGCCAGCCTATGGTCGTCACCTGTTCCTTAACAGAAGCACAGTACAGCTGTAGCTACACTACTGACCATTAAAATTGCTACACCACAAAGATGACGTGCCACGGACGCGAAATTTAACCGACAGGAAGAAGATGCTGTGATATGCAAATGATTAGCTTTTCAGAGCATTCACACAACGTTGGCGCCGGTGGCGACACCTACAACCTGCTGACATGAGGAAAGTTTCCAACCGATTTCTCATTCACAAACAGCAGTTGACCGCCGTTGCCTGGTGAAACGTTGTTGTGATGGCTAGTGTAAGGAGGAGAAATGCGTACCATCACGTTTCCGACTTTGATAAAGTTCGGATTGTAGCCTATCGCGATTGCGGTTTATCATATTGCGACATTGCTGCTCGCGTTGATCGACATCCAATGACTGTTAGCAGAATATGGAATCGGTGGGTTCAGGAGGGTAATACGGAACGCCGTGCTGGATCCCAACGGCCTAGTATCACTAGCAGTCGAGATGACAGGCATCTTATCCGCATGGCTGTAACGGATCGTGCAGCCACGTCTCGATCCCTGAGTCAACAGATGGGGACGTTTCCAAGACAACAACCATCGGCACGAACAGTTCGACGACGTTTGCAGCAGCACGGACTATCCGCTCGGAGACCATGGCTGCTGTTACCCTTGACGCTGCATCACTGTCAGGAGCGCCTGCGATGGTGTACTCAACGACGAACCTGGGTGCGCGAATGGCGAAACGTCATTTTTTCGGATGAACCCAGGTTCTCGTTACAGCTTCATGATGGTCGCATCCGTCTTTGGCGTCATCGCGGTGAACGCACATTGGAAGCGTGTATTCGGCATCATACTGGCGTATAACCCGGCGTGATGGTATGGGGTGCCATCGGTTACACGTCTCGGTCACCTCTTGTTCACATTGACGGCACTTTGAACAGTGGACTTTACATTTCAGATGTGTTACGACCCGTGGCTCTACCCTTCATTCGATCCCTGTAAAACCCTACATTTCAGCAGGATAATGCACGACCGCGTGATTCAGGTCCTGTACGGGACTTTCTGGATACAGAAAATGTTCGACTGCTGTTCTGGCCAGCACATTCTCCAGATGTCTCACCAATTGAAAACGTCTGGTCAATGGTGGCCGAGCAACTGGCTCGTCACAATACGCCAGTCACTACTCTTGATGAACTGTGGTATCGTGTTGAAGCTGCATGGGCAGCTGTACCTGTACACGTCATCCAAGCGCTGTTTGACTCAATGCCCAGGCATATCAAGGCCGTTATTACGGCCAGAGGTGGTTGTTCTGGGTACTAATTTCTCAGGATCTATGCACCCAAATTGCGTGAAAAAGTAACTACATGTCAGTTCTAGTATAACATATTTGTTCAATGAATACCCGTTTATCATCTGCATTTCTTCATGGTGTAGCAATTTTAATGGCCAGTAGTGTATATTAGACCCACAGAGCTCCCGGATACTTACTTGTATGTTACGTGCGCCTCGCCTTTGGGAAGGTCGGGCTGAACTGATGTGCTCACTGGTTTGTGTTGCAGCAGTAGCGGCGAGCACAGGCCGGCCGGCGAGCGCCGGCGCGCCGCGATGGGCAAGTGGAGAGGGCGGTACGGGCGCGGCGCCGCGGGCGCTGGCGGCGGCGACGGCCTGGGGGGCGGCGTGGGCGGCCTCGACGTGCTAACGCCGCTGGACGCGTCCGCCGCGCTCAAGGGCGCCATCGGCCGCACCGCGGACCTCTGGCAGGACGAGCCCGCCGCGGGAAAGGGCGGCGCCAACGGCAGCGCGCCCGCCCTGCCGCCCCCGCCACACAACGGCGCCGCCAACGGGCACGCCCTCAAGCCCGCCGCCGAGCCTCTGGTGAGTCCTTCCAGCTCCTACAATAGCCAGACAGTAAGTTCCACTAGGACGTAGAAGGTAAGAAGACAATGGTGCCTGGAAACGCTGAAAGTTCCTTTCGTCTGTCCATTGAGCTTCGGTAGCGTCGCGCGAAGTGCACTCGTGGCTACGGCCCAGCATTCCCACTATTAATACTATTAATCATGAGCAAATAACGCGATGTTCTTCTCCGTGTATTTCCTCCCGAAGTTTATCTGCGGATCAGGGTCAATCCTCCTCACTTCCACGCTATTGAAACTAGTGTCGCAATCTTCATTTTTGACCCACGAAACATAGTTAAACTTTTCACTACTCCGAAATCAATAATAAATTCCCTGTACCAACCTAACTACTCTCAGGAAAATTTCGAGGTCCTACCTCTTGACTGGACTACTCTGAAGTTACAAAGCAAGGGGATACCTCCTCATATGGTGTCGGGTTTTCTTTTGCCCATCATAGTGCAGTAACTCGACATGGTCTCTGAAAGCTGTTGGGAGTCACCTGCAGAAATTTTGAGTCATGCTTCTAACAACCCTACCAAAACAAAGGTGAAAAATTAATTATGATTGTAGTGTTGCTCACGCTGCTAAATATTGCATTTTCGGACAACAACGAAGTTATATGATGTGGCAGGTGTCATTAGAGCACAGTTAATAAAGTCATTTCTTGAAATAATGGATAAACTAGGCACTCATCTTTTCGTATTTCCCACACTGGTCTCGTTGTGAACTCATGGCTCAATCGTCCAAAATCTAGGTAGTGATGATTCCAAGCTCGGATGCAAAGAGGCCTAGGTGTTATTCTGCGATATTCAAAAGTTTTATAGATGTGTTTCATAAACCATTCTTGAAGATTAAACTTTTGCAAATTAGGACAACAGTGATGTAAAAAAAAGTAATCAGCACTCCGAATTTAAGTTACACTTCTTTTTTATTACTTTTGTTGCAATATCACGTAACTCGTTACAAAACATCACTTCACAATATAAAACATACTTGAAAATATCTTCCTCACTGTTAAAGTTCACATTGCATGAACTGACTACAATTTGCGTATTTTTAACATGACGACCAAAGCTTGGCTCTCTAATAACCGCTTACGCGCCCAAAAATCAGAGTTACAAGTACGTCAATGATCATAGTGACAAAAGAAAGAATACACATAAGAACAATATCATTGCAATATATACATACCGATGTATCGAAGTACCTCTACATTAATGAAATCAAATCTGAATGTTGTCACAGAAATATGTTAACTACTTTACAGAAACACAGTAGAATATTGCTGGTATTGAGAGGTTGGGGTGAGGTGCCGTAATGGTTACGTAATTCAAGTACCATTACATGCTGTCCCTATAGCCGTTGATCATTGCGAAAGTGTTCCTGGTGCAGGAATTTGTGCACGAACAGACCTCTCGACTATATCCCATAAATGTTCGATGGGATTAATGTCGCGCGATGTGGATGGCTAGATCATTTGCTCGAACTGTCAGGAATGTTCTTCAGATCAATTCCGAATAATCGTGGCACTATGTGACACGGTGCACTGTCATCCATAAAACTTTCATCGTTGTTTGGGAACATACGATCACCAAATAGTCGAACATAACTACCTCCAGTCAATGATCGGTTCAGTTGGGTCAAAGAGCCCAGTCCATCTCATGTAAACATGCTCCACACCATTATGGAGCCACCACCAGTTTGCAAGGTGCCTTGTTGACAACTTGCCTCCATGTCTTCATGTGGCATGCGCGACATTCGAACGCTGCCATCAGCTCTTACCAACTGAAATCGGGGCTCATCTGACCAGGCCAACATTTTCCAGTCATCTACGGTCCCATCGATATGGTCGCGAGCCTAGGAGAGGCGGTACAGGTGATGACGTGCTGTTAGCAAAGGCACTCGCGTCGGTCTCTGCTGCCATAGTCCATTAACATCAAACTTCGCCACACTGTCCTACCGGACACGTTCGTCGTACAGCCCATATTGATTTCTGTGGTTACCTCACGCATTGTTGCTTGTCTTTTAGCACTGACAACTCTACGCAAACACCGCTGCTCTCGGTTGTTAAGTGAAGGCCGTTGGCCACTGCCTTGTCCGTGGGGAGAGGCAGTGCTCTTGGCAATGTGGATCTCGGAATATTGAATTCCCTAACGACTTACGAAATGGTACGTCCCATGTGTCTAGCCCGAGCTAAAAGTCTGTTAAATCAGGTCCGAATTCTTTTCACATCAATCACCTGAGTACAAATGACAGCTCCCCCAATGCACCGCCCTTTTATACCTTCTGCACGCGATATTACCGCCATCTGTATATGTGGATATTGCTGTTCCATGGCTTTTGTCGCCTCAGTGCATGTACACAGCTGACACTTTATACACTGTTTCCGTCTGACTCCTTAGCAACTTTCGCCGATAATCTCCAGAAAAGCAAAAACAGGCTAACAGTTCAAAGTCACCCGTCAAAAGACACATAAAACACATCTCCTGAAGTTTCCACAGAAACAAATGGGATGGCTTCAATTAAACCTTGCCAAGTCCATCATCTTTAACCTACACCATCTCGAGTTAGCTGCTGACTCCGCGACCCGCTGTGACGCCTATGCATCCCGAACTCTTTCTTGTCCACCAAATCGCACCACTCGCCCAAAGAACCAAAGAACAGGAAGTGCCTCAATCAGAATCCGACATGTGCTCTCAGGGACGCCGTTTCAGTCTTGCAGACTTCCTGAATTATAAAAATAACTTCTATTACCAATTATCACTCGCTACTGGCTTTAGAAATACACCTCTACAACCCGCGAGGGCTGCTGGCCAACTTTGCATATCAGTTTCACGAGCACTAAGAAGTTGCAGTATCACGAATGAATTCAGATATTTCCATTAGCCATTTACTGCTCCCTACAAACAATTGTTTAGCAAAGATCTGCTTTCTTTCAGGACGTTTCGAAGTTTTTTTTCAACATGAGGTGGAGAGCACCAGTTATCGTAAGAAAGTTATCCTGCCTTGAAATCAGGGCAGTAGGCCTCCCATTTAGGAGGATTACGGAAAGATTGGCCCATCATCTCCAGGCTGGACAAAACCCAGCTCATGCAGACACCGGAAACTAGCTCTGGCGTACATAGTTTCCAAGGACAGACCCTACTGACACGGCCAGGAAATTGTATGTTACAACATTTGTTACAAAAGACGAGTTAGTCGTTGAACTACTTCTTAATATATTCACCACAGAAAAAGTATCATCTTTTGTAGGTCTGGGTAATGTAAGTCAGCTACCTCGATTTACTGACGTCTGCATCTCTTTCCTGCTGCAAAAATATTGTACCCAAAGGACATTCTTCGGATACAAAAAAAAAAAAAAAAAATAAATAAATAAATAAAATCTATGGGAATATAATCAGCTCTATACTGAATGATTTAGCTCAATAGGAACAAATTGTTGGAAACGATCCCTGAGAGAATAAGGGGGAAAAAGTCATATGGGCATGTGGTCGGAAATGCGTTCCAAGAAAGGTACACCCACTTAAGCTGGAGATAAAACATCTTTAATATTGTACGTTTCAATGAGTGAAGGACACAAGAGAGCACACAAGGAAAGTATGGATGTTGTGCATGTATTATTGTTCTACCTCAACACTCCAGAGGACACTGAGTTCGATTACCATCATGTAGTAGCCACATTACCCTTCGTACAACCAACGGCACGTCTTCCAGTAGGAATGCAGGGTCTCCCGCAGAAAGTGCAGATGTGACGCATACCTGTACTTCCTGCGGGGGTAGTACCGGTTCCTATCAGATCATCGAAGTTTAGAGCTGTCGAGCTTGCCTAGCACTTAGAAGGGTGACCGTCACAGTCTGCCGAGACCTGTTGGCACGCAGGGTACACTCAACCCTTCTGAGGCAAGTTGAGGAGCTACTTGACTGAGAAGCAGCGGCTCCAGTCACGAAAACTGGCAACGGCCGGGAGAGTTGTGTGCTGACCACACGCCCCTCCACATCCGTATCCAGTGACGCTTATCGGCTGAAGGTGACACGGCGGTCGATTGGTACCGTTGGGCCTTCCGAGACCTGTTCAAACAGAGTTTAGTTTCTTAGTTTAGTTTCATCTTTCAATTACAGTTATACGGGGAATCATAACTACTGTAAATGATACTAACAGTCACCATTGCCAGGTTTGTGTTACAATGTTTATTTTTACTTTCTATCTATGTATTTTATAAAAAAATCTCATTTGGATTATTTAGTTATGTACATTCTACAGTAGGCCCATTAATAGTAGTATAGAGAATAATAATTGATTCTTCTGGAACTAGTGGTAACTTTACTCCGAAGCGCTTCCTCCCTCATCATTACCATATCTGATTTTCTTCCAGTGTTACAGGTTTGTTCATAGCAATATAAGTGTATCAAACATTTTCACGTACAACATAAAAATGTGCTAAAAACTTTATTATGCTGGAAATAGCTTTGACAGTTCAGGTAATCATTTAGCAGATTTTAAACTTTGAAAGTGAATACCCCATGTCTATTATTGTAAAATATGTTACATAACGTGTGGAATATAACATAAAGAAGGTTTTATGAATGTATCACCTGTATGAGAAGGATAAGATCTAGTCAGAATAGACCTGCTTGTCACAAAAATTTAACCAGATTTTCATGGGGTTTATAAAGACAGGTTTGCTGCAGTACTCCACCTTTCCCTGTCTCGTTGTGTTTACTCTCTTCGTCTGTACTATTCTAAACTTTCTCTACTACGGTTTCTCACTTTTAGTACACCATCCCTTGTAAGTTTATTACTTAACGATACCTTAGCAAATCCCATTAACATATACCTTATGTTATGTTAACCGGGGACCTAGAAACGACGGAGAGGCTCCGTCCCCGCCACAGCCGCAGTGGTCCGCAACCCCACGACGACTACCGCAGTCCACTTCACCCCTCCGCCGCCCCACACCGAATCCAGGGTTATTACGCTGTTCGGGCCACGGTGGACCCCCCCAGGGAACGTCTCACACCAGATGAGTGTAACCCCTATGTTTGCGTGGTAGAGTAATGGTGGTGTACGCGTCCGCGGAGAACTTGATTGCGGAGCAATCGCCGACATAATGTAGCTGTGGCGGAATAAGGGGAACCAGCCCGCTTTCGCCGAGGCAGATGCAAAACTGCCTAAAAACCATCCACAGACTGGCCGGCTCACCGGACCTCGACACAAGTCCGCCGGGCGGATTCGTGCCGGGGACCAGGCGCTCCTTCCCGCCCGGAAAGCCGTGCGTTAGACCGCACGGCCAAACTGTACCTTACTTTGGTAAAAGTTTTGCATAAACTTGTTTGGACAGAGTAGAAATTCAGAAGAATTCTTCAGTAACTGACTCCCGAGCCATCTGTATTATAAGCCCGCTAAGTTTCCGAAAATCACTGCTGCTGACCCACCTGCGCGACGATGATAAAATCGCTGCGAGGTAGTGGCACTCGATTGTTCGAATCTTGGGTTTGGCAAAAATTTTAATTTCCCAGAACAGGAGCGCCAAGGGGAGTAAACGTGATGTACACTTGCTGTCCACTACAGTATGCACTAATTATTTGGGCCAAATTTAATATTCGTCTCCTGCGTCTTATAAAACAGAAATAGAAGCTCGTCGAAGGAGATCATTCTGGCGGCTGTGATACTCCCTGGGAAAAGCAGGCTACGCGCTGGCACTGAGCCCTGCCGCCTGCCTGCCTGTCAGTTTGTCAGTTCCTTACTCACGCGTAGCAACGCGCAACCCACACTATCGTTGCACTCAACCACGCTGTTCAGTTGCACGCATAATACACCGCACGAATTTCAAACACAAAAACCGAACAAATGTCTCCCAATGTAAAGTGGTGCATCAGTTCACGAGCACACGAAGGGCATATACTCTCTCCACACAGATGCCAAAACATTTCTTAAAAGAATTAGTCTATTTACAAGGTGTTGTGAAATGAAGGACAAATCGATGAAGTCATCGTCGCATCGAGAAGCGAGTTCCACTTATTGTAGCTGCACGCGCTTCGTTGTTCGACATGCACCACGGTGCCGTTGAGGTCGTTCGGCGCACGCCGCGGCTACTCTTTCTGCATAAAAGGGAAAAGCGAGCCTGGCAGCGGGCGCGCCTCCTGCTGGCGGCGTGACAGAACAGTAGCCGTGGCCACTTTCTGCACGCTGAGATCATGAGCCGTACAGCACACTCAGCCAGTGTGTGCAGCGGCGGCACGGAACGCCGTCCGCCTCACGAATCAGGAACGCGCCTCAAACGCGAATGCTTCGCTTAGCGTTCCCTGCTTGGCAAACAGCTCGAGCATTACGTTGCTGTTCGCAACAGTACACACAAGCACACGTAAAAATCTGAAGACCTGAATGCCAGAAAAGGACAATTTCCATTTTCGTGAAACTAGGATTCTGCACTGATTCGTGTACACAGGCACTGTCTATCGTCCAATGCATGAAATGTTACGTACATTGCCTGAAGAAAAAGTGAGCAAGGTCAGACCTGAAAGGAACTTTGCACTTGTACACACCATCGGCGGGTATGTACACTACTGCCCATTAAAATTGCTACACCACGAAGATGACGTGCTACAGGCGCGAAATTTAACCGACAAGAAGAAGATGCTGTGATATGCAAATGATTAGCTTTTCAGAGCATTCACACTAGGTTGGCGCCGGTGGCGACACCTACAACCTGCTGACATGAGGAACGTTTCCAGCCGATTTCTCATGCACAAACAGCAGTTGACCGGCGTTGCCTGTTGAAACGTTGTTGGGATGCCTCGTGTAAGGAGGAGAAATGCGCATCATCACGTTTCCAACTTTAATAAGCGTCGGATTGTAGCCTATCGCTGGTGGAGGCTCTTTAACGGTGTAGGGCGTGTGCAGTTGGAGTTATATGGGACACCTGGTACGTCTAGCTATGACTGACAGGTGAAACGTACCTAAGCATCCTCTCTGATCACCTGCATCCATTCATGTCCATTGTGCATTCCGACACGTCCAGAATTGCTACAGGAACACTTCTCTGAGTTTAAACACTTCCGCTGGCCACGAAACTCCGCAGACACGAACATTATTGAGCATATCTCGAATGTCTTGCAATGTGCTGTTCAGAAGAGATTTACACCCCACCCCCCTCCACCCCCGTACTCTTACGGATTTATGTACAGCCCTGCTGGATTCATGGTGTCAGTTCCCTCCAGCACTACTTCGGACATTAGTCGAGTCCATGCCACGTCGTGCTGCGGCACTTTTGCATGCTCGCGGGGGCCCTATTCGATAATAGGCAGGTATACCAGTTTCTTTGGCTCTTCAATGTAATTTCCGTGGTACTGTAGATGAGAAACTGTAGTGAAGAAACTGATTCAGACGATCGAACAATATATTCCTGTATCATTTGCCGCTAATAGACTATGGCTTACTAACATGGACCTCACCTCGGCCCATGCAAACAATCTCCATACGAGGATACCTCCTACTATCTTCCTGAATACGACCGGAGTGACATGGCTGTTTACTGGTTGTTGTTGTTACCCAGTCTTGAATTCTGCTGTGATTTTTCTGCTCTGTGCTTCGCCTATCCACTGTTAATATCCGCTATAATCACCAGTCAATCCCTGTCAACGTTGTTGCTCGTGGGAGTCGGGTCTGACGTGACAGTTTCCCTCTGATCGACATATTCATGGTGCACCATAGGCACCTGAAAATCTCAGTTCCTGCTCTACTTCAGGAAGGGAGCGTGTCATACGATGGACAGCTTACATTCGACCACGATCAGATGCGGTCTCCCCCTTACATAATAGCTACATCTGTGTCGACTGCTCGTGGTGGTTGCTCCGGTAAGTGACATATTTATCATAAAACACAAACAGAGCGATATTTATGGGCTCTAGATCGCTAGTCTGAACCTGTGGTGCGAGCCCTAAATGAGGAAATTTTTAATTAACCCACAAAAACAGTGTTCTGGAGCAGTTTTCCAATTGAAAACCTAAAAGTTGCATTTTAGTTTTCTTTTAACTGTATAAACGAACTAACATGTTTGTTGGGAAGATGTAAGAAAATAAAATGAATCTAACGCCAAACAAATTTTACTTAGATATATTCAATTCAAATGTCCGAAGGAACTTTGTATCGTAATTCGGAATAACACGGGCACTGCAATTATCTATTTATCCGCCGACTCCGGGCAAGCGACTTTCAAGTAAAATGTCTCCCCTGTACGGGAATGTACATAATTGATGTACGAATACAGGTTGTAGACACATGGCTGACGACGTATGGAAGTTTTGGTCTATCCCTAACTCGTGTTCGGACAGCCAGCCAAAAGGAAAGGCGACCGCTCGCGACAGGCGGGAAATCCGGGTTCGAGTCCCTGTTCGGCAAAATTTTCAGTATTGTTATTCCATTAAGCAGCTGATGGTAATCCATATTCGCAACTGCAAATACATTTCATGTATATCGTAGTGGATTGTAGGAATGCATCCGTATACGAGTATGTAGGTAAAATAGCCTCTCTGTAGTCTCTTGCCCATCAGTGAGGTGTCATTTCGGTGTGGTGGTGTCGATATGCGGCTTGCACATCTCCCATTCGCTTGGCAACCAGCTGTGATTAGGAAAGTAATGCCTAACATCGATCACATGTGTTCTTAAGGTGCGTCTTAAGATGGTAATGGAATTCTCGAAATCGACCATGTAATAAAGAAAAGTTATAAAGCCATGCTCGCAGCCAGAGGGTCTTTTATTTGTAATTGCAACTGCCAGTGTTGTTTCTCGGGGGTAGAAGGCGATGGGTCCGCCACCCTCCCCCTCTTAGAGCAGCGGCGACGAATGGCTGTGCTCCATCTGCAGTCATGCCAACAGCCAGGTCACGGGCTTGTGCACAGACCTTACTTTACATTTAATTCAAATACAATACTTTCTCAAACAACCAGGCTTAAAACGAAAGTTTCAAATAAGCAAAATGACTAATGTGTCTGCGCATACACTTTATGCAACGAAGCTACTGATATCATCTTCATTTCACGAAGTCATTTGTTTCCAATTATTACCGAGTAATGTGGCGCAGTGGTTAGCATACTGGACTCGCATTCGGGAGGATGATGGTTCAGACCTGCGTCCGGCAACCCTGGTTTAGATTTTCCGTGATTTTCCTAAATCGCTTCAGGAAAATACCGGGATGGTTCTTTTCAAAGGGCACGGCCGATTTTCTTCCTCATCGTTCCCTAATCCGATGGGACCGATAACCTCGCTGTCTTGTCGCCTCCCCCAAACCAACCAACCAATTATTGTTTCATGTTATACCTTAGGAAGTACACGACCATTGCTGCAATTTTTCGTACATCTGAACCATTATATGTGGCTATGCACCAAAAGCATGAAGCTTGTCGTAACGTCTGATACACGTGAAGAGTTTATTGCTGCAGTGGGACGGAGCACAGTAGCCTTCTGTGACTCTAGATCCTTAAAGCCTACCGGAAGTGTTGTTTCTAGCATCACCGCAAGCAATCTTTTCTTCTTTGATCGAAGCCGGAGGTGGAGGACGCGTGGAACTGGGGAGCGTGGGTGTGACACAGACAACGGTACAGGTGTTGTGGGTAGCAGTGTGATGGCCTTCACGCCGTTATACTGCGAGCTCTGCGGATCTGCACACATAGTGCAGCCTTTGTTTCCGTCGAACGTTAACGCGAGGGACATCATATAGTAGACAGGCAGATACATTCTTTCGTTAGAGATTCACTTTGTATCGCCTAGGCACCAAGCTTTAGGCGCCATAGTTTGTGATGAATCGTTCTTGGCCTTTTTAAAGCAACCATTCCTTCATTTGCCTGAAGGAGCTCGGTGACATTCTGTAACAGCAAATTTTTCATACCCGTACAAGGATTTGAATGCGGTTCCTTTCGAATATACGTCCAGCGCATAAACCGAGACGTCGTCTCAACCCATGAAGGTTTCTCCTGCTGCTCCGCGGATGGGCATCGGCCATCTCGTAGATTGTTTCAGTGCTTATTATTCCCACATATATTTTGAGGAAATGATGTAAAACATTCTACGTTACATGTTGTGTTACTTAGAAACGGATTAGACATGAGAAGGGCTGGTTAGTAAATGAGATACAATTTCATTAATCGTGGTATTTCAGTGCTTATTATTCCCACATATATTTTGAGGAAATGATGTAAAACATTCTACGTTACATGTTGTGTTACTTAGAAACGGATTAGACATGAGAAGGGCTGGTTAGTAAATGAGATACAATTTCATTAATCGTGGTATTTCAGGTCAGCGTTTACACGCGTCGGCGCTATCTAACATGGCCTCTCAAAGAGCAGGAGCGAGAGGTTGTCACGCAAATGCACTTTGTTGCAAGGCGTTCTTCGAAACAGTAGTACACCTATCCGAGATAGATAGTATCATACCTCTACATGCACAAACAGGGTGTCCGAGGAGGAAGGATAAATATTCATGGCTATGACAGGCACTATCATTTGAAGCCTAAAACGACATATGGACGTGTGCCCTATTCCATATGGTTTCCGAGATAGAACCCATTTAATGTGCGTTGTTATTCATTTCCTGTATTATTCAATACATTGTCAGGTTTGCACACGTACAACAGTTAGTAGACCTTACAACATGCGTTTTACAAAGCATCAATTGAAAAATACGTACTTTTAAGTGCACTCACCTCTAAGCATTATCTTACATATCACGTTGCAGTTGTTATTCTGTTCACAGTAAATATTCGAATGTCCTCACCTTCAACGTCAGCGAATTTGTTCACCCTTAGGAGACCATGAGTAGCTTGTCTAAGTGCCTCTGCTTATTCCCTAAAATATATACACTTCAGATTTCATCCGACCCCATAAACAATAATCTAATGGGTAAGGTCTGGTGATCTTGGCAGCTAGTTAATTGTACTACCATGGCCAATCCAGGTGTTAGCGGAAGTGCGCGCCCAAAAGCAAATGTACATTAAACGTATTCTGCCGCGGAGACCATTCGGAATAGGGCATATATCAATGTATATATTTTGCTTCAAATGAGCGTTCCTGCCTTAGCCCTGAATATTGACCATCCCTTCTGGGACACCCTGTGTATACCCCGCAAGCCCGTCTATAGAGCGTTGCAATAGGTACTGCGTACTAATATTAGCCCAGTTCTGTCCCTTACCATCGCCTATAGAGCAAGAGGATAATGAGTGTCTATAATTCCTCTAGCCACTCAGATCACTTTTATCTTATTCTCGTTGTTCCTATGTGAGAGACTCGAATGCCACTACTCTAAATTTACACGACATAGTTTTACCAGACCACCGTTACCTTTCTTTTCAAAATTCCGTATAATGTTCCCTGATAATCACCGTTACATTAGTTTCTTCGCGTGTGAGTCCATAGCTTCGATGTTATTTCTGAATGAGAAAACCATTTTAAATGTCCTCCATAGTCTGTCAAATAGATTATACAAGATGGTCTTCGTTATGAAAAGGTTTTCAAATGCCGTTATCAGTCACAGAATTTGTTGACTACTAAATTATTTATTTAGCGACAAGTTTCGAGGTGATACCTTATCATCAAGCTATAATGGCATTACAAAAGCATTTAGCATAAGTGTACAGAGATATTAAAGTTTCTTTACATGACTAATGTGATCATCCTACGGAGGGAGAGAGGAGGATAACCTTATTCTTATAAAACGATCACTCACTTTGCTCATGTGGCGTGGTAGCCTTCAAGTGAGATGCTGAGGTAGTGCTATTTCTATGGCTCTCTTGGACTTCTTCACCATTACTCACAAACTTCACAAGGATGACTTTAAAACGCAATGACACAAGACAAATCAGTAGTGCAGAAAACAAGAACAGCTTAGATTTGACTATCGATATGTCGACCCTGGTGTTGTCAGTAGCAATGTCTTCTTCAAGGAGGTGTAAGAAGGGGAGAAGGCGCTACAGCCGTAGGCTGTACGTTACTTTGAAGCTGGCGCCGCCATATTAGTCTGTCCAAAACATTAGCAGACAGTTGCTTCTTGTTCTTAATTTCTGTCGAATGCGCGCAACAGCTGTTTTAAATAGTAAATTTTACAGTACTTTTGTGAGTAATGCAACATCGGGAAGGCATTTTCAGACGATCCAGTAATACGGCGCATTTCCCTCGTTAGTGTAACTTTCTTTTTGTTACATTTTTCGAATAACCACGAAGAGAAGTACTTGATATATAAATGCTGCTTTCGTAATCCAGAATTCTTAATACAGAATGAGGAAACTCATGCTCGGTCTATGTCCTCTTCGCGAAAAACCTGAGAACATATTTTGCAATGTTTAGTTGGTTTTCAGCCTTTCCTTAACACAGCGTTTGCAATAGAGATTTGCGAGTTTGACTGATAGGAAATTTAAAGTTAAATTACAAGAATAAAACTACTACAGTAAAAGCAACCAGCGCAACTAACGTTCATGTACATAAAAGAAAATTATCGCTTGAATGAGTCCATTTACGAATGAAATGTGATTCCTTTACCCTTTAGTCTATAAACGGAACGACTAGTGCCCCTATAAATGATGCAAGATAGCACTTTTTTAACCAGCACTTTCACCAGAAGCTAATGTTTGGCCGTAGTAACATGGCGGTCGTCGGTTTCAAGTTTGTGAAGTCATGACAACTCCCTTTGTTATATCTCCATGGTCTTCTGCATGTCTTGCTGTTGTATTACTGGTGTTGGTTGGCGTAATACATTACAAAATCAGCGACTGTGACAATTTTATAATACAAGTTCTTTTATTATTTGCTCGGGAATTGTTCAAACCGTGATGTGCAAGTTTTAGATGTCAGTCATTTGATTACAGTTACCCAGAAATTGTATACTGCTATTCGTCACCGTACGTACCATGGATTTCAGCTGAGTCATACTCCGTCGATCCGTGCCCAGAACGACGAAAACACCTTATGTAAGCTGACCAAATCAACTACGTTTTTGATTTCATGCCGATTTCGTAAGAAGCTAGTTGAGTAATACATGTGGAACCGCGCAGTTTCGTACTATCCCACTTGCGACACAATACGACCACAGATGCTTGATTAGTATCTTGGCAGACTCTGAAATACGGCTCCGGACTCGGAATTTCGATCTATACATGGTATGGTTCAGGCAAGGTCATTTTTCTCTTCTCAGTTTCTGAGTAGAGACAGATCAGAGAGCTTTTTTTATTTCCGTATACCTGCGTCACAGGATAGGTGCTCTTGCTTGTCTTATTTCAGCTGTCCACGAAGTTCTTTGCTTGCTTTTATCGTCTTCTCTCGTACACCATATGGTACAGAGGGTTTATCTTTAGATATTAAATATTCTTTTCGAGTTTCTTAGGGGCGCCATCAGAAAGTAATACAGATGGGCACCCGGAAGAGGGGTATACATATTAAAAGACATCCACATCCTCCGCGGGAACTGTGCCCTTGGCAGGTCTCTTATCTTCCACATAGCTTTGGGACCACAGATTACTGAGCCAGCAGTTACTAAGCGAAGAAAATAATTCCAATAGTAAAGAGTTTGTTATGCAGGCAGGTTAGCAATAATGATTAACCTTTATAGGGTCACATTCAACCGGACATGTCGATTCCGCACGAGAGGGATTTTCCCGGGTTTTTCACGCCAACAAATTCGCCCCTTGGTCGCAGTAGTAACGACACACAACACAAATACAGGCAATTGATCCCCCATGAGTGAAGTGCGTCGCCCGTCAGTTCGAGGGACGTTTCTCCTGTTCTGCTAAGGCTGCCAGACATATCAATTCGTATCCATCTGCAAACCACTTATTCAGCGTCTGACTTGTGTCCGGCCTTTAAATCTAGCAAATCTGACGCTCATTGTCAGCTGTCACTGAGTTTTTGGGCGACCAAACAACGAATCGCTGACCGATTCCGTCATAAGCCGGCCGTTTCTACCAGCGTGCTGAAAAGTAATGCCTCCGAATTTTTTATTCTGTTCCAATATCAGTTGAAGTATTACATATCATGCATATCACTCGTTGACTTTCTCGTGTCGATGACGCAAGTTGGCCGGCCGAAGTGGCCGTGCGGTTAAAGGCGCTGCAGTCTGGAACCGCGAGACCGCTACGGTCGCAGGTTCGAATCCTGCCTCGGGCATGGATATTTGTGATGTCCTTAGGTTAGTTAGGTCTAACTAGTTCTAAGTTCTAGGGGACTAATGACCTCAGCAGTTGAGTCCAATAGTGCTCAGAGCCATTTGAACCATGACTCAAGTTGCAACACTCTTGCCATTAGAGGACTCCGAATCGTAGCGTGTAACATGGCACTGTGTAGCCTAACATAACTATGCCGGTCCGTGAGAAACAGAGAGCTACAATCGAGTTTCAAACCGCAGAACAGTTTGTCCACACGTGTAGCGCCCGCTCCTTGAGCATGGCAATGCCAGACCACATAGGAGCGCTGCGACATCTACAATAATCCAAAGCCTTGAGTTCACTGACATCGATCATCCTACATACAGTCCCAACTTGGCCCTATCCGATTTTCATCTGTTTCTAAAACATAAAGGACACCTTCGAGGACTTCACTTTGATTGTGATGAAGTGGTGCAAGCAGAGGTGAGGTTTTGGCTCCTAACAAAGTCAAACATTCAACAGTGACGCTATCAACAAACTGGTATGTCGTTGGAGAAATGTGTTCGTCACCAGGGTGACTATGTTGAGAAATTAATACGTAGACGTGAAAAATAAACATGTAGAAGTTAATAAAATTTGATTTGTTTAAAAAGTTCTAAGTTTTTTTCACAGAGAAAATTCAGAGGTATTACTTTTCAGCACGTCCTCGTATTCTGCTCAAACTCGTAACCAACTACCATCTTTCGTAAACAGTTTTCATCTAAACGGAAATGGCGGACATTTTTCTAGCCAAAGAAACGACCTTTGTGTAACGCTTTGTCGAGATTCATCAACGTAAGGTTGGAGGGGTGTCCCGTCGCCTGCTGCGACTCACGGAGGGGGGGGGGGGGGGGGGCGTGGCATGGTTGCCCTTAGTGGGTGGTGCGGCCTGCCTCCTGCCCTTCCCACCTTTTGATTCTTCTTACTCTTTTACATCTGTCGTTGGTTTCCTGTCTCGTCGTTGTTTTCTTAGTATGTGACATCACAAGACAATTCCACTGTCATCACTGTCGACGTGGCGCAAATCAGAGTAGTCCAAGCTAGGCGCAGTGTGACTCGGTCACACCATGCTTCCGCACAGAGAGACTATGCACCACAAAGAGCCGATGGGTCGGAGTGTGGTACAATTATTCATGAGCCGTCAGTTTGTTTCTCCTGCCTCAAGAATGCCCTGTAAGTGAGCACGTTGGGAATGGCTGCGGGTTGCTGAACATGTACAACTGCAAGTGAAGGGTCGAGTCCTCAACTGTTATGCACCTCTACGTCCTCAGAATCTCGAACATATGTAGCTAAATGATTTAGAGGGAAGAATGCCCTTCCATTCCTGCCTTTGCGGATTTCTCAGAAACATTCAGCGTTAGAGCAGTTGTGGAAGGCTGTTACAGCTCACCGTAGCACAGTAGCGAGGTTTTTCCGACGGCTAATGCAAAGACAATGGATAGCCCACTTTCTTTACTGTAGTTGGCCGTAGATCGTTAATACCCTCTGCAGCAACAGCGGAACGACAGAAAAGGACATTGAATAACAAGAGATCGTGATGGCCCTCGTGACACAAACAGCAAAAAGAGAAAAAAAAAACTGTGGTAATAATCAAAAGAAGACAGCAGATACTAGCGGCGGATGGCTGACTGCTGGAATAAAAGAGATGAGCCAGCCACTCTGTAACACATTGATGTCTACCTCGGTGTCTCCTGGAGGCGACAATTTTTTTTCTAGCGTGCTTTCATAGAGACTGGTGAATCAAAACAATATGACCACCTCTTTGCTAGAGTGGTGGTCCATCTCTGGAACACAGTACAGCAGAAATTCTACTTGGTATGGATTTAATAAGTCCTAGGTAGATTTCCGGAGGTATGTAACATCAGAAGTCTACATACGGGTCAAGTAGTCCCGTAAATTACGGGCCGATAATTTGTGGAGGCGGAGATGGTACCCGATAGCGTTCCAGATCTCTTCTTTTGGGTTCGGATCAGGCAGAGTTGGTGGTGACACATAAACGAGAGTTCACTATTATGCTCCTCAAACCACAGTAGCACAATTCTGGCGTTATGGCATGGATAGTTATCCTGCTGGAACATGCCATCCCCGTCGGGGAGGACATTAAGCATGAAGGCATGCAGCTGGTCCGCAATAATGTTCACGTAGTCTACAGCTATTATGGTTCTTTCGATTAATATCATAGGTCCTGTGGAGCCGAGATGATACGATCCCATGCGACAATACTGCCCCCACCATCGGTAGCGTCTGGGGCGTGGTGCAGGTTTCGAGCAGCCATTCTCCTGGATAAAGGCGTATCTAGACACGATCATCGATCAGCTGTAAGAAGAAACATGATCAGGCGGCACGTTTCCATTGATCCTCTGCCCAGTGTCCATGATGCCGTGCCCACTGCATTCGCAACTGACGATATGCATGCTCCTGGCTGTAGCATAATAACAGCTCGACAGCTTGCCGTTTCCGAAGTGTTTGTTTGCAGGCACTGGACCATAATACCGTGCGCTTTGTAAAAGCAGTTTCTCTTTAGATTTCGACAACTGCGGCCCGCATCGTCACTATTCGTCTCTGCTCCGCTTATATACCTTCCTTACCGTATCGTGTGCATGCGAGGCCGTCAGGCGACATTCAATCTTCAGTATGAAATATTGTCATAGTACAAACGTATTTGAAATGTAAACTTTTTCATTAATTCCTCATCTAATTAAACTCAAATATCACGCAAGACCCGTGTTTGTTAGTACCGCTATTTACTTTAATTTTCATCCTGTTGTGCAGCATATCCTGTTAATTTCGCTCACATTGTCTTTGTGTGGAGTGTTCCTCCTGGACGGGCTCTGCTCTCGTGCGCAGATGAGCGACGACGACGAGACGGCGCTGGCGGCGGGCGCGGGCGACGGCGCGGCGGAGACGGCGGGCGACGACCTGCGCTGCGGCATCGGGCCATGCGCGCCGCGCTGGATGCAGATCTTCGCCTCCAAGCAGGCCTTCCTCGTCACCTTCTGCATCACGTGGGTGCTGCAGGGCATGTACTACACCTACTTCGTGAGCGTCATCACCACCATCGAGAAGCTCTTCCAGATACAGTCCAAGACGACGGGCATCATCATGAGCGCGACCGAGATCGGACAGATCGGCTCGTCGCTGCTGCTCACCTACTACGGCGGCCAGGGACACCGCCCCAAGTGGATCGCCTGGGGCATGGTGCTCTTCGCCGTCTCCTCCTTTACCTGCTCGCTGCCGCACTTCCTCTTCGGCGACAAGCTCATAGAGGCCAACGACAGGTGGGTGCGCGTTTGCTTTTTAGCTGTAGTATATTTGCATCTGTTATAAGATGCAATGCACCTGACGGTTTGTTGTTTGTGGTGGTGGTGGTGGTGGTGGGGACGTCTGGTACCCCTTGTTCCATTTGTGAAAGGTGCGTCAGAATAACGACTTCCGATAAGCCTTCGTTTTCATCGGTCTTCCGGCTGATTTGATGAAGTCCGCCACGATTTCCCCTTCTGTGCCAACCTCTTCACTTCACCGTAGCACTTTCATCCAGCGTCACCAAGTGTAGAGGGACAGAGCTTAGCGGACTAGATTTGGATTCGGTAGGGGGTGGGGGTGGGGGTGTTCAAACCCCCATCCGGTGATATAGATTTAGGGCAATTACTCTAAATGGCTTAAGGCAATCTCGGGATGGTTCCTTCGATAGGACATGGCCGATTTCCTTCGCTGTCCTCATGTTAAGTAACTATTGATCTCCCTGTCGATGAGACGCTGAACTCTAATCTTCCTTCTTCCTTTTACATTTAACGTCCTCAATTATTTGTTTGTGTTACTATCTCTGTTTCCCCCAATAGTTTCATCTTCTATAGCTCGCGCAAGTACATCTACATTTACATCTACATCCATACTCCGCAAGCCACCTGACGGTGCGTGGTGGAGGGTACCTTGAGTACCTCTATCAGTTCTCCCTTCTATTCCAGTCTCGTATTGTTCGTGGAAAGAAAGATTGTCGGAATGCCTCTGTGCGGGCTCTAATCTCTCTGATTTTATCCTCATGGTCTCTTCGCGAGATATACGTAGGAGGGAGCAATATACTGCTTGACTCCTAGGTGAAGTTATGTTCTCGAAACTTCAACAAAAGCCCGTGCCGAGCTACTGAGCGTCTCTCCTGCAAACTCTTCCACTGGCCATTATCTATCATCTCTGTAACGCTTTCGCGATTACTAAATGATCCTGTAAGGAAGCGCGCTGTTCACCGTTGGATCTTCTCTATCTCTTCTGTCAACCCTATCTGGTATAGATCCCACACCGGTGGGCAGTATTCAAGCATTGTTACCATGGAAGTTATTCCTCGATGTCGTAACACACAGCCGCGCGGGGTAGCCGCTTGGTCTCAGGCATCTTGCCACGGTTTCCGCCGCTACCCCCGTCGGACGTTCGAGTCCTCCCTCGGGCATGAGTGTGTGTGTTGTCTTTAGCGTAAGTTAGTTTAAGTAGTGTGTAAGTCTAGGAACTGATGACCTCAGCAGTTTGGTCCCATAGGAAATTACTGCAAACTTCCAGAATTTCATAACACACGTCCTGTAACCCTGCCCATCCACATCTTCCTCCCCTCGCCGATTCTGTGCAGAACCTACTCATTTCTCATCCTTCCAGTCCACCTAATATTTAACATCCCTCTAATGCACCACATCTCAAACGCTTCGATTTCTTCTTTTCCGGTTTCTACATAGTCCATGATTCACTTCCGTACAATGCTGTGCTCCAAACGTAGGTTCTCAAATATTTCTTCCTCAAATTAAAGCCGATGTTTGATGTCAATTTCTTTTGGCGAGGGTTGTACCCTTTGCATGCACTGGCACGTTTTTAATGTCTTCCTTGCTTTGTCCGTCATGTATTATTTTGCTTACATAGTAGCAGAATTTCTTCACTTTATCTAGTTTGTGATCCCCAATTTGCATGACAAGTTTGTTGCTAATCTCATTCCTTCTACTCCTCTTTACTTTTATCTTTCTTCTGTTTATTCTCAATCCGTAGTGTTTCCTTGTTAGCAGGGTGCGATTTGTGCTTTTACCGGTGGGGGGGGGGATGTCTTAGGGGGTTCTTAGTATTATACATGTTACTAGTTTGGACCGTGGCGTTACGCATGGTTAAACAACTATTTATAAATAGATGTTAATGCCGAAACTCACTATTCATGCGTATGCACTATCAGAAAAGCCATCCCTTGTTATATCTTTAAAAGTGCATTACAGGCAAAGCTTATTTACAAAACCATCTACATACAGGTATACGAGGGGAATTCAAAAAGTAGAGGCACATTTGTGAAAAGCTGTACTTATTCTGATGATAGAAAACTGAAACATATTAATAGCATTAATAGTACGACTTATTAAAAACTTTCAGTGTTCGGCTCCACAAATTTAAATTATATGTAAAGTTTTACTCCAGTGCGTGGGAAATAAACATCCCAGGTTGAGGTGCATAAACTAAAACCAGAGGAGGGGATAGGCTGATGCCGAGGGGGGGGGGGGGAGGAAATACCCCCATCCCCCCCCTGCAAATCGCACACTGCTTGTTAGACAGTTGTTTCAGTCTAACAGGTCCTGCAATTGTTCCTCACTTTCTCTGAAGATAACAGTGTCATAGGCGAATATTATCATTGGTATCCTTTCACTTCACATTTTAATCCCGTTCTTGAACCTTTCTTTTATTTCCGTGATTGTTTGTTCGATGTACACTATGGAACACGAGGGAAGAGAGACTACATTCCTGTTTTATATTCTTTCTAATCCGAAACTTCGTTCTTGAGCTTCCATTCTTGTTTTTTCTTCTTGATTTTTGTACATTTTATTTATTATATTTATTTCACTATAGCTCATACATATTTTCCTGAGAATTTCGAACGTCTTCCATGCCTTTACGTTGTTGACAAATGCTATGAGCGTTTGAGCTCTAATTTCTCTGATTTTCTCGTAGTGCTCATTTGTAACTGCAAGAAGGGTAGAACCTTCTTCCGCATAATATTGTAGAGCCCAAACGTATTTCATCCGATCCAGTTGCGTTTCGAATGTTCAGCGGTTTTCGTTGATTTTCTACTCTGCGATCGCCTATTTCAATACAAGCTATTTTGGCGTTGGTGCGATGGTTGGAAGCAACCATATTGCGATCTTCTGCGGTTAAACAGCTTCGGAAGGTCCGAATTCAGTATTTCGACCATCTCTCTGCCATTTTCCGTACCTGTGCCACTATGGTCAATAAGTGGTTCAAAAGATGATTTCAGTCCGTTTACTGTCTTTATGTATGACCAATACTTCTTACGATATCTAGTCAGATCATTTGAGAAGACATTACTTTTGCATTCTCTGAACGGGCCTCGAAGTGCATTTGTTACACTCATTTCTTCTTCTTCCAGCTTTTGTGTATTGACTGAGCTTTGACTTCGCTTAAATCTGTGACTAAGCTCTATTTGCTTTCGTAGCTACTTCCAGACGCGGCTATTGAGCCACAGCGGTTTTTCCCCAACCCTTAGAACTTTGCCCTTTACATACTGGTCCAAGGCTGATATAGAGAAACACTGTCTGTCCAGCAGTGTTTCTTATTAGATTAGAGAAGGACGTGACATCTGGAACCCACATGATTCTTGAGCAAAACTTCAGCCCACTGCATTCTACAGTTGTCAGTTCAACTAAAGGCCTACGTATTACAACTACGAACAACTTAAACTGGAAGGATCGCATAGAAAATGTTGCGAGAAAATGAACCAAAGACTGCATTTTACTGGCAGAGCACTTAGAAGATGCAACAGGTGTACTAAAGACACTACCTACACGACGCTTGTCCGACCTTTTCTGGAATGCTACTGTGTACTATGGGATCCGTACCAGATAGGATAGACGGAGGACATCAAAAAAGTTCAAAGAAGGGCAACTTGTTTTGTATTATCGCGAAATAGGGGGGAGAGAGTCACAAATATGATACGCGAGTTGGGATGGCAATCGTTTAAACAAAAGCATTTTTCGTTGAGGCGAGATCTTACCACGAAATCTGAATCACCAACTTTCTCCTCTGAATGCAAAAACATTTGTTGACGCCCACCCTACACGTGGTGAAATGGTCATCGTAATAACATAACAGAAAGCGGAGCTCGGACAGAAAGATTTAAGTTTTTGTTTTTCCTATGCACTGTTCGAGAAGGAAAAGATACAGAAATAGTCTGAAACTGGTTCGATAAACCCTCTGCCAGGCACTTAAGTGTGAATTTCAGACTGGCATGTAGGTGTAAATTCATTTCACTACGCTTTTGTATTAGTTTTCTTTCATACAGCAGAAGAACAGGTACACGCGGGTTATGACTTAAACAAACTGACGAACGTCGCAGGTTTGTAGAGTCTTGAGAAACAAACTGAGGATAGGAATTCATGTCCAGAAACATAATTCGACGGCGCTAAGGGGAATGGAAGTTAAAGAGGGAAACGCCTGTCGTTGGCCATCCCTTGGGCAACAATATGAGTTTGTAATGTCGAAGGAACGCAGGGCGAACACCTAGCAACGGACCTGACAGTACTCAGGCCTCAGACAGCAACTGTACGTTTGCTGCCGATGGGATGGCCTAACGGCAGACGTTTCCTCTCGTAACTTCAGCGCTCTGTGTCGTCGTAGAATTATGTTTACGGACATGGATTCCTATCCTCAGTTCGTTCCTCAAGACTCGCTCTACAACACTTCGACGACTGTTACAGTCTGTATAAAGCATAAACATACAGAGTTACGATGGAGAGACTTCGGCAAGAAGTTTACACCTGAGTAGCTGCAGCGACTTGAGTGTGAAGATGTGGCATCTACAGCGTCTTTAGAGTACTTTCACAGAGATCATTCTTGGATGTGCATGTAGGAGACATACGAATAATAAGATGAGAAAGAACAGAGATGAGATTTCTAAAGATGGTAGCGGCCTATAGATTATTGGATAAGAAGAGAAATGAAGGTGTCGGGATACGATTACACATAGTTCACCTAAATAAGAAATAGTGGAGTAATGTGAATAAATCGAAAGAGCTTATAACAAGACTGCAAGAAACCAGAATACCAAAGTCGATGCTGAACTATAATCCAAAACGAGCAAGAACAAATATTTGTCCACCAAACAGAAAATATTCAGAGTAAAATACCTAAGAGCAGAATACATCAGTGGCTTAATCCTTGATGTTGTTGTTGGTGGTGGTGGTGGTGGCGGCATCATTGTTTGATTAAATGTTCCACAGCCTCTTCATGTTCTTCATAGCCACAGGCGAATGAGCTGTCGAGTCCTCTTTTATTGCCGGCCTGGGTGGCCGAGCGGTTCTAGGCGCTACAGTCTGGAACAGCGCGACCGCTACGGTCGCAGGTTCGAATCCTGCCTCGGGCATGGATGTGTGTGATGTCCTCAGGTTAGTTAGGTTTAGCTAGTTCTAAATTATAGGTGACTGATGACATCAGATGTTAAGTCCCGTAGTGCTCAGAGTCATTTGAGCCATTTCGGGAGTGCTAGTTCTGCAGGTTTGCAGGAGAGTTTCTGTAAAGATTGGAAGTTAGGGGACGAGATACTGGCAGAAGTAAAGCTGTGAGGACGGGGCGTGAGGAGTCGTGCTTGGGTAGTTCAGGTGGTAGAACACTTGCCAGCGAAAGGCAAAAGGTCCCGAGTTCGAGTCTCGGTCCGACACACACTTTTAATCTGCCAGAAAATTTCATATCAGCGCCCACTCCGCTGCAGAGTGAAAATCTCATTCTAATAGCACAGTGGTTAGTGAAAAATACAGCTGACAAGAACGGCCATATCCATGTACAAAAGAGCCTCTGTGCAATTTTAACATAGGAGAAGCTGGCAGAGTTGAATCTCTGAGGGCGTGTCGTTGATTGTACCTCGATAGGTTGGACGAAAACATCATCTCCCGCGAATTCTAAGGTTCCATATTTCGGTCCGAACCAGTACACACCTTTACTCTACCAGGAACTTAAAATTTAATATTTCTTAAATAAGTCTAACACACTCCATGTTCTGTTGAGTAGTGAAAGAAGCCTTAGTTCCTTCGTGCAGTCGTACGCGAGATATGTCACTGCCTTCTGTACACCACATTAGACACTGACACCATGCCACGTCTTGTTACAAGGCCAGCGTTAGCGATAACCAATGCATTACCGACACTATGACGCATCCGCTTGGCGGGCTGTTGCAGTTTCATCTTCATGCAAGGCGTCATCGAACTGCGGTACAGTAATAGAACCCAGTACGTTGTCCTCGATGGTGAGTGTTCATCGGAGGTGAGGGTATCATCTGGAGTGCCCCAGGGAAGTGTGGTAGGTCCGCTGTTGTTTTCTATCTATATAAATGATCTTTTGGATAGGGTGGATAGCAATTTGCGGCTGTTTGCTGATGATGCTGTGGTGTACGGGAAGGTGTCGTCGTTGAGTGACTGTAAGAGGATACAAGATGACTTGGACAGGATTTGTGATTGGTGTAAAGAATGGCAGCTAACTCTAAATATAGATAAATGTAAATTAATGCAGATGAATAGGAAAAAGAATCCCGTAATGTTTGAATACTCCATTAGCAGTGTAGCGCTTGACACAGTCACGTCGATTAAATATTTGGGCGTAACATTGCAGAGCGATATGAAGTGGGACAAGCATGTAATGGCAGTTGTGGGGAAGGCTGATAGTCGTCTTCGGTTCATTGGTAGAATTTTGGGAAGATGTGGTTCATCTGTAAAGGAAACCGCCTATAAAACGCTAATACGGCCTATTCTTGAGTACTGCTCGAGTGTTTGGGATCCCTATCAGGTCTGATTGAGGGAGGACATAGAAGCAATTCAGAGGCGGGCTGCTAGATTTGTTACTGGTAGGTTTGATCATCACGCTTCAGGAACTCGGGTGGGAGTCTCTAGAGGAAAGGAGGCGTTCTTTTCGTGAATCGCTACCGAGGAAATTTAGGGAACTAGCATTTGAGGCTGACTGCAGTACAGTTTTACTGCCGCCAACTTATATTTCGCGGAAAGCCCACAGAGATAAGATAAGAGAGATTAGGGTTCGTACAGAGGCATATAGGCAGTCATTTTTCCCTCGTTCTGTTTGGGAGTGGAACAGGGGGAGAAGATGCTAATTGTGGTGGTACGGGGTACCCTCCACCACGCACCGTAAGGTGGACTGCGGAGTATGTATGTAGATGTAGATGTAGGAAGGACATGTAGTCCGCATAGCAATTCGCTGGTCGTGAATCTCAAGTTTAAAAACTGAAGCTGTTTTTTTATTCTTCGAGTAATTCGACAGTTGTCTTGCGCAACTGACAGGGCCCCGTGACACGTTTTCCACGAGGGAAAATTGTTTACCGGTACTTAGGATCGAACTCGGCTCCTCCGACCCCAGTCATTCGCGTCGATCGGTCGTCGACAGAGGCATATTAGATGAGGATCGATTCGAGCTTGCGACGCTTCGGTTCCGCAGGCTGTTCGCGGGCGTGGCGTCGACGAGCGTGGGCGACTTCGGGCGCAACAGCAACGCGTCGGGCGCGCCGATCGAGGTGTTCACGCCCAACGTGTGCCGCGCGCCCGACGCGGACGCCAACACGACGCTGCCGTTCGGCTACGACGCCGGCGGCCACAACGCGTGGACGGCGCTGCTCGCCTCCTCGCCCGCCAACGTCACGGCGTGCGAGCCCGAGGAGCGCATCCAGTCCAAGCACACCACCATCGTGCTCGCCATCTTCTTCGTCAGCCTGCTCGGCGTCGGCATGGGGCAGACGGCCGTCTACACGCTCGGCATCCCCTACATCGACGACAACGTCGCCAGCAGAGAGTCGCCGCTCTATTTCGGTGAGTAGCTGGCGATTCTGTCCCTCACCACTGCTACCTGTGGTGTAGTTGTCCTCTAGGGGCAGACGTTTCTGTATCTACATATTAACTCTGTAAGTCCACGTGAAATGCATGACACTTCCCACTGTACCACTTGTTTGGACTTATTCCTGTCCCATGGTTGCTTAAACGTTTCTCTGCTTACTGTAATTGGTGTAACCTTGTTTTCATTATGCTTACGGGAGCGATGCGTAATGGCTTCTAGTATATTTTTAAATCCATTGCTTAGAGCTGGTTTTTGAAATTCTGTAAGAAACTTTCATGAGTTTTCCTCTATCGTCAAGTGTCTCCCAGTTGAGCTTTTTTAGCTTCTGCGTGGCGCACTCCGGTGGGCCACACAAATCTTCGAACATTCGTTTTGACCTTCTTTTTATACGTTCAGTGTCCATGTTGGTCCCACGCACTTCTTTGTATGCAAATACAGGGTCTAGTGAATAGGTTACACTGGTCTACCAAACAATCTGCTGACTAACTGCTAATCGGAAGTCTACAGGAAACTCTTTCCACCTTGCAGTTCGAGAGAAGAAAAGGAATACTGCTGTTGAAATTACATCATATATGGCCCTATAACTCTCCACTGTGGCACTCCCGAAATTACATTTACATCCGACTATTTGGACCTATTGACATCTGAGTTAAAAACATACTCAACTTTCGTGTCTACTGCCCCATTTTCCTCATTAATTGTGGTTTCTTTACCGAATTTAAAAAGAAAACAGTCTATTATGATTCACAAAATGAGAAAGAAAAAAAATGTTATTCTGGAATAACGAATCATTTCGTACCTAAGAAAAAAAAAAAAAAAAGTGGAGCAGCTGAGGCCACACACCGTCTTATAGCTCTGACGATAGCATCTGAGTCTCGAAAATGTCGATCACGTAGTCCATCTCGTAGGCCAGAAGAGGTGGAAATCTGAAGGTACTGAATCATAAGTGATCTGGTAGGACAGTCTAATCAAATTTGTCCTTGAGTTCCTCGGTTACAAATCCGTTGGGGAGCCTAGCGTTACCGTGTCGCAGTCCTTGACGTCGGTGGGACGTTAAACACTGAAGTCCCCTAAACTCCTTCGTGTTGCAAGCGCTAGTTCTTCTTCTTCTCTGGCCGGCCAGTGTGGCCGAGCGGTTCTAGGCGCTTCAGAGTGGAACCGCGCGACCGCTACGGTCGCAGGTTCGAATCCTGCCTCGGACATGGATGTGGGTGATGTCCTTACGTTAGTTAGGTTTAAGTTCCATAGTGCTCAGAGCCATTTGAACCATTTGAATCTTCTTATCTGACCTGACTCTCGAAATTCGTGCTTTCAACCCATTCCGTGGTGGCTTCTAGTACTCTCAATTTACAGTTTCCTTATACTTTAAGACATTCAATAGAACCACATCCTGTCAATCCGAGAAGACCGCGCACATAACTTTGCTTGGAGGTCGCGGTCTCGAACTGCTTAGTTGGAGAATTCCCAGATCTCCACTCCATAGTCTATGCTTTTGATTCAGACTCGTAGTGGTGACACCACGTCTCATCTCTAGTGATGATGGTATTGAGAAAATTGGCGCCTTCAGCTGGTCCTCACATATTTCCATTCGCTGAATTTTTTGGTCTTTCGTAAGCATCTGCGGGCCTGTAATCACGTCACACGTAAATTGTATATCTCGCATGTTACATAACCACACATCTGCATTTATTACCACACACAGACATTTCTGCCGTGAGAGTAGTAAAGTGCTGCAACCTGTAGCTAATATACTTATCTCTTCTGCCATGTACTTGTTTCCTTAGACATTAGTTTCTAATCTTACATCTTCTGTGGCTGCATAAATTACTAAATGTTCATTTTATTGTTCACGACATCATACGGTAGTGCGTTTCTCCGTTGCCATGACTGCAGCTGTGACTATTGCTTGTCGTGCTGCTGGGACGCATTGTAACTTAACTGTGTGGTTTTCTCTTGGCAGCTATAACGATCGGCGTGCGCATCCTGGGCCCGGCGCTGGGGTTCATTCTGGGGTCGCTGTGCACGCGGCTGTACGCCAACCTGAGCGTCACGCCGCACATCAAGCCCACCGACCCGCGCTGGGTCGGCGCCTGGTGGCTCGGTGAGTGCACCGCGACAGCGACAGCGGCTGCGTTTGCTCCTCTGCTATTGCCCCGTCCGACCCGCCAACGCTACGCAGGCGCTATCTAACAGTTCCAAAACTCCGCGCATTAAAACGTGTTTCTTCAGAGGTTCATATCTCGAGTTGTATTTGTGATAGAAAGGTACGGTCAAGTATTTTGGATAACTCTTGTGCAAGAGACCATTTGTATACCCGACAGAAGGATCATCTTACTCTAACTATCCTACAGTACAAGGTCAACATCTGATTGTTACACATTTCCCCCGTCTTAGGCAAATGGAGCAAATGGGTTGGTTCTTTTCGCATTAGACGTAGTCTACCACGCGCCTTAAGGGGCTTATGGAGGCATCATTTAGTTCAAGGGCGGTTCCTGAGAAACCTTCAAAAACATGGTTTCGGGTACCGAAACAGCGCCGCGGATTTCACGACGACTATTCAAAGCAAATGGCTGTAATTTTTACGATATATTCCTAAGATCCGATCTCGAACAAACTAGAAAATTTTTTTGGTATTTTTGTCCGTATTCGAGATACAGAGTTTCAATGCTACCCTACTTGTACACGTAAAATATGCCCGTACGATCTGGTGTGTTGCGGAAATGTAGTTTATAAAATGACATAGCACGGAGAAATATGCTGTAAAGCGTCTCCGTTATCATAAGAAGGGTTGATGGCAGCCCATATTGTTGTTGTTCTACTGAATGCCAAATTTTTGTGCACATAGAATCCAAATAGTTGGGCGATATTTCAGTTTCACATAAGTAAACGATCAGAATTTTCCTGCCCTATACAGTTCTTTTCATATGGCTTACTTGTCCCACTGTAGCAGACAAAGAAGGGAACCAGCGGAAAAATGCTCCTATTGGAGTACAAAAAAGGCGAATATGCTCTTGTCTATTAAAGGCACTCCGTCTTCAGGCCGCAAGTGGCCCATCGGGACCATCCGACCGCCGTGTTATCCTCACAGAGGATGCGGATAGGAGGAGCGTGTGGTCAGCACACCGCTCTCCCGGTCGTTATGATGGTTTTCTGTGACCGGAGCCGCTACTATTCGGTCGAGTAGCTCCTCAATTGGCATCGCGAGGCTGAGTGCAACCCGAAAAATAGCAACAGCGCATGGCGGCCCGGATGGTCACCCATCCAAGTGACGGCCACGCCCGATAGCGCTTTACTTCGGTGATCTGACGGGAACCGGTGGGTCCACTGCGGCAAGGCCGTTGCCTCTTGTCTATTAAAAGCCTGACTGAAAAGTGGGGTACCAGCTGCCTCTTTCTGCCTTCCTCAGCATCTTTAAAAATGTTCCCAAAAATTCTTGAATGCGAACGTATCTGCGCTTTTTTATGCTGAGAGAGGAGACAGCGGTAGTGGAAAAGCTATGAAAAAGTGATAAATACTGGAAGGTAGTAGGCAGTGGTTGTGGTGTAGAAAGAGCGAAGAAGACAACTGCCGCGTGAGAGGAAGAGAGGAACACAGTGGCAATGGAACATAGTTGAGAGCGAAAGAACAGTGCTAGGAAAAAACTTGAAGGAGACAGTGCCAGTGAGAAAGGAGTAAAGTAAAGGAGAAGTCGTAAGTGGGTGAGAGCCAGTGATAATAAGAGAGTCTTCGATAGTAATACCGAGGAAGGGAGAGTTAACGATAGTGAAGAGATAGCAGCGGTGGGAAGGAATGAATGAGACAGAAGCACTAAGAGAGAAAGAGGGAGGCAGTGACGGCGAGAGGAGACAGTATTAATAGAACAGAATTAATGAGACGGTAGCTGTGAGACATTAGATAGTGGCAGTTAGAGAGAGACAAAGATATAATGACAATGCGTTGCATTGAATGAGTGAGTTAGAACGGGCAAGTGGAAGTGGATGGGTATGAACGATTTACAGTGATGGACTAGTGGGTGTAAGCGAGTTAGTTAGGGGAGATTATGGGAGAGGTAAGCTGCATGTTAAAAAGAGCGCGAATATGTTCGTATGCCGAAATTTTTGGGAAAATTTTAAAGGTGCTGATGAAGGTAGAGATAGACAGCTGGTACCCCACTTTTCAGCCAGAATCTTTTATGAAAATGGCGTACATTCATCTTTTTTGTGCTCCGACAGGAGCATTTTTTCGCTGGTTCATATTACGGTGATAATGTTGCTGAGGCCAAAATAATATTGATAGAGAGGTGGACGGCAGGAGAGATAGTGGGGATTCCCTGTAATGGGAATGCTTCTAATTTAATTCTTGAGTCTTTCCCGAAGACAGCTATTCATGTCCACATAACGAAAGACCTTCGCCGATGTGCCAGTGTCTTGCGGGGAATAAACGCGTGCCGGCCGGAGTAGCAGACCGGTTCTAGGCGCTACAGTCTGGAACTGAGATACCGCTACGGTCGCAGGTTCGAATCCTGCCTCGGGCATGCATGTCTACATCTACATTTATACTTATACTCCGCAAGCCACCCACGGTGTGTGGCGGAGGGCACTTTACGTGCCACTGTCATTACCTCCCTTTCCTGTTCCAGTCGCGTATGGTTCGCGGGAAAAACGACTGCCGGAAACCCTCCGTGCGCGCTCGAATCTCTCTAATTTTACATTCGTGATCTCCTCGCGAGGTATAAGTAGGGGGAAGCAATGTATTCGATACCTCATCCAGAAACGCACCCTCTCGAAACCTGGACAGCAAGCTACACCGCGATGCAGAGCGCCTCTCTTGCAGAGTCTGCCACTTGAGTTTGCTAAACATCTACGTAGCCCTATCACGCTTACCAAATAACCCTGTGACGAAACGTGCCGCTCTTCTTTGGCTCTTCTGTATCTCCTCCGTCAACCCGACCTGGTACGGATCCCACACTGATGAGCAATACTCAAGTGTAGGTCGAACGAGTGTTTTGTAAGCCACCTCCTTTGTTGATGGACTACATTTTCTAAGTACTCTCCCAATGAATCTCAGCCGGCCGCGGTGGCCGTGCGGTTCTGGCGCTGCAGTCCGGAACCGCAGGACTGCTATGGTCGCAGGTTCGAATCCTGCCTCGGGCATGGGTGTGTGTGATGTCCTTAGGTTAGTTAGGTTTAAGTAGTTCTAAGTTCTAGGGGACTTATGACCTAAGATGTTGAGTCCCATAGTGCTCAGAGCCATTTGAACCATTTTAATGAATCTCAACCTGGTATCCGCCTTACCAACAATTCTAGGGGACTGATGACCTCAGAAGTTGAGTCCCATAGTGCTCAGAGCCAATACACGCGCACCGGAAGTACCTCGCTAGAACCCATAAAACGCTTTGTAGACCGTTAAGCAATGTCAGGTGACTCCTGCCATGCTGCACAGAGAGCGTTACTGTCACCTCCATGGTTTGAAAACGTCGCCGTGGCTCGTAGCCACGATGTCGTCATTTCTTATAAGATTTGACTAGAAGATGCATATACCTCAGCAAAGCTGATGGCGATCTGGCCATCGGAGCCACATGATGGAGCGCGCAAACTTAACAGTCGCTCATACACTTATCTTCCCATAGGCCTAGCTGTCAAGCGTCCAGTATGAACTCATCCGTTCAGAAAACATTTTCTGCAAACATTGCTACACGGCATTAATGTATTTAAACCAAAAAGCTGCTGTTATGTATATTTATTCGCGGACAACCAGTTCTGGTCAATCCGACAGCCTTCAAGTCCCGGACGAACGCTACATCAAGTAAAGGATGTTTCGTTGGTGTTACATTACATACACATGCATCTAAGCTACAAGATAGTCGAGTCCTTGCTGATGAAGCCTGTTCCAGTCTTCGATGGCGTCCCTCTTGACGTCGTCCAGTATGTGAGGATCGTTCCTGCGACAATGTTCTGAAAGTTTCAGTTGGTCCAAAGTATTCTTAACACATTCGAGGCTGACCCCAGTCACTCGGGATGGGAAAGTTGGACTGCTGCCATTATCACATTTTTTCGAAAATCATAGCGTTTTAACTCTGAACAAAATAAATGTGTATCGTGTTCCATTTAAAATGATGGAACTTCGTTTATGTAATCTTAAAGATCTCATTATGAAACATTAAAATTAGCAGACAAATAAAACATTTCTACACAAAGTTCTTGAACGTTATTTGTCTACTGAGTGTGGTATGTTTTGTAACATTCAGGCGCACAAAGGGCTGCTTCACAAACTGGACACACCAGGATTTTTCTCTTCGGCACTTTTTCCGTTTTGGGTCTTATTGACATCAGAATACGCTTTGCAGGCACGTGTTGGGTGCGTCTCTTTTTACGCTTTACTGAGTTGTTTTACGAATGCTTATTTATGCGATACAAACGCTTAACTACATGTTTTTCTTCTACGTATTACATCTACATGGATACTCTGCAAATCACATTTAAATGCCTGGCAGACGGTTCATCGAACCACCTTCACATTTCTCTATTATTCCAATCTCGTATAGCGCGCGGAAAGAATGAACACCAATAACTTTCTGTACGAGCTCTGATTTCCCTTATTTTATCGTGGTGATCGTTTCTCCCTATTTAGGTCGGTGTCAACAAAATATTTTCGCATTCGGAGGAGAAGGTTGGTGATTGGAATTTCTTGAGAAGATTCCGTCCAACGAAAAACACCTTTCTCTGTGTCACTCTCTCCCATATTTCGCGATAATACAAAACGTGCTGCCTTTCTTTGAACTTTTTCATTGTATTCCGTCAGTCCTATGTGGTAAGGATCCCACATCGCGCAGCAGTATTCTAAAAGAGGACGGACAAGCGTAGTGTAGGCAGTCTCCTTAGTAGGTCTGTTACATTTTCTAGTGTCCTGCCAATAAAACGCAGTCTTTGGTTAGCCTTCCCCACCACATTTTCTATGTGTTCTTTCCAGTTTAAGTTGTTCGTAATTGTAATACCTAGGTATTTAGTTGAATTTACGGTTTTTAGATTAGACTGATTTATCACGTAACCGAAGTTTATCGAGTTCCTTTTAGCACAACCTAAGCATTCGACCAGACAAAAATCTGGATCAATATGAGAATCATCAAATTCCTCTTCTGAAATGGAATCGCCCATTTCTTCTTCCGGGACATTGAAAACATAGGAATCATCGAAACTTCCAATAGTGTAAATCTGTAGCGCATGAGCAGTGTGCCATCAAAGATACCGGCAGAAGACGAGAGAAGTGTGGGAGTCAACACAGAGCAGAAACAGACAAAGCGCTTTTGTGGAGTACAGGTTTTCAGCATTCGAAAACTACGTGCTACGACAATGCAGAGACCCCGCGTTGTTCAATCTAGTTGGCATCTTATAGAGTGCAGGAGGCACAATGTTAGCTACGAACTTTTGCGCACACCACATGCAAGACACGGGCGCTGTCCGTCTGAATAACTGACGCTGCGTGAGTACTACTCGGGTTCCGTCCGCAATGTGTTAATCGGGTTCATGCCAACAGAAGCCACAGGCCATTCCTGTGCTACTAATTCCTGCTTTCTGGAAGATGAGCACTAGCTAGGTGCGATCTTGTCAAACACATCGCCGAAATCTTGACTGTCAGGATGAACAGTAAGTTGAAGGATGCTGCTCCGATACTACAGAGCATTCAAAATGCCCTTGGTAGCGATGAGACGCAGACGCAGACGACACATGACAAAAACACAACAGTTGAAACAGTACGATTGCATATCTGAGATGTGCACTGGTATCTAGTCGTCTTCAGACTCTTCTGCGAAGATCAGCAGGCGTTAGACAAATCCTACACTAGTCTGTGAACAGAAACCGATGCCATTAGTTCCAGGAGTTCACTGGCCTACCTTCTTTGCACCCATGCCAAACTGATTGTGAGAAGACGCCAATGTACTGTATGAGTCGACACATCCCTCTGTTGCCTCTCTACGTTGCATTCTCCTCGGGCTACCTACGAGCCATTATTTTTTTTGGTGTAGCCGTGCTGTGGTATATTTTCAGCAGTTTTCCATAGCTATTGACTGTAGCTGTGGCATGCAGAAAGTGATTACATTTACTTCTAGTTACGCACAAGTTCATTGCGAAATACTGTGATGAATCGCAGTAGGCTTATACCAACAACGCCGTTCAGGCTGCCCTTCGGCGCACGTTTTGTTTACAGCGGGTGTTCGAGGTAGTTTATGCGGTCAGCCGACTCGCGGAGGGATCGCTCCCGAGTCAGGGGCGGTAGGCGGTGGTTTGCGAGAGACCCGAGGCCGGGCGGGCTGTGCGCGTCGATTTGTTTTCCGGCACGTAGGCGCCATTACGGCGGTAATAATACGGCGGCGACGCGACGCCAGGCGCCGTAATTTGCGTGCGCGAGGCGGGCGTCGCGGCGACGTGACCGCCGCGTGGCTCCGCGGCCTCGCCTGCCTTATAGGGACCCGGCTGCGATTCCACGGCCACGCCGCTTTTTTCTGATACACAGACGGCGCACCACGTCTGGCACGTAGCCTTGGTTACCAGCAGGTGAGACGCCGCAAAAGCTGCGGGAGGGTGCCCAAGGGCGCCACGCTCCATCCACCTCACTGTAACCATCGGGTGCAGCATTCGTATGCAGGATAAGGCACAGTAGCTTACACGAGGACCTTGCGTTGTCATAGAGAATTTCGTTTGCATTTTTGTGGCGACGAACACGCTGAACTCGTTTCTTCAGTTTCCTAAGGGTAGCATAATACGGTTCACAGTTAATCGTTACACCATGAGGGAACAGAATAAACGCTTCATAGTCCCAGAAGACTGCCGCCGTGACTTTATTGGCCGAGTGTGCGACCACTCCATGGGCTGCCGTTTTCTTCCCAGTTCTAAGTGATGAATCCATGGTTTATCGCCTGTGACGACGTTCGACAAAAGCTGTCATCATCAGCCTCGTAACGCAGTGTCGGAAGTTCCATGCGGCTTTTCGCGGATGATGCTGTAGTATACAGAGAAGTTGCAGCATTAGAAAGTAGCAGCGAAATGCAGGAAGATCTGCAGCGGATAGGCACTTGGTGCAGGGAGTGGCAACTGACCCTTAACATAGACAAATGTAATGTATTGTGAATACATAGAAAGAAGGATCCTTTACTGTATGATTATATGATAGCGGAACAAACACTGGTAGCAGTTATTTCTATAAAAAATCTGGGAGTATGCGTGCGGAACGATTTGAAGTGGAATGATCATATAAAATTAATTGTTGGTAAGGCGGGTGCCAGGTTGAGATTCATTGGGAGAGTCCTTAGAAAATGTAGTCCATCAACAAAGGAGGTGGCTTACAAAACACTCGTTCGACCTATACTTGAGTATTGCTCATCAGTGTGGGATCCGTACCAGGTCGGGTTGACAGAGGAGATAGAGAAGATCCAAAGAAGAGCGGCGCGTTTCGTCACAGGGTTATTTGGTAAGCGTGATAGCGTTACGGAGATGTTTAGCAAACTCAAATGGCAGACTCTGCAAGAGAGGCGCTCTGCATTGCGGTGTAGCTTGCTGTCCAGGTTTTGAGAGGGTGCGTTTCTGGATGAGGTATCGAATATATTGCTTCCCCCTACTTATACCTCCCGAGGAGGTCACGGATGTAAAATTAGAGACATTCGAGCGCGCACGGAAGCTTTCCAGAGTCGTTCTTCCCGCGAACCATACGCGACTGGAACAGAAATGGGAGGTAATGTAAGTGGCACGTCAAGTGCCCTCCGCCACACACCGTGGGTGGCTTGCGGAGTATAAATGCAGATGTAAATGTAGAAGCAACCGTGGACAGATGGTCCTTTGGTGCCCTTTATGATCTTCTCTTAGGAGGTGAGGAACCAAAAGGGACACACCTTTTACTACTCCATCTGGTGGGAGAGTGTGTCAGCACTACTAACAGAGACGTCCAGCTGAGCAGCGAGGTGTTACGACCTTGATCCGTCGATCACCTGGAATGAGCGTGTCCGCACGTTCCAACATTATAGGTGGCGCAACCATGTGTGGCAAGCCGGCACGCGAAGAGATCGAACAGGTTTGCGCGATCTTGCGATGATGATAGACGACTCGCTCAACGACTCAACGTGCTTTTATTGCTGCCAGGTCTCCGTAGACGTTCTGCAAGCGCCTATGAATATCTCGATGCTCTGGTTTTCCGCTACAAGATAGTCACTGACAGCTCTGCCTGGAATGCACCTTTGAAGGCTACTTATAGCGCCGCCATCTATCGCAACTTCATGAAACTCTACGGGCTGAAGCTGAAATATGCCACTACGTCCCACAGAAAATTCCACATTTTCAATCGAAATTGACCTAGAAGAAAACAGTGTGGCATTACTTATTGAACGACTCTCGTACACTATCACAACCTGAAGCTGAATGTAAATAATACCAAGAATGATTACCAGAGTGAACTAGATGGCTCGACCGATCCATTAATTGTTTTGGCCAGCGTGTAAACTGTAAATACTAACGTATGATGACACCGCGTGAGCAGCTGCCACAGCACCGTTCCCCGGAAGGAAAGCACTCTTACTCCTGGCCGATGTGGCGCTGTTTGATTATGCAGTCACGTGGTACAATTGTATCGAGGTCCCACCGCTTCGACGCATTGTTCTCCGGTGATGCAGCCATTGTTCTGTCCCAGTGCCTCTTACTATCCCTCGATCTCATTTGCTCCGACACAGTTTGTGCTTCGGTCGCTGACAGAACACGTTCGTCGAATACTCAAGCTTACGGCTTCCTCCGAACGAAACCTTGAAAAATGAAATTTTCCCGCCTGTATCCAGTGGACACTAAGGTCATTCGAGACGGAGCAGCAACATATAATGGAACTTAGTAAAGAGATTCTGAAGTGTGATCGAGGCCCTGAAGGAGCAGTCCGTCTGTCCACTGTTAAAGTCCGACTTAGGCTATGGTTGCCGTCGTCTACTTGATAAATGAATGTCGTCTGATTAGGGCCTCCCGGTACGTAGACCGTTCGCCGCGTGCAAGTCTTTCGATTTGACGCCGTTTCGGCGACTTGCGCATCGATGGGGATGAAATGATGATGATGATGATTAGGACAAAACAACACCCAGTCCCTGACCTGAGTAAATCTCCGACCCAGCCGGGAATCGAACCCGGGCCCTTAGGATTGACATTCTGTCGCGCTGACCACTCAGATACCGGGAGTGGGCAACAGGATACTTGAATCCAACCATCTTGTAGGCAGCATGACAAGGCACGGGATGGATCCAGTGCACGGGATGGAGCAACTTAATACTGAATGTTACCTAGCATTAGACTTTGATTTCACCGAAGTACAAAGATGTGAAACTGCCTTCAATTTTTTCGTTTTTTTTTTTAATAGTAAAGTTATTATCTCAGTTTCATAAGATTTGGTCTTTCAATTCCAGATGCTCTTGAATATAAACTCACGCATGTTCACAGATACAAAAAGATCCAAACGTTTTTTGAGCACTTCGTTACATAAGGTGCGATAGTGACGTAGCTATTTAAGATGTATGAGATACTTTCCGAGCGCATTTCACTCACTCGAAACTGCCCTCCCGGCTAGCCACGCCGTCTAACGCGCTGTTTTCCGAGTGGGAAGGAGTGCCGGTTCCCTTCCTCCGTACACTTTATATTTCATTGAAGCATTTCATTAGGTAGACTGACAAGGGCTAAACTTTGACCTCTACGTTACATGAGTTGAGCAAAATGCTGTAACTTTATTCACATGAAGTGCTGAGTGCTAGCAGGCGCGGTGGCCGTGCTGTTCTAGGCGCTGCAGTCCGGAACCGCGGGACTGCTACGGTCGCAGGCTCGAATCCTGCCTCAGGCATCGATGTGTGTGATATTCTTGGGTTAGTTAGGTTTAAGTAGTTCTAAGTTCTAGGGGACTGATGACCTCAGATGTTAAGTCCCATAGTGCTCAGAGCCATTTGAACCATTTTTTTGCTGAGGGCTATTGACAAGGGATTTCAGATCGATTCCGTATTTCTGGATTTCCGGAAGTTTATGCAACGTATTCCCGTACATGAGTAAGCGGTGAAATTTAAGAAAATACAAAACTTTAGATTTTTGGGATTGTATATCTAACTCTGTAAATAATAATGAAGGATTGGATGAAGACAAAGCTGTTTTCTTATGGTTCAAATGGCTCTAAGCACTATGGCACTTAACATCTGAGGTCATCAGTCCCCTAGACTTAGAACTACTTAAACCTAACTAACGTAAAGACATCACACACATCCATGCCCGAGGCAGGATCGAACCTGCGACCGTAGCAGCAGCGCGGTTGCGGACTGAAGCGCCTAGAACCGCTCGGCCACAACGGCCGGCGTTGTTTTCTTAGTTTGTGTTTATCAGTAAACGTCATGTATCTTACTCTCGGCCATCAAATAATACAAATGATTCACTTATTTCTGTCTTCCCAACATACATTGTAAATGTATGGATGATACAGTGAGGTGACGAAAGTGATGGGGTGTCTCCTAAAATTGTGTCGGACCTCCTTTTCCCGGCGTAGTGCAGCAACTCGACGTGGCATGGACTCAAAAAATCGTTGGAAGTCACCTGCAGCAATATTGAGCCATACAGCCTCTATGACCGTCCATAATTGCGAAAACGTTGTCGATGCGGAATTTTGAGCACGAAATGACCTCTCGATTAAGTCCCATAAATGTTCGTTGAGATTCATGTCTGGCGATCTGGGTGGCAAAATCATTCCCTCGAAATGTCCAGAATGTTCTTCAAACCAATCGCGAACAATTGTGCTCACTGTTACCCATAACACGAAGTCCATGAGTGGCTGGAAATGGTCTCCAAGTAGCGGGACATAACCATTTCCAGTCAATGATCATTTGAGTCGGACCAGAGGACCCAGTCCATTCCACGTAAACACAGCCCATGCCATTATGGAGTCACTACCTGCTTCCACAGTGTCTTTTTAAACACTTGTATTCACAGCTTGATGGAGTCTGCGTCACCCTCTAACCCTACCACCAGCTCTTACCAACTGAGATCGGGACTCGTCTGACCAGGTCACTGATTTTTGATCGTCTAGGGTCCAAATGATATTGTCAAGAGCCTAGGAGAGGCGCTGCAGGCGATGTCGTGCTGCTAGCAAAGGCATTCGCGTCGGTCGTCTGCTGCCATAGCCCATTAATGCCAAATTTTGCCGCACAGTTCTAACGGATACATTCGTCGTACGCGCCACATTTATTTCTGCAGTTGTTTCACGCAGTGTTGCTTGTCTGTTAGCACTAACAACTCTGCGCAAATATCGCTGCTCTCGGTCGTTACAGCCACTGCGTTGTCCGTGGTGAGAGACACTGCCTCAGATTTGGTATTTTCGGTACACATTTCACACTGCGGATCTCAGTATAGTGAATTCCCTAACGATTTCCGAAATGCAATGCCCCATACGTCTAGCTCCAACTACCATTCCAAGTTTAAAGTCTGTTAACTCCCGGCGTGCAGCCATAATCACCTGAGTACAAATGACAGCTCCGTCAGTGCCCTGGCCTTTTATATCAAGTGTTCGCGATACTACCGCCGTCTGTATATGTGCATATGGTTGTCCCATAACTTCTGTGACCTCATTGTAGTTACGCATTGTATTTTCTTAAATTTTACCGTTTACTCATGTACGGGAATACGTTGCATAAACTTCCAAGCGCATTTTCAACTGTTCCAAGGCCAAACATGCCTAACTGAAATGTTTTCGTATATTCTTACAATCATCATACTAAAGCGTTGGCGGTAAATTCTTCCAGCACTAAAGCAATTGAAATTCACTATTCCTTGAAATGATGTTCTTGCCTGAAGTTGTCTTGTTCTGATAAAAAGATACATGTACTTGTTTATGGTGTCCGCTGTAACGTACGATTAAAGTGCACAGATACTACTAGAGTCAGACTCTTTCCATATAAAGAGCGACTTTTTAAGTTAAGCGACATTCTACAATAGAGTGAGTCTAACATCTCTGCCTGTATTTTATGTTTCAGGGTTGGTATTTGTATCTTCAATGCTGATGCTCGCTTCACAAGCGATGTTTGCGTTTCCTAAAAGACTGAGTTCCGGAAGGCCAACGCCCCGATCACTACGCAGGGGCAAGAAGAACCCTAGCCTAAGAGGTACGAGCTACGATCTTTTCATATAAGACGTTACAGATTTACGAAAGAGTAACAATCGACTTCTTGCTTTTAATGGAATTTTTTGCTTACATTTAGAGGATTATTTTATTAGCTAGAGGAGGAGAAAGTGTTTAACTAAAAATTTGCAGCTGGGCCTTCGTAGTACTACCGTACTAGTACTACAGCACTAGTACAGAAGGATCAGGTATTTATTACTTTCTGAAAACTAGGGCGTGTAATACATTCAAAACACTGAACGGTTTTTAAAAATACGTCTTTTTTTAATTATTAATTCTTATAATTCATTACTAAAGACAGTGATGTATACAATGTAACTCAACCATAAATGATATTGAGGTCCCGTACTCCGAGGAGCGTAGGGGACGGTGCGGGAGACCCGCATCGCCGTACTAGGCAAGGTCCTAGCGGAGGTGGTTTGCCATTGCCTTCCTCCGACCATAATGTGGATGAATGATGATGATGATGACACAACAACACCCAGTCATCTCGAGGCAGAAAAAATGCCTGACCCACCGGGAATCGAACCCGGGACCCCGAGCGCGGGAAGCGAGAACGCTACCGCAAGACCACAAGCTGCTGACAAAAACAAAAATATCCTAGTTAATTAGGCATTACTTGAAATGATGTCAAACCACTATGGTACGATTCTGGCCTTGTGACATGGGCAGTTGTTCTGTTGGAATATGCCAACGCTGTCGGGGAAGACACCAAACACGAAGGGTTGCAGGTGGTAGCAATAATTTTCACGTAGTCTTAGATTACTATCACAGATACCATGAAAGCCCAGGTTAATGTTTTCCGTAGCATGATACTACCTCCCACAGCCCTGAATATGCGATACAGTGCACGTTTCAAGCGGCTGTTCTCCAGAATGACGGTGCACCTGGGCACTACTATCGACCTGGTGTAACAAGAAACGTGATTCGTCCGACCAGGCGACACATTTCCATTCATCCACGGTCCAGTCTCGATGATCGCCTGCCTGATGATATCGTTAGGTCAACACGTAAGGATCGTCTGTTGCAGACCTCCATGTTCAACAATGTGTGCTGAACGATGTGCCCCGAAACACTTGGGCTTGTGGCAACATTGTACTCTGTCGCCAGGGCTGCCACAGATCGTCGCCTTTTCTGTTTTACAGAGCCGGCAAGATTCCGACCTCCACGATCTCACGTGGACGTCCAACACCCTGTCGCCTATTCGTTGTTTCACCGGCCTTCAATCACTTTCCACAGATGCTCATGACAGCTGCGCACACAATCAACCAGCTTCGCTGTTTCCGAGATGCTCATTTCCAGACGCTGGGCCACAACACTCTTCCCTTTCTGAAAGTCGTTTATGTCAATGGATTCCTCCTCTGCGGACCGTATCGTCGCTAGAATGATTTTTTCCGTCTATGATGAAGTCCCATCGTCTCTAGGTGACCATCAATTCTTTGCAGCTGTAAGAGGTGAGGATGTTTGTTCATTTCGTTTCATTTTGGAGACGGGTTTTCAGAGCCACATGTTCCATAAGCCTACCTGCAAAAGCTGTAACTCAAAATTTCTGTATACCGTATGGAATAACGACATGTGTACTTGGAACCTATGCTAGAGACGTGCATTCGTTGTGCCAGTATGTTCCAACTGGCAAATCATCTCACGGACCTAGTCAATCTTACTATGTAGATTTGTTGTTCGCTTCTGAATCGCTATCTCTGACATGTCCATGTGAGAGTCTTGGTTGAAGTCCACGACTCTCGAGTATCTAATTCCTCTTAAGATCCATCTAGAACATTAATTTCCAATTAGTTGAATTTCATTAATACAGATTCTACTCATGAGGCCTCAGACACTGTTGTCATAGAATGTTTTTGACAGTGTGGTACTCTTGTACAGTACAGTACAGCACAGAATAACTCCAGTGGATTTAATGTTGTGTGCTCTTAATTGGTCCCATAATGTTGGCCTTTGTTTGCTGAATTAGACCACAGCTGTCTTCTTGGCGTTCAGTTTGACCTTGTGCTTCCAGCAGTATGTATTACTAGGGACCAGTTGGCGTTGAAGAGGGTGAATATTTGCTTCGCGTCTTCTTCCAGTTCGTACTTGTGGAGCGCTGCAGTGTTGTTAACATACACTGACGGAAAGAATACCAGCACCAAGGAGGAAATATACAACTTAAACGAAAGTTGGTAGGCGCGTTTTTACATGTGAAAGATGTTATTCAGATTTCGCCGGTTTGCTTTAAATACACTCTGTACCAGTCGTGAGCGTTACTTTCCTTTGAGACTGGACGTGACAACTTGATGTTAGTCAAGAACACAAAGTCGGCATTATCGACACCTCGTTGGGTTTGAACGAGGTCATGTAATAGGCAACGAGAAGCTGGATGTTCATTCTGCGATACTGCAGAAAGTCTTGGCAGGAACACAGCCACTGTACATGATTGCTTGCAGCGGTGGTCACGAGAAAGTAAGGTCGCAAGAAGACGGGGCTCAGGACGGCCACGTGGCACTCGATCTCCAGATCTGTCTCCAACCGAGCACATGTTGAACATCATCGGACGACAACTCGAGCGTCATCCACTGTTATAACCAGGAATAACACAACAACCTCTTCAGTCTGGTTTATTAAATCACAAATCACTTTCTGCCTCGCCATTAGATTGAGGATGGAAGGGGGGCGTCGGAATGTGGCGAATGCCATGCCGGGCACAGAAAACCCGAAAATCCTCACTGCGGAACTGCGGACCGTTATCCGAGACGAGAACCTCCGGCAGACATTCAATGGCAAATATTTTTTCTAAGGCTGCAATAGTGGTGGAGGTGGAAACGGAGTTGCAGCGGACAATAAATGGAAACCTGGAATATGCGTCGATGACAACAAAAAACATGGCATTAAACACCGGCCCAGCAAAATCAACGTGCACCCATTCCCAAGGGCGAGCACATGGTGGCCAAGAGGCAAATGAGTGTCGTGGAGCTGTTTGCTGGCGTTGGCAGGAGGGACACGTCTGCGTGAGGCGTTCAATCTCCTGAGTCATAGCGGGCCCGTATGTGAACCGGCGAGCCAAAAGCTTCGTCCGGGATATCCCCCAATGACCTTGGTGTAACAGGTGCAGAACGTGCTGACGTAAAGACTGCGGAATGACGACCCGTGGATGTCCGTCGTCCGAAAGAAGTAGAAGGAGCCCGTCAACCAACTGAAGCTGATGGCGGAAAGTAAAGAACTGACGAAACGCCGCAGAAGCCGTGGGAGGCGGTCGTTCGGGCCATCCATTACGCACGTGACGACAGACTTGTCGGAGCACCTCATCGTCACTGGTTGCGTCCGCTATCCGAGAGCTGGTAATGGGAAACGCCTCTACTGAGGCCTGTGCTTCTTCGTCTACGTGAAAACACAGAATTTCCTCTTTGTCGAAATCCAAATCCGGTCCCCATGGAAGGCGGGAGAGGGCATCAGCGTTGGCATGCTCGGTTGTGTTGCGAAAGTGGATTTCATACTGGTATCGTGCCAAAACCAAAGCCCAGCGCTGAAGACGGTGAGCAGTCCGGTCAGGGATCTTTGCTGCAGGATTGAATAACGATATGAGGGGTTTATGATCCGTAATGAGGTGAAACGTTGTACCATACACAAAAACATGGAACTTCTTTAAGGCGAAGATGATGGCCAGTGCCTCTTTTTCAATTTGGGAATACCGGCGTTGCGTATCGGTTAATGTTTTCGATGCATAGGCCACAGGGTGCTCCGACCCATCTGCCTCTCTGTGAGCCAGGACCGCCCCGATGCCTGTATCCGAGGCATCCGTTGCAATGACGATTTGCTTAGTAGGGTCAAAACGTGCGAGGCACGGGGCCTGCAGTAATTGGGATTTCAGCCTGTGGAAGGCGCGGTCGCATGCCGGCGTCCACTCGAAAGGAACCCCTTTTTTGCATAACTGAGACAAGGGAGCAGTTGCCGTCGCAGCCGCGGGTAAGAATTTTCGGTAATATAAAATCGTCCCCAGAAAGGAACGAACTTGTGTCAGCGTTGTAGGTCTTGGCAGCTTGATGATGGCTTCTACATGTTTCTCTAACGGACGAACACCCAAACAGGAAATGACGTGGCCCAGGTACTCAATTTCAGGTTGGAAAAAACAACATTTTTCTTTCCTACATTTTAGGCCAGCCTCCCGTAAGACACGGAATAAAGATTACAGGTTGTGAAGGTGTTCCTCCGTCGTACGACCCGTCACCACGATGTCGTCCAAATAGTTAATGCATCCATCCACTTTAAGGACTAATTTTTCCAAAAACCGCTGGAAAATAGCAGGGGCACTGGCTATCCCAAACATAAGGCGCTTCAGACGATATAACCCGGGGCTGAACAGGTCTGCATAATCCTGGCAAAGCCTGTCCAGATCCGAGTACGGAACCTCGTCCGACACCAAATTCACAGAATCGTCGATTGAAAAACCAAATTTCCGAAATGCGTCCAGCCCAAAGAAATTCTCAGAGGAATCCCTGTTAACGACTAAGAAGGTGACCTGGCGGGTGACGTTCCGATATGTCGTCGGCAAGTCGACTTGACCGCGAACTGGAATGGAATGTTTACCATACGCAATGAGACGCCACTGCGTGTCGTGCAAGGGAGGAGCGCCAAGTCTCAAATATGCGGCGTAATTTAGAATGCTCACGGCTGCGCCAGTGTCGACCTGTAATTGAATCGGTTTTTCCGCAATCAGGACTTCAATAAAAAGCCCATTGGTGGTCTTCTGATGATCAATAGCGGCGATCAGATTAACATCCATCGGAAGATCCGAAGGTTGCTGCGGCCTTCGGGACTTTCGACACACAGAAGCTAAATGGCCCTCGGAAGAACATTTGTAGCAAAAGGCCCATCGATCAGGACAGTCATCTCGTTGATGTTTTTTAAAACAATCAGGACATGATGGCAAACGTTTTGGCACCCACGACCGGTTTGAGCGGTTGGAGCGAGGTGGCGGACGGGTCTGCTGAGTGGACCGGCGGCCTGCCCGCACTATCGCTATTTCGGAATCATCACTCGGGCGGACCTTAGCCACCGGCTCTGATGTGTTTACATTGACTGCTGCAATGTCGACCCATGATTCTAGTTTCTTGCCTGCTGCACGGGTCACCTCGAAGCTATGTGCCAAGTCCAAGACTTTATCCAATGAGGGGTCGACGAGCTGAAGGGCCTCATGTTGGAACTCCCTGTCTGGCGTACCCCTGATGATCATGTCCCGGTTCATTTCTTCGGCGTAGGAATCCTTATTTTTAGAGGTAACAAAGTGACATCGTCGCCCCAAGCCTTGCAATTCCGCTGCCCACTCTCTATGCGTTTGATTCGGCTGTTTCTTGCATTAGTAAAAGGCGACTCGAGATGAAATAACATGGGTATGGCGCTGGTAATATTTAGTGAGCAACGAGCAAATCTCGGCAAAAGTTAGCTCCGAAGGTGTTGATAAGGGGGCCAGTTTGCACAAGAGCCGACAAATCTCAGGTTTAGACCAAGACAAAAACAAAGATTTCATGAGGCCAACTTCAGTTACCTTGAAAACATGGAAATGTTCCAGCAATCGGGATTCGTAGGCATCCCAGTCCTCTAACGTTTCTTCAAAAGACGGAAACGGCGGTACTTGCTGCGTTGCCTGCGTCTGCATGAACCCTTGTATAAGTGGCTGGAGGGTGTTGAGTAGCAGCCTGTGGTTCTCGCCCTGCTGCTGGAGAAGTTTCTTGAGGAGATCTTCCAACGTCTCCTGGTGCGTGCTCGTCGCCATTTTATTGTTATAACCAGAAATAACACAATAACCTCTTCTGTCTGGTTTATTAAATCACAAATCACTTTTTAACAATTATGTTAGCCAAGCGTCTACCCAGGCTCACACTCAGAAGTAATGCAGAATTAAAGTTTGGTTATACCAATGTCCGAATGTGCATGGTGAGGTGCACGTCCCGTAATTATTCCCAAGTCCAGTGAAGTTCAGTCTCTCCAAGTGAAGTCGCACGATTTTCCGCCGAGCAGCCAGGTAACTTCAAGTGGTGCGGCGAGTCATCCACAAGCAGCTGGAACACGGCGTACTGCACTTCCCGATGAGAACTGTCGTTTGCGGCGGCGGCCGGGTTTATATAAGGCTTGCTAGTTAATGGAGCCGTCGGCTGGGGTCGCTGTTTTCCAGGGAAAACCAATCGCAATGTTTCCTGGCGTAGCCAATTGCTGTGTGCTGACAAACGCGCGCGCGCGAAGGCGGCCAGCGATCGTAGCCGCGAGCCGCCCGGAGAAGTGCGGCCAGCGATGTATTTCTCGGCCACGTCAGGGAGCGTGCGTGTGAAGACGGCCAGCGATGGAAGCAGCGGGCCGCCCAGAGAAGTGCGGCCAGCGATGTATTTGGCGGCCGCGTACTGGAGCGCGTTGTTCGGTGTTTGTTAGAAGTGGTGTATACCACATCCACAAACCCCATTAACAGTCCCTGCATCAACGGACCAAGTGCATGAAACTCCATACTATAAACTGACATCCGGCACCTGTACAACACATTATTTGCATGTTTGCATGGTTCCATTCAACATTCTAGCGGTTATCGATGTACCAGCATTTCACATTTGCAATTGCTTATATTTCCAAAATTAATTATTTTTTTGTGTTGCGATGTTTTTCCGTCAGTGTGTATTCTAAACAGAATAGGAGAAAACACTTATACTTGCGACAGATCGGCACTTGGAGTTGTGACGTCTAATCCGAAAAACATCTGTTTTGAAGGAATTTGGCAATGAGTCCAGTATAGCAGTCTGGATTACTAATGGTATCTTGAAGCTTCCTGGCGAAGTTCTCCTTTCAGTTTTGATCATAGACACATTATATATGTTAAAAGACGGCGGCTGTTGACTTCGTGACGTTAAAATTCTTTGTGATGTGTTCAATGAGTGTGAGAAGCTGGAACTCTGCGGAGACCGAATGGTGAAATCCAAATTGTTCTGTATGTGTCGTTATTTTACTGAGCCTACAAAGACGACTGATATGGCGGTGGTTTGCTGCGTTTGTTATGTTTCCTGCCCTCTTTGGAATTTCTATTACCTTGACTTCATTCCATTTGTCGGGGAAATACAGCGTTAGCAAACAAGCATTGTATATTCGAGTTACAAGCACTAGTGACCTCCTTGGAAAATTCTTTATCTGCTCCTTTGAAATTCTACTTGGACCTGACCCCCTGGCATTGTTTAATTTTCTGAGGATATTCCTTAAGGCTTACAATGTGGTTAAACGTGGCGGTGCAAGCTCTTTCTCGTTGTGTATAAGTTCTGCCCATTGGTTTGTACTGTATTCGTCTACAGCATTCAGCGGTTCCTGCAAGAGTAGCGTCTGCTCCTCAAACGTTGTAGCAAAAGTTTCCGCTTTGCACAGTAGGTCTGCCGAGAGGCCTTGTGAACAGTGCCTTCATTTCTCGTAATTTGTTCAGCAGTCGTCATTAGTCCTTCGTTTTCAGTAAGATGATGCTCGTCTTGCCCTCCCATGCATCAATTTTCCTTCCACAAGTTGGCTTGGCTCTGAGCACTATGGGACTTAACTTCTGAGGTCATCAGTCCCCTAGAACTTAGAACTACTTAAACCTAACTAACCTAAGGACAACACACACATCCATGCCCGAGGCAGGATTCGAACCTGCGACCGTAGCGTCCTTCCACAAGTACTTTCCCGCTGGAGGCGATGCATCTTCCTGCGTCTTGAGTGTTTCTGGTGTCTTGCCATCGTTTTCGGTGGCGCTGCTTCTTTTCTTCGAGTGAAAGTGGCAAACGATCTAGGTAAGTTGCGTTGTGGATAATTATCGCCGAAGCAATTCTGTCTACCTTTTTTTATTTTAGTCGTTAAGTATTCAGCTGCCGAGTCAATCTCCTCAGTCGTAGTGAGACAAGAATTGTTAATTCCACATTCGTCTTTGTTGCACTTACATTCTTCCTACAGCGCGGCACGTACCCACAGTAACTCGCTCCTCGCCGGACCCGGTCGTTGCAACTCATTGAGACCTGTAGGGTCACGCCATAGAGCCCGCATATCTCGGTGGCCACGCTCGCAACGCCACCAGGCTGCATTCAATCTCGCGGTGAGCAGTGGTCATAATATTTTTGCTCTTCAGTGTATCTTCTTGAGAAATAGGAGGAAAAGGGCCATGGAGTGTGCTAATGGTTTCAAAAGGAGTTGAATCTCATCCGATGTACTTTTAGAGGAACTTGGAATTTCAAAACATTCTTATAAAGACACATGTTCTGAGGATGATTCAGTATTAATAATTCTTTCTCGTTGTGTACTGACTAGCTTAATTATGTTTTGGTTTGTTGATATCAGTTATACAGGGTGTTACAAAAAGGTACGGCCAAACTTTCAGGAAACATTCCTCACACAAAAAGAAAGAAAATATGTTATGTGGACATGTGTCCGGAAACGTTTACTTTCCATGTTAGAGCTCATTTTATTACTTCTCTTCAAATCACATTAATCATGGAATGGAAACACATAGCAACAGAACGTACCAGCGTGACTTCAAACACTTTGTTACAGGAAATGTTCAAAATGTCCTCCGTTAGCGAGGATACATGCATCCACCCTCCGTCGTATGGAATCCCTGATGCGCTGATGCAGCCCTGGAAATGGCGTATTGTATCACAGCCGTCCACAATACGAGCACGAAGAGTCTCTACATTTGTACCGGGGTTGCGTAGACAAGAGCTTTCAAATGCCCCCATAAATGAAAGTCAAGAGAGTTGAGGTCAGGAGAGCGTGGAGGCCATGGAACTGGTCCGCCTCTACCAATCCATCGGTCACCGAATCTGTTGTTGAGAAGCGTACGAGCACTTCGACTGAAATGTGCAGGAGCTCCATCGTGCATGAACCACATGTTGTGTCTTACTTGTAAAGGCACATGTTCTAGCAGCACAGGTAGATTATCCCGTATGAAATCATGATAACGTGCTCCATTGAGCGTAGGTGGAAGAACATGGGGCCCAATCAAGACATCACCAACAATGCCTGCCCAAACGTTCACAGAAAATCTGGGTTGATGACGTGATTGCACAATTGCGTGCGGATTCTCGTCAGCCCACACATGTTGACTGTGAAAATATACAATTTTATCACGTTGGAGTACATACTGACGAAACTAAAATGAGCTCTAACATGGAAATTAAGCGTTTCCGGATACATGTCCACATAACATCTTTTCTTTATTTGTGTGTGAGGAATGTTTCCTGAAAGTTTGGCCGTACCTTATTGTAACATACAGGGCAGTATACTCAGCTGTAGAGTACGACAAGGCACGTACAAGAGTTTTCACACAGTTTCTGGTTCTGTTCCCCAAGTTGTTCAAATGGCTTTAAGCACTAAGGGACTTAACGTCTGAGATCTTCAGTGCCCTAGACTTAGAACTGCTTGAACCTAACTAACCTAAGGACATCCCACACATCCATGCCCGAGGCAGGATTCGAACCTGCGACCGTAGCAGCAGCGCGGTTCCAGACTGAAGCGCCTAGAACCGCTCTCCACATCGGCCGGCCCCACTTTGTTCTTGTCTATTTTATATATTTCGTATGAGACTTAGAATTAAAACAATTGTGGTGTTTGGATATGGGAAGAACGAAGATGTAAAGAGGAGCTTTTAGAACTTTTCTTACTGTGAGATTTGAGGAATGTGTAAAATGTGATTTATGAAGAGCAAATAAGAAATGATGTCATAGTAAATGATGTGAATGACGAAAGGCAAATATTAAGAAAATAGACATCTGAGGAAGGTATACGATGGGACACTGCACGAGAATGGACTGTGTAATAAAAGATGCAGTAGAGAAAGCAGTGAGTGAACAAAAGAACAGAGAAAGGTAAAGATAGCAACCATTCGAACAGAGAATGCAGAAATAATTTTCTGAATTTCAGTTGCCTGCGTCCAGTTACTTCCTCTGGACAATAATATACATAGACGCAAAAAATCGTTACGTCGGGAGCAATGGCAATACCTTTAAGAGTTATTATGTCTAGAATAAATCCTGGAAGCCGTGGTAATGTCCATTTATTTCAAGGATTTTTATTGATGACAATTTTTAATCTTTGTTTTCTTTATTTAGAGATATAAACCTACCGAATTCCTGCACACTGTAATATGAACGGTGCTTCTTGTGTATGCTAGATAAGCGCCATTTTTATCTTTTGCGTATATTAAACAATAACATGTTTTAATTAAAATGGCTGAAAGTTGTTAGTTTTGAGAAATATAAATAACCTCCGTGTCATTAAATAATCACTTGCGGTACTTACAGTGACTGTGATGAAAGTTATCTTCTCGTAATGTCGTGCATAATGTTCAATCTCCACATGTAGCATTCGTTTTTATTCAAGGTAAGTTGGCTTGAGACTGTCCAGCTACAGCTGCACACATTCACCCACTGTGGAAATGCAGACAACATAGGCTACAAAAGCATTTTTCTAAGTATATCCAGAATTTCTATAAAAGAGAGTTTTAACATAGTCACAATACGAATACAAGTGAACACGACATAGATATTAAACAACGCAAGCTGAAAATCTACGCTGTTGTAAATATTCCGGAACGTGACGATGAGTGGTTGGTTCGAAACTATTACACTCTATAGAAAGAGAATAAAATTTGACTGGCTACTTCTTGTTTTCTACACATTTACAGGTATTTACACAAAAAAGATCAGTTTGTAGCCCAAAATACATACCTTTGCACAGTAAAAGCATTCCGTTCACAACATTCTTGCCACCTCCATTGAAATGAAATGAAAAGCGTCGAAATCGTTATCAACCATTCAACTGTACCACTACAACTGATTGTTAAGAAATGTGAACATTGTTTATGGCGTAGTGTAATATTACGTAGTTTCGAGTATGGCGTGTGACATGGCTGCATGAAGTAGTGAACGCCCACTAGGTCAGACTTCAGCCTTGTATTCCCTGTTTAGAAACGTGATCAATTCCAGAATCTACCTCATGCTATGCCAAATCCTAACCCTCCCCCCTTCGTGATCTTACTCTCTTCACAGGACCTTATCTGTAGGTGAAATATTAAACCCAGTAGCCGCCATTTTGTCCAAAAATCAACGAAATCGATGTTACTATACTCCACTTGGGTAACAAGTTGCATCAGGTTGCCAGTGAGTCCCACGCCAGGTGACACGCCTATGTTTATTGTCGCTATCACAATTATTATTCGCGCTAATTTAATATGAACTGCTTACTTGATCGTGTTGCACTTGCTTTGCATCTCATGGACAAAATGTGGATGAAATACGAAGCGAAATCATACTCTGTCGTTGAACGCCGAAACGAGCTAGGGGCAGAGAGACGGTCGTTACGGTTTGGTCGCAGTGAAGGTCGCGAGCCATGAGGCTGCTTCCCCACAGGAAGTACGTTGAGGCAGGCACCTGTTTCCGGTAACACATGCACAACTACAAAGCTCTCGTTACTATTTGTATTACAACACTGCGAAAATTTAAAGTTTCTGTACGTACTTTTCTCACACATTTTCAACTGAGCACTGCACGTTAAGTTTGAAGCGCGCTATATTATATTATTATTATTATTATTATTATTATTGGTGACGGCCTCCGGATATCATATTCTAAAAAATATAATAATTATTTTAGAAAATAAGACACATCTAATAACGCAAAAACATACACATACGCATCTACAAAGTTGTAAATAAACTAAATATGCAGATTTTTAAAGTGTTTCTATGAGATGAAAAGGAACACTTCGCTAGTGACGTTCTGAGATGCTGTTCAAACTACCGTGTGAAGAATATCGTTTTAGATATGTTGCTGAAAACAGCGTCCGTTTGCGTTAATGCAGAAAAGGCATATATGTGGTAATGGCTGTATTGCTCACGAGCATCTGATTGGGCTGTATCTCCTCCCTAACGCGTTCGGTGGAGGATTTACCGTATCTTATTAAGTGAAATACTACTAAAAATGGTGGAGTCAGGCAAACCTCATATCCGCACCTGTAGTGAAGTAATTGTGTTTCGCAGCCACAGAAGATTTTCTTCCACCTGAAAATGTTTGTTTCGACACATTACACTTCAATCAACTTCACTGTGGAATTTAAGGTGTCTGCGTAATGGATATCCTCGTACTAATCCAGATCAGTGAAATTATTTTTTAACCTTTTTTAGGATTCCCAAATGAAATGTGGGGCTGCCCCATGGTGTTGTGGAGCTTCCTTCTCGATATGAGTGAAAGATGACAGCAGCACTAGGTAGCATACGTTCTTAACGATTCTTGCTGCGAACGGAATTCTACACTGTCTATGCATCTCAGTTTACGTTAAACTTTTACACGAATCATCGAAAAATAAGTATTTTATTCTTTTCCTTTGAACAGCAAATGTGGCAGCCGTCCTGAATTTACTCATTTCAGTGAAATGTAAAGTTGCTTCCCCATAAGAACTTATCGTGGTCCTATATGTTCCCAAGTGTAACATTAGCGAATCTCAAACGGTTGGGACAATCTAAATCTGTATTCCGCATGCCAACTTGCGGTGTATGCAGGAAGGTACAATCAATCGTTTTGATTCGATGCCATATTATTTTGGCTGTAGAATGCGTTTAATAACAATCTCCTTCACATTAACATAGTGGACAGCAGTCACTGTATCACGTGAAGATTTCTTTGGACGTCGAACGCCTGACTATCTTGACATTCTATTACATTGGTGTGATCTCGTGGCCGCTTTATGAACCTATCTCCCTAAGAATTACAAAACCTGCATTTTTCATTTTTTGTCTCTTTTGCTTTACTGCATTGTTTCCGTCTAAACCTGAGTCGAACTGCAACAGCAGACTTCAATTCGGAGATACGTATACCTTTTGATGCAGTGAAGCAGATTCCGTTACGCTGTTGAATATGAAGTTGTGAGCAAGGGCGTGCCGAGTGACGGGTAGGGAGGGGCCAGCTGCTGAATCTCCTTCACCCCCCCCCCCCGTTTCTGCCTTTACGGAAGAACCAAACTCCCATTCTGTCCCGTCAGACAGGCCGAAGCATCAGTTCCCTTATCAGTCTGAAGAAAACTAGAGCGTGTCATTGGACAAATGTAAACAGTAACAAATGTAACCAGAGGCATTTGTCGTGAAACCTCAAGACCGCGAAACTAACATGAGTTTCCTCCTCCTCCTGCCCCCCCCCCCCCTGCCGCATCCCCCAAGGTCTGCCCTTGCATACACTATTTGTTGTGAATGAAATGAACGTGCATGATGGGTTAACAGTCTATGTCTAGCCGGAACACGTGGACGGGCGTATGCATTTCGCAAACATTATTCTTATGTTTTTCATGAAACATTTTAGTAGTAATGGGGGGAGGGGAGGGTAAGAGAACGGGGAAGAAAGGAGAAAGCAAGCTTTGCTCTGCGCGTAGACTTCAAAGGAAGAGGATCTGAGTTGCTCCAAATTACGCAAGTCGGTTTCCCTCTTACAGGGCAGCCACAGAATAAATCATCCTTACGTTTTGTGCAGCGCAAAGAAAAAATAATATTGAAAATATATTAGATGATGATCAATTTGGCTTTAGGAGATCCGAAGGTACGAGAGAGGTAGTTCTGACGTTCCGCTTGATGACTGAAGCAAGATTTATAAAAAATGAATGCACGTTCGTAGGATTTGTCGACCTAGAAAAATTTTGTCGACGATGTAAAATGTCTGTGAAACCAGTAAAAGCTGATCCAAATTCTCGGTAAAATAGGAGTAAACTATAGGGAAAAGGAAGTAATATACAATATGTATAAAAACGAAGAAAGACAAATAAGACAGGAAGACCAAGAACGAAGCGCTCGGAGTAAATTGAGTATAAGACAAAAAAGCTCTCGGTGGTATTGTTCAATCTATACATCGAAAAAGCAGTGACGGAAATTAAAATTTACGATGAGAGGACACTAATTACAAGATTCGACTGTTGAATGGAATGAACAGTCTATTGGATACAGAATATGGACTGAGAGTAAACCGAAGAAAGATAAAAGTACTGAGGATTATCAGAAATAAAATTAGCGGTAAACTTAGCTTCAAAATTGGTGATAACGAAGTAGACTGAATTACGGAATTCTGCTATCTTGGAAGCAAAACAGATGACGAACGAAGCAAGGAGAATGTAGAAAGTAGACTCGCACAGCCGAAGCGTGCACTCGTTGCCAAAAAAGGTCTACTAGTATCAAGCATCGGTCTTAATTAGAGGAAGAAATCTCTAAGAATGTGGGTTTGCTGCACAGCATTGTGTAGTAATGAATGTTGGGCTGTGGGAAAACCTGAAAAATAAGAGAATCACTGCATTTGAGATGTGGCGTTATAAAAGGACGTTGAAAATTAGATGGTCTCATAAGTAAGAAATGAGAAGGTTCTCCACAGAATCGGCGAGGAGAGGAATATGTGGAAAACAATGGTAAGAAGCAAGGACAGGATTATAGGACATGTCTAAAGGGCATCAGGCAATAGCTTCCATGATACCTGAGGAAGCTGTAGAGGGTTAAAACTGTAGGCGAAGACAAAGATTGCAATATATGCAATAAATAATTGAGGACGTTGGGTGTAAGCGCTACTCTGAGATGAGGAGGTTGACACAGGAGAGGAACAGGTGTAACTCGTGGCGGCTGGATCAAACCACTTAGAACACTTACTTAAAAAAGAGAGAGAGAGAGATTTTTCTTATCTCTTGAGGTCTAGCAGAGAACTTCCGTGGTCAGCCTATTATCGTTCTACCCAACTCCATTTTATTTTCATTATAGGTATCATTTCGTCTTCCACTCCTGTAGATTGGCTGATCCGTGTACCTGTTTCCCTGTCTTTCCTAGTAGGTTCAAAAAAATGGCTCTGAGCACTATGGGACTCAACTGCTGAGGTCATTAGTCCCCTAGAACTTAGAACTAGTTAAACCTAACTAACCTAAGGACATCACAAACATCCATGCCCGAGGCAGGATTCGAACCTGCGACCGTAGCGGTCCTGCGGTTCCAGACTGCAGCGCCTTTAACCGCACGGCCACTTCGGCCGGCTCTCCTAGTAGGTACCAGTATACATTTTCCCATTTCTTGCTGAAGAACGCTCAAAGATTTTAAGTGGTTTTCGCACTAAAGTACGTCTCCTGCCTTTAAGTAAAAATCAGTGCTACAAGTTTATTGTAATATTTCCCTTTCAGACGTATCGTAAGCTTTGTTTTCAAATCTTACTTTATCAGAAGCACTACCGACAACTTCTCCCGTTTTTTTGTTGGCCGTCCAGTCGCTTTCTTCAACTTTTCTACGTAGAACACCTCGCCAGCTGGTTCTGTCAGGTCATTGTTAATTCCTACTACTCAGACGTAAATGGAAAGAGTTACACCATGAAACACCAGTCCGATATTTATCAAATGTTGTGGAGATGTTCATCACACCTATTGAAAGATTAACGTTCCATCCGATTCGGAACTGATGTCCACCTTCAACATCAGTATGATGTGTGGCCTCTGAATGTTATATTGAGAATTTTTTTTTTTTTCATGCTTACCACATCATGAAGATTGCTGACTAGAGGCTGGTATGAACATGTACCCGTCCCCATCGCATGCCACACATGCTGTATGGGTGACAATTCAGGAGACTGAGCAGGCAAGTCATCGATCCGTACACACACCTCAAGGCATTTACGGTGTGAATGGCAGTGTCGTGTTTTATATTAACCCGCTGGAATATGCCATTTGGTACCACGGTCATGAAGAGTATGACAACGGGATTTATCGTTCTTACCGTATACTGAAGAGAAGTCAGGCTCCCTTCAACAACCAAATCAGTCCTGTTGTCCTGTCTAATAGCTCCCTACACCATGATTCCAGGAGTCGGTGCAAGGCAACTCGAAACCTCAACAAAGCTTCCAGTAATCTGTTCCCGACGATTCATGGTGTATCTGCCCGGATTTCATTTCTTGTCATCTGCCTGTTCGTCAGAGCCAGTGAAACACTCCTACGATCTTCTGGTGTTGCCGTGACTCCGTTTCGCCTGCAGTCACTGTTTTACAGCCATCTGTCTGTGCCATCTGTCGGCGTAATGTTCCCATGTCCCACATGCCAATGATTCGGTCTTCCTCAAAGCCCGAATGATGACTATGAGCTAAGCGTACGAGTTACGATCTCCACGTGTAAAGTTCCAGTAATGTTAAGACACACCTAATAGCCATCGAGAACTCGCAATTCATCTGTAGCAATGGCTTTTTTCTGTTCTGAAAATAAGCTCGCATAAGCATGAAATTTTAATCGACATATTCCACAAGCATGGACATACCGGAGAAGCAGTTTGATAGAGTTCCGTTTATGGTGTAACACTTTCCACTTACGTCAGCGAATTTTGTGTTCCATGTGTTCGTTATTTATCATTTCAATATTGCTAAAACTGATTTTCAGGTCTACCTTTAAGCTCCCTATGTTAAGTTCTTCCACTCGTTGTTGGAGATTAGCTACACTAGAGACTAACATCGCAATATCAACAACAAAACTAAGGTGTTTCATCATCACTAATTTGTTTTTCCATTTGAAGGGTCTGAAAACTTCCTCTAGGATATATGTGGTTTAGGTGATGTGGCATTTCCATGCTCGATTATTTCATTCGAATCTGAATTCCTTACTATTCCGATTAAATGTAAAACAATCTAGTGCACTAGCGTATGTATACCTCAACACACTGACGTAGGTCGAATATCTCTCGTCAGATGAACTACCCAGCAAATCAAAACGCCGTTTCAAAAATTGTGGTTTATAATTTCACTTTTCACATACAGTTAATGAGGCAGGAGACGAGTTACAATCACGAAATGGTATTAGCAGAAGAATTGGACGTACACTGCTCTCGTCTTCAGGACCCCAAATTTTCCTTTCCATGTCTTAACCGCATCTCACCCCAATCCCACACACATTTTCTATTCGTACAGAATCAAGATGTCATATCTAGTGCAGAAACTCACCATTCACACTTTGAAGTTGTTCACTTGTAATACGGTGTAGTTGTAATTCCGAAAATACCATGCTAAGACTTTTTTTCAATTCCACCAATTAATTCCATGTCAGTGTCTTCCAGAAACTACGTCTGCTTTCTTGCCTCACACTCGCCAAAATTGAAATTCTTTTCACTCTTTTTATGGGATTGATATATTATACTGAACCTCAAGTGTTAACTAGAGACAAAGATATTTCATTGACAGCGAGTTCAAAACGATTTTTTTCTTTTGTAAATATTGTCGGTTTCGATGAAGATTACTTAATCTTCAGGCACATCAGTGTCAACAGAAATTTATTCATGGGTTCAACGACTCTAAAATTGCCATTTTGGTCAGTTTAGAGACGTGTCATGCCACAAGCACTAAATTTTTTAGGTGACTCTGCGATCAGCCACGTAACGCTGCAATTGGCTAAACGAGAGATTTAGTGGAACCACGGAAAATCATTTCTAGAAGTGTATGAGAGTTCTGTAAGGAATAAATAATCTTTACTCCAGATTCCAGGGGGCGGGGGTGGCAAGAAGGTCTTAAGGACATCTGTGGGCATAATACATTTTGTTATTTGTTATTATGCTGTCATAAGAGCTAATGGTGGTTTACTGGTGGTTGCTTGTATAACACAAGAAGCAATTGCCGTGTATTTGAATGTTTCGAAAGTGAAGTTTTGTCATAGATCCCCCACCCCCTCCCACCCACTATAACCACTTTTAGTATCCTCCATGAAACTCCTTCGCTTTTAATCTATACATAAATGATAATGTCTCTGTTCTACAGTCCGATTTGAATTTCATTTACAGTTAAATGATTGTCTTTGGTTTATAGGAATATTTTGAACGTATCTCAAATCCGAACACGAAAAGCGCCCAGTGGTTGCGAATAAACAAAACATTTCCCAATTAGGGGCCTGAACACGTAGCAGGTCTCGTGGACACATCTGAAACATAACATAGGTCTATCTATGTGCTATAAATTAGTACCTCCAAGTCCAGTAATTTAAAATATGAATAGCTTGGATGACTTCTCGCTACGGAAAGTTTTCGCCCTATAGACAGAATACCCGCTGCACTGCGTAAACGGAGAGCAGCCACCAGTTAAAAGCAGACTGCGAGTCTAGACAGGCGCAACACCTGGCCCCGCCCTCGCAAGCAGTTTCCGGCTGCTGGTCGGCTCTGGCCCACATCCCGGCCAGGAAGCCTCCACCAAGGTCGTATAGCGCGACTGACCTTGGCCTTGAGCGGCGCATCACGTGACCGGTTCGTCGACGAGCGTCAGGCAGCGACGCGCCGCATCGAAAAGTGAAATCTGAGCGAGCGTGTTTCGTCGGCTGCCGGTTTCCGCCCCTCCACATTTCTAAACTAATCTACACTTTTACTGCATCGCTGGATTCCGTACAACTACTTTGACACATGCTGTAATAACCTTCTTCACAATAGCTGCTGGCAGAAAAGGATAACTCAGTTTTCGTCAGTATTTTCAATAATAAAATAAAACACAAGTTATGGCTAGTTTAGAAGACGTCACTAGGTTGCGAAACTAAGTTTCGAATCTGCGCTACCCATTGCGAAGCGCGGCGCGCGGAATCGCTGTCGAAACCAAAGAGTTTCGGCTTGTTCCAACTTCGGTGACACGAAACTAGTAGTTGCATGTGATTTGAGGCTAGATGTCATGCCGTTAGTATGTCAGCAACGTTAAATATGAAGTGGAAAACTGAGCGAATTATTCGCTTTATGGACGTGTATTCTATGCGTAGGTGTTTCTGGATTTTCAGTGATGTTGACTACAAAAATAAACAGCGATGTTTCACTGTACTTTATGCCGTCCTTTGCGATCTGAACATTGGTGCATTAACAATGTCTGAACTGCAGACTAAAACTCATTCCATTAGCAACGCATACACGAATAAAAAATAAGAGCCAAGTAAAACATCTGGATGCTGAACAATCCACATATCCAAGACAAAACTTCAGTATTAGATTTATGCGGATTCCTTTGTAAGGAAGATTGTGCAGAGGACGAAAAGCTACACAAATCACGTAAGTTGAATTCTTTATTCAATATCAATTTCTCTGTCCTTACAGGAACATATCACATTCACAAATGTCCTGACATCACAAAAAATTGGAAGAAATTTCTTAAGTGTTGAATTTGGAACGAAATATATAATGGGCAGTCAAATGAGAAAGAGACAGATGGTAAAAAGTAAGTAAACTGTATATTGTTCAAATGTGTGTGAAATCTTATGGGACTTAACTACTAAGGTCATCAGTCCCTAAGCTTACACACTACTTAACCTAAATTATCCTAAACACACACACACACACACACACACACACACACACACACACACACATGCCCGAGGGAGGACTCGAACCTCCGCCGGGATCAGCCACACAGCCCATGACTGCAGCGCCTTAGACAAAACTATATTATTTCGAAAGTAATCCACCTACCTGTTAGCACATTTACCCTATTGTGAGACGAGACGGTCCATCCCTTCATGGAAAATGTTTGCGGTTTCCTACGGAAGCAAAACTGTACCCAGGAGCGCACGTTGCCAAGGTTGTTTTGACTACACTGTTGAAGTTTCGCTGGAAACCCTCCCATACAGTCTCGATGAAATTTCCATATTTTCGTAGCCCTGGAAAAGACATTCGTGGCCGTCGATTTGCTTTGGACGAAGAGGTTCACGCTTGGGTACAGTCATGGTTCCGTAGACAACCACAAACATTTTTCCAGGAAGGTATTGACGATCTTGTCTCATAGTGGGGTTATGTACCAACAGTTACGGCGATTACGTTTCAAATAGTAAACAGTTTACTTATTTTCTCTCCATCTGTCTCGTTTTCATGGCAGTGTATTACAGTGCAGCATATTTGTCGCACTGTTAACTCCATTAAGAAGAAGCGTGAACTGTACTGGTGACATTCTCAGTTGGTTGAAATAACTTCTCGGATGTCACACAATAATTTCTTTCAGCACGCTCGCTGAGCAACCCGAGCTGACGTCTTTTTTCGCCGCCCAATCACAAATCCAGCCACCCATAAGAGCATAGGCAATGAACACTTATATGGCAGGGAGACTTAAATCATACGTTTTAATAATAGAAGGAAAACAAAGCTGACTTGTGGCTAGCAGTTGGAAAAAACTAACCTAATGTCACTACACGCTCACCTCGTTTCATGACGCTGTTTAACAACTGATTCATATGAGTACACAGAGACACACAGTGCACAAATACATTTGTGAAATATTATGCAGGTGGTGAAGTTGATTTGAGTGTACACGCACACACACACACACACACACACACACACACACACACACACACAGTGTGCAAATACATAATGCTGTATATATAGGCTGATTTCGCTAAATGGGGACAAACGGCAAAGAACGATGCCTTAGAGGATAAGGAGCAAAAAAAGTCGTAGAAGAGCGTTCCAAGGAAGGTACGCCCACTTCAAGTTAATGATAACAGATCTTTGACAGTGTTGGTTTCGATTATTGAAAGCACACCAGGCAAGTGGGAATGTTCTGTGGGTATTAGCATTTTAGCTCCACGCTCAGGAGGGCAGTAATGTCCATGAGGGCGGCGCCCACACCCATCAGAACTACGGGGCATCCGCTTCACTGCTGTTTCCGATCCAGGCGTCGTCTTACATGAGTGAATAGTTGCGAACCCGACTGTTGATGACTAGAAACATGTTGCCTGGTCGGAAGGCTCTCGTTTCAAATTGTATCGAGCAGATGGACGTGTGCGGGTATGGAGACAACCTTATGAATCCATGGACCTGCATGTCAGCAGAGGACTATTCAAGTTGGTGGATGCTCTGTATTGGAGTGGGGCGTCTATAGTTGGAGTGATATGGGGTCCTTGATTCGTCTAGATACAATTCTGACAGGGGACACGTACATAAGCATCCTGTCTGATCATCTGCATCCATTCATGTCCATTGTGCACCTTCAGCAGGACAATGCGACACCCCACACGTCCGGAATTGCTACTGGGTTGCTCCAAGAACGTTGTTCTGAGTTTAAACACTTCTGCTAGCCACCAAACTCCCCAGACATGAACATTATTGAGCATATCTGGGATGCCTTACAATGTACTGTTCAGAAGAATCTCCAACCCCTCATACTCTTATGGATTTATGGACAGCACTACTTCAGACATTAGTCAAGTCCATGCCACATCATACTGCAGCACTTCTGCGTACTCAAGGGGGTCCTAGACGATATTAGGCAGGTGTACCAGTTTCTTTGGCTCTTCAGTGTATTTTGTTACATAACAACAGATGGGTTAGTTTAAAGCTAAGTAGCCAACACAGAAATTGTAAATATTAATGTGTGCAATGTACTTCCACATCTCAGTAGCTATATTTTATACACTTTAATGTATGACTCAAAATGAGCCATACATGAAGTTTATACAAGGCATTCTAACCTCTGCAGACTCTTAAAATTTCATGCTATGATTTACTTAATTTTATGCAGCACAGCAGGTATGACAAATGACAAAAATAAATTCAATCTGTTATTGAGCAAAGATACCAGGACATAAGATATGAAAGAATCAATTTCTTCACCAAACAAAGTTTCTTAAAATTGGATGAAAAATATTTCACAGCAGCTGGCACATCCCACTCGGCATTTCTACCGTGGCTGCACTGCACGCTGCACAACAGGGTACCCACATCACACTCTTTCATGTTGGATCACTTGAAATGTCCATGCAGTTCCATGGCATGCCATTTTCACATCAAATCGCTCAAATAGGACCAAGTGTCAGTCTGTTGTGGACATGTGTTGTGTAGTGTAAGAATCAGAGATGATAGTCCGATATACTAACTAGGTACAGCCTGACATGCTCTTTACATGTGGACAGTCAAATGGAGAAGGGTGCGCAAGTATTCGGTACGATTATCCTCACTGATCAGTAACCACACCATATACTGTTTCAAACAGTGTTTTCTCATTCGTGTGAGACAGGCTTGTTTACAAGAATGGCTAAAGATGAATGTTGGACGCGCACACACCTTGGAAGAACAGGTGTTGAACATTTTAGAATATGACCCGGGTACCAGCAGCAGGCATATGGTCCCACCAACATGGGGTAAGCCAGCAGACGGTGTCCATGACAACAGCCAGTATCTCTATCACTTACGAAGCCTTATTACCTAAGGACTTGCCTCTGTGGAAATGATTTTGTCATACAATCCACAATGGCGCTGTGATTTCAGTCATCCATGCTATTCACAGATAAGACTATCTTTACAAGGAGCAGTACTACCACTTTCACAACACATGACTGTGGGCTATGGATAATCCCCATAGGTGGTGGCAGCAGACTGCTAGCACTGATTCAACTTCAATGTGTGGACAGGGATTATTGGAGATTGCCTCATGGAATCTGCCATCCATCCACAACACCTCATAGGTGAGGCACATCGCAGGTGACCCTGTCTTCTCTACCAGAAGATGTGCCTTTGGTGGTAAGAAGGATAATGCGGCAACTTCATGACGATGCTACAGCTCACTTCTACTTTTCCATGCGGCAGCATCTCAACAACATCTAAGCTGGGTGACAAACACACACACACACACACACACACACACACACACACACACACACACACAAATCCTGCCTTCTAGCTCTCTTTGAAAAACAAATCGTATTATTCCACATAGACAAATTTTGTACGAGGGCATGCTGAAAAGTAATGCCACCTAATTTTTTTATGTGACAACTCATACAGGTTTTTAAATAACACAAACTTTATTAAAATCCTATAGCTTTAATCTTCATGCCTACATATTTATTTCCCAACCCTGGTACCGAACACATTTCTCGTAACTGGAGACCAGTTTGTTGATACTATCAGTGCAGAAAGTCTGATTTTGCTGACAGTGCCACAACCTCACCTCTGCTTGCAATACTTCATGACTATCAAGGTGGCCCTCCAAAGTGTTCTTTACGCTTTGGAAACATGAAAATTGAGTGTTGCCAAGTCGTGACTGTATGGAGGATGATCAATGACAGTGAACCCAAAGCATCAGATTGTTACAGATGTTGCAGCACTCGTGTATGGTATGTCGTTGTCATGCTGAGGAAGAGGGTGCTCTATACATGGACAATCTCTTCAAACTCATGCTTTCAGTTTTCTGAGGGTCTTGCAGTACCTTGCAGAGTTTATGTTGATGCCTTTATGCTGGAATTCCAAATGCACAACACCTTGAATATCCCAGTACACTTTGAGCATAACTTTGCCTGTTGATAGCATGGTCTTGAACTTTTTTGTGTTGGAGATCCTTTGTGGCAGAACTCCACTGATGCTTGTTTTTGGGATCAAAATCGTGAACCCAGCTTTCATCACCTGTTACAATGTTGTTAAGAAATCCATCACCCTCTTGTTCAAAATGCAAAGTAAATTGCTGACAGATGTCCAATCTCCTCTGTTTCATGTTAGGAGTGAGCATTCAAGGCACTTAACATTTACAGTTTTCTGTACCGCAGTTCTGCAGTGATGGCTTGTATAAGCTCTCGTGATACACATTTACCTGAGAGCTGAGTTTGTGTTACCTGATGATTTTTTCTGATGAGTTCATTAATCTGATTCCAATAAGTCTCATAGGCTGCTGTACACAGTTGTCCACTCTCTGAAGTTAGCATGCTGTTTCCTTCATTATGTGCACGAACAACCCAACATCACACATTACTGATATTTATACAATCACCACCATACACAGCTTTCATTCTTCTATGGATTTCAGTTGGAGGAACGTTTTGTGCTTTTAGAAGCTTGATTACAGCACGCTCTACCTCATGCACAGACATAGTTATGTTACACCCCCATCAAGTTAAACACTGCAATTTGGAGCCCTCAAGCAGCAGAGGTTCGCAACTTGTGCCACAAAAGTGGAAGAGTTAACTGTGAAATATAGGTGATATGTAATACCTCAACCAATGGGCCTACGAGAACAGAAAAAAATTTGGAGGCATTACTTCTCAGCTTGTCCTCATATAAAAGTTCATGTGGCAGCACTTTGTACACCCTTAGCCAGCCTGGTGCCTGATTATGTGCTGTGTGTGAAAATTTTAGTTTGTAGATCTACAGACTCCACAATCTATGACTAATTTGCCACATTTTCCATCAAACTGATAACATTATTAGCTGGCATTATGTCATATGGATTATCAGCTTCATATCTGAACTTGTTAAATGCTTTAAGATGACACCTTATCACTTCATATGGGTCACAGCTCTTCACCCAGTAATTGAAACTGTCTACATCCATACAATGCAACTTCAGGTCTTCAAAATGGGATTTTGCAAACTCAAAATGAAAATGGTACATGTGAAGCTTAACAGATCCAATAAACACATATCAACATGAACATGGTTCATAAAATGTATAAATATTTGTCATCTCCAGAGTGACAAATTCTTCATGGAAGATGACAGCTTATTTAAAATTTGACTTGGCAATCACATTTTTTTGCCTCCCTATGACCATCAAACAACTAATTTAATGTTATGTTGTTTTCTAATATTCTCCATCGTCTTTTCAAAAATCACATTAATCATTAACTTACAAAAATCTTTCTCTGATACCAACGGTAAGAGTGGTTTTTAACACTGTTTCAATCTGTATACTCTTTCCACCAGAGGCTCTAACTGAAATGGATAATGTAGGTAACTGTAATCAGTTCCATACCCAAATGAGACATTGCCAGAGGTTTCTATAATGTATAATGTCTCTCTTTTCACCTACCAGAGTTGTCGTCAGCTTGGCAGCTTGGGGAGGGAACTATGTTGCAGAACTTTGCCTGGACGTAGTGATAAATCACTGTGCTTGTCATACAGCTCATATTAGGATATGGAGTCTACCTACAACAGAATCATCCACCACAACTGAAAAATCTTTCTCTAAATTTCAAATGAGTCAGCCATGAACCATCAAAACCCACCACTTTGTAAAAATTGCTGCTAAGCAAGGTATATAAATTGTTAATATCCAAGTTATGGAAGGAAACTGAAATTTGGAGCACATTGGTGCTCCCACCCAACCAGCTGGTCGTGCAAGACAGTACAAGCATTGAAATCACATTAGAGGCAGCTTGTGCTGGCAAATGGTGGAGCCAATGTCATGGCAATCTGAGCTGCAAAAGTGTGACAGGGAATATGTCAGGCTGCTATATGGAGAGGAAGTGGGAACACTGGATAGGAAAGTGCCAAGGAAGTGCAAGAAGCATGAAAACAGAAGCAATGCAGAACAGTCAGCATTGGGTATGTCAGGTTGTAACATGCACAACGTCAAATTGGGTGAAAGATGGCGTCATCTTGTTGGCTTCCAGGGAAAGACATCAGTGAGGAAATATAATGGAGACTTTCACTACAGCAATAAAGTGCAGAACGCAAAATGGCATATGCTTTCGTGGGCCACATTTGGTATTCACAAGCAGAGATAGTTGTCAGCATTAGCCTAACTAGATCATAATGTGGCAGTGTGCAGCAGAATAAGTGAAGTAGGTTTGTTGTTTCATGAAAACATGATAAGGACATTGAGTAGTATGATTGTACCAGGACTACTTCTAACTGGTTTGCACAGTGAGTCTGTGTTGCCATAGAGTCTAATATTTTGATTGTATAATTGTAAATATGGCAAGGCTACTGTTAGATGGCAGTGGACTAGCAATAAGTTATTGTGTCTTTTGCTTACCGAATTTTCTGTTATTGCATCTTTCATTTATCTGCATTTTATTGTAGTTGATGTAGTAGTTGTAGTTCTGTGTGGTTGTGTTTCTGTAGGAGCCAGGTTTTGATTGTATTAGATAGTAGATAATTACAGTGAACCAGCAGACTGTCCTGATTTATTTCAGTGTGCCCTTCTAAAGTTATTAATTATCAGAAGCTGGTTCATTCTTTTGTTTGATACCCACTAGCAGAGTTAATCAGGGGTGGAAACAAGTTGCCCTTTTATTCTGGAGCCCTCTTTTGCAGTCATTTGAGATGCAAACAAAATTATTGTATTTATATAATGAATGGATGTATTTTAGCATAAGTCCTGTTGTGTATTATTTTTGCTCATTGTGAGATAAGCTTATTGTATTTCTGTTGGATTGGCATATTGTTTTAGTCTCTTGTGTCAGCAGATTCCTGAAATTATTATTCTTGAAATTGAATTGGAGTTCAGAGACTTGATATCCAAATAATATATTGTTCAATAATGGAACTATCAATTATAAGCCTATGCTTGCCCAACCCCAGCCAGACTCATTCCACCTTAATCCTTCACCACAAAGTACAGGATGTAATGTAAATGGATGGATGTTTTGTCTAACAATACATACATTTGTGGGTTATTTTCTTTGGTGTGTCTATGAACACATTGCCAAAGTCCAGCATCACCTGTAAGCTTCCTGGAGAATGCATTTATATCGGTTAGTGTGGTTTTATACCAAACGATCCTTTTCTATTCTTTCACAAGCTGCACATCCTGTTGACTAAACATGACAGGACTTGAACCGAGAACATTCTAGATTGATTGCACTACAGGACTCTCATGGAAATGACATAGATGGAGTACCTAGGACAAGTCGTCATCTTGGATATGGAAGTGAGCTAGGAGTGGTGGTGTAAATCTGGCAAAGCTGCATGACATCATATGGGTGGGGGGGGGATGTAAATCTGGCTACAGTGCATCCCTTCTCTCCCTCATCCACCATAGCAACAAGCCTTCCATAATCAATGGTAGCAACAACGCATTCCTGTATTTCGTTTATAGGCAATGTTTTGTAAAATGAATCCAATGGAAGTCAGTAGCTTGCTTGAATAAATGTTATAACTCACCTCTGAGTTACTGAGACACAGAAATAGAGTACGGTACTGTTTATTATGATAGAAGCTCAAAAGGATATAAATCTGCTTGGAAGGGCAGCAGAGAGAAGGTACTAGGAGAATAAGTTAAGATGGAAAAGCTGGTATAGGAAAGAATATCAGTCTTATCACTAGTCATGACAAGCAAAAGGGACAAGAGTGCAACCTTCTGTAATTCATTATCTGCTTTCTGTTACATTCCTTTTCTGCTTGGTAATAACGAACCTCACTTATCATGATCTGAGAATTATTAGAGGTATTATTATTATTATTATTATTATTATTATTATTATTCATTTTGCGATTTACTTCTGGATGTTACCATTACTCACATTTCAGAGTTCATTATTAGAAACTTTGGCCACCTTTATTTTCGTTTGAGCTTTTAATTTTGACTTATTTGTGTAAGTTTATCATTGTACTATTATGTTTTAGTAAAGAAGTTTCATTACAATTACATGACAATTATTTATTTCATAGTTTTGCTTCACAAGTACCATAAATAATTTGGCAAATATATGAACCATCACCACTGCATTATTTCATTTTGCATACAGACTTTCCAAAGGCTGTGAAGCGACTGCTGAAGAATGATATACTGATGTTCCGCACAGCAAGTAGTGTGCTGCATATTTTGCCAATTGCTGGTCTCTACACCTTTCTGCCAAAATATCTTGAGAGCCAGTTCAGGTTAGCAGCACATACTGCAAACATGATATCAGGTAGGAAAATGATTAAGGTCTCAACTATGAATACTATAGTAGAGTCAGCGAAAGAAGATCCCTGACAATTGCAAATGGGGGCATGGCTTCCTTGTATACCTGTCTCAACCATAGCTCATTAGATGAATACTGTTTTCAAATGCAGGCATTTGTGCTTTGCAGTTGAAAGCCAGCAAAAGTGCTGCTAGGTGTTTGGAATCTTCTTTCGACAAATCTATAATAGTGTTGCACATTTGTTTACTTTACTAATTTCAGTTTGCTGTACAATATACTTAATACAACTTTGTTTTTTTTTACGTGGTTTTCCAGTGCATTAGAATATTGTATACTTATCAGTGCAATATGTTTCAGGTCTTGGAGGAATCCTTGTGATGGGGCTTGGTATCATCATCAGTGGTGTATTCATACTTCGCATAAAGCCAAATGCAAGGTTCGTTGCTGCGTGGATAGCATTCACTGCCATTGTTTATGCCATTGGTAGGTACTAAAACGAGTAATGAAACAAATATAGCAATAGCTTTTTCTCTGTTTTAAATGCACTGCTGAAATCAGACACATTAGATTTACTTAAACAGGTACTGCACACTCCAACACCAGACATCAGTAAAAGAGAAGCAGTAACTCTTCTACATATCACGGTACTTAAAAAAAATACTAAAATCGCTTCTAGCTGTGATGGGCTCTTTCTACTTTCTGCCAACAGACCAGTTGATGTACTGCCACTGTTCACACCATGAACAGCATTGCAGGTTCAGCATAGTGAACATCAATTTCTTACATTTGTCTATAATAATGATTACTTGGTATCCATATGACCACCACCTGGTGTCATAGAGGAGCCTCAAGATAGGGTAATGGAACACCAAAATCTGTAGTAATGAAAATAAGACCTTAAATACAGCTGAAAGACTCATATCTACTGCATATACATACAGTAACAGCTATCACCCCATGATCCATCAGAAGATGATTGTATGAAGTTTTTAACAAAGATTTGTGGACAGTTGCACAAACTCATATTCAGCGTGCTTGCTAAATTACACTATCAGATCAAAAGTATCCAGACACCCGTATGTGATACAGAACTGGCCACCCAGTGTCACAAGGGGCAGACCTGCTAATATAGAAGGAGGCGGGAAGTATTGTGTTGTCAGTAGAGACACACTAACAGCATAATGAGTCAGTCAGGAGACTTCAGTGACTTTTAATGTGGACTAGTCATCGAATGTCACCTTAGCAATAAACCACTTAGCGATGTTTCAACCCTTCTAAAGCTGCCTGCCTGTCGATGTGATTGTGAAGTAGAAATTTGAAGGAACTGCCACAGCTAAATCAAGATTTCATGTTTTGACAGACAGAGAGTGTCAAGCATTTGTGGGGATGGGCATTATTAAAAGCCACATGAAATCAGTAGAAGGAATCACTTGTGAGTTTCAAAGTGCTACCAGCAGTTCACTTCACACAGTTAATATGTGTCGGAAGTTAAAAAGAATGTGGTACAATGGTCCAGCAGCACACTTCTGTAGTCAATGCCAAGCAACACTTAAGGTGGTGTAAATAGTGACACCACTGGACAGTTAATGACTGATGATTTGAAGAAATGAGTTGCGCTATACCCTGTAGTAATCCCATGAGATAGTTTGGGTTTGTCAAATGGCTGAAGAATGTTGCCTGAAATCATTTGTAGTGTCGACAGTAAAGTGTGGAGGAGGTGGTGTTATGGTATGGGATGTTTCTTGTAATTATGGTGGGTCCCATTATTGTGCTGAAGGAGATGCTACAAGTGGAAGGATACAAACAAATTGTGCTACATTGTGTACTACATACAGTAATGGAACAGTTCAGATACGATGACTGTATCTGTCAGCATGACATGATGCAGTAGTATGCAGACAACACTACTCCTAAAATGAAATGGCATGCTCAAAGTCCCAATCTGAACTCAATAGAACACTTTAGGAATGAGTTAGAATTGATTTTGCTCTAGAACCCAGCAGCCAACATCAGTGTCTTCTCTAGTGTCAGCTCTTGAGGAAGAAAGGGTTGCCATTCTTCCACAGACATTTACACCTTATTGAAATTATCCCCATCAGAGTTCACCCATCATAAAGGTGAGTCATGGATTAATGTTGACAAACAGGTGTCCTGATGCTTTTGCTCTTTTTTTTTTTTTTTTGAGAGAGAGAGAGTGAATATTTTCCAGGTAAGAGTCTATAAAGAGTCCACAAATACCAGTTGTGTGAAACTCAGTTCACCGTTTTGGTTCAAAAGATGCACATGGCAACATGGCAACCCAGGGAATGGCTCAAGTTGGTTACATTTTCCTGATTTCCAGAAACTTTTTATAATAGTTCCACACTGCTATCTGGTACCCAGATGAAGTTCTTATCAAATATTAGGCCAGATATATGATTAGCTTGGAGGCCTACTTATCAAACATAACTTGGTTCATTGTTTTCAAAGGGTATCTCTTAGATATGAGTCTAGTGTGAGGAAGTGTTGTAAAACCATTACTGGTAATAATGTACATACATGATTTGTTAGATAATGAAAGTATGTGTCTGAGAGATTATTCTTGGAGTGTGTATGTGTATAAAAATTGGTTGCATTAGGATAATGAAGTGATATTGTCACTAAAATAGAACTGCCTACAAAATAAATTACCCATCTATCTCATTCTTTCCCGGCGGGGTCAGGAATTTTCTCTGCCTCGTGATGACTGGGTGTTGTGTGATGTCCTTAGGTTAGTTAGGTTTAAGTAGTTCTAAGTTCTAGGGGACTGGTGACCATAGATGTTAAGTCCCATAGTGCTCAGAGCCATTTGAACCATATCTCATTCTTGAGTATCAGTGAAAGATGTGGAATCCTTAACAAGTTGGGTTGATTCAAGAGTTAAAAAAGATTAATATAGCTCCCCGTATCAGCTATGGTTTGTTTTGGGAATGTAGAAACATCTGAGAAATGTTCAGAAGTATCCAGTGACAGATGCAATAGAAAAGATGCTCTGCATCGCATAAAGGATTGCTCAGCAAATTCTAAGAGTTCATGCAATAAGATGCATTAACAATCATATTACTTCCTCCCTTATACAACTCATGTAATTATTATGCCTGAAAAATTGGAGAAATTTGAGCATACCCAGCAGTGTGTCAATAGTCTTACTTATACAACTCATCTAATTATTATGCCTGTAAAATTAGAGAAATTTGAGCATACCCAGCAGAGCATCACAGTTGCTCTTCCTAACATGATGTACATCCTATACATCTTTGGCAATAAAAATGTATAGTAGCTCTCATAGTATTGATTTCTGCTTCAAGTATAAAAGCTACTTGACTGATTCAGTAAAAAGCAAAGTCGTATGACATGGTTGGCTGGGGGACACCAAGTGAAGGTTCAGCCACCTAATCTATATCTCGATCACTATTCTGCAATTCATATCCAAGTGCCCACTACTCCCACACTATTTCTCAACTGTTCCACTCTTGAACAGCAGTGGGAAAAATAACACCTAAATCTTATCACACAAGATGTGATGTGCCTTAATTTCCTACTATTATGATTTCTCCCTATGTATACTATGTGATCAAAAGTATCTGGACACCTGGCGGAAAATGACTTAGAAGTTAATGGTGCTCTCCATCAGTAATGCTGGAATTCAGTATGACGTTGGCCCACCTTTAGCCTCGATGACAGCTTCCACTGTCACAGGCATACATTCAGTCACCTGCTGGAAGGTTTCTTGGGGAATGGCAGCCCATTCTTCACAGAGTGCTGCACTGAGGAGAGGTACTGATGTCAGTTGGTGAAGTCAGCATTCCAAAACATCCCAAAGGTGTTCTATATGATTCAGGTCAGGACTCTGTGCAGGCCAGTCCATTACAGGGATGTTATTGTCATGTAACCACTCTGCCACAGGTCGTGCATTATGAATGGATGCTGGACCGTGTTGAAAGATGCAGTCGCTATCCCCAAATTGCTTTTCAACAGTGGGAAGCAAGAAGGTGCTTAAGACATCAATGTAGTCCTGTGCTGTGACAGTGTCATGCAAAACAACAAGGGTTGCAAGCCCCTCCAGGAGAAACATGGCCACACCATAACACCACTACTTGCGAATTTTACTGTTGGCACCACACCCACTGGCAGATGACAGTCACCCAGCATTCACCATACACACACCCTGCCATCAGATTGCCACATTGTGATTCATCACTCCACACAACATGCTGGAATTCAGTATGGTGTTGGCCCACCTTAGACTGTCAAATTATCCAATGTTCGTGGTCCTTACACCAAGCAAGGCATTGTTTGGCATTTACTGGCATGATGTGTGGCTTATGAACAGCCGTTTGACCATGAAACCCTATTTTTCTGACCTCCTGCTGAACTATCATAGTACTTGCAGTGGATACTGATGCAGTTTGCAATTCCTGTGTGATGGCCTGTATAGATGTCAGCCTATTACACATTGTGACCCTCTACAACTGTTGGCAGTCTCTGTCGGTCAACAGATGAGGTTGGCCTGTAGGTTTTTGTGCTGTATGTGTCCTTTCATGTTGCCAATTCACTATCACATCAGAAACAGTGGACCTAGGGATGTTTAGGAATGTGGAAATCTTGTGCACGGATGTATGACACAAGTGACACCCAATCACCTGACCACGTTCAAAGTCCGTGAGTTCCGTGGAGCACCCAATTCTGCTCTCTCATGATGTCTAATGACTACTGAGGTCGCTGATATGGGGTACCTGGCAGTAGGTGGCATCACAAGGCACCTAATATAAAAAATATGTTTTTGGTGTCCAGAAACTTTTGATCACATAGTGTAGGTGGGAGTGAATAACATATTTTTAAATTCAGAGGAGACAGATGATGATTGCAATTATGTGAAAAGATATCAAAGCACCTTTGCTTTAATGATTGCCACTCCAAATCACATATCATGCCTGTGACACTGCCTCCCCTACTTTGCAACATGAGCAGCCCTTGTTTTAACATTTTTGTTGTCCTCCATCAATCCTGTCTGGTCGGATATCATACCACACAGAAACATTAGCAGGGGATAGAAAAGTGTAGCTGTCAGCAGCTTCTAAGTGTCCTGCGAGTAAAATGCAGTCTTTGGTTTGCTTTCCTCGCAACATCTTCTGTGTGATGATTCTGCATTGGAAATGTTTTCCCTAACTTTCCGCACACTGATACCTTTCCTTCACGAAGTGTGAGAGCCAAATGGTCAATTAGTGATCGTTAATAGATTTACCTGACAGAAACACAGTATCAATACAGATTTAGACTGTTCAAAAAGAAAGGAAATTCGCAAATGTGGTTAGTAATATATTGTCGATATTACAAACATAGCGGCTCTTATTAGAGAAGCAAAGCTCAATCTCTGATGTTATATTTCTGTATAATTAATTAACTGTAAGATGGAGAAATGAATCTCTTATACTTATAGCTATATACATGTTATCTATTTCTTTTTATTTCTGACAGGTATGGGGATATTAATGTTTATTGGCTGTCCAATGGATGATTTTGCTGGACTTGAAATAGGAAGGTAAGAAGGAAAATTATTAATGGTATCTAAAGTGTTAACATTTATCTATGAATGTGCTACAACAGAAATTTTGATTTGTATTTCTCAGACTAATATTTAATTTTGGTTTGGTTTTGTTTGTCAAAGAAACAGAGTAACATTGGTAAATATTTCTCTCTTTACCAACAACAGTGAAAATGCTGTATGATTTATCATACTAATTCATGGTTGATAGTAGTCAAAATGTTAGTAGCAGATGTACTGTACTAGACCTGGTGGGGAACAAATAAGCAACTTTATCTAACCAAACAAAGCAAGACTTCAGTTTAGAATACAGATGTACACTGAAGAGCCAAAGAAACTGGTACACGCTTCCTAATATTGTGTAAGGCCACTGTGAGCACACGTAAGTGCCACAGCACAACACGGCATGTATTCTGATAATGTCTGAAGTAGTTCTGGAGGGAACTGACACTATGAATCCTGCAGGGCTGTCCATAAATCCGTCAGTATATGAGGGGGTGGAGATCTCTTCTGAACAGCATGTTGCAAGGCATCCCAGATATTCCCAGTAGTGTTCGAGTCTGAGAATTTTGGTGGTCAGTGGAAGTGTTTAAACTCAGAACAATGTTCCTGGATTTGTAGGGTGTCACATTGTCCTGCTGGAATTGCCCATGTCTGTCAGAATGCACAATAGACATGAATGGATGCAGGTGATCAGACAGGATTCTTACATATGTGTCACCCATCAGAGTCATATCTAGACATATCAGGGCTCTCATATCACTACAATCACTACAACTCCACATGCCTCACACCATTACAGAGCCTCCACCAGCTTGAACAGTACCCTGCCGACATGCAGAGTCCATGAGGTTGTCTCCATACCGGTACATGTCCATCCACTCTATACAATTTGTAACAAGACACATCTGATCAGGCAACATATTTCTAGTCATCATCAGTCCCATGTCACTGATGGCAGACCCAGGCGAGGCATAAGGCATTGTGTCATGCGGTCATCAAGGGTACACAAGTGGGCCTTTGGCTCTGATGGCCCATATCAATGATGTTTTGTTGAATGTCTCATACACTGACACCTGATGATGGCCCAGCATTGAAATCCACAGCAATTTGCAGAAGGGTTGCACTTCTGTCATGTTGAATGATTCTCTTCAATTGTCATTGGTCCCACTCTTGCAGGATCTTTTTCCGGCTGCAGCTATTGAGAGGTTTGATATATTAGCAGATTCCTGATATTCACGGTACTCTCATGAAATGGGCGTATGGCAAAATCCCCACTTCAAGGCTACCTAAGAGAGGTTGTGTCCCATCGCTCATGTGCCGACTATAACACCACGTTCAAACTCACTTAAATCTTGATAACCCGCCATTGTAGCAGCAGTAATCACTCTAACAACTGTGCCAGACGCTTGTGTTACACAGACGTTGCTGACCGCAGTGCTGTATTCTGCCAATTTACATATTACAGTATTTGAAGGCGCATGTCTATACCATTTTCTTTGGCACTTCAGTGTAGGAGTGATATGCTTCATCTTGTTACAGAGAACAAGATATTCTAAAATTAAAACAGCAACCCTAAGGAAAGATTTTGTGGAGACGGAAAAGAAATCAAATATACAGTGACCAAAATCATTGGAACTTTTGATCTTGTATGAGATGAAAAAAAAACATGTATGTCAATTGGATGATCACATTTTCACATTGTAAAAAGTCTGCTGGTATGCACTTGCTTGTTACTTGAATAGTCAGAATGTACGTGTAAGGTGTAAAAGCACGATAGACGAGAAATGTTTGTGTTATTTGCTGTTAGAAATTTTATAAACAGTGGAGACTTGAGTTAAAGAAAAAAAATTGTGGAAATGCTAATATTAGAAAATTTACACATCATTAATAATGTAATCAACAATGAGAAAGTACATTCTGATCCAAAAAACAATACATCACAAAGGAGTTATGCAAAATCATCATAAACTGCTATTCATTCACACATCAATGGAAAATACAAAATTGTATGCCGATGGATGAATGCGTGACACTGCAGTGCAATTTCACAGCATAGGTGGGAAGGATGGTAAACAGGGGATATGTTGATACTAGGGCATAAACTATTCATGAATTTCATTCTATGTACTCAGTTGGGCAGTAACTATGCCTCACAGGCAGGTGTATGAACAATGTGAGCAGATGTCAGCATTTGTGAGAGGGTGTGGAGTTGGGCTCAAAGAAGATGGTTAGAGTAAGTGGCTAATTGTTTGACATATGAATAGGTGCAATGCCACTACTCAACGATGTTGGCAATGGGTGAACCACAGCTGAACACAGGTTCAAGAAGTAAGCAGTCAACCTAGAGAGACAACAGAATGAGGAGGCCAAAGAGTCATTAGAGATGTACTTTGAGTGTCAGATTTATCATTACTATTGACCCGACATGCAAATGGTGCTTCAGTGACAAGGACCATTGATAGGTGGTTCACAGAATAGGGGCTGAGCTCACCTCGTGCTGACCACCGTTGACCTCTGTACACCAACGAGACCGTTGGCAGTGATGTTGAGCACATACAGCCTGAATCTTATTGACTGGAGTAGAAGTGTCTCCAGTGATGAGTCCCACTTTGAACTGAGCCCCAATGACTGGCAAAGACGTGTCTGGAGATGCCCCAGACAGCAGTGGGATACCAACCTGACTGTCCCCTGCCACAACACGGTCTGACAACTGGAGTGATGGTCTGGGTGCCATTACATTTCATAGCACGACACTTCTTTGGTTATCATTTGCGGCACCCTTGCAGCACAGCTGTACGTTGATGATATTCTACACCGTGTTTTGCTGCCCTTCATGGCAAGCCATACTGGGCTTATGTTTCAGCAAGATAAGCCCACCCATACAAAGTGAGAGTTTCTACTGCTTGCCTTCATGCTTGCCAAACCATACTTTGGCCAGTAAGGTCATGCCCTCCAACCAGCTCAGGATTTTAATGATCTAATGCACCAATTGGACAGAATTTGGCATGATATTCCTAAGGAGGACATTCAATAATTCTATCAAGAAATGCTATGCCAAGTAATTGCTTCTGTAAGTGGAAGAGGTGGACCAACACATTATTGACTTGTTCAGTTTATGAAGCTCTTTCTCTTGTATAAATCGTCCAAATTTAATCATTTATTTGTCTATACATGTAAATCACATCCACCACTTTCCTTCCCATCCAGTCACCCAGTTAATATAACACTGGAACTACCATTCATCTACCATGAATATATATTTTTGTTCTTGGGGAGCACCCGTTTGTCATAAGCACTTCACAGAAAACAACAAAAAACCAATAATTTTTTTTTTCCCGTTGCATTATTTTTTGGCACCACTGGCCGATACACATGCTACTCACCTACAATAATTTATGTTGCTCCTTTTTTTGGCCCTCTGTCATACAGTAATCCTGACTATTTTACACTGCATCAGCATCTTTTATCCAAGTGCCTTGGCCAAAAGTACATCTACTTCACATACATAATCAATAACAGAGTGGGTCATCCTATCGTCAAAAGATACAGATGTTTTTGCCATCCATACTTATAATATAAAAATATAAAATATAAACACCTAATTTTAGTGGTTCATATACATTAGAAGTTACCATAAAACAAATCGCAATAAAAGTTTTTATTTGGCCTGGATCAAGCAATGAGTCAAAAATTGAGAAATTGCTGCACTCTTATTGTCAGTGAAGTACTCTTTCAAGAAGGATATTGTTTCAAGATGATGTTAAAACAAGAGTGAACTTGTTTTTAGCACCTCTAACCTTTAATCTGTGTCGATGTTTTCAATTCATAGCTCAAATTCTCATCTGGCCATCCACAATTAGTTTTACTGTAGTTTTTATAGATCAATAAAAGCAATTTACCGGATGATTTCTTTGAAAAGACCACTACCAGTTTCCTCCCTTCCCCTTTTCCAGTTTGAATGTGAGCTTCATCTCTAATGACTTCACTGTTGAGACTTTAAATGTCATCATCATGAATGGAGTCACATGTGAAATGTGAACAATGAAAATGGTGGTAAGCACCACCAAATATCACAGGCCATCTCTTGTGAGGCATGCAAACAAAACTGAGAAAAAAATCTTGCATTTTGTCATATTGTGGCTCAGCATCAGGGAAGATTGACCAGTTCCTGAAGATACATGGCACTGAATCAGTCATCTTCCAGCAAAAATACCATGAAGGATGATATGCCTCACAATGTGTAGCATGTATAAGATAAGTTGTGACTGTGGCTACTGTTACACTGAGCAAACAATGTCCACTGTAGAACAGGGTGAGCTAAAACATGAGAGGTGTTTACACCTACACAATACCAATAAATCAACAGAACACAACTTTCTAAAGGGACACTGAATTACATTTGACAACACCTCTGTCTTTACAAAGACAAGTGATTTCTATGAAGCAGTTGAAATTTAAGCCCCAGTAAACTATCTTTATAAAGATAGAAGCTTGTAAATTAGTACAGTTTGTGGCTCATTTAGATTGAAGCAGGCACATGTTAATATTGTCTTACTGTTGGGTATGGGCAGAACGGCCTGTGACATTACAGCCAGCAACCAAGCCATATAAGCACAATGTCTTCAGTGACACAGCCCTCAGTTACTAACTGTCAGTGGCTAAGGAGTCTCAGCAGAAACCTGACAGGATTTAAACCACTTGGCAGGCTGGAAGCCTAGGGAAATTTTATTATCTTTCCTCTTTTGTAGGAGTTTAATCTTAAAGCAATTATTGTTGGGTAGTACACACTGAATCAGATAATTTCATCCAAGAAATACTTTACTACATCAACAAAACAATGTGTTCCAGAATGCTAAAAAAAATCTCACATCTAGAAGCAGCACAGTCACATATGGTGGTGTTTCCTCAGTGAAGGTACCATTTATAAAAGATGATGGCAAACCATAAAAGTAGCAAAATAAGATAAGATACTGCAATCCAGAAACAGCCTTATCAAATAAGTTACTATAGTTGCCAACAGTCACATTTTTCTGTAATACTTCTCACATTCACATCACTCTGCTCTTTCATGTTTTTTCTAATAATATTGGTGTTGTATGGACATAACCACAGGCAGCAATGTTTCTTTGTCTGTAGTTCCAGTTTACTTCCTGTTGCTGCCTCACAGTCAAGAGTTTCCTTATGACAGTATAAGACAAAAAAGAACATTTCTTCTTTCTGTTCACCATATTTGATACATCTGATCAAGATACCCATATACTCATAAGCAAATTTAAATTATAAGACTTAATCTTCAATGCCTCTGTTGTCTAGAGCAGGAGTGAAAAAATTTATACTGTCTTAAGGAGAAGATTAAATTCAAAATTTGTATGAAAACGCTCCAAAAAAATTCTACACCAGCATGAAGACATGCAAGTATCAGTGCCCCTGAATGAACTAATACATCTCTCAGGAGTGTCAGCTTGTCTCGCAGATTTTCAGAACGCAATCTTGTGCTGGGTTACAATAAAAAAATTTCAATATCAACACTTAAAAGTAATAAGTGCATTACTAAAATAACTGTATAGAATCATTCTGCTTTCAGGACACCAAGCTTTAAGCCAGTCTGTGAAACAAATTGCAAGTGTGATGAAAGTAAATTCAGCCCTATTTGTGGAAATGATGGTCGGACCTATTTCTCAGCATGCCATGCTGGTTGCCAGAATTACACCAAAGATCAAGAAGAAAACATAAATTCAGTACGTATTACTCCTTCAATCTTCTAAGTTCTACACAGACAACCATGAATGAATTATGAACATAACTGAAATTATATGAATATTTGTTTTATAGCTTCTTTGGAGTACCTTTTGGAATGTGATATGTTTTTGAACTTTACTCATCACAAGAAATTCTAAAGTTCACATTTATAGTACTATATAAAAAGTCTCCCTAATTGCAATGACTGTAGTTGTGTATACTAATTATATATCACAAATGTATTAAATTACCCATTCAGCAATAAAGGAATATATATGTTATGAGGAGAGAAGAACTGAATAGACTCATATAATTACAGTATAATAAAAAAATTGTTTACAAAACTGGAGGGCCCTTCACCACATATAAAATAAATAGCTGTGATACCAAATTTAAGCCCATTTGTACGAGAATCAATAATAAATGCAGAAACTGAAAAAAATTCGCAAATTATAGTTAATGAACTTAGAACACAGTAAGTCGCCACTGCTTTGAGGTAGTAAAGAGAATTAACAACAGGAAGAAATGGAATCCAACACAATTTCCTGTACTATGCTGGTCATCAGCATATCTTATACCATCAGAGCAGGACCAGTTGTGAACGTAGTTCTACCATATATCATTTTTGTTGTAATCACTGTACAGCTCTATGAGCATAACCATCAACTAGGTGTCCTGTCACATGCACAGCCACCCTAAACTCTGCACACTCAGAAGCCCAGTTGTATAGCACTGCTGGTCAGCACAGTAGACTTCTACAGCTGCTTTACAATGAATTAATTTTTATCCTGTACCAATCCTCTTTTGTACCATAATAGCTTTTCTGAAACATACAGGTGTTAATGTCAACATGTCGTGTGGTCCTGTCAACATCCTCCCCTTCCAGCCACAACCACCATTAATTCATGTCCTACAGCTATTCAGTCTCATTCCCATGCCTCTGTCCTGGCTACCAATGTTTTCACCTCATTTCTCATTCCCTTACATTTTGGTAGCTTTATGCTTCTTGTATCACACTACTTTATGTTCAGCTTTGCATCTTACTTTGTCATCCTTGGGCCTCACTTCTTTCTCTGAATCCTTTACCCTTCCATTTATTTTTATCTTTCCAGCATCCCCACATAAGATTACCAATGAAACTATTTGCACTGTACTTTTTATATGTTTTCCCTGACAACAAGTTCAGTAGAGAAACAATCATCACAGTTCTCTATGATTAGATTACAATTTACTTTGTATGGGAAGTAACTGTTCATTTCATATCCTTTTCCAGGATTTTCTATTATCACTAAAATGTTACACCACCTCATAAACAAAAGTTTTTATGTGACTGATGCCATTTTGAACAGAATGCTAAGACTGTGTTCCACTTGACAGAAAACGTTGTTTACCATTTACCAAATGTAACATTGCACTGATGGCAATTTTTTTGAGAGATTAAGATATCTTTTTGTCAATTTCCTGTAGTGCACTGTGACACAGTTAGTCTCCCATCTCTTAGAAAATGGTATATATTTAGCAAACAGTTTGGATTTCCCAGTACTTTTTCAACTGACAAAATTCTAAAAAATAAAAGTGATTCAAAATTTAGTCACAATGAATGTTTGGTGTATTCATACCAGTAACGCATTTGAAAATATAAAGCTAAATTTTATTGCAACAATATGGAAAGAATAAATTGCTACTAACCACATAGAGGAGGTGTTGGGTTACAGAATTTAAAAAGAATGCTCGAAATATTCAGCTTTCTGACTACGTCCTTCTTCAGATGTAGAAAACTCCAACAAAATCATGCAAGAACAACTCGCACACACATAGTCATCATCACCTCTGGCCACTAAGGCCTGACTGCAGTTTATCTGATGTGAGTGGCAGTCTAACTGGGGTTGGTAGTGGGGGTGCAGAAGATGCATGGGGCTAAGATGGGAAGAGATAGTAGGGTAGGGGTGGAGGAAGATGTTGGTGCTACCTGTGTGAGCATGCAGGGACATAGTGGGGGCGGGATGAGCTGCTAGTTGCAGTGCCATGATGTGGAGGGTAAGGCTCTGAGAGTGAAGCAGAGAAGGGTACATTGGCAGGATAGAAGGCACGTGTAATACCAAAGTGGCATCAGGGAAGGGGGTAGGCAGGTGGAGAACAGATACTAGCAACGACTGAGGCCAAGGGGATTATGGTAATGAAGAATATGTTAAAGGAGAGTTCCCACCTGTGCAGTTCAGACAAGCTAGTGTTGGTGGAAAGGTGAGAACTCTCACTGGAATGTGTCCTTCATGCTCAACAACCCCCTAGTCTCAACCTTTGTTGGTCCCTGTTCACTACCTGCCTATTCTAGTACCTCCTGCCGCAGAAGTTGAACACGTGCCAGAACAAATGGACGTGGTCAGCCCATAGAGGGCTCCACATCTGCGGCGGCTATTCCGCGCAGCGGCTCTCGCACAGCGAGGGCGCCACCGCTACATCACGTGCAGACAGTGGCCAATAGCCGCTGCCACCGGTTTCGTATAAAGGGACCCGCTCTGCCTTAGTCCAGTCAGTCTGGTACTCGCTCTGGATTGCGTCTCTATCTCGGCGGTACTGCGTTCTGGTCATTGCCCGTTGTTGACATTTGCCTGGCTCTGGTTCCGAGTGGATTTAGTGTTGGTGTTTGGTGTTGTGGTTTCTACAAGCCTCCATTGTTAATCTCTTCCTTGTAGTGTCGGTCATTGTCGGTTGTTGTAGGTTGTCGTTGCTCTGTCGTCTGACTCGTCCTTGTGTTTACCCGGTGGTGTGTGCTCCACCGCCAGTGGCTTCCCCACCTGGCAGCTCTGATCCGCAGCCCAAGGCGTTCCCGCTGTTGGTTTTGATTACTACACCTATATTCTTCTCTGCTCCACTCCAGATCTACACGTTCCTTATATACCACCAACACATCTGCATAGGCCTTTTCCCTTCTTTACTTCTCTCTTCTCCCCCTTCCCTCTCGACCAGCACAGCCTACCAAGGGCTGCACCTAGTAGCCCATCCTGTCCCCATCACATCACAGCATGCTCCCATAGACAGCACTAGTGTATTTTCCCATCCCTGCCCTGCTATCCCACTACCTTCCCACCCCATAAATTTTCCGGACACCCACTACCCATCGCAGCTACATTGCTGCTCACCTCAGAAAAGCCACAGTTGGGCCTTAGCATCAGGAGATAACAACGGCCTCATATTGTGTGTGTGTGCTTGACTGAATGTGTTTTCTCTACATCTAAAGGACATCTTAATCCAAAAGCTGAATATTTCCAGCAGCCTATCTGCAACTAACACCACCTCTGTGTGGTAGTTAGCAATCTACCCTTTCCATACTGTTGTTACTCCATCTTGAATTTTCCATTGTTCAGTTTCATTGCATTGCTGACAGACTACATTATATCAGACAAACCTTCCAGATATTTAAATGAGGTGGGCCAAATAACTTCCAAAAAGAAATAACTTTAGATGAGAAGAAATCGTAAGTGTGTCACAGTGGGTTCACCTGTGAGGACATTTTTCTCTCTGGTTTATCTGACATGATTCTTTTCCAATGATGCAAATATCACAAATGACCCCAACAATCAGGTGTCAGTTGAGAACTCTTGACTTAAAAATACGATTATTTTCTGAAAATGGCCTCCTCTCTGAAATTGTGAAACAACACCCTCATTTCTTAACAGCAAGGAAGTGTAACATCATTGCATTGTGAGTATTTTCGGAAGTATGCATCTGCAGATAATTAAACTGTAGTACATTGGAATGACCGCTAGTCAGACACAAGCACAGTGCATGTAGTACCAGTGAGGTTGCTGTTCGCATGTAGAATGGAGAAGACTTGTCATCTATCTGAGTTTGACCAAGGGCAAATTGTGATGGTCCAGAGGCACGGCATGAGTATTTCGGAAATTGCACGACTTGTTGGGTGTTTGCCAGTGTTGTGGTGAGTGTCTTCATCACATGAAGGCAAAACCAAGGTGAAACCATGTCCAGACATCATGGGATTGGGCGGCAACCCCTCATTACAGATGTCAGATGTTGTAGGATGGGCAGGCTGGTAAAACAGGACAGGTTGTGAACTGTTGCAGAACTAATGTCAGACTTTAATGATGGCAGAGTACACATGTGTCTGAACACAGTGCACTGAAAACTCCTAAGGAATGGCTTCCGCAGTTGGCGACCCATGCGTGTGCATATGTTAACACCAATACATTGGCAATTACTACTGAAATATGCACATGACCATCAGCACTACATGTTAGTGCAGTGACAGAGCATTGCATGGTCTTCATCATGCTGATGGGAGGCCACACATCTGTCACCTTCCAGGGAAAGAGCTCCTTGACACCTGTACTGCAGGACACACACAAGCTGGCAGCAGCTTCATTATACTCTGGGGATCATTCACATGGGCATCCATGGGTCCAGTGCAACTTGTGAAAGGCACCACGATGGCCAAGGAGTATCTTATACTGGTTGTAGACCATGTACACCCCTTCATGACAATCATGTTTCCAGACAGCAGTGGCATTTTTCTAGATAATGTGCCTTGTCACCAGGCCAGGAGTGTGATTTGAGAAACACAGTAGCGAGTTCCAATTTATATGCTGGCTTACCAGATATGAACCTAATTGAACACACCTGGGATGTGATTGAATGTGGCATCAGAGCTCATCAGCTCCCTTCCCAGAATTTATGATAATTAGGTGACTTGTGTGTGCAGATGTGGTGCCAACTCCCTCCAGCAACCTACCGAGGCCTCATTTCTTCCATGCCATAATGCGTTGCTGCTGTTAGGCATGTCCAAGCTGGACATACCAGCTATTAGGCAGGTAGTCATAATTTCTGGCTGATCTGTGTAAATGTGTTTAAGTCTCTTTCAAAGATTCCTGTCCCATTGTTACAGTTGATAGTTATAAGCACAGCAAATCTTACTTTTGCACATTACCATCATATGGTGTGCTGCTCCTTTCAGTTGTCACTCTCCTGCCTGAAAGTTACTCTAGCCAGGATTGAGCTCAGTTTTACATTAATAAACAATTCACTTTAAGGGGTTACTGAAACTTACAATAATTCATTCCAGTTTTAATCCAGTAGTGAAGCCAGCACAGACATATGGCCAAATCTTCCTCTGTTCTTGAAATATTTAATTTTATTGCCACAAAACATTGTGATAACTTATCTAGTAATAGAAAAAACTCTGTCATGTATCAACATAGCATGAAAAAGAATTAATTTTGGATAAATTCCTATAGAAGTATATGGTGTGTATCAGGCAGGGACATCTGTAGTCACATCTTTTGTCGAGTTGCAGAACTGTATACAGTTTTGTGCATTAAATCACTTCCCAACAGTAATTCTAACATAAGCATAATGAATGTGTAACTGACTGTACTTTTTGTACATAATATGTTTTACCTCATATAGGAGCTATAGAATGAGATTCCATCTAAAAAATATGGACTCAATTTCAACTTTCTCATTATTGATCTTTTAATACTGTAGGATCTAACAAACTCTTTCTCTCTTTCAGTTTACAGATTGTATCTGTATGAAGCCAGAAGGAGACAACTACACATTAGCTGAACAAGATGCTTTATCCATGGCACACATCGGTTATTGTGATTTGAAGTGTGACAAATTTATAGTTTATATTTTGTTATTCTCAATTTTTGTATTCATACACTCTACCTCTGAAGTTGGTAGCATGTTACTTATCTTACGCTGTGTTGACCCAAGAGACAAAGCAATGGCCTTGGGCCTCATACAATTTGCCATTGGCCTATTTGGTAAGTACATTTCAGATAACAGACTAAGCATTTCTATTACATACTTGTACCTTATTATTCATAATATATTGCTTTCACAAAAACTTATTCAACTGCAAACTGAAATGTATATTTCCAATGAAATAATGGTTTAGATTGTGCAACATATGTAAATATTCCATAAAAATTTGTGCCAATAACTCAAGGACACTTTACACAGTGATTACTGATCCTGGTAAACACCTAGTTCTTGAAACCTGGCATTCATTTCTTAGCAAGATAATTAATACAAGCCAAGATAAAGGAAATAGTGTAGAAAAGCTATCAGAGAAAGGAAATAATCATATGAGACAACAGGTTGAGACTAAAGAGAACCACAACAGCACTATGACTGTATGCTCTCGTAGCCTTGAATTGGAATTGTTAATGATTCCCCCTTTGTGATCACACTATGATGGAAAAAACAAGCGAAAATGAGGGAAGGCTTGAAGATATGCACAACAGCTCAGAAAAATGGCACCAAAATTTTTCTGAACTCTGTTATATACCAAATGTCAGTCATTTCCGGGTAGATTGTATTCTTTCCTCATTTTTGTTTATTTTTTATTCTCTCTTGTACCTCACACATTACTCTTTAAAGTCTTAGCTGCTGTACTTCTGTTGATGAGTAAGTTTCTGTGCCTCTCTCTGTATGAACTGTGTCTTCATTTTTGACATTTGTGTTTGATTGTTGACTCTACTGTTTATTCTTTGCTTCAGGTAATGTGCCATGTCCTATAGTGTATGGAGCTGTCGTAGACTCTGCTTGCCTAGTTTGGGAAACAGCCTGTGGTGAAAATGGTGCATGTCGGTTGTATGATGCCAATATCTTCAGAATGTTTTATCATGGCAAGTATTTGTAACTCACTTATTTCATAGTTTTGCCACTGTTTCCTCCACATAATATGTTTAACTGTACTTCATGTACTGACAAGTGTTGGCTGAAGACAGGTTAGTAAAGAGATTTATAGATTAATGGTTGACTTATTTGATATGTTTTTTGAAGATGGAAGCACTTATTTTTCCTAAGCATTTACCTACAGTTACGTGCTTCATTAATATGTTTTCCTTTTTTAAGTTTCTTCTACATATGAAGACTCATACAAAATTAACAGAAATGATCAATCTGTGAACAGCTGTAAACAATGTATTTGATTTTGTTGCTACATGCATTGTATTAGATTGTGAGATAGGGAAGTGAGTCGGATCAAATCAGCTACAGTTAGTAACTGTTGATTTATCTTTTTGTAGGCACATGCCTCTTTTATCATCAAAGTCCTGTTACAATTTTCATACAGAAATCATACTCTTCATTTTTCATTTTCTTTTCAAGTGTGGTCATTGTTCATGCCTTCCCATTTCATTGCAATTTTACTAAATTAAGGATTAAACTATAATTGCAAAAAGGTGAACACAAAATGTTTAATGATAAATAATATGAGTGAAAACTGGGGATGTGGCTGATATGGCATACAGAAGAACATAAAATTATAAAATAATACAGTAAACTGCTTTTGTTGATGCGAAGGTGGACTGCTTGGTATAACTAGAAGTCATTGCAATATCATGATCCGAAATATGTTGGTCTATTCAATCTTCTCTTCTAAGACATTTTGACAAGGGAGTTGAATTGAGGAGAATAGAGAGGGTGTGGGGAATCGTGAATATCTATGTTAACTCTGTAACAGTTTGAATTTGCAATCTCTAATTTTGCACATTATGGCTTGTTTTATTTATTATATACTATGCCAAAATGTTCAGTGTTTCTTGGATTTTGATAGTGTGGACAAATGAAGAAAGTAACAACTCACTTCCTGAATTTGTTTAGTTTTACTTTTCTGAATTTATTTATTCTCAGTCAAATGAATTCATTTCTGGTAATTTACAGACTGCAACAGAGAGACTGCCCTTCGGGGCAGATTCTTTGTTACCATGTCAGTATGTCAAAATGGTTGTAATATTCAGTTTTTCATACAGACAGCACTGAAACTGCATTGTGTCATTCACTTTTCCACACTACTTTTACTGTTCAGATTTTTCCTCTTGTTGTAAAGGTAGTGTTCCAAATTTGCTAGAAGTCAGTGTGAAGGAAATGACTTATCAGAAACAACATACATATTAGATACAGATGGATTACAACCAAGTGGGTAGTTTAATCATGTTGTATTTTCAGCAATATTTTGTGTATAGAAAATATATAACTTTATCACCATCTCTGAAAATTTGACATCAATTTCAGATGCATTCTGAAATGTGCTCATAGGATAAACTATAAGAGTTTTATGTTAGGAATATTTTATTGTTAGGCAATCAGACAGTCCCTGGCCAATTATAAACAGTTGCTATGTCTGAGACATATTAGTACTTGTCAGATGACAAAAATGGTTCCAAAATCAAACTGCTCTTCAACTAAAGTTAATATTGGCAGAAATCAGACCAACTAATTGCATTTCACTAATCACATGCGGGAACCCTTAAATATAGTGATCACAGCAGGGGAGAATGTGTCATTGGTAAGTAGTGAGGGAGAAAAGCCCAAGGTTCTGATAAATTCAACCATAGATACTGAAGTTCTTAAATTAAATATGTAATGTGACTCCATGTGAAAAGTGATTAGATTAGATTAATTTTCATTCCAATTGATTCATAGTGAGGAGGTCCTCCAGGATGTAGAAAATGTCAGAAAAACAATACTACATGACAAATATTTACAACTGAAACAAATAAGCTAATGTACCTTCCAAAGATCCCAAGTGGAAAGATTGTCATTTTTAAAAACATTAACACTATATGAAAGAATCATTTTACAAACACTCATTTAATAAGATTGCATTAATGCACTGAATGTAAAATTTAATTTTTTTTTATTTATAAGGTAATAAACATGTAATAGAACTACTACAATACTTATTTACAATGAACACATTGGTGCAGAAGTTATACACACACACACACACACACACACACACACACACACACACACACACACACACACACACACACACACACACATGCATAATTCACACACACATAGCCACTGTCATCTCCAGACACTGAAACAACTGTCTCTGAGGTGAGTAGCAATCTTTGCTAGAGTTAGTACAGAAGAGGAGTGCGTTGTGGAGGGGAACGGATAGCAGGGCAGTGGTGGACAAAAATGCTAGTGCTGCCTATTGTAGTAGGCAGGTATGTGGTTGAGACACAACAGTGGACTGCTAGTTGCAGTGTTCAAAGGCTGTGATGAAGCAAAGGAGGGAGTGGGAGGGAAGTGGCAAAGAGGAGAGAGGTAGAGAGATGGGAAGGACTATGCTGGTGTGCTAGAAGGTATGTGTAGGATAGATTGGGATCAGGGATGGGAAGAGGTAGGTGGAGGGCAAGGCTCAGGGACTAGTGAAGGTTGAGATTTGGAGGGTTGCAGGAACAAATGATCTAACACAGGGAGAGTTTCTCAGTAGAACCAACTGATTTGTGTATAAACAAAGATGCTATAACTTACCAAACGAAAGCGTTGGTATGTTGTGTTGGTATGTTGATAGGAGACAATAAAAAACACAAACACACACACACAAATTTCGAGCTTTCACAACCCAAGGTTGCTTCATCAGGAAAGAGGAAAGGAGAGGGAAAGACAAAAGAATGTGGGTTTTAAGGGAGAGGGTAAGGAGTCATTCCAATCCTGGGAGTGGAAAGACTTACCTTAGGGGGAAAAAAGGACAGGTATACACACACACACACACACACACACACACACACACACACACACAAAATATAACTTCTGCACAATTTCAGTGCAGTAATGTGTTCATTGTAAATAAGTAGTATAGTAGTTGTATTACACATTTATTACCTTATAAATAAATTTAAAAAAAAAATTATTTTAAATTCAGTGCATTAGTATTTGTAAAATGATTCTTTCATATAGTGTTCGTTAAAAAATGACGATCATTCCACTTGGGAGCTCTGGAATGGTACATTAGCTTATTTGTTTGAGTTGTAAATATTTGTCATGTATTATTGTTTTTCTGAGATGTTCTACATCCTGGAAGACCTCCTCATTATGGATCAATTGGAATGAAAGTAAATCTAATCTAATCTAATCTAAGCAACACGTTACCACCCCCAACCCCTACCCTGCTATCCCTCCCCCTCCCCATCCCAGTCTCCTCCTGACCCCACCACCCAGTTTGCTTCTCCCATCATGCACTGCACTCCTGCTTGCAGTATGGCCTTGGCCTTGGTGGTCATGTGTGTGTGAGATATGTGTGTGTGTGTGGGGGGGGGGGGTCACTAACTGATAGTTGTATTGTCAATATGTCAATATCATGTTGTTCTCATTGTCGGTTCTATGTCTCATTTATACTTCTTTAACTCTAAAATTATGTGTAATATGTGTTTACCAAAATGTACTAAATATATATAAATTCATCACATACAGTACATGTTAAAAGAACATGTAAAAGAACAACACATAACTCAATGTTTTAATTTTCTAAATATTATATAATGTTAATTTTGTGTGTTTTAATTCAATGTTTTAATTTTCAACATAATGTTAATTTTGTTTGTTTGATATAAATTCTAACTCTGCTCTCTCTGTACACATTCACTCCCTCATGGGATATCTTGTTGACAATATTGCAAGGCATTGCAATGTTCATTCAGTCAACACTAGAAGGAATAACTATTTGCACTTGAATAACACTTGTACAGAAAGGCATACGCTATTCAGCATGTTTCATTGTCAATAGGCTTCCAGCAGAACTAAAAATAAAAAATCGAGTGATAAATCCACACTACACAAATTCAATTTGAAAGGTTTCCATGTGGAACACTCCTATTCTGTACAGTAGTTTCCCACTGTAGTTGAGACCATTTCTCTGTTGTGTGTTATTTATACATTTACTCTTTTACAAGTTTTTTCTGTGTTTTATTTATTCTTTCATTCATAAATTTTCTAATCAGCTATTGGTAAACTATGTACTGGTTCATTCCATGTCCAAGTAGCTGTGGGTCACATGATTCCATGAAACCCGACAGATAAATAGAAAAATATATATATGAGCATCTGATGCTCCATGGTGTGCTGCCACTCAGTGTCATAGAGTCTCACTTCTCTCTACCGAACAAATTAACCTTTATAAAATTAGAGCAGATGTTCTCTGACTCTTCTTCATGACCCATGACTAAGGTACAAGTACCAATGTGAATAATTCATGAATCTTATAACTATTTCCCTTACAATGGAGATCTAAAATTTGAGATTGGTTAAAGCCAACACAAATTGGGTGTTTTTGCCCTGATCGTGAGCAATAAGCTAGCTACATTTTTATGTATTACAAGTTTTACTTCATTACATTGGTTTATATGTATTTTAAATAAAAACCTTGTTCTTTTTAGTACAGTATGTTAGAGAATTTCGGCATTTATGCCAATTCGTACATTTAACTAAATGCATTAGAAGGATATGATTTCAAGTTTCAACTACAGCTCTTAGGAATAATTCTCATTCACTGATGTTATTTTCTTCCAATTTTTGTTGCTTCCATATTTCTTGAAATTGTTGTAACTTTGGCCATTAATTTTCAGGAACAACTGGAGCAATTCTATTATGTGCCTTCTTCGTAGATGTCATTGTGTGGTACAAAGCGGGCTCTATAAATTTCGTTGAGGAACATGAGAGAGAGATGTCGAATCAAGAAGAAGAATTAAACCCGATGACAGGAAACCCCAGATCAGAAACAAGTGTCTGACAAATGCATTTGTGAGAGGATTGAGAAAGAACTTTCCAGAGTCTTCCCTCATCCCTCCATGCTCCACGATTGTTACTCAAGTGACTTCTTGCTTTAAAAACTGTGAAAAATGTTAACAAACTTGGGAAGTGGCTCTGCTAGCACTTCACCATTATATCGACTGATGACAATGGCAGGGATCTAACATTTGTTAGAACTTTTTTTCAATCTTTTAGTGACTAAAATTTATATTCAAATATTGTCATAAACTGTTAACTGATAATTTTATATTTAATTTGTGTACTGAATGTAGCAAAAGTGACTTATGTATATGTTTGATCATTGCCCCTTTGAGGCAATTTTTTATGAATGTTTTGGTACATTGCTTTTTGTAGCAATTTTAATTAGTTAATACAGATAAATATATATTTTATCTATCAAACATTGCCTATTGTGCAAATATAGTCAATGTTAGCATTTCCTTTGAAAATTTATTGAAATGGTAATCATTCCTATCTCATCAGATACTGATGGCTCAGATCACATACATTAAATTGCTACAATTTTGTAGAAATGAAGACTGCTACAAACATTTTGTAATTTTGAAATTAATCAATATTATGACCAAATAGTACAAAATAAACTGCATGATATTTTTTAAAAAAAGCTACTATGTTTGTGAAGAATTTGTAGGTTACCTGCAAGACCTACTACATATGTAGGAAAATTTCTATCCATTGGAAAAATGGAAGAAGTCTTTGACTGCAGTGACCATAAGAAACTGTGAAACATGAATCTCTACACATCTACCATTTTATGTTTACATTCAGACAGTGACACATTGATTCACTGTGTAGTGGGTATATATCCCATACACTTGGAGCAATGTGTGCAGTAGTCTGAAACTTATTAGTCACAATCCCAAATTGTTAATGGCCTAATATGAAATGTCACAGACAAGTGACTGAAAGAGACTCATTTTTCATAGTTTCCTGTATCAGAACCTTCACCAACAATGTTACGACCATAAATATATGTACTGTTTTACTGTTGGTTCAGCAGAACAACTCTAGTCATAAGAAGTTCTGAAGTCTTAACTATTTAGAGATAAACTGCTATTCAACATGGAGGTGGAATCTGGAACTATTATTTAAATGGCAACACAATTTCATTTCGATGTGAAGAACATTCATTCCAGAATGCAGAATGTGTCTTCACAAAACCATTGTGTGTACAGGCTGAATGCAACCTGAGGCAGTAAAAATTGTGAGTGATTCATCAGTTGTATCAGACATAAACAACTGACATGATGTATGATTTACTTGTGGAAAGACTAACATACTGAAACAAACATTGGGAGATTTTGTTAATTATGTCATCAGTGTACATTATGATTGCTGAAAATACCATATCCACCAGTTGTGGTAGGCTTATAAAATAGCAAGAAACATTGTAAGTTAGCAGTGAAGCTAATGTTTTCAGATTTGTAGTTTTTTTTCCTTCTGTAGCAAATATGCAAAATGACACAGAAGAAGATAAGTAGACACAGAAGAAATAGTGAAGTAGGACACAGCATGGTAAGTCTCTGCAAATAAGAAAGATTTGATGAGGGGGGAGAGGGGGGGGGGGGGAGGGAGAGGGAGAGAGAGAGAGAGAGAGAGAGAGAGAGAGAGAGAGAGAGAGAGAGAATTTTATTAATTCGTTCAACTGCACAAGGCTTTAAAGTAATCCTCATGTTTGCTGAGTTTGACAGTAGCAAGAATGCATTTTTTTCTCAATATTTGATAAATAATCACACATGACGGAGTTATTTAAACAGTTTTCACTGTTTATGGGTAATTATTTCTTTTTCTTACCACAGCCAAATGAGAATAAAAGTTGCATCCGACAGTAAAAACAAATGGCAAACACCTCATCAAATTTTGTTCACCTTAAATAATGTTACGTATTGATTAAATAAAAGTTAGGCTGAGAATAGAAGAGCATAAAAAACCTTATCAGCACCACTTAAGGCATATCAAGCAATGAGTGGTAGTCAGGGGTTGTAATGTACATTATTAAGGATTAACAACAGATATCCATATGTTGGGATGTCTCTGTACTTCATGTAAGTTAGTTGCAAGCTAAAGGTATGTTAAAAATCATTTTAATGAATTTAGCCCTATTTTTATTACATGTTAAGAGATTTAAACAGAATATCTCTGAATTACTAAGAACTTGTAAATATCAAGGGTGTATTGGGCTACAGTTCTTTCGTACACTTACAGAGATCTATCATGTTTTTATTTGTTCTTGCCAAGCTTTTTGATATTCTTGAAGCATGTTTTTTAGCTTTCTTGATGAAGATACTCAGTAGGATAGTTGCTTTTATGAAAATAGTAGGAATCATTGTTCAGTCTGAAACTTTGTTCCAACTCTAGTGACCTCATCATCAACAGGGTCTGAAACACAAAACTTTATCCTTTCCTGTTTGTGTGTATCATTGCCTGTACAGAATAGACAGATTATGATAGTCACAAACACAATATTTTTAAAACAGAGTCAAGGTACAGTTCTGATAGTTTATCATCAAGAAGAACAATAATTGCAACACACAGATTCAGAAGCAAAGAGAAATACTGAACTATTAGAATTCCATATTCCTTCATTCAAAGAAAGGGTAAAAATCAGAAACAAAATGTAACTGAAAAATGACAGATGGTAGAGTCACATTGCAAGTTCACAACTGAAACTGATACCAAGAGTTATGCATTTTCATATACCCTCTGGTATATGAGCTCTCAGGTTTTCACAGTATGAATGATTAATGGTGTGCTTACAGGTGTTTTTTGAAGTTGTTGCTTCTATATTATATTTCAGTGACAGAACCATCTGTCTTCTTCAGGTGCTCTGAGTTTTTCTGTTATCCGTACTCGCTGCCTGGACTCCAACGAGCCCATCGACAATTGTAGAGCTTGCACTGCTGTTTAATAGACAAGTTCATTTCCTGATGCCTACTGTGCCCCTTCATGATCTTTTGTTTTTCAGAGCTCACACTGTTTTCCATGGAATGCAGATTTTCTCACCATTTTCCAGTTTTGGTGGATGTGATGGCCAGCCGGATCTTAATAAATTGTCAGACACCAGACCTTATTTATATTGATTTTTTTTTTTTGTTTTTCTGGACATCTCTATTTTGATAGACTCCTTAATTATGCTGTCCCAGAAACTTGGCATTTGCACCATAGTAATGGTCTCATCACATTTCATGATTATATTGAAGGCAGTGCCGAGCTATTATTGATTTGCTTGGTTGTTTTAGATGGGTGTGTTGCTGATATTCCTTGCATCTCATCTCAATTGTTCTAATAGTCTACCCCACGTAAGACATGGCATATTTGCATGGAATGCAATACACATCCAGTTTTCAGAGACCTAGATCATCTTTAACATTACAGAAAATACTTATCTCTGCTGAAGGTAGGTGAAATACAATGTATGTCATGTTTCTATAGGAATCTATCAGCCTGCCTTTGCTTCAAACTGTTCCATCAGGTTTGCCATGACAGGTAATAATGGGCTAAGTGTCACCATGCCAACAATTTGTTTTTCCATATAACAGGAAATACACTGATATCAGAATATGCCTAAAAATGCTGATATCAGAATATGCCTAAAAAGTTTTGTGAAACAGTCATCACAGTTTTGTGTGGTTAGTTCCAAGGAATCAGAAATTCCAACTCTTAAACGGAGGGAGACTACATGGAAACTGATGATAATATCTGCATCCTGGGGTTGCAATTAACTGACAAAGTGTATGAAGTCAGCAGAGTTACAAATGTCGTGTCTGCTCTTACATATTCACTGAGAATGCCAGTTCGTGTATAGGTGTGCCAATGTAATTATAACTATGGGTGTTAGAGGAATTCCTTCCTTGTGTACTTTAGGAAGGCAACGTAGTTGTGGTGGTACCACCTCTTGTGCTCTATGACCCTTAATGACTTACTCATTGAGAAGAGTTATTATCTTCCTCTCCCATTTTATTCATACAGCAGACATCTGTCTGTCCATAGATATCATTCACAAGGTTGAAATTCTTCTTATTGTAGTCCATAACTGACATTAGGACCATAGCATTGCCTTTGTCTGCTGGCAGAACTAAAATTTCCTTGTCCTCCTGCAGATTTCGTAAAGCTACCTCATCTTTCTTGGGGACGTTGGATAGCACAAGTTTCACACTAAATACCTTCTGCTGCTTCTGAAGGAAGAGAAGCTAGCTCTGAAAAACAAAAGGGCATCAAAGGGCATAGTGGATGTCAGGAATCAAAATCAGCTGTAAATAACAGTGCGAGCCCAACAACAGTTCACACTCTGGTTGGAATCCATGCAGCGAGTACATGGAATAGCAAAATTCACAGCACTTAAAGAAGACAGCTGAGTCAGTCATAAAAATACTTTGCATACAATGAAAACAACTCATCAGAACATTCAAAAGCATACTGTTAATGTTAACATATATATCTTTGCAAATGGAATTTATTGTTAGTACCCATTCTGTAATTAAAATTCACATCTTTCCTTTTCGGTTTCTCCAAGTAAAGTCCATCAGAAGTAAGCTTATGGCGTTACCTCTGAGACAACTAATACAAGCTTTTTGTTTCATTGTTGCAAATAGAAGTACCATCCATACAAGAACAAAAAAAGAAAAGCCAAAATTTTTAGTACACAATCAGCTCAAGAATTTTGACTTCTATTATGATCAGTTGCAAAGGGACTGATGGGCAAGTCTGCAGAACTTCTCTAACTGCTCATTACTGCATAGGCTTCAATAGTTCCACCTATATTCTGATAGGAAGCACATCCATTACTTTAGGGAGTATTTAGTCCATTAAACTTTAGTAAGTATTTAGTTTTTCTTTTGTTTTAAATTTTTTACAGTGCAATATGTACAAATTAAAATGCACCTTTTCCAGGAGTTAAATTTTTCTTAACAAAGATAAGTAAAGAGAAATTAATATTTCACGTTGCATTTTTCAATGCTTCTCATTAGAAATGATTTTTCATAAAACAATTCAGTTCCACTATGGCAGTATTTTCACAGGCCATAAATAGAAATATATTCCTGATACAATAGGTTGAACTGAATGCACATGAGCTATCATTCTGCCATACTATCCTATTGTCCATTCTTACATGTAGTATTTTCAGGCAGTAATTAAGTTTTATATCATATTTTATCCCACTTTATTTTTGGTTCTCATACTTTTTGTTTTGGCCTTCTGTTTTCAGAGTTCACTAATTTCAGATCCTTCACATTTACTGAACATCCTTCTGGTGCATTTTATTTAGAATGTGTTAGTGTAATAGCTATAATCTAGACAGTTAGAAATGACATCTTAGCTGTAGATTATTTGTTTGTGTAATGGAGTACAAGTCTCCATTCTGAACTCATTTGGGGATGTAAAGTCTCTTTTTCTATTCATGTTTCCAGGATAATTTCTGTGTACTGCATTTTTATTGCTGTATACACAAATCTTCAATCATAAATGTGTTTAATGCACCACAGACCATAGCTACTGGAGAACTACCTGTATAATCTTTGATTATTCACTGTGCTTAATACTACTATACCTTAATTGTGTTAAATAAACACTACCGACTGCAACTGTATTCTACTGAAAAAGAATCCTATATGTAAGTGTTGAATGAAAATATGTAAAATAAAATAAATATAAAAATGAGGAAAGGCACTGAACCATCCGCAAATAATTGCTGTGGATAGACACATGTAAGAAATCAGAAAGTGAGACTAGCTCTTGAGTTATTGCTCTTTATTTAGCTGCACATACCTCTCTCTCTCTCTCTCTCTCTCTCTCTCTCTCTCTCTCTCTCTCTCTCTCTTCTCCTAAAAAAGTGATAACATTCAGGTTAGGTTTATATTTTGAGCTGTTCTATGTGTTTATGCAGTAATCTGAAAAATTGTTTATCACATTATATTGAGTAGCATACAGAGGGCATCTCTCCTGAGAGTTGTCAAGTTCATTTTCTCTTGTGCTTTGGCAGACATCTGCAATTTCATTTTCGCAATCTATATCTGGAGTCAGCCCAAAAAAATACTTCTCATCAAGTCTTTCACATACCACCCAGTGCTGATGGAAAGCATTGGCTTGTTTCCCATTATCTACATCTACATCTACATCTATACTCCGCGAGCCACCTTACGGTGTGTGGCGGAGGGTACTTATTGTACCACTATCTGATCCCCCCTTCCCTGTTCCATTCACGAATTGTGCGTGGGAAGAACGACTGCTTGTAAGTCTCCGTATTTGCTCTAATTTCTCGGATCTTTTCGTTGTGATCATTACGCGAGATATATGTGGGCGGTAGTAATATGTTGCCCATCTCTTCCCGGAATGTGCTCTCTCGTAATTTCGATAATAAACCTCTCCGTATTGCGTAACGCCTTTCTTGAAGTGTCTGCCACTGGAGCTTGTTCAGCATCTCCGTAACGCTCTCGCGCTGACTAAATGTCCCCATGACGAATCGCGCTGCTTTTCGCTGGATCATGTCTATCTCTTCTATTAATCCAACCTGGTAAGGGTCCCATACTGATGAGCAATACTCAAGAATCGGACGAACAAGCGTTTTGTAAGCTACTTCTTTCGTCGATGAGTCACATTTTCTTAGAATTCTTCCTATGAATCTCAACCTGGCGCCTGCTTTTCCCACTATTTGTTTTATGTGATCATTCCACTTCAGATCGCTCCGGATAGTAACTCCTAAGTATTTTACGGTCGTTACCGCTTCCAATGATTTACCACCTATGGCATAATCGTACTGGAATGGATTTCTGCCCCTATGTATGCGCATTATATTACATTTATCTACATTTAGGGAAAGCTGCCAGCTGTCGCACCATTCATTAATCCTCTGCAGGTCTTCCTGGAGTACGTACGAGTCTTCTGATGTTGCTACTTTCTTGTAGACAACCGTGTCATCTGCAAATAGCCTCACGGAGCTACCGATGTTGTCAACTAAGTCATTTATGTATATTGTAAACAATAAAGGTCCTATCACGCTTCCTTGCGGTACTCCCGAAATTACCTCTACATCTGCAGATTTTGAACCGTTAAGAATGACATGTTGTGTTCTTTCTTCTAGGAAATCCTGAATCCAATCACAAACCTGGTCCGATATTCCGTAAGCACGTATTTTTTTCACTAAACGTAAGTGCGGAACCGTATCAAATGCCTTCCTGAAGTCCAGGAATACGGCATCAATCTGCTCGCCAGTGTCTACGGCACTGTGAATTTCTTGGGCAAATAGTGCGAGCTGGGTTTCACATGATCTCTGTTTGCGGAATCCATGTTGGTTATGATGAAGGAGATTTGTATTATCTAAGAACGTCATAATACGAGAACACAAAACATGTTCCATTATTCTACAACAGATTGACGTAAGTATGATTTTTAAAGTAGAATTTTATGTGTCCATGCGATTGAGCAATCCATTACCCTAGAGATATTTGTTTTATTGATATGTATTAACAGGAAGAATAAAACCTAAAAAGCAACCAGCACTCAGGCAGTGACTGAACAGCACTACTGCACAGCAGTAGTAGCCAGTGAGGACCTGGGCAGTGCTGTCACTGCAGGACTGCTGGTTACTCTTTGTGTTTTACTGTCCATGTGAATACATATTGATAAAATGAATATTGCACTAAACTAGTTTGGGGCTGTTCATTCTAAAATGCACGTAAAATTCCACTTTGAAAATCATTTTGCCCATAATGGGAAACAAACAAACATTTTCCATCAACAATGGGCATCACATGAAAGACATAATGAACATTATTTGTTTGGGCTGACTCCAGCTACATACTGAAGAAACTGAAGTGCAAATATCTGCCAAAACAGCAGCAAAAATGCACCTGATGATCCACAGGAGAAATGCCCTGTATATGTCCCAGTTCCATTTCAGTTTACCGGCTGCTCATGGTTCATGAGATGTGATCATGGCATTTTATTATTGTTGGTATTTCCTACAACACTAAATTTTACATTATCTATAACAATCACATTTCATCATAACTCCACAATGTCACCCTTATTTCATCAGAGCAGACTTATCAAGTGAGCTATACCAAAGTTACCTGTTAAGTGTAAGTTTTGTTACATACCTATTTCCCCATCCCAGCTGGGCAAACATCTCTAGTGGCAATCATTGGTTCGTCTGCTTCCACATTAACAGTTCAGTAGCTTTGAGATCCTAATTAAGAACTGGCTTATTCTCAAAATTATGAGCTTTATTTGTGTTCTGTGTTTCATTCAGATTGTAACCTGAAGAGATAATACAAGTGATCATAAATACCACTGAAGTTCCTCCTTCCTCCATCAGTACCTTGAAGAAGTTTCAAAAGTTAACTGTCCATGTAGCATATGAAACACTTGTGTATTTCCTCACAAAAAGCAAATATGACATTCTAAGTGCCAATAAACCTTTTTTTCTACTACCCCTTCATTAAATTTTGCACTTGTGCCTTCAGTCCCCTCCCCACTTTCCCACCCATCAGAAATAGATAAGACAACTAAATATATCTTTAATTCTGTAACAATGCACTTGTTGTTTCCTTGCAGAGGAAAGCTTACAGTCAAAATTTTAGAAATTGACTTAAACAGAATGTTATCATTTTTCCTATTTCTTAAAGAATATCTGTGAAAGTTCTGTATAATAAACATTTTGTTTTAATTAATATTCATACATAATATTACAGAAATGACTGTATGAAAAAGGAACTGCCTTAACTAAATTTTCTCTTTATTCCAATTAAATGTTCTCCAATAGGCCTCTTTTTAATAAATCATGAATCAATCAGTTCTACAAAATATTTTGGTGACCTTTTTCAGCAGGCTTTACTGTTTGCTGGTTATTGCCTGAACAGAGAGCTTTGTTTCGATATTTCGATGCTGTTATTGATACGTCACATTTCTTAATTCTTTCTCTAACATAAGCTGAACAAAACCAAACAGATGATGAAAGTTCAAAATTAAATATACCTGTTTTAAGTGGCACAATGCTTTTATTAGTTTCTGTTTTTTCATCCATTATTTAATAACTAAAGATTTTTAATGTAATGAAATATTTCATACATTCTTTAGAGATCTTCCTGACTTGTATTTCTGCATGTTTTACAAAGGATGGATGGGAAATTTTATGAAGTTGTTTGTTAAACAGCAAGATATTAACATAGCCTTACTACTATGTTAAAATAAGTTTTTGGAATGTAGGCTGCCAAATATACTGTAACATAAGACTTTCATGGGCATAAGAAGAAATAAACTGTATTTTATACATCAACTGTAATAAGTGTTATGGACATGCCACTGTAAAGCATGGACATGCTAAACATTGGGAGGGGGAGGGTGTCATAGATACATCTTAATTCTGGATTATGATGAAGCTTTAGTCATTAAGAAATTGGATGAAAGTCAAAAGGACTGGTCAAGATTTCCAAGCAATTAAACTAAATTCAAGAGAACTTTTGTAAAAACAAAATTATATGTCAAAGCCATGTGAGAGTGTAAAGGTCTCAATCAAAGAAGAAATGAAGACCAGAGAAACTGAACAAGGATGATCGCTTTACTAGTAAGGAGAATATTCTGATGAGGAATTGGAACATGTGTTTAAGAAGTCAGATGCTTCATCAAAACATTCCTAGACTGTTACTGGTTGGAATGGCAATTATAGTTGTGAGTTTAAATGTGGATAGACTGAAGGGCTCATATTTGGGTAATGTTATAAAGTTAGTTTTGTTTTTGGATATCATATTTACCTTAACAGTTATGTTTTGTGAGGCCTAACAGAGCAACTTAGGATCAGTGTATATTATTCCAAAGTAAAGAAACATTGTTTCTCATTCTGTAAAAGTTTTGTCAAATAAGCAAGACTATCACAATCAGATTATTTATATCCTTCCTGGTATTTGTTAAGTGTTGAAAGGAATAATATACAGCAACACTCCTAAAACAATATAAAATGCCTATTTAGGTTGTAAATGACAGCAATGGAGCATGCAGTAACTAAAAAAAAGGCAAAGAGAATTTTCTTGTCTAGTATGAGCAAGCACTTTAATAGTTTACAAATTTATTAAGTAATGAGTGAGTATGTTATGATGGGAAGTGCAGAAACACAGTAATTCTGTAACTGTTTAATGTTCACCATGATTAACTTAACTGTTTAAAAACCACATGCAATGAGATGACATTTGAGGAAGGGTATTAGGTGAAGTGATGTTACAAATAGCAAGGTATAACTTTTACTGAATAAGAAGACACTGAGGAAACAGAAAGTATGTTATTTCTAGAGCACTGCTGTTGGGAATTATAATGATTCTCATAAAATTTTGATCATGTTATTATTTTTCTCAGTGTGTTACACTTCTGCACCATAATTAACAAAAAGAAATCTGAGCAAACAATTTAGAACAGCTCTGTATGGAAGCAATTTTCAGAATATTTCAGACATTAAAATAGAACTCAATGGATGTATTTCATTGTTCTGTGTGAATTACTGAAGAAAACGAGGTAAGCTATGTTAATGAGGATTTATTGTTTCTGAACTGCCTTGTGGATTCATTTTCATACATTTGTTAAGATCTCATATTAGATCAAGATCTTCTGTCCTACAATCTGCAATGTAAAATACAGAGTTTCTAACTTTATCTACCACAAATGTACCCTATATCAATTACTTTAGAATAGATTTGTGAAACATGTATTTACATATATAGAGACAAAATGTAAAGAAAAAGATATGTACATATAGCACTAGTGAAATTGTAAATAGGCTATGTCTATTTGTAATGTTTGTTACCTGTTGCAAAGTGTTATCAAATTCATAAGACAAACTTGACATATTTTTTTGAGCAAAGAATGTGTTACAGATTAAATGACACTTTTTTTAAATATACATATAGTGGTCCAGTATAATATACAGTTTGAACATCTCGTCAAGGCTGGCATCAACATACATATTCCATTGGAAATGGATAACACAAATGTTCACTTCATGACAATTTATTTACTAACCAGTTACAGCAACGTGAACAAGGTCCTGGACTGAAACCGATTGGTAAATAAACTGCATTAACATCAGCATTTGTATTAATGCATTTCCCACAGTAATATAAATTTGGTTTAATATATGATTAAAGTAACAAGATTAAATAATGTGCATGTTTTGGATACACAGAGTTAACTATTTCAGGGAAATGCATTAAATGTTTCAAATAGTAACAACCATTCTGCAGTTCTTCTGACAAGAACTTAAAAGTTTGCTCTTGCATAAAATTAGATTGCTTTTGAGACCAATTTCACTTCCAAATACAAAAAGGTAAAGTTATTCTCAAGTGCAAACTGCACAACAAATGAGAAAAACACATTCTCAATTAAATAAGCCAAAGTACTTACTTAGGTAGCATACAAAAATACCTAAATAATTCTCAGTTTACAATCTGACTGAAGAGGAAAAAAATTGAGAAGTTGTGATAAGTACTGAAAACCAACAAAATAAAGGGTAAGTAAGATAAATGATTAATATTGGAATATAAAGACTACCTTTGGCAATGCAGGCAAATATCCCTTCCACAGTTAAGTCATTCCTTCACACAATGTGTTCCTCAAAATCTGACTTTCCTTTTAGTAAAGCACATTACATTTGGGCTTTCACATCAATTTAGCAACTATATGGTGCAGTACTCAATGACCTGGAAAGTGTTTTCTCTTTGTTTGTGATTATTATCAGCATGTGTGTGCAATAATGAAAACTTGTGTTCAAACATGAAATGTGTTCGGTTCACTCTCTATCATTTACTGCTTTACTTACAGACCCTGACTCTATCCCCCTCACATCTCTCTCTCTCTCTCTCTCTCTCTCACTCACTCACTCACTCACTAGAAGACATTTGAAAGATTAGGTAGACACTGTTGAATGAAAGGCAGTGAACATAAAGTTGATGATCAAGGAGGTGGGGTAGTTTAGGAAAATTTACACACCAGAGGAATATTCAGACTGAAGAAAACTGCACTTGATGGTCTGAAGAATGAAACACTCAATGTAAGAACTCACCAGAGGTGGAATTATTGGTAACTGTGGACATCATTCCACTAGCGAAGAATTTGTTTTACTCATAAACTGAATGCTATTTCATTATTGATGCCAAATGGTAACCAGCTGACAACAAACCAGTTACAGTAATGAAAAACAGAAGCATGTTATGAAATCAATGCAATGAAAATTTCTTTGCACACTTTCTGTGGTATTACTACTATGCTGAATACCTGAGGAGTCTTGACTAAATCCACAAGACAGTTTCACTATTTTCTGATTTTACTGTTAATCTTTTATAAAACATAACCTGTTGTACAGGAAATATGAGTTAGAAAAGCGAAGAATCACTGATGTGCAAACACAATTTAGATTCAGTTGCATTACTGTCATTCCACACAGACATTTAATTGTACAGTTAATGACCAGTTTAGACAAATAAATAAGTAGGAGAAAATTCACATACAATTAAAATGGGATACAATATATACCATACAAGATACCTGTCACATGAACAGAAATGCTCAAAAGTTTATAGAAAGCAGAGTTCATCACTATAAAATTTATCCATTTTTAATAGCCTTCCACATCGTCCCTATAGTTCTTTGTCATCAGTTACAGATGGAGATGCAATTTCTACTTGCAAAAGCATATGAGTGGGTGTTCCCATTCCGTTGTCCTCCAAATCATATCACCTAATATATTTTGTGGCTGGAGACTGTATTATTTATTTTCAGTAACATTAACTTTTAATGTGGATGAAACACACTTACTGTGTGTCCTACTTTACTTTAGTTCTGAACACTCAAGGTTAGAATAGGTAGAGGTCTGAAGTGTTAGGTCAATCAATCTACATGCCATATATAGGTTTCTTTTTATCATTTCTGAATAAACAAGGCAGTGACACTGAAACATCATTAAGCTATTAATCCTGAATGTTGTCTGCCATTTAATATTGTTTGAATGTGCTGAGATAAAGTCAGTTTCAGTTTACATGACATTAGGTCAGCAGGCCAGTTTCAAACTATTAATTGCTGTGAGCAAAGAACATAACACAGTTGAGGTTTCTTAGGTTGCCAGCATTTCAAAAGGGAAATATCTCCCCACACTTTCAGAATTAATTCTCCTTTCAGAAAGGCTTTATGATCACATCAACAATAGTACACTTTCAGTATAGAACTGATAATTTATCTTATATGTTGCCTTCCTGTACTCATGTTTGTTACTAGTGATGTATTTCATGAACATTTCTTTCCAGTTCTGCATTTTTCTAAGCATATAAATAATTTTTAAAAGTCTGTATTTTGTGTACATACTTTTGAACTTCATGATGACTGTACTTGTTTATATAACGCAATTGTAAAATTTTTATACAGAAGTATGTTTTATATGAAATCATGATGTGAAAATAAAAGATCCTAATACTATTTCATAAGTACCTACACAAACTGACTACTTTCATTGTTAAAATACTGGGACGACATTTATTTCTTCTGAAATATGAAAACATTATTTTCTAATATTTGTAACTTATTTTATTGTGCTGCAGTAAGTGCCTCTAAATTGGGAGCAATTATGTATTTTATTTACACAAATATAAATTGACTGTTTTCAGATATTATGGTCTGTAGAAAAACTCCACTTTATGTAGAAATTATTTCATAATTTGCCCTGAATCAATGTAGTGCTGTCTTTTAAAACTTAATATACTGAAATACCAAAACAAAACACTGAGTTATGAATAATGGGTTAGTATCAGTTGTAAATTGCTTATTAAGGAATTGTTTTTGTTTAGAGCTAAAACAAAACTGCAGAAAATATTTTACAGATGGAAAGAAATTTTAGTATTATATATACCTAAATTTTATATCACAATGAAAAAGTAATGTAAGTATGGATGTAAATATATCACTTGACTGATATTGGAAATATTATACGTCACTCCCAGATGCATTCTTAAATGGTATTTATTAATTACATTATACTTACTGAAATAATATAATGGTACATTTTTGCAGCACATGCATTTGGTACAATTGTGCTAAAATACAAATTTAATAAAATGTTTTATTCAGAACTTGTAAAAAAATACATTGTATGAAATCATGCTTTTGTAGCATCTCATAAATAAAGTTGATTATGTAATACACATAAAAACTCTCTTGTTGAAATCAACAAGAAACTCAACATTTGGACTACATGTGACATACAGTCCGCATAGCTGTCTTTCGCAGTCAGTGTTCTACCAATTGCGCTATCCACGCACACTTCCTGTTTGAACTAGAAACTTCAACTTGTCATGAGCTTGAGTTTTGAAGGAAAGATGAGGTTCTTATGACAATTTCAAGATTTGAATCTATCCAAAAAGAGTGCTCAGAGGGGTCCAAGTTTGTATAGCAGCCTGGCACACTGTTTAAAATTACCAGATACAGTCGTCACAGAATTAATACTCTGCTTACAGTAAAAGAATTAAACCTCATTAAATATTTTCTGCAGAAACAGATTAATGATATCAGTTTCACTTTTCAGGGAACAAGATGGGCTTCAAAGCAGAATGATTTTCAAAACATTTTTGGAGCAAAATAATAATAATTTCTTCTGTACTAAAGGGCTTTTTTCTATCAGAGCTGTACAAGAAATTAAATTTTCATTTCAAGGCTACAAATTCACATTCAGCTGTAACTGACAGTCACATAGTCATCTACAAAAATGATTTGCTAATTTGTTCTATGACGAACACAATATGTGACTAACTTCTTTAATTTTTGAGTCATGGTTCACATTTTCAGTAATGTGAAGAACGAACTCTTAGAGCTTAACATCATATTGTGAGTGATTTCCTTAAGGCAAAATTAGCTAACTTAGAGAAGAATGATGGTAGGAAGGAAGCTGGGGTCTGTTTAAAGGAACTATCCCAGCCTTCTTTTTCAGGGTTTGGTTTCACTAATTTACTTAGAAACACCATTGAATTAGGAATAGCTTGGTGGGGCTTTGAGCCCTGCTGCTCCTGAATCATTGCTCAGTGTCACTACACCTTGCTCACCTTCATGATATAAGCAGTGGATATTACACTCATTCTGTGATACTAAGTATTCTGTTAAAATCTGTGCATTTCCTACTGATGCTATTTACATTTTCTTGTTACCTTTCCCACTTCTTCCATGTACTAATGCAATGTTGTAATTTTGAAATAAATAATGTAAAAAGCTCTGAAACAGGGCTAGTTAATCTAGTTGTTAGTGCATCAATCAAGAAAGCATAGCACTGAGGGACTGAGGCAAAGGCTAGCACTACAGCAACAGATACAGAAGTTATTCATCTGAAATGTGAGTAGCGTATTCGTGTATTAAGAACAAAAAGAAAGGCTGAAGAAGTTACAACAGCTATTAATCAGTTATAGATCTTCTTTCAGTAATTTAATTGTGCTCTTCCTTAACACATTCCTGAAAAAGAGCAACAGACCTATCAGCAGTTGCAGTGGCTTTAGTTGTAACTTATATGACCTGCTTATACATCTTCAATTGTCTCATAATCTAGCATTCAATTAATTTTTGCCTAAAATGGAGTTAAAAGTGTACCTGCATCTTCTGCTGTATGCTGTAGGTGGTAACTGCATGATGTATGATGGGAAGTGGCTGACAGCGTTTGTATTTGATACGGAGAGTGGCAAGAAAATTTGATGTGCTGACAGACTGACCTACTGCGAAGCCCGAGAACAAGCTTAGGTTGGAATGTGACAATTTGATTGTGAGTTGGGAAATCCAATGTATATGAATGTCCAAGAAAACTAGATCTGGTGACAGACTGACCTGTAGCAAAGCCCAAGGCTGAGATTACTTTGGAATGTTACAATCCAGTTGTGAGCTGGCAAAACCAATGAATGTGAACGGAAGTAATGACAAACTGACCTCAAGCAAAGTCAGCAGCTGGATTTAGATTAGAATATGGCAGTTTGGGAGCCAACAAAGCCAACAAATCTTGACATCAAAATACAGCCTTTCAGCGTTTCCATTTCTGATAATTCATTGCACAGTTACCAACTGCAGCACACAATGGAAGACACTTTTGTCCATATTTATTGGGACACAATCTGGCTTTTATGATGTTGAGCTTTTATAACAGTCAATATTCACAATATTTAAACCAGATCGGTAAGCTATAGTTATTATAAAGTTTAACATTTCTTTGGTGGTAAATTAGGTCGAAGTCAATAAATGTGATACACATAGAAACTTCAGGTCAACGGAGGCGTTCGATCCCACCCGTCGGCTTTGACCTTCGATGTAAGGGCGTTGTGGTGTGTGACATCATGACGGAGCATAGTTTACTTTATGAGTGTGTTGTGTTTGTAGATGTCATCTTGTTGTGGTTGGTGGTGTCCTCTGGTGGTGTGTGTATGGTTCGCGTGTTATATGGTGTATTGGGTTAATTTGGGTATTGCCACTTGAACTGTGTACTTATCGGTCATGACTGTTATAGAAGAACAGAAATTGGTTTCAATGAGTTAAGAATTAAGTTTCTACTGTGTTTATGTTATTGTATTGTCATTTGCTGTTTGTCACGTGGTAAGTCGTTTAACTTAATTTCTGGCTGCTTTTGTTAGCTATGGATTTGAGTTCTGAGTACAACAGTGTGCATCTGCAGGCTGAAATTGGGGATGATTAAGTTTCTGCAACTTTTTGGCCTTCTGACGGAAATTGTGAAATGTGACATATGCAAACAGAATATGCAAAATGGCTCTGAGCACTGTGGGACTTAGCAGGCCGCGGTGGCCATGCGGTTCCATACGCTACAGTGTGGAACCGTGAGACGGCTACGGTCACAGGTTCAAATCCTGCCTCGGTCATGGATGTGTGTGATGTCCTTAGGTTAGTTAGGTTTAAGTAGTTCTAAGTACTAGGGGACTGATGACCTCAGAAGTTGAGTCCCATAGTGCTCAGAGCCATCTGAACCATTTTGAACTATGGGACTTAACTTCTGAGGTCATCAGTCCCCTAGAACTTAGAACTACTTCAACCTAACTAACCTAAGGACATCACACACATCCATGCCCGAGGCAGGATTCGAACTTGCGACCGTAGCGGTTGCGCAGTTCCAGACTGTAGCACCTAGAACCGCTTGGCCACCCCGTCCAGCGCAGAATATGCAGTTGGCCAGAGTTTTGGCGTCTCGGACCAGGGACTGCTACATGTGGTGGTGCCGAAGGGATAACCTTTTGCGCTCCATAAGGCATGATACCTAGTTCGAGAGATCTAGGTTGGGCGTGAGAAAGATAGTTTTGATGATGTATTTTTTTGGTTATAGATCCTCCAATAGTATTGTCTGCATGAGTCTGGTGTGAGCGAGAGAATGATGTTACACTGGTTTTTGTTTTGTAGGGAATTTTCTTCTGAATATATTAAGTACAGGGGTAAGTTGGGTGGGCCTGGGGTGGTGGCTGAGGCTGATGAGTTGCAGTTTGGGAAGAGGAAATATGGGAGGGGTTACTCTCCAGTTGGTTTATGGGTGTGGGGGGCTGTTTTTCCTGGGGATCGGTACTCAGAGTGTGTTTTCAGGGTTTTGAAGGGGCGTACGAAGAGGGTATTGGTAGAATTATTTGAGGAGTATTTAGAGGAGGGGAATACAGTAGTTTCTGATGCTTTGTCATCTTATAGGGGGTTGGGCCAGAGGGGTTATGATCATTTAGTTGTTAACCATAGTATAGAATTCAAAAATTATGAGACTGGGGCATGCACTAATATGATAGAGGAGTTTTGGGGGCGGCTAAGTCAGTCATTGGGAGGGGGAAGAGGCACTCTTATGACCTTCAATCTCATTCAGATCAGTATTGTTGGCGGAAGAGCATCCCTCTGAACTATTGAATTTTTCACGTTTTTTTTTAAGAGCTATTAGAAAAATGTATAGGCCGAGGGTGGTTAGTTAAGGTTGTTTTGTGAGGGTGGGGGGCTGCAGCTCGGTCGGGGGTGGGGGAGGGGGGCAAAGAAGGTTGTTGGTAAAGTTTGTGGATGTAAGTTGGTGGAGGTTGTTTTATGTTGTGAAGGATCTGATTTGTTGCAGATGTTTTTGAGCTGTAGTGTGTGATCGAGTTTCGTTTATTTTTTTGATTTTTATTTGTTGGTGGAGTTTTGTTTTGGGGGGGAGGGTGAAGGTTTGGGGGGCGCGGGGTTGTGGGTGGGTTGGAAGTTTGTTTTGGTTGTGTTTTTGTTTTGTTTGTGTGTGTGTGTGTGTGTGTGTGTGTGTGTGTGTGTGTGTGTGTGTTGGCTGACCTAGTGTGTAGCACTGGAACATTTTTGTGGTATGTAGTCGTTTTTTTTGGGTGTATTGTTCGCATGTTATGATGTTTGCTGGGGTTTCTCTGTGTTGTTGAGTCGGTGATATTTACTGCATGTGATGGTGGTTGAGGTTTTTGTATCGGCACTTGTGGTTGATGTATGTATCTTTGGGGAAGTACTCGATTTCAATTTTTTTGGAATCGTCAGTTGCATTTGAGCTCCATAAGTCATGCGAAGTATCCGTTTCCAATTTGTCATCTTAGCTGTGTTTTGGTATCATGAGCTGATGTTGACGTATATAGGTCAAGTGAAGTGTCTGATCACAATGTGTCGTCTTAGCTATGTGTGTCTTAGTATTTTGAGCTGCTGTTGACCTATATAGGTCAATGGAAGTGTCAAATTACAATGTGTTGTAGCTATGCGTGTTTTGGTATCATGAGCTGGTGTTCAGCTATATAGGTTGAGGGAAGTGTCCGATTCCAATATGTCATAGTTATGCGTTGTAGTATCGTGTGCTACTGTTGACCTACATAGGTTATGGGAAGTGCCCGATTCCATCGTGTCGTCGTAGCTATGTGTATTTTGGCATCGTGAGCTGCTGTTGACATATATAGGTTACGCGAAGTGTCCAATTCCAATTTTTGTTGGTTTAGGTGTTGGTTTTGTGATATCGATATTTGTGGTGGTGTAATTTTTGGAGTTGTCGTTTTTTCTTTTGTGGTATCGACAATTGTGGTTGAGCTATGTAGGTGAAGGGAAGTGACCGATTCCTGAGGATAATGTAAGTGAAGTGGAATTTTGTGTTGTCGACTTATGTCGTCGTTTTGTGTGGTTTGGGATTGTGGTGTGTTTATACACTCCTGGAAATTGAAATAAGAACACCGTGAATTCATTGTCCCAGGAAGGGGAAACTTTATTGACACATTCCTGGGGTCAGATACATCACATGATCACACTGACAGAACCACAGGCACATAGACACAGGCAACAGAGCATGCACAATGTCGGCACTAGTACAGTGTATATCCACCTTTCGCAGCAATGCAGGCTGCTATTCTCCCATGGAGACGATCGTAGAGATGCTGGATGTAGTCCTGTGGAACGGCTTGCCATGCCATTTCCACCTGGCGCCTCAGTTGGACCAGCGTTCGTGCTGGACGTGCAGACCGCGTGAGACGACGCTTCATCCAGTCCCAAACATGCTCAATGGGGGACAGATCCGGAGATCTTGCTGGCCAGGGTAGTTGACTTACACCTTCTAGAGCACGTTGGGTGGCACGGGATACATGCGGACGTGCATTGTCCTGTTGGAACAGCAAGTTCCCTTGCCGGTCTAGGAATGGTAGAACGATGGGTTCGATGACGGTTTGGATGTACCGTGCACTATTCAGTGTCCCCTCGACGATCACCAGTGGTGTACGGCCAGTGTAGGAGATCGCTCCCCACACCATGATGCCGGGTGTTGGCCCTGTGTGCCTCGGTCGTATGCAGTCCTGATTGTGGCGCTCACCTGCACGGCGCCAAACACGCATACGACCATCATTGGCACCAAGGCAGAAGCGACTCTCATCGCTGAAGACGACACGTCTCCATTCGTCCCTCCATTCACGCCTGTCGCGACACCACTGGAGGCGGGCTGCACGATGTTGGGGCGTGAGCGGAAGACGGCCTAACGGTGTGCGGGACCGTAGCCCAGCTTCATGGAGACGGTTGCGAATGGTCCTCGCCGATACCCCAGGAGCAACAGTGTCCCTAATTTGCTGGGAAGTGGCGATGCGGTCCCCTACGGCACTGCGTAGGATCCTACGGTCTTGGCGTGCATCCGTGCGTCGCTGCGGTCCGGTCCCAGGTCGACGGGCACGTGCACCTTCCGCCGACCACTGGCGACAACATCGATGTACTGTGGAGACCTCACGCCCCACGTGTTGAGCAATTCGGCGGTACGTCCACCCGGCCTCCCGCATGCCCACCATACGCCCTCGCTCAAAGTCCGTCAACTGCACATACAGTTCACGTCCACGCTGTCGCGGCATGCTACCAGTGTTAAAGTCTGCGATGGAGCTCCGTATGCCACGGCAAACTGGCTGACACTGACGGCGGCGGTGCACAAATGCTGCGCAGCTAGCGCCATTCGACGGCCAACACCGCGGTTCCTGGTGTGTCCGCTGTGCCGTGCGTGTGATCATTGCTTGTACAGCCCTCTCGCAGTGTCCGGAGCAAGTATGGTGGGTCTGACACACCGGTGTCAATGTGTTCTTTTTTCCATTTCCAGGAGTGTATTTAGTTTGTGCCCACCCAAAAAACCCCAATTTACCGCGCTGGTCCCATTAGTTTGATTATATTTTTGGGGGAAGATGTGTTTGGTTTTATTAATGTATTTTCGTGTTTGTTGTTGTGTTTGCGTATTGATGTCATAGGCGCCATATTGGAGTCGTTGTGAATGGTCGTTTCCGCCATGTTGGTGATGTCATTGGTCGAACCAGACGGACGGAAACGAACACTTCTGTAATCCCGAAACTTCTTCCACATACACTGGTTCATAATTACATGATGTTAGTGTAGTGCTTGACACCTGCAGCATGACTGTAGTATATACCCTACTTTAAGTTTTTGCCTACTGCGCCTTGTTCACATAATGAATGTTGTTCTCTGACATGACAAATTCAATAACAGATTCAGGACTGAGTTTAATAGTGACACAAAAAAGCTGACAAAATGAATGTGAACTAAAGACTGGTGAAATTTTGACCGACCACGAAAAGATGTGTTATCAAGTTATCATGGACTCACTGAAGCACTGTTCTACACAACTACCCTTGCTGTCATTTCCCTAAGGGGTATCATTATTCACCATACTTTTGAAATTACAACAATCAATAAAGCCCCACACTTTTGCCTTTGCCACCTCTTTACACAGCCGTCAAAGTGAGTCTCACTGGCTCAGTTTCAGTTTTAGTTGAAGTCAGTGCCTCAAACCAGTTGTTTCGGATATGGATATAACACATTCTCTGTCTCCTCTGTATAGGGAACTGAGCCTTATGACCGACTCACCATTCACAGTCAAGAGTTACACAATAGTTATAGATCCTATACTTCCTGTAGAGGAGAAAGAATTCACACAGGAGGGCAATTTTTGGAATATCTTTGGTATAACTGGTAAGTAACTCTCAGGAACTCTCCCAGCACACCAGTTCCCAGCAGTTTACAATTAATTGGGAGTAGTCAGTGCACTTTCCAGCTGTTTACAAACGTCAAGTAATATACCCGTGTTCAAGAACAGTATTCCCAGCAAGGCTACATTGTGGCTGGTACAATGTTTTACAGAACAGTAAACTAATAACTTTAAGATAAGCTTGCTAATTCTGTAAATGTTAAGGCCAGGAACAGTGGCGCACTTGCTTCAAGCAGCAATGTTGTCAGCACTCATCATGAGGTATGATGGAAAGGAAGGTGTCAACCACAGGCTCATAATTCATGTTCTGTTCAGGAAAAAGTGAAATATTTGTGGCAACCAAGTTTATAAATTTAACGCTGCTATTAGATCCAACCCTAACCACAAGTGTTATTAGTGGCATATTCTGAAAAAAGGGGGCGGTCAACTGCATGTGACAACAAGGATTAGGGAATATAATGTTTGTGGGTGCAATCATATTACAACATAACCGAGGCCTCGAGCAAAGCCACTGATCAGTCTGTCACCACAACCAGGTATTTTAGTTTTCCCATTCTTTGGGTGGAGCAGCCCACAACCAAATTGTCACATCCCATCCTAACCCAGACCTGGGACTAGGCTACAGAGCAGTCTATCACCACAACCAGCTTTTTAGCTTTGACATTCTTTGGCTTCATCATCTCTCAACCAAAATGTTACATTCCACCCTAACCGGCAACCAGAAGCGGATTTCCACTATCGATTTTGAAGTGTTTACATGTCCACCCAGAAGCGGTATTGGGAAATCGGTTTATGATATCTAGTTTTGGGAGCCCCATGTAAAAACGGGGTTGTGTTAGATAAAGTGATGTTTCAAGGCACATGGAAACAAAAGAGCACCGAGAAAATATTAAGTGCACGAATAACAAAAAACTGGAATTTAGTGTTAAAAATGAGAGTGGTGTGGTTATAAATGCTGAATGCTTATTTTAGAATACAATTTGCCAATCAATTGCGCTGGCCATGCGAGTCGCCATCTCAGATTATGAGAATTTTATAGATTACTTTAATGAAATAGTTTCACTGAAAATATGTAATATCAGCTACCTTTGAACATCCTGACGTATTATATGTGAACTTGTATGAAGAGGAAGTAGTTACTACCCCTGAAACTTACAAAAGAAGCGATTGTGGTAGAATTTCAAAATACGCCTTTGTCTGCAGTTTTCAAGTCTATGTCACAAACAGTATGGTGGGCACTGTTTTACGGCAATCTACTTTTTAAAATTTAAAATCAAGAAACTCTCACAACTTAGCACCGAATACCTGGGATATGCTACAGAGAAGGGGTATAGGGTCAACCTTTTGGTTACCGGTAGTTCTAGAGTTTTCATTTGTGTTTTGTAGCCGTTATACAGGTTTGTGACGTAACAGCGAAAGGCTCACATCAGTTGTCTTTGACTATGCCCTACTGAGAATAAGAAGTTCTTGAGCATTCTTACCTCCTGATTTTTAAGACTGAATCTCCTTATTTTTAGTTTGTGGAAGTTGGCGGTTGTGATTACGCCTTTGGCAAGTTTCAGTCACAACCATTCATTATTTAAAATTCGCTGGAGTAGCATTACACCAAAATTACAACAGAAGCGGCGATTTATTTTCCCAAACTCCTTGTTTCTTTTGTTTTCCTTCAGAGAAATATCGTCAGTACCGAGAGTTTAGTAACACCCACAGATCTTTTGTCGCTATGCCAGAATTTGCTTCTTTTCTCAAAACTCAGCACAGTTTACTTCGTTTCACTAACGTCCTAATGTCGATGAAATTGTGAAGGATTCCCGAAACTATGTAATGTTAAACCAGCAATTGACGGCAAGATAGGTCAATAGTGAAAACGCCCGTTTTCGGTTTCAAAATAAACGTGTAATTTCGTCATTTATGTTGCTGCAAAGGCCACCGCAAATCTTGTTACGTCAACTGCCGATGTTGCTTAAAAAAAACTCACATTATACTAATGAAAAAATATGTAGTTGCTTGTAGCCCATGTCGCAGTACCGTAACAAAGAAAGGTTTGCTTATTAACCATATAGCAAAATAACCTCTGCACATTGTCATTAGCCAAAATCTTGTTTCGATATCCCAAACTGTTTGTAAAATATAAGAGATGTTATGAAATTTCATTCTCACTTAATCGTTTAAGAGCACTAGCAGAACTGATTCCTTCATATACAACACATTTTCTTGAGAATGGAGAGAGATACAGATCTTGTCCAGAGTTGAAAGAATAATTCAGTATGTTAGCTACATTTCATATGCATTTTTAGCTGCCCCAGGCAGAAGACATGCTGTTTGGTACTCAACAATTTTCGCAATTTTGATAAGATAAACTGATACTGCAGTGTTCTTCTTATATATATACTGTCTCAATTAATGTATCGTGATATGTTGTGAAATGTCGAACATTTGTAAGTACAGCTGTAAACTTGTACTGTTATCGGCAACTGTAGATCTAAACTTAAATTGCGCTCTTCTAGAAATTTTTGGCAACACTAGGCCTATCCTCGTTCAGAAACAATCGATCCTTAAATTCATTCTATAACTGTGCGAGAATAGGTTTATTTTTGAAAGCTTTTGATACAAAACCATCTTCCTGAAATTTTTCGTCAGTTACCAGTGCTGTATGTATTTGAAGAAAATCAGAGTTTGTGATTTACAGTTACTGTCAAGAATACTTCATTCCGAATTCCAGTGTATATCAGTGTGAACAAAAGTAGGCCTACATTTTTAAAAATATGCAGAAGTTATGATTGTTCTGTGCTACGCTTTTCGTAGTAAATCGGCATTTGCGTTGCGATCTAGTTAAAGCAGCATATATTATAACATCTACATCGTACTTTGCGAGCCACGCAAAGGTGTGTGGCGGAGGATACGTCCGCTACCAATAACTGATCTCCCCCTTTCCTGTTCCACTCGCGAATGGCGTGTGGGAAGAATTATAGTTGGTAAGCCTCTGTATTAGCTCTAATTTCTCGAAATTTCTTGTCTTGGTCTTTTTGCGAAATGTATGTGGAAGTATAATATATTGTCCTACTCTTCCCGGAAAGGACTCTAGAAATTTCAATAGTAAGCCTCTCCATGATGCACAACGCCTCTCTCGTAACGTCTGCCACTGGAGTTTGTTGATCGTCTCGGTAACACTCTCACGCCGACTAAACGATCCCGTGACGAAACGCGTCGCTCTCCATTGGCCCTATCTCTTCTATCAGTCCCACCTGGCAAAGGTAGATATTGTTTCCAGCAATTTATCATCAATAGTTCAGATGTACAATAGTGGATTTCTTTTCCTGAATACCCGCAACATATTACACTTTTTTACATTCAGTGTCAACTGCCAGAGCGTACACCATACGTCAAGCCTCTGCAGGTCATTTTGCAAATCGATACTGTCTTCTGTCATTGCTACTTTGATGTAGACAACCACATCATCTGCGAACAGTCTTAAAGAGCTTCAGACGCTTTCTGGTACATTATTTATATAATTTGGAAACAGTAACGATCCTGTCATACTTCCTTTGGATACTCCGAAAATTACGTTTTATATCTGTCGATTTTATTCAGTCAAGAGTTGAGTTCTACCTGCAAAAAATCTTGAATCCAATTGCTAATCTGGTCCAATATCCAGTAAGCTTGCATTTTATTTCACTAAACGGCAGTGAGGGACGGTTTCAAATGGCTCCCTGAATCTGGGGAACACGACATCAACCCTGTAGCGGCACCACCGTTTAAGGGGAGCCGGAGGTGGTCAAATCCAAAAAATTACGATTTTTTTTTTTTTGCTACCGAAAATTAATTGGAACATTCCTCTTTAATGTAAACTTTGAATTATTGTTCTACTCGCCCTAGAAGTGGAGTTACTACCATTTTCCCCCCACGCCTGCAGAGGAAATGGGCGGCCGCTGAATGCATCTAACACCCTCTCGTGACTTCCTGGCGAACTGCTTGGGATTTTCTCGGCCTGTTACGCATACAGCGCCTTATGCTACGCATACAGCGAGTGTGCAAGGGTTGGCTACATTGTTTTCTGTGACAAATATTACCCGTATTTCCTTACAGCTTACTCCTATTTTCCTCAGAATTTCGAACATCTTGCTGCATTTAATATTGTCGTACACTTTTGTTCTGGTTACGATGCCACGTTTTAGTAACCGTGTATATAAGAAAAGGAAGAACGTAGGGAAAAGAAAATTAACACTAATACCAAGTTGCGATACTACAATGAATAAGAGCGCGGAACATCGTCTCTTCGCTGTTCACCGTTTCGAATTAGTTCAGTGTTGCGCCTGTTGTTGGTAGTATTATACTTCTTGTGTAAAGCGGGTAATATGCAGTATGTACAAGAATCAGGAGGGAACAATAAAACCAATTTTTCATGACTTAGCACAGCCAGCATTATTACACAAATGTCTGCGGAAAGACGCAGAATCCTAATGAGAGCGTTAACAATTTGATTTGGAAAGTGATTCCTAAAAGGGTGTTTGTAAGCATAAAAACATTGCACTTTGGCTTTTATGATGCAATAGCAACCTACAACTAAGGGAACAGTGTGAAGTGTGAAGTTCTGAAGGCATTAGGATTTACAGCTGGGGTGAACACTGTACGAGCCGTAAGAAATATTGACAGAGAAAGGATAAGAGGAGCAGAAAGAAGAGAAAGGCATATGAAATATGATGGAACAACAGGCCAGAAAAGAAGATAGAAGAGGAAGCTTTTGGAGGATGAAGAAGAAGACCCTGATAATTCATCCTATAGTGCAGGAATGTATTGAGAAACTTTGAAAGCCATTTCCCGTAAATTAGAATTTTTCGAATATAAGGAAAAATTTTCTCAAAATCCACTCAAGCTAGAGAGATGAAATTTTTATACAGCACTCCTAGTGGTCAAACTTACATTGTAACACATCCATTTGGCAATATGTTCAGTAGTTTCATTTCAGTTTAATTATAAAGCAATTATTTGTAAAAAAATTTGGGTCATTAATAAAAAAATAATTGGAAGGAAACTAGAAAAGATACTCCAAAAACCCTCTGTCATAACTGCAATACTAAACCACTCTATATGTAAAAAAAATTCAAATTTTTCTATTTGGCAGTTTATTCATAATTGTTCCTCAAACTTAGTGATTTTAACATGGGCAGCATAGGCACCTCCGGCTCCCCTTAAGATGGGAAAAGGGTAGTTTCAGGTGCAATATTTTGGAGCACACAAGTTACAGCCAGGTACGGGCCTGTTGACAGTGTGTTATGCTACCAGCGATTGCGAAGTAGAATGGAGGCCACAGGACCGTAGACCCTCCGAAAGAGTAAATGCAGCAGTTTGCATGGCGCAAGTTACAGGTAGAAGGGGCCCACTGGCCCAACCTAGGTGTTATGAGTACATGACTCGGAGTGGCACGTTAGCAAAACAGAGACGCATAGCCACATATAAATAGGCACTGGTTCACTAACAAGGCATTCGAGTGTGACAGCTCTCCTGGATGGCAGGGCATGTCACACCACCGGCTACACACAGCAGCAGATGGGGCGCCAGTGTTCCACTCCACGGCAGGTCGATGGTTCGACCCTCTGAGGCCAATGCAGGGTCCGCAGCCAACCAGTAGTGGGCCACACCATGGCTCGCTGCTGTGGGCAGTTTTGATGGCTGCCAACACATGCTGGAGGCATCCCGAGGGGAGGGCCACAGATTTGGCTGTCGTATCGCAGGCGCTTGTCGTTGCCGTGATTCTAACCACGACAGTGGAGAAGCACGCAGCGGGCACCCTGCGGCTTCCCACAAGTGGCACTTGGACAACAGGGATGGAGACAGCTGAGTCGACTGCTGGAGCAGCCTTACGTCGTCCCAACTCTGCAGCCGTAAAAGGCCAACACACAGCAGTGCACTGCAAAGGTCGCTGAGGCAGCCTTTCTGCACCAAGCCATTTCACAGACAGTGAAGTGGTGTCATTAGCATTGCAGGATCCAGTGACCCAGACTGAGAGGAATGGGGCCACTGTAGCTGGAAATAATAAATCACTTGGGAAACTCGGACGAGTTTTAATACGGCGCATACTGACAGCCCATCCTCGTCCAAATACCCTCTACATTTGGGGTACATTTGCGTCATCTGTACAGTATGACGTTCAAGCCCACCGCCTGCATGAGCCACAAAATGTGGTGAGTGTTGACCAGTTTTGCTTTTTGAGTGTTGGACTTTTTCTTTCTTTATTTGAGTTTTGAGTATGGCTCCTGGCCGTTTTAGATGTTTTACGTAGGCATATTGTTTTTGTCAGAATAAGTGTTAATGTGTTTCGGGCAGTAAGATGTTGTTTCTCATGCATTTGATTACTTTTGTATTGTGGAGTTAGTAGAGGTGGACAATCGTTAAACGGCAGAGGGGGCCCAAGATCCGCCTAAGGGAGCTCCCACTTAATTTCAATGCTACAAATACGTTTGCTGAGGTGCAATGTTCAGTGATAGCGTCCATAGGAAATAAAAAGTTTAAGAATTTGTTGGACGCATGGGCACAAATGTCAGTGGCTACTAAGAGTTTAATGGGACGAAAGAAGTTAGACCCAATACTTCATATGTTGTGTGGAGTGGGGATAATGTCGTCACACCTTTGGGGCAGTGACAGTTGACTTTCACATAGGGAAAGTCCGATTTTATGCATGCATGGAGGTAGTACCATGAGTAAGCGAGGGCTACAACATGATCCTAAGAGAAGATTTCTTGTATCAACATCATGCCAAAATTGACTTTGGACAATGAACTGTGGAACTTCATGGAATGTTATTTCAGCTAGGGGAAACTGTTGTCGATGCAGAGCTGTCGCGAGGGGCGTTCAACGTAATGAACAAACCAACTGAACCGTTTACATTAGCATTAAGGCTTAATTCGCATGAGTGCGTCTAGTGGCACCGCGAAGTCGCTTTGGGTAAGTGTAGTCAAATCTACCTGTGGGTATGGTATGTGTTATTGAACCATTGGAGGATAATGAATTTTTCGATCCATTAGGTTGTCTTATCAAATGTAATATTGTATACGTACAAGAGGGAAACGGCGGGCGAGTAGTCCCCATGAACGTGGATAATTTTAGCGCTGTAGACGGGAATTTGAGAAAAGGATTTTTAGTAGCGAATTTGGATGTACCAGATGATGAAGACTGGTGTTCGAGAGGTAGGCGTAGAGATCAACCAGTAGCGATAGAACTGCATTGCGTAGCAAAGTTAAGCATTTGAAAGGAGGAGAAAAAGAGCATATGGAAGAATTGTTGTGGGAATTTAAGGATTTGTTTTTTCCATTAGAGCTATTACCAGCAACTCCATTAGTTCAACATAGGATACCAACAGGTAACGAAGCACCTATTTACCGTAGAAACATACAGAATATTGAAGTACTTGTAGCCGATTATGGAGGATTTCATTCATAAACAGCTTGCGGATGGTATTATAGAGCATAGTAATAGTTGTTAAGGAGCAGGCATTGTCGTTGTGCCTAAAAAATCTGTGGATGGAACTAAGAAATACAGGTTGTGTTGTGACTACCGATACCTCAATAATAAGACAGTAACGGATGCATACCCCATCCCAAACATATCGGAGACTTGGATCACTTAGGAAGTGCCAGTACTTTTCTACGATGGATTTGACAAGTGGTTATCATCAGTTAGAGGTGGCTCCAGAGAACCGTCCAAAAACTGCTTTCTCTACTCCGGGAGGAAATTATCAGTACATCAGAGTGCCATTCAGTTTGAAAAACGCTCCAGCAACGTTTCAGAGGTCGCTAAACAGTGTGTTGAGGGGTTTGAAACCACGGCTGTGTCTTATCTATTTGGATGATATGTTGTGCTTTCAAGTAGTATGGAGCAGAATAGACAGCGGTAAAGGGAAGTCTTTATCAGGTTAAGAGCAGTTTGTTTAGCGTTGACCCTGGAGAAGTGTCATTTTGCATTGGAAGAAGTGAAATATTGAGGTCAATCATCAGTAAGGACAGAGTGCGAACAGATCCGAGGTTGGTACAGGCTGCAAGGGATTTTTGGGAAACGAAAACAGTTTAGGAAGTGCAATCATTCTTCGGAATTTGCAATTTCTATCAAATGTTCGTGATGGGTTTTGCAGATTCAGCTCAGCCATTGACGTGATTGTTATGGAAGGGTGTGAAATTTGAGTGGACAGAAGAGTGTCAGAAAGCGTTTGATAAACTGAAAGAAGTGTTAACATCAAGTCTGGTTCTTGTTTCCAGATTTTGAAAAGGAATTTATTCTAGCATGCGATGCATCGAATCAAGCATTAGGGTGTGTTCTTAGTCAGGAAATTGATGGGAAAGAACATCCCGCAGCCTATGTGTCTAGGCAGTTGAATGCAGCAGAGAGGAATTACTCAACAACAGAGAGGAAGATGCTTAGCATAATCTATGGAATCACATATTTTAAGTGTTATTTGTATGGGAGAAGATTTCGGCTAGTGACAGATCATGCTGCGTTGAAGTGGTTGTTGGGGTTGAAGGATCCACCCACTAGACTCGCTAGGTGGGCTGTGAAGCTTAGTGATTTCGACTACAAGGTGGCGCACAAACCTGGGAAGAAGCACTCATGCAGATGCACTGAGTAGAAAAGTGGCAAAAGTACAAGTCATAGGTTGTGACCTAGCAATATGCAAGAATTACAGGACGCTGACAACGATTGTAAATTGTATCGGATACAACCACAATTTAATATGTACGACGGTCTTCTGTGCAGGGAAACGAGGTTAGGGCCAAGCGTAGTAGTGCCAGCGAAACTGAGTGATGAGGTTTTAAAGGAAGCACATCGTCACCTGTTATCTGGTCATGGTGGGTGTAGAGCGACGAATAGGAGAGTGGCGGAGAGATATTGGTGGAGAGGTAGGAAAGTGGATGTGGATCAGTCTGTCAAGAATTGTATACCATGTGCGAAGAGAGCAGACTTGAGTCGGAAACAGATACAGCTACAACGATTGCCAGAGGAGACATGTCCATTTTCTATGTTGGGAATTGATGTCTTAGGATCTTTCAGTCGAACACCATCAGGGAACAGATTTGTTCTGACAGTAATAGACCATTTTCGAGGTATGTGGAGATGGTGGCTATGCCAAATCAACAGGCACCAATGGTCACACAAGCATTAGTAAATAACTGGATTTCGAAGTTTGATGTACCGAAGACAATGACTGACCAAGGGACCAACTTCATGTCAGATTTAATGAAGGAACTGTGTAAATTGTTGAACGTAAAGAAGTTGAGGATAAAAGCATTGCATCCACAGGCGAACGGAAGGACAGAATGGGCACACAGAACAATTGGGAAGATGCTGAGTTTTTTGTGTGGATTCTCATCACCACCAGTGGGACGAGTATTTGAAACATATTGTATGTGCATACAATGCAAATGTCCATGCCAATACCAATTTGTCTCCGTATGAGGTAGTGTACAGGCGAAAACTGCCGTCACTGTTTGATTTAGTGAAGCTACAGAAAGGAAGGACCGGTGAATCTGTATGTCAATTCACGAGATCAATTTGGGATGTTTGGAAAGGGGTACAAAAGGCTAATACGAAGGCTTTGGAAAACAGGAAGATGCAGCGAAGCGGAAATGAAGCTTACTGCAGTATAGAGTAGAGCAATGGCTAATGCTATCCAGCCCCTATATGCCAAAAGGGAAAATGAAGAAATTTGTCACGAAGAATCAAGGGCCATACCAAGTAGTTGAAACCACATCCCCCATTAATGTTAAGCTTTAGCTGCCAACTAGAACAAAGATAGTACACATTGGGCGATTGTGGCCATTTAAGGATTGTCCAGATGTGATTCCAGACATGTCATAGGAAGGGAAGAGGAGGAAAGAGAGTGGAGAGATGTGTTAAGCACAGAGAAACCAGGAAGATAGAGTACAGCATGATGTACTGTATGCTTTGCGATCCAGAAAGTAGTGGAGGATTTGTAGTTTTTTGTTTTCTTGTTTTGTATCATTGGGTTTGTGTAGATTAGTTAAGCATTGTATTTTCATATGTTGTATGTGTTTTCGAATATTGTGAGCCTGCTAGGGACAGCAGGGAGGAAGGGTGATGGTGATCACTGCCCTCAGAGCATTGAAAAGGGGAGCGTTGAGCGAGTTGGTAGAACTTTTTAGCCAGAAGGAAAGAAATAGACTGTTCAAGGAACATTGTGGAGCCAAAATTGAGCTTGCAACGGGTCGGGATGCATTGGTTCTTCTCCACCTACGAAAAATTAATAGTAGCAAATTGTTTTGAGCAGGGAGTATTTGCAGAAGCAAAATTATAGAGCTTGAGGGGAGAGGAATTTTAATCAGTGTAACTGCGTGTAACATAATAGGACCAGCCTACCATCTGCCAGCGTCAATTTCAGGAGTCACACAACTGAATGTTACACAGCCACAGCTGTACTGACCATAAGCAACTTCACAGTTTTTGCCAAGGCAAAATCTGACCTTGTTAAATCAAACTCTGCAGTCAGGCCTGTTGAGATCCGTAAACCAGTTTTTCAGAGCAAGAGGGGTGCACATCAGCTGAACAGCTTGTGCAGCATGTCTCTCAGTATAGGGAAAGGCAACGACAAATAATGATCGTTTTGAGCACCTCTGTGCCAAGTGCCATCGCAGCCTTAACTTTGTTTTGTGTTGTTTTCATTCTGATCTGGCGCAGAGATAATTCCAAGAGGGAACCGATGATAGTCCAAATCTCAGTGGATTGGATACCAAGGGAATAAGATGGGTAGGTAAGAAGTTGATAGAGCAATAAGAGGAGTGTTCATCCAGTAAGGAATTTTTACGTTTTGTCTCATGTCATGTGCTTAAGAGGACTAAACCATAACTAAATTTTCTAATAGTAGTAGTAAATATGTCACAAGTATGTGCCATCCCAAACAAGTTAGAGTAGTTAGAGGTCGAACTGCGGACCGGGTTTTCCAAAGAGGGAATAACGTAGGAGCACCACTGTTTAACATGGAAAAAGGTTAGCTTCAGATGCAATATTTCAGAGAGCACAAGTTACAGCCAGGAGCAGGCCTGTTGACAGTAAGTTACGCTACAAGCTGTTGCGAGGTAGAATGGAGGCCACAGGGCCAAAGACCCACTGAAAAGAGTAAACGCAGCCATTTGCATGGCGCAAGTTACAGGCGGAAGGGGCCCACTGGCCCAACCCAGATGTTATGAGTACATGGCTCGGAGCGCCACGTTAGCAAAACAAAGGCGCACAGCCACATATAAATAGGCGCTGGTTCACTAACAAGGAATTCGAGTGTGACAGCTCTCCTGGATGGCGGAGCATGTCACACCACCGGCTACACACAGCAGCAGATGGGACGCCAGTGTTCCAATCCATGGCAGATCGCTGTTTCAACCCTCTGAGGCCAACATGGGGTCTGCAGCCAACCAGCGGTGGGCCATACCACCTTGTTGCTCCCAACACATGCCGTAGGCATCCCGAGGCGAGGGCCACAGATTTGGCTGTCGGATCGCAGGCGCTGGTTGTCACCATGATTCTAACCACGATGGCAGAGAAGCAAGCAACGGACTGCCCTGGGGCTTCCCGCGAGTGGCACTTAGACAACAGGGATGGAGGCTGCTGGGTTGACTGCCAGTGCAGCCTTACGTCATCACAACTCCACGGCTGTAGAAGGCCGATACACAGCAGTGCACTGCACGGGTCGCTGAGGCAGCCATTCGGCGCCAAGCCATTTTGCAGGCAGTGAAGTGGTGTCCTCAGCATTGCAGGAGCAGTGACACAGACCCAAAGGAACGGGGGTGCTGTAGCTGAAAATAATAAATCACATGGGAAACTCGGACGAGTTTAAATACGGCGCATGCTGGCAGCCCATCCTCATCCAACATACTCTCTGCAACCCGAACGCCATTGTCTTCAGTGCTATGATCTCCTGGTGGAACAGAGTGAGCTGAGTTTCACAAGATCTCTGTTCACGGAGTCCATGTTGATTTTTACAAGGGAGATTTTTGTTCTCCAAAACGTCATGATACTTCAGCATTAAACATGTTCTGTAACAACAGATGGATGTCAACAATGGTGTTGTTGTTGTGGTCTGCAGCCCAGAGACTGGTTTGATTCAGCTCTACATGCTACTCTATCCTGTGCAAGGTTCTTCATCTCCCAGTACCTACTACAACCTACATCTTAGTGTATTCATCTCTTGGTCTCCCTCTACGATTTTTACCCTCCACACTGCCCTCCATTACTAAATTGGTGATCCCTTGATGCCTCAGAACATGTCCTACCAAGCAATCCATACTTCTAGTCAAGTTGTGGCACAAATTTCTCTTCTCCCAATTCTGTTCAACACCTCCTCATTAGTTATGTGATCTACTGATCTAATGTTCAGCATTCTTCTGTAGCACCACATTTCGAAAGCTTCTATTCTCTTCTTATCTAAACTATTTATCATCCACTTTTCACTTCCATACATGGCTACACTCCATACAAATACTTTCAGAAACGAATTCCTGACATTTAAATCTATACTCGATGTTAACAAATTTCTGTTCTTCAGAAACGCTTTCCTTGCTATTGCCAGTCTAAATTTTATATCCTCTCTACTTCGACCATCATCAGTTATTTTGCTCCCCCATAGCAAAACTCCTTTACTACTTTAAGTGTCTCATTTCCTAATCTAATTCCCTCAGCTTCACCAGAGTTAATCGACTACATTCCATTATCCTCATTTTGCTTTTGTTGATATTCATCGCATATCCTCCTTTCAAGACACTGTCCATTCCATCCAACTGCTCTTCCAGGTCCTTTGCTGACTCTGACAGAATTACAATGTAATCGGCGAACCTCAAAGTTTTTATTTCTTCTCCAATGATTTTAATTCCTACTCCAAATTTTTCTTTTGTTTCCTTTACTGCTTGCTTAGTATACAGATTGAATAACATCGGGGATAGGATGAAACCCTGTCTCACTGCCTTCCCAACCACTGCTTCCCTTTCATTGCCTTCGACTCCTATAACTGCCACTTGGTTTCCGTACAAATTGTAAATAGCCTTTCGCTCCCTGTACTTTACCCCTGCCACCTTCAGAATTTGAAAGAGAGTATTCCAGTCAACGTTGTCAAAAGCTTTCTCTCAGTCTACAAATGATATAGGCCTATAATTATGTGCATCTGTTCTACGACCCTCTTTGAAAACGCGAATGACCTGCCCTTTTTTCCATTCAATAGGTACATTTAATTGCCCTAACGATCTGCGATAAATTGCTGCTACGAGGTTAACAAGTTCTTCGCATTATCTTTGAAGAACCCTATAGGTATCTGACGCCTTTCCACTACTAAGCGATTGCTGTTGCTTTTCTATTCCGCAATCGGTTATCTCAATATCTACTAGTTTGACGCTCGTGTGGCGATTGAAGGGAGGAACCGTGTTACAATTTTGAAAGACAGAACTCCGTATGTCAGCGTTCTCTCGGTTATCTTCCGTTTCGGTGCCCGTATGGTCGCTGAGTGAATGAATAGATTTCGAACCGCTTACTGATTTTACGTAAGATCTAAACATCTTAGGGTTTTCACGCAGGTCGGTCGAGAAAATTTTATTTTCAGAGTCATTGAACACTTCTCCCATTGATCTCTTTGCGCTCATTTTCGCTTCGTCCAGCTTTTGTTTGTCAGCTGGTTTTGACTTGTCTTGAAATTGTGATGATGCACTCTTTGTTTACATAGCTGTTTTCTATAATACGGATATTAAATCACGGTATGTCTTTCCCATCCCTTCAGTCTCTGATTGGAACATATTTGTCTAAGGCATACTGAACGACTCTTTCGAGTATTTAATTTGTGCTCCACATCTTCGTCCTTAGCACTGAGTATTTGATGCTGACTACTCAGATACTTTGCTGAGCAAAAATATTTACTTGTCTTATGTAACATTCCTTGTAAAACCCGTAATCATAGTTGCTAACGTATGATCCCTGATACCTTCCTCTACGTTAACGGATTAGATAAATTCGGGTCTGGTTGTTGGTAGGAGGTCTAAGACGCTATCTTCTCGAACTTGTTCTCTAATTATCTCCTCGATGTAATTTTCCGAAATATGTCCGCCTCTGGCACCAGTTTTGATGGCATGACTCTCCTATTTGTACCTGCCAAATTGAAGCCACTCGCTGTCACAACAGTGTGATCAGGAAAATAACTAACGATATTGTGCAAGTTCTCTCTGAAGCGTTCTAACTCTACAGCTCTCAACCTAGACGGTCTATAAAAGCATCCAGTTACCATTTTTGACCGATCTTTGATGCTTAACTACACCCAGATTATTCACATTTGGAATCCGTGATGACTTCACTATGCATTACCAAGTTCTTTTCTGAAATAAATATGCTGTCACCTTTGGCACGTAACCTTTCTGTTCTGAATATTATCTGGGTATTATAACCTTCAGTAAGCGATACTAAGTTTTGAGTCCTTCTTTGGGTGCTGCTGCAGTTTACTTATATCATATTAACGTCTTCTACATGAAGTAGAATTGCGTAGAATTCCCCTGTAAGAATCATGAAAGTGAATGGTGTGGAAAGCAAGAGCTAGATTGGCTATGCTGATGCTGGGGTAAGGTTCTTTTATTTATTATATAATTTTTATTTTACAACAGCAGTCTGATATCTGCCGACTGAGCACCTGGGAGATACTAACCCTTGAGAGACTTGGGTCCTCCATGAGACTTGGGCTCCTGGCATTTTGCCCACCCCTCTCGTCAGGGCTGTGCGTACAAAAGAGTTCCAAGAAACGCTTTGGTGAACGTAGTACTGGCTGATCTTCGTGTATTCGAAGAAATGAGTGATGTCTTTTAGTTCTCTGTTCGTGGCTGGCAAAGCTTTTGTGTTATCCAAATAAGTAGTGTTTCGCAGTCCTCTTACCACAATAAATCTTGGGAATGCCATCAAATATTTGTTGTGCTCATATTTGATTCTAGTTCGATGTGAAAAGTAAGATGTAGCACTTCTGTAACAGGTTACCGAACTTGGCGAAAAGTGGACCTACGAAATCTGTCTGGTAAAGCAGACGGCCTGTTGAACTGAATGCGGTCAGGTGGTAGAGAAGCTTTTACGCCGCATCCGCGGATGGTTCTGGATATTTTGCAAGGGAGACACTACGTACGGCCTTTTCTTGCTGTTTTTCTACAGTTTTCTATTTCGTTGGAGACACGGCCTTTCTCGCGGTATTCTGTCGGAAGCAACCTGCTGGGAAATCCATATCGAAATGCCTGTTGCTGACTCTAATTATGGGCAGTGAGTTGGCTCTGAACATATTCTGAATGTCGAACACTGAAGTAGGGAACCAAGTTTCGTCACCTTAGTACGTCAGAACCTCTAGATGCCCTGAAGAAAAGTTATGCAAAAGGCCAGAAATTGTTATATATATTACTGACTTTGTCCTCCACTTGTTGGCAATTCACAGTTAAATTATAACATATTACAGCCAGTATTTGACCTGATATTAACACTCCAAAAACAGAAATACAAAAAAGTGTTTGTAATTTCGTCCCCCATAAAAATTCTCAAAAGTACATTTAACTGAAATGTAGTTTGCCTTTGTAGCATTGCCATACACCTTAACTATTATAAATCATTGAACGGCCATATATGCACAATTTTTCTTGTTATTTTTAGCCTTCTAAAGATGTCACATTAGAATTTGTATGTCTATGTAGATGAAAAGCATAGTTTGTGACAAAAAATCATGCATTTCGTGCAACGAATCCATTTCGTTCTCCTTTTGTTTTCCCATATGAACAAAGTAAAGTAATCTTTACAAACAACAAATAAAATCAGTTTTTATTAACAGTTCCAAATTTCGTCCCCAAGACGAAAATAGGAAGTGCAAGGCCGACGAAATTACGAACATCCCAATATTCATTATAATGGTCGCTACAACAATACAGACTAAATCCCTGACTGTAGCGATTGCACACGAGAAACTACAACGCACGACTGAAATACCTACCCATATTTGAGCACAAATCAGTGTTCACACTAAGAATTGCAGGCTGTTAATTTGACAGTGGCATTAACTTACCCGTCAGCATAAAAAATTTAACCCCCTCGTTCGTGGAAGCTATGCGAGCTGCACGCAACAGATTCACTCATCAAAACAATGGACTGAGATGAGATGACGCATGAGCGCAGCTAAACCTCTGTTACCAACTATGGAAACCGAAAATTGCTAGGGGGAAGAAATTTGGAGCAGGGATTCAATTAGGGCCCATTAGCATACGGATGAAACGCATAAGCCTTGTCATTATGTGCAATATTTTCCAGTAAGAACTATATTTTGACGCTTTAGTGGGGTACACCAATGCATTAATAGTCAAAACTTGTTGGTATATTTTTCGCCTGTCTGGTAGAAAATCGTCAGATATTTCTTGTAGAGGCCAAGTGTCACACAGTTGAGTTAGCCATGAAAGCCCATTCGATCATAGCATGCGAGACTATAATTTCTCCCCTGATGGTCCACATGATACCAAATCTGCTGGGTTGGTTGTGAGAACAGCGTCGCCTCCGCAATGGCGTCAGATCTCTTGGATTTCAGTGACTTATTATCGACAAAGGTGTTCCGGCGATTTATGATCGCTTCGTATCCAGCCCAGAGTCACCATGGAATCGCTCCACATTATTGCATTTGCGATATCAAATCCATCTAACTACAGAAATAACTCAGAAGCCGCGAACCCAGTAAGGTAGCTAATAGCTCAAACCACGGTTCGTCACCCCTTTGATACGGAATACCGTGTTTTTACTGACTACCAGACGAACAACTGTGTTTTTAACCTCGGAAGTTCTGATGTGCGACACGGTTCCATATGATCTTTCTGAGGCATCACAAAATACGTGAACTTGTGAAGCTTCTGGTGATTGATTACTAGTCCTATCCATAAGAGTATTCTGAAGTTTGCAATGTGTTTGTTGTGAAGTCCAGATTTTCCCTTTGGATGCCAAGTCTGGAGCCAGAATTTCGTACCATAGTATGGCTCTACACCACATGTCGTGAAAAACAATTTTTCCAACTATGGATATCGGTGAAAAGTTGCTAAGAGGATCATAGAACTCGCTGTCACGTGCAGTAACTGGCTTTCTGTCGCGGATTCATCACATGGTTTATCGGTTATGAGACAGTGATCGAAGAAGATTGAATATGATTCCGCAACCCAGTCGATGGCTAAGACCACAGTACGTTCTCTGGCTAGCCGCCCTTCCGTCTTGCATACGTTCTTTAATGTTCTAGAATTCGTAGCCCATTTTTCCATTGGGAGTTTTTAAAAAAATGGTTCAAATGGCTCTGAGCACTATGAGACTTAACTTCTGAGGTCATCAGTCCCCTAGAACTTAGAACTACTTAAACCTAACTAACCTAAGGACATCACACACATCCATGCCCGAGGCAGGATTCAAACCTGCAACCGTATCGTTCGAGCGAGTCCAGATTGCAGCGCCTAGAACCGCTCGGCCACTCCGGCCGGCATTGGGAGTTTTATCTGTCACAACAGACACAGCAACTGATAATATGTGAACGTCATTTTATTGTCGCTCTCGAAATGGGTGACAAAGTCGTCCACGAAATTACTTTTTGCCGAAGTTCTGCTGCAATAGGATGTATGCCTCGATGTCTTGTAGCCAGTTCACGCAACGTTGCAGAAAGGAAAAATCGGCTTCATGTGAGGCCAAATGGTAAATGTGTAAACATGTAGATGATGACATTATTCGTAGCTTACCAAATTGGATCTTCTTTCTTCTCGACACGAAACCAAAAGAATCTCGCAGAATCTGTTCTTTCGTTCAGTGAGTCGTAAAAAGTTTTGAGTTCCATCTCCGATTTCTTTCTGGAACATCTTGAAGGGAATTAATTTTGATAGTATTTCAGACAGCAGATTGGGTCCTGAGTCTAAAGCGTCAATGAGTGACAGTGAATCGCTTTCCCGCAATCGAGCCTCGAAAACAATGCTCCACTTCGTAATTCCCAGTCTTTCTTTCTCCACTGAGTGATGAGGAAGTAAAATACATCATTTGTAGTGCCCTACGTACTGATCATTTCGACTCGCTCATTCTGAATGTAAAGCAACATTTGAAAGTAATACATCTGACGAAATTGAATATTGTAAGAAAATTTTCTTTTGAATGGTATGAAACGTCTTTCTGCAATGCAACGTTCTGAAGGAAGCGTGACATCTTTCTTTATTAGTAATGAACCTACTCTTCGTCCTTCCTCCGTTTGGAAAGTATCACGGAATTCTTGGAAAACGGCAGCACGTTTCAGTGAGAACGATTGTTCCTGCTTATTCCCATCAAATCTAAAGTCCCAAAAACGATGCATGGCCTTGTCTAATGAAGCAGACTCTTTGTTGAGGCGCACGTGGTTCACAGTAACATGCCTGACAATAATACCAACTCCTCCGCCTGTTTAAAATCCATCGAAATCTCTAAGGAAGGAGAACTGCAGGACCAGAAAGGCGTCCTCGAAGGAAGCAGAACTGCAGAATCAGCTAGGGGTATTGATGTGTCGTCGTGTTTTATTTTCCAGTATTGGTCTCCATCAGTCAGAATCTCAACAGGGCACTGGTGTTCGTCGTCCTTGGGAGCAGAAAGTCCAGATGGTAATATCTTGCGGGACAGATGGATGTCATGAGTTCGTGTTCCTACTTTCGAAAGTAAGGAAAGTCAGCGTGTTATTTGTCCAAACTACTGTCAACTTGAAGTGAAAAAAATCTACGATTTGTGGACGTGGAATGTGGTGACTCAAACTCTGTAACAACTAATGGTTGGTGCGTGTTGGCTTGTAATTGCAAGCTGTTAACTAGTTCCGTGCTGCTGAAGCTGCACTGGTTTCCAGCGTCGAGTGAACTGCGGGTACATTTCTTCAGCTTCGCCGGCGCTGTTAACCAAACCGATACAGCTTCAAGATACGTGAAGATAGGTGGTTGAATATCAATCTTTCCCGCTGAGACTCGCTGTTTTTCATTGCAGATAGGTAAGTGATAAGACCTCTTGCATTTAGAACAGGTTTCTTTGTTTTTCTGGCTGCATTCCTTGATTTTGTGTCCCCTTTTTAGACACAAAAAGCAGAGACGTGGGGCTTTCAAATTGTTGATCCTATCTTTGATGCTTGATATCTTGGTACAGTGGTGAGCCCAATGGAGACATAAGTCACAAAATACGCAACAGTTTCATTGTTTCCTTTTGTCTTTCTGTCTGGCTTCTCTCCAAAAATGGTTCAAATGGCTCTGAGCACTATGGGACTTAACTTCTAAGGTCATCAGTCCCCTAGAACTTAGAACTACTTAAACCTAACTAACCTAAGGACATCACACACATCCATGCCCGAGGCAGAATTCGAACCTGCGACCGTAGCCGTCGCGCGGTTCCAGACTGTAGCGCCTAGAACCGCTCGGCCACCACGGCCGGCCGGCTTCTCTCCCTTAGCATTCACTTGTAGTGTGGCAGCTGTGGATGTGAATGTTTCTGAAACATTATTATCTCAGATTTTATGGGTGATCATTGTTCCTTGCATTTCATCGTTCAAAAATTTCATTAGCTTCATGAAGTGACCAAAAGCAGTCTTTTCTCTTCAAACGTAAATAATCCTACGTCGAACTGTAACTTCAGGAAACGCACTCAGAATTTTGAACACGCGTCCATAGTCGACCACAGTTTCCCCTAAGGCTTGTAAGCATTTGTTACGTTATGTAACATTCAAAATATCCGTTGACGCATATGATATAGGTTCCATAGTTTCAAGATAATCGAGTTGAGCCTGAAATGTACGGGTTTTGTCTCTGTAGCGAGAAAGAAATACTCGTTTCGTTTTCTCATAGGGATCTACAGTGACTGGAATGCCTTCAACCAGGTTCTTTGGCTTATCCTTCAAGTACCCTCGGAGGAAGACGTGTTAGTCTATAGTAGAAATTGAAGGATTGCTGTCTATAGATGACTGAAACTGCTCCCAAAATCGAGATCACATTGCTGTTCTTTCTGAAAATAGCTCTAAAATTATGTTTGGGAGTTTGACGGTATGTGACACAGATACAGGAACTGCTGTCAAGGATGAATCTGGCGTAGGAGTCAGGTTTGCAACCGATGAGGACAAACTACCTACAGTCTTTCTTGTTGCCTTCAGTATTGCCTTTCTAGCGTCGACATATTCTCCGCACTCAATGTTATGTCTGGGAGCAGATCCTGAATTGCAGTTCGAAGCTATGTTCGAAAGTACTTATAGTTTGTACCTTTGTATCTCCTTCGTCGATTGCCGTGCTGTACCATGTTAATAGTGTTCTGTCAGTCCTTTGTTTCCCTTTTAATATTTCGCACACGCATTTCTGTCTCCATCTCTGTCGCACACGAGCAACCAGAGAATATAGTACAAGGAACCAGTGGTGGCTAGTGGTCACGTGCTAATGTGGTACAGTACACTGTAAATATTGCTTTTAAATTACGCAATTTCTCTTCGAATACATGCCATAAATCGCTGTTAATTTACATCATTTCTCCTCGAATGTGTGCTGGTAGCAAATAAAACAGACGAAAAGATGTTTTGTAGCGTTTTCTTCACGATAACTAGAAACGAGTTTCCGACTGTGCATGCTCGGATATGACGTCATCCCTTCAAGCACTGAGTGCTACGTTGCTCACAGCACCAGGTAAGTATTTTTCTTTTAAAATAAATTTAAATCCAACAAGGCGAGGGCCTGGGATAGCGCTCACCGATTTGGCTCAAGCTACGTGAGTAGAAGCAGTTAGATGTCGCTTTCAAGTTCCTAGAAGATGTCGTCTAGTGGGCCGTAAGAAAAGCAAAAACACTCTATAAAGACTTATCCGTTGAGTGTGAACGATTATTGAGCAATACTTGACGTATTGGTGCTGTGGCGTAGTGGTCAAGTTCACTGAGTAGCAATTCATTCGATCGGTATCGATTCGTGCTGCTACCATCATTTTTTAAAATTTTATTTTATTCCTCATAATGTTACACTATTAATTATAGAATTTAAGTATATTTAACCAGTTCAATTTATATATATATATAATTAACATAATCAGCTTAGGTGATGGTAAAAAAAGCGAGTATATAAGGAAATTTAGTATGAAAGTCTACAAAAATGTTGGATTTGTGGGTGTGATGTCCACAATGCACTTTTTGATTTCTACGTTTGTTATTCGGGAACAGTGATGTGCGGGTGCAGGAAGAGTGAAAGATCTAGGACATGCATTATGTGATCAAAAGTATCCGGACACCTGGCTGAAAATGATTTATAAGTTCGTGGCGCCCTCCATCAGTAATGCTGGAATTCAATACGGTGTTGGCCCACCTTTAGCCTTGATGACAGCTTCCACTCTCGCAGGCATACGTTCAATTAGTTACTGGAAGGTTTCTCGGGGAATGGCATCCCATGCTTCACGGAGTGCTGCACTGAGGAGAGGTATCGATGTCGATCGGTGAGACCTGGCACGAAGTCGGCGTTCCAAAACACCCCAAAAGTGTTCTATAGGACTCACGTCAGGACTCTGTGCAGGTCAGTCCATTACTGGGATGTTACTGTCTTGTAACCACTACGCCACAGGCTGTGTATTATGAACAGGTACTCGATCTTGTTGAAAGATGCAATCGCCATCCCCGAATTGCTCTTCAACAGTGGGAAGCAAGAAGGTACTTAAAACATCCGTGTAGGCCTATGCTGTGATAGTGTCACGCAAAACAACTAGGGGGGTAAGCCCCCTCCATGAAAAACACGACCACACCACAGCACCATCGCCTCCGAATTTTACCGTTGGCACCACACTCGATCTTGTTGAAAGATGCAATCGCCATCCCCGAAATGCTCTTCAACAGTGGGAAGCAAGAAGGTACTTAAAACATCCGTGTAGGCCAATGCTGTGATAGTGTCACGCAAAACAACTAGGGGGGGGGGGGGGGCGGGGGTAAGCCCCCTCCATGAAAAACACGACCACACCACAGCACCATCGCCTCCGAATTTTACCGTTGGCACCACACCCGCTGGCCGATGACATTCACTCAGCATTCACCATAACCACACCCTGCCATCGGATCGCCACATTGTGTACCGTGATTCGTCACTCCACACAACGTTTTTCCACTGTCAGATCGTCTAATGTTTGCGCTCCTTACACCAAACGAGATGTGTGGCTTATGAGCAACCACTCAACCATGAAATCCAAGTTTTCTCACCTTCCGCCTAACTGTTATAGTACTTGCGGTGGATCTTGACACAGTTTGGAATTCCTATGTAATGGTCTGGATAAATGTCTGCCTATTATACATTACGACCCTCTTCAACAGTCGGCGGTCTCTGTCAGTCAACAGACGAGGTCAGCCTGCACGCTTTTGTGCTGTACGTGTCCCTTCACGTTTCCACTTCACTATCACTTCGGAAACAGTGGACGTAGGGACGTTTAGGAGTGTGGAAATCTCGCGTACAGACGTATCACAGAAGTGACAACCAATCACCTGACCATGTCGGAAGTCCGTTGAGTTCCACGGAGCGCCCCATTCCGCTCTCTCACGATGTCTAATGACTATTGAATACGCTGATATCGGGTACCTGGCAATACGCGGCAGGACAATGCACCCAATACGGAAAACGTATGTTTTGGGTGGTGTCCACATACCCTTGATCTCATAGTGTATTAATGTATTAATAAAAGAACATAGTGGAAACCACAATCATAAAATCAGTATACTTGAACTTAGTGCATTAAGTAAAGCTAATGTTGCAATAATACAAGTCGCGCCTATCATGACGACACATAATCAACTAACTTGATCTTAGTGCATTAGGTAAAGCTAATATTGCCTATCATGACGACATAGTGAAACACGATGTGGTCATTTTTGTGATACGATAACACACTTGCGGTTACATATTTTATCATTAAAACGGCACTGCTCTGCCCGTGTTAACTCAATACGCATTAGCCAGGACAGAAAACAGCACTACTTAATAGCCACGCCGAGTTCATGTAGTTCATGTATCTAGAGGCTGCACCGCTTTATGCCTTGTCCGCTCTTACCTCAATTGGAGGTCATAAAAAAAAATGCGGACGTCGTTTTCCGTCTCGCAGCTGGATTCCCACTCCACCGCGATATTCCACCTGCTACTGGTTACCAGGTTTCGGCACCATAATATAGGCTAAGGTGACGTAAGTAATAGAGTAGCGATATGCACATATACAGATGGCGGTAGTATCGCGTACGCAAGGGATAAAAGGGCAGTGCATGGGCGGTGCTATCATTTGTACTCAGGTGATTCATGTGAAAATGTTTCCGACGTGATTGTGGCTGCATGACGGGAATTAACAGACTTTGAAGGGGAAATGGTAGTTGGAGCTATATGCGTGGGACAAATGGTTCTGAGCACTATGGGACTCAACATCTGAGGTCATCAGTCCCCTAGAACTTAGAACTACTTAAACCTAACTAACCTAAGGACATCACACACATCCATGCCCGAGGCAGGATTGGAACCTGCGACCGTAGCGGTCGCGCGGGTCCAGACTGAAGCGCCTAGAACCGCTCGGCCACTGCATGGGACATTCCGTTTCGGAAATCATTAGTGAATTCAGTATTCCGAACTCCAAAGAGTGAAGAATGTGCCGAGAATGTCAAGTTTCAAGCATTACCACCCACCACGGAGAACGCAGTGGCTGAAGGCCTTCACTTAATGACCGAGTGCAGAGGCGTTTGCGTAGAGTTATCGATGCTAACAGACAACCAAGAGAGCGTGAAATAACTGCAGAAATCACTTTGAGACGTACTACAAACGTATCCATTAGGACAGTGTGGCGAAATGTGGCTTAACGGGCTGTGGCAGCAGACATCCGACGCGAATGGCTTTGCTAACAGCACGACATCGCTTGCAGCGCCTCTCCTGGGCTCGTGACCATTCGGTTGGTCCCTAGACGACTGGTAAACCGTGGCCTGGTCATTGAGTCCCTATTTCAGTTGGTAAGAGCTGATGGTAGGTTTCGAGGGTAGTGCGTACCCCACGAAGCCATGGACCCAAGTTGTCAACAAGGCATTGTGCAAGCTGCTGGTGGCTCCATAATGGTGTCAGCTGTGTTTACATAAAATGGACTCGGTCGTCCGGATGTTCGGCTGCAATATCATCACTACATCTTACCAGTGACATCTTTCACATTGAATTTCAATCCTATTTGTTATTCTTGTTTCATTTCCTTCACTGCTCGTTCGATATACAGGCTGAACAGAGAGCACAAATTCTGCATCTCTGCTTTACGCACTGCAGACGAGAACTTCTTCCATTGTTCCCAGTTATAGTTGTTACCTCTTGGTACTTGTACTCACATCTGCATCTGTAGTCCGCAAATTACTAAAAAGTCTATAGCGTAGAGTACTTCCCATTGTACCTCTTATTAGGGCTTCTTCCCGATCGATTCGCGTTCTGAGCGCAGAAAGAATGACCGCTTAAGAGGCCAGTAGTGTAAAATCAAAAAAAAAAAAAAAAAAAAAAAGTAGATGAATCGGAAATATCTGCTTCAGAACGTTTTATTTTTTATTTTTTCAGTGGCTTCATTTGTGGTTCAATACGGCTTTCCTAGGTCCTCCCCCCCTCCCCCCCGACGGAGTTGTATTCAAGTCGGTAAATGGACACCCAAAATGTGTATTTTTGCGGTTTTGTTGTTATATCTAGTAAAGGTCTCATACTGTCGAAAACATGGTACCATTAAGCGCTGTAGGGCATTAAATTCTGCACTGAATATTGCACCTGACCTCACATTAGTACTCATCAAAGTTGGACAAATTTTACATATTTACGAAAAATTTTCTGTATCTTCTGCTTTTTTGGTAAATCATCTAAACCAAGAGTCTCCAACCATTCTAGTTTAAGGGCCAAACTGGCTCTTCCACTAAGTCCCAAGGGCAAAGGCCTAACTATAGTCTATATCCTGGCACTGTTCGAAATTCCTTGGTACAATTCAGAGGTTTTTGTGACGTTTGCCACAGCCGCCAATATTTACGAGCTGACGCTGAGTGGTACTGCAAAAGTCATTCTCAGTGAAAAGCTTATTTCTTAAGCTCGAGCTATGGCCTTAATTTCATTTCATATGGGGCGAGATGTTCCCATACTCCTTAGTTTCGAATGCTAATTGACGCGATTTGTTTTAGCAGAAGAACTTACCTACGTATTAAGTGTTCAATACATCGGCATGTTCCGCATCTTGCTGTAAACACATTTCCACACCCCTCCATGTTCTTCTTGACATATTTTTGAGCATATCCGGTATTATAGTGTGAAATGCATCCTCAACAGCATTGTGTAGTAACGATGTGCAGATACGTGTACTTAATGACTCCCCGTGATGAGTTGTCAGGTGTGGTGAGGTCAGGACTTCTTGGTTTCTTGGTGGCCATTTCAAAGGAGATTGTGTTGCTGATGAACGACGACCTATCCACCGTCCTGGAAAGTGTTTATTTAGGAACTCGCGCAGTGCAAGACCGTATAGATGAGGCGCTCCGCCATGCTACGACCATGTGCGTTCTGTAAGGCCCTTTTCCTGTAGCTGAGGTATTAACAGTATTTTTAATATTTGCAAATCTCCGCCACTCACAGTACGTTGAAAGGAGTAAGGTCCAAGCAGATGTGATGTCATTGCTGCCGATATCATGACGTGGGCCGGGTTTCTTTCTGATTCGACTGTGTAATGAAGATTCTCTTTGGCCCAAACGACAATATTTCTAGTTAGTGAACTGCGATAAATGGCACATTCATATGAAAACATAACTTTGGCACGGTTCACTACATTTGGAAATTGAGTCAACAAAGCACGGTAATCTAAAATGAGCACGTTTCGATCTGTATCCGATAACTCGTTCACGATCGTATGTCGAAGAGGTCTGACTTGAAGATCTTTTTTCGCGTGATCTCGGATTGTTGTCCTCGATACACCGAGGTCCGAAGCACGTTAACTTCTCGACTTCATAGGAGGTTTTTCAATCGAAGCAGAGACTCCGGCAGATGTTTCTTCTCGTGTCTTCTTCCTTCCACTCTGCGGCCTGTCTTTAACACTGCCAAAAGCAAAGTCACGTCTTTCCTATTCAGAAAAATTGATAAGAAGTAACAACTGGTAAGAAGTAACATAGCAACCGGTCTGCATAATAACATTTGATACTAAACAGGGCTTACAGCAGCACGGTAGCTTGTCGTCCACACTGTACATTGCTACAGATAAATGCTACTCGTGAAGGTCGTTGTGACGCTCTTTTGCGATATTTTGTTACATCCGTGCGTCATTTAGTGATTTCGAATTGATAAAGGATGGCATGATTACATCACTTGAAGATGTGTGTCCAGAGAAAGCTAATTTACTTAAAAACACCAGTTTTTCAGCAAACACTTTGGCTCGAGGATTAAGTGATATTACTGAAAATACATGAACTCAGTTGTATGAGAAAATTCGACACTCAGAGTGGTTCTCTTTGGTTCAGGACTAGTCAACAGATGTTTAAGTACTGCAAAGGTGTTAGTTTTATTCACGGATAAATGAAAATTATTGAGCATGTGAGAAGCATCTTGACGTTCCTAGCATTCACGGTTCCGCCAAGTGAGAAGAAATTTTGAGGAAGTTGAATATGCTGTTCACAAAAATAATATTCAGTGGAAAAACTTACGGTGTACCACAACTGATGGTGACAAAAACACCTGTGAAAAAAATTAAGCTGTCGTTGCTCTCGTGTCAAAGGCGGTAGAAAATGATGGTGGATCAAAACTATTAATCCCACATTGCATCATTCATCAACTGCCCTTGTATGGAAAATGCTTCGACATGTCAGACGTTTAAAAGCCAGTCATGTCTGCTGTTGATTATATACATGTTAACAATTATTGAACTATCTGAAATAAAAACATCATAATTTCTGAACGGTTTGCGTTAGGACGTTCAAACTACACGGTTGGTCGCAGGGCATGATGGGAATTAGTATGCGCATGCATGGTTTGGTTTAGCGACGAAGCCCACTTTCATTTGGATGGGTTCAATAAGTAAAATTGGCGTGTTTGGGGGACTGAGAATCTGCATTTCGCTATCGAGAAATCTCTTCATTCTCAACAGGTGACTGTGTGGTGTGCAATGTCCAGTCAAGGAATAATCGGTGCGATATTCCTTGATGGCATTGTGACTACCGAATGGTACGCGAAGGTTTTGGAAGATGATTTCATTCCTATTGTCCAAAGCAACCCTGATTTCGACAAGATGTGGCTCATGCAAGGAGCTCGACTCCATCGAATCAGGAGAGTGTTTGATGTCCTGGAGGAGCACTTCGGGGACCGCGTACGGGCTCTGTGGTACCCGGAGGTCTCTGGCATGGGTCTCGATTGGCCGTCATATTCTCCGGAACTCAACAGATGCGACTCCTTGTTGTGGGTCTATATTAAAGACAAGCTGTACGGCAATAACCCCAAAACCACTGCTGAGCTGGAAACAGCCATTCAGGAGGTTATCGACAGCACCGATGTTCCGATACTTCAGCGGGACAGACAGAATTTCGCTATTCGTCTGTCCCACATCATCGCCAATCATGACGATCATGACAGGCATGTCGAACTTGTCATAACCTAAAACCCAATATCTTTAATGACGTTTACATTTTGAATAAAGTGTGTGCACGCCGTAGTTTGTAACTAATTTACGTTTTCTTCATGTAGATCAGTGAGTGTCACCCTTTAAGATCATAAGCTCTCAAACATCGTCAACTGCGCGAGTTTATTGAAGAAATTGAAGCAAAGGACTTACTGTATTATATAGCAGCACGCTGGCTTAGCAGTGGAATAGCTCTCTTTCTGGAATGAAAGGAATTGTCCTCTGGCTGTGTTCCAAAGCAAATGAATGGTTATGGAAGCTATTTTATACAAATTAAACCAAACATATAAATGATCTTAATTTAAAATTACAACGAGAAAACCAACTGCCGTCTGATTTTTACTCTCATATTAAATCCTTTGTACAAAAAATTGTTTTGTTTCAGTCTCAAACTGAACAAAAAATGTTTCAAGCATTTTAATGCACACCAAACATTCAGTCAGAAATGAGAGACGCCATTTCCGGTAGATTTCGCAGCTGAAACTTTGAATGTTTTAAAATAGATTTTGAGTCTCGATTTTCTGATGTTTATACAGTTGCAAACGATATCAAGATTTCTCAAAATTCTTTTAACGCCTGTATAGAAATTCTTGCCCCAGAACTTCAACTGGAAAGTTGATTTGCAACTTAGCGGTTTTTATACAGCGTGCATTGCTGGAATTTTATAAGAGTCTTCCACTTACACAGTTTGATCAGTTGCATAATTTTACACGTGGCTTTTCTCCGATTTCGGAACTACTTTTCTCTGTGAAACAAGTTTTCTCCAAAATGAAATAAACAAAGAAAGTCACTGCTGATAATTTTCGCTAGTAAACTTTATCCCAAACTGCAAACAGTTGAAAATGGGAAGTTACAGCTACACTACTGGCCATTAAAATTTGCTACTCCAAGAAGAAATGCAGATGATAAACGGGTATTCATTGGACAAATATATTATACTAGAACTTCATGTGATTGCATTTTCAGGCAATTTGGGTGCATAGATCCTGAGAAATCAGTACCCAGAGCAACCACGTCTGGCCGTAATAACGGTCTTGATACGCCTGGGTATTGAGGCGAACAGAGCTTGGATGGCATGTACAGGTACAGCTGCTCATGCAGGTTCAACAAGTTACTACAGTTCATCAAGAGTAGTGACTGGCATATTGTGAGGAGCCAGTTGCTCGGCCGCCATTGACCAGACGTTTTCAATCGGTGAGAGATCTGGGGAATGTGCTGAACAGGGCAGCAATCGAACATTTTCTGTATCCAGAAAGACCCTTACAGGACCTGCAACATGCGTTCGTGCATTATCCTGCTGAAATGTAGGGTTTCGCAGGGATCGAATAAAGGGTAGAGCTACGGGTCGTAACACATCTGAAATGTAATGTCCACTGTTCGAAGTGCTGTCAATGCGAACAAGAGGTGACCGAGACGTGTAACCAATGGCACCCCGTACCATCACGCCGGGTGATACGCCAGTATGGCGATGAGGAATACACGCTTCCAATGTGTGTTCACCGCGATGGCGCCAAACACGGATGCCACCATCATAATGCTGTAAACAGAACTTGGATTCATCCGAAAAAATGACGTTTTGCCATTCGTGCACCCAGGTTCGTCGTTGAGTACACCATCGCAGGCGCTCCTGTCTGTGATGCAGCGTCACGGGTAACTACAGCCGTGGTCTCCGAGCTGATAGTCCATGCTGCTGCAAACGTCGTCGAACTGTTCGTGCAGATGGTTGTTGTCTTGCAAACTTCCCCATCTGTTGACTCAGGCATTGAGACGTGGCTGCACGATCCGTTACAGCCACGCGGATAAGATGCCTGTCATCTCGACTGCTAGTGATACGAGGCCGTTGTGATCCAGCACGGCGTTCCGTATTACCCTCCTGAACCCACCGATTCCATATTCTGCTAACAGTCATTGGATCTCGACCAACGCGAGCAGCAATGTCGCGATACGATAAACCGCAATCGCGATAGGCTACAATCCGACATTTATCAAAGTCGGAAACGTGATGGTGCTCATTTTTCCCCCTTACACAAGGCAACACAACAACGTTTCACAAGGCAAAGCCGGTCAACTGCTGTTTGTGTATGAAAAATCGGTTGGAAACTTCCCTCATGTCAGTACGTTGTAGGTGTCGCCACCGGCGCCAACGTTGTGTGAATGCTCTGAAAAGCTGATCATTTGCATATCACAGCATCTTCTTCCTGTCGGTTAAATTTCGCGTCTGTAGCACGTCACCTTCCTGGTATAGCAATTTTAATGGCCAGTAGCGTACATAAATGTCTGTAGCTGTAATTACAATGCTTAATTTGGTTTATGAATTGCCATGTTTGTCACATAGGCACGGTAAATTTTGAGGAATATCAAATGGTTCAAATGGCTCTGAGCACTATGGGACTCAACTGCTGAGGTCATTAGTCCCCTAGAACTTAGAACTAGTTAAACCTAACTAACCTAAGGACATCACAAACATCCATGCCCGAGGCAGGATTCGAACCTGCGACCGTAGCGGTCCTGCGGTTCCAGACTGCAGCGCCTTTAACCGCACGGCCACTTCGGCCGGCTTGAGGAATATCATATAATATAATATCATATAATTAAAACAGTTAAAATGTTCAACGACATTATACCTGTTAGTTAATGTGTATCTTAATTGGTCATAAAATAAAAACAACCGATTGTACGCATTTTTATGATTTATTTGCATTTTAAATTGTACACTGTACAGTCTTACTTCGCTTACTGAGCATGTTTCGTTACTCGTAATTAAAGCTCGTCAGTGAAACATTTTTTTCCGCAGGAGTCCACGCAGAATAGGTCAGTGCCTTGCATTCCGAAAAAAATAGGTACTCAGATTTATAGAACAATATTATAATTTCTTATTTATGGTATAGTATAAGTCAGAAAAAAGTTGTCTCAAGATATGTTTTACTCCTGTGCTTCAAAATTTGTCGAAAAAGAGACATAGCATTATCGTTAATTAAATTTATAGCGTGCAAAGCTACTGCCTTATGGGCATCTTTAATGAATTCGTATTAGTCAGCGACGACAAATAAGAATTGGAATTCATAGACAGATACTGCAAGGGAAAAGGTTACCATACGCCGGCTAGTGAGAGCTCTTACAATTTCGTCGCGGAAGCTCGTGCAGTGGTGTACGACTGAGAACAATTGCGGCGCGAGGCGCATTGCGATCGTTACAGCTGACTGAATACACATTGTTTGAACTTCTACTTTACAGTGTGGTAGTTCATAGGGGAACGCGTGATTCAGTGTTCATTTATAGTGACCAAACAGACCGGTCCAGGCCAGAAGGTGCTTCTTGAAATTGTTATCAAAGACTGAAAAAAAAAAAAAAGTAAACAGACTCTTTATGGGAAACATCGTTCCTTAGGCGAGACAGTTTCTTACAATTTCTTCTACTGGTTGTCCTAAGCACTCGTTATAGGATGTCCACGATAACCAAGGATCGACTGTAACAAAAAAAAAATTACGGTGGGTCGCATACCACGCACGTCTGACACGTTACCACGTGCCGGATTGACGGTGTGTCTCGGGCCGGTGTTTTCCCGTGGGCTGTAGTTAGGAGACCTCAGATCTAAACTAACCCATCCATCAATAAAATGGTCCAAATAAAAGTAATAGAGAAATGAATTCTGCATTCGATGAGACCAAAAGTGAATTTTGTGGACCACCCGTTTCCGTACAGCTCCTCCTTGAAGCTCGATCAACTCACATTGTGTAGGTTGTGTGGGAGAGTAGGTTTTTTTTTTTTTTTTTTTTTTTTTAAATTGCAGTCTGTTTCGTACTGAAACTACGTAAAGGGCAAAACATAGTACTGTATCACACCATAGTACTAGTCTTGTGCCTAGTAACCCAGTAATATGTTATTTAACTAAAATTTGAAATTTACAATAAATTGTTTTGCAGGCTAGAAACAAACAGATGTAAAAATGTCGGATCTGTATCCTGTTTGTGAAAAGACAATAGAGAAGAATGAGGCGGTGACTGTGAAAGCAAGAGGAATCAGAACTTGGGAGTGCAGTAAGAAGAGATGTAATGGAAATGATGTTCTTCTTAAGACTGCAACTACCTCTTTAATTATTTTTTATTAAACACTGACCTATAGAATTTTCCCTGACAAAGACAACTCAAACTTAACCTATTCATTTATTACTCACAATTTACAAGCCCAACGCAATCTGACTGCTATACATTGACAACATGACTTCCAATAATTAACACAAAAGAATGGCCCTGAATTGCAATAAATCCTACCAACGATAAAAATCCAAAAAATATGAAATTAAAGAAATATGAAACTACCTCAAACTCCATTAATTGCCTAAACTCACTTAAATCACGAATCCCGATAGTGAAAACTCCATTCTCACAGAAAATCTTCATAACATGAACTACAGCAAGTAGCAACAACAGCCAGATAAAAAGATTCTAGCTACCATAGACTCTAACTACTAGGAGGCATATGGTTGAAAAAAAAAAATTGTTGAAGAGCAAACAATGTATTTAGAAAAATTTACCTTATTCATGTGACATCCAGTTCCAAAAATTATATAGTTGTCAATAAATCCACTACACAAACATTATCAATGACATCCATCATCACACATTTCCTTGCATATTTTCTTATAAACTCATTTCATCTCGCTTTACATTGCATTTCCCACCAACACAGAGTCTCCACTAAGAAAATCGCATTCATGCACTTCCCTATCCACTCGCTAACTGCTAGTCTGTCCAATCACAGAATCTATTGCCGAGAACTCAGAGCACTGTCAGCGACATTAACACAATCTACAGCACTGCCAATATACAAACAGGCTACTTACAAGACATGCGATCCTTTAAAACTTCGTGTCTCGTGTCATAAATCTTACATGAGGAGGAAAATGTGGTGGCTGCAGAGAAAGCTAGTGGAAGTGGAGTCGTACCTCGAATCCAATCAGGTCAGCCAGCATTCAGTTTGAAAATAACATTTATTTTATTTTCTTAACAAGGATGCCAGTGATGATTTCATTTCCAAACAGCTAAGACTGAATGTCCGTTGGCTGGTTGATGTCAGTACCGGAAACACTAAGAATTTGGAGACAGCGTTTTGGAAGCTGCAGCTGTGCAGGAAGACCAGTGGGTGGAAGAAGGCTCATCCCAATTTGGGAATGATTTGATTGCTAGTAAGGGGAGATACTGTCACAACTGCATGAGAAAACTTTTCTTACCCGTATGTTCACCAAAAATCAAAGGTGGACCACAGGATAAAGACATCACTACTGCTTTACAATATATTTGCAACTACGTTGAGAGCATGGAAGATGAGTGCCAGTTTCCTTTAAAGAGGTCCTGGAAGATCTCCGTGGCCCAAAATTAAGTGAGAGCTCTCTGAAGAAAAGGTTGCAGAACCATTGTGGGAGTGATGTCGTCATACCAGTTTGTCAACACCAAAAGACAGTACTGTGCTTCTACAATTCTGGTTACAAAATCTTGCCCAAGCAAAGGCATAAATCCTCCAAGCTGTTAGAGCAGTGTCCCATTCCCCTTAACCTATTGTCCTGCTATGTGTTTTATGGCCCCATGGGGGTTGATTTATGACCCTCCTTGGGATAACCCATCCTTTTGAGAAATCTCCTACATCCCTCCCTTCACCCATTTATGTAGACCTGACATCTGTTCTGAGGAATGAAATGAAGTCAGATGTTTTAGTCACCATTTTGGGCCACTCGTGCTTGTGTCTGCCAACCAGGTGCCAAAGGGCACCAGGCAGAGCAGCGAGTGTGCACATATGTATGCCACAGAGGTTGGGCCACTAATGAAGCTCTAGTTCCACACACTACCACCAGGCAGCAACAATGTTCCAATTGGCTCCCACTCCTAAATCGCTCAGTCTATGGTGAGCTGTCAAATAGGAAAGATCTCACTCTGGAATGCTCGTGTGATAATGAAAAGAAAAGAGAGATGTTTCGGTATAGTATGCATTTGTCTGAATAATTTAGCTCAGTTTCAAACTATGTACTGCAGTGTCTCAGGATGTAGTGTCCTCCTGAGAAGGTACAAGCATAATGTGCTCAATTCAAGAGATGCTGGTGTTGGACAGACAGGAATTTAATAAGTGTATTACCTGTAAGCATACAGCAGAAGACTGTGTCCATAGCCTACTACACAAGGAATGGAAGGAGATGATAATCGATGAGCATGAGCTGAATACTTTTCAGCAAATAATAGCAATGTAGAGGGATGGGATGAATATGTATTTCGCAAATTATAGAGACTACTGCCATTAAGCACAAGGTAAATACTTTTTGCTGAAAAAATTACAATGCAAATAAATCATACAAAACACCTACAATAATCAGTTATTTTTATTTTATGAACAGTTAAGGCACACATTAACTGACATGTATAATGGCGATGCACTGGGATGAGATGAAGAAGCGTTTTGCAATTCATAGAGGAGCTATAGACTGTCCTGGAGCTACCCGTCTTTTTTGAATTGACTGGTCAGTCCAGAATGCAAGAGACAATTTCGTCCTATTCCATTACCACAGGCAGAATGAACCATGTGTCTTCATTTTGGTGTATGAGCCTCGAATGAGATAGTTCACAAAACTGCCACAGAGGGCACTTAAAATGTTTTTTTTTCTCCCACCACTTCATTCAGGAAGCAATAGGAACGCAGCATTGCCACCTCCCCAACATGAAAATTGATGAAAACCAATAGGAGCACAGGAACGCTACATCCAGTAATGTGATCCTTCCTTGAAGTCCACTCTTCATTTGGGGATTCTTATTGTTTCTTCTTCTTTGCTCAGTGGCCTCCAGCTTGTCCAGACTGGCAGCAACCTTCAGTGTCTCTGGACCAGCAGATCCACCATTTGTCGGGACCTGCAGTGACCTCCAGTCTGTTGGGACCGGTAGCAGCACTGTGGGATCCTGTAGCACTCCTGAACAGTGTATTGGAGCAGTACAATGAGCTGCAATTATCCATCCTGCTTATCAATATGTGTAATGAAAACACCAGGCCAGTCCCCGTCTCTCAGAAGAATTGTGCTTGGGCAAGGGGGCGGGTAACATCACACAGTGAAGGTCGGTACTGGTCTCAGACATATGCACCATACAACAACATTCCAGAGTTACTGCAAGGACAGAGTGGTGATGTGGTGGATGAGAAGCTGCCAGTTCCTCCCAGTGCTCTACTGCTTTTCACTTCAGCTTATAATTTAACAGCTAGTGATTCAAAGCACTTAAATACTGGTATAGTAGCATCAGTGGACAGTGACTGGTATTTTGTGCTAGAGGTTGAAAATACATCGAGAAGTGTTAAAGTGCAGTTTACGGAGTTGGGATGGGGTCAACTGTGTCATGTACAACCCTACATCAATCAGCAGATGACCCTTGAGTACTGGCCATCTCGTCCATCCCCAGACATTTGGTGTTATGGCCTGGCGCTGTTTATAACATCATTGTACAATGGCACAGCACTCACAATGAGGTCTGGAGGTTGACTCATTTATCTGCAGTATGCCACCTTTACAAACTTGTTAAGCTAATTGATGGTGCTATCCTTGTGTTGGAAAGACTGAACCATTGGCTGGCATGTGTTTAAACTGTGTACAAAGGCACTGTGAACTATCTCCAAGTGTATACCGTGCATGCAGACGATTTAGAACACTACATCAATATGGTATCAAAAGAAGAGGCTAATGGAAAGCCCATCAGTTTGAGAGAAATACATGCTGAAGTCTGTGCAGGCAAGAAAGCTTTATTTGATAAATTCTGCACAGGTGTGAAGATTAAAAAAGAATAATTTTATTTTTTTTGATGTAGTGGACCCAATGTATGGCTGTTGAATAAAAATGAGTATATTAAAACAAACCGTGTTTTATTTTGTTCATACCTGTCATAATAATATTACTGCTACCAGTATTTTTACTACATTATCTAGAATACTGTAGGAGCACCAAGCTGTCTAATCAACTCGTCATCACAGTAAATATCTTCAGCCATTGTTAGACTGAATGACAGACCATACTTTTATATGTATATATACCTTGTGAGCTTTGCAGCTTAGTTGGTGACACATATATTGCTATGAAAACCCATTGCCCACCAAAACCTGATGTAGTCGGTATCATGGCGGGGTGGGTGAAACACCAGGACTTTGTTGTAAGCTTATAAACCTCCTATGAAAGTTTTTCAAGCTCAGTGAGAAGCCAAACTTCAGGGTTATCCGACATAAGATTTGTTCCATTTAAGACTCGAATCAAAGGGCGATGCAAGTTGGTACGCTGCTGCATATATACAACTACATTTATGTGGATGCTCTTTAAATCATACTCAAGTGCCTGGCAGAGGGGTTCGTCGAGCCACCTTCACAATAATTTTTTATTATTCCAATCTCAAGCAGCGTGCTGAAAAAACGGACTCCTGTACCATTCCGTGCAAGCCCTGATTTCCCTTATTTTATAATGCTGATTGTTTCTCCCTATGTCGGTCTGCATGAACAAGCTATTTTAGCATATGTGACTGTAGGCTTTCCCGGCGTAAACTATTGATGAAGGTTTCTCGGTTCTCCAGCCAGGTGATAGTGTTGATATCTCGCGAAGTTTCGGGAAGTGTCATACTATAAAATTTAATATTCTGTCTTTCAAGACTGTTTCCATAATTTTCGATAAGATGGGTGTGATAGTAATTTGACTATAGTTTGTAAGATTTTTATTATCGCCACCCTTATAAATGGGCACACCCTTAACTCTTTATCAGACATTAGGAAATATCCCATTTTCCATGGTTGGGGATATAAAACTGTCAGAGATCTTACTATGCTGATATATATACCATCAAGTCTTCCACATTTTTGGGCTTTAGAGTGTGTATTATTTTTGCTATCTATGATTCGCTTGTTGCCATCAGAAAAATACATTCTGTAATACTGGATATGCTACACATGTTACTTGCTTTTGGGACCTATTGTTATACTTTATATGTTTTTTTCACTACCTCAACATAATGTACATTAAAAATATTTCTGACATCATATGGATCCCTGTATTCCTTAGCATCTTTCTCTAAAACTATATTACTGCTTCTCTTCTTTTTAGAAGATGAAATGTCATTCTGGTAAATTTTGGATTTAGTTACTCTTACAATTCTAGTATAAGCTCACTTCTTGCCCTTATATGTGTCAATGTCAGCCACAGTTTTGGTGAGCTGGCAATTTTCATATGCCATTTATAGATCCTCCCTTGAATTTATAGTATCTGAGGTGATTGATCTCTTAGAAACTCCCATATTTAGACTTTCGGATACAAGGGACAAGCAATATTCATGTAATAGTACAGTAGTGAGCAAAAATAATCCCATCTCTCCATAACATTACTATCAATACAGTATCAGATTAAGTTACGTGATTCACTTCCCTGAATGTTCTCCTACCTGATGGGATACACAGAATCTGATGAATGAATGAAATGGTGAGTGAACAATAAATGTATTGCAGTGTAATTGCAAAGTCAAGATGTTGAACATACTGCTACCTTGACTTTTTCCTAAAGTCCCATACATAAAGCTTTGGATTAACATTTCATTCATTCTTTTTTTAATATCAGGCAACAAATTTTTATGTTTCTAGATATTCATCTATACTATGACAACACTTTTGCAATAAATATTTATGGACGAGTTTTAAATTTTCAAGTGTCTTTTGTTGTTGTTGTTGTGGTTGTTGTTGTTGTGGTCTTCAGTCCTGAGACTGGGCTGATGTAGCTCTCCATGCTACTCTATTCCTGTACAAGCTTCTTCATCTCCCAGTACGTACTGCAGCCTACATCCTTCTGAATCTGCTTAGTGTATTCATCTCTTGGTCTCCCTCTACGATTTTTACCCTCCACGCTGCCTTCCAATACTAAATTTGTGATCCCTTGATGCCTCAGAACATGTCCTACCGACCGATACCTTCTTCTAGTCAAGTTGTGCCACAAACTCCCCTTCTCCCCAATCCTATTCAGTACCTCCTCATTAGTTATGTGATCTACCCATCTAATCTTCAGCATTCTTTTGTAGCACCACATTTCGAAAGCTTCTATTCTCTTCTTGTCTAAACTATTTATCGTTCATATTTCACTTCCATACATGGCTACACTCCATACAAATACTTTCAGAAACGCCTTCCTGACACTTAAATTTATACTTATGTTAACAAATTTCTCTTCTTCAGAAACGCTTTCCTTGCCATTTGCAGTCTACATTTTATATCTTCTCTACTTCGACCATCATCAGTTATTTTGCTCCCCAAATAGCAAAACTCATTTACTACTTTAAGTGTCTCATTTCCCAGTCTAATTCCCTCAGCATCACTGAGTTAACTCGACTACATTCCATTACCATCATTTTGCTTTTGTTGATGTTCATCTTATATCCTCCTTACAAGACACTGTCCATTCCGTTCAACTGCTCTTCCAAGTCCTTTGCTGTCTCTGACAGAATTACAACGTCATCGGCGAACCTTAAAGTTTTTATTTCTTCTCCATAGATTTTAATACCTACTCAAAATTTTTCTTTTGTTTCCTTTACTGCTTGCTCAATATACAGATTGAATAACATCGGGGAGAGGCTACAAACCTGTCTCACTGCCTTCCCAACCACTGCTTACCTTTCATGTCCCTCGACTCATAACTGCCATCTGGTTTCTGTACAAATTGTAAACAGCCTTTCACTCCCTGTATTTTACCCCTGCCACCTTCTGAATTTGAAAGAGAGTATTCCAGTCAACATTGTCAAAAGCTTTCTCTAAGTCTACAAATGCTAGAATTGTAGGTTTGCCTTTTCTTAATCTAGCTTCCAAGATAAGCTGTAGGGTCAGTATTGCCTCATGTGTTCCAACATTTCCACGGAATCCAAACTGATCTTCCCCAAGGTCAGCTTCTGCCAGTTTATTCCATTCGTCTGTAAAGAATTTGCATTAGTATTTTGCAGCTGTGACTTCTTAAACTGATAGTTTGGTAATTTTCACATCTGTCAACACCTGCTTTCTTTGGGATTGGAATTATTATATTCTTCTTGAAGTCTGAGGGTATTTCGCCTATCTCACATATTTTGCTCACCAGATGGTAGAGTTTTGTCAGGACTGGCTCTCCCAAGGCTATCAGTAGTTCTAATGGAATGTTGTTTACTACCGGGGCCTTGTTTCGACTCAGGTCTTTCAGTGCTCTGTCAAACTCTTCACGCAGTAACATATCTCCCATTTCATATTCATCTACATCCTCTTCCATTTGTATAACATTGCCCTCAAGCACATTGCCCTTGTATAGACCCTCTATATACTCCTTCCACTTTTCTGCTTTCCCTTCTTTGCTTAGAACTGAGTTTCCGTCTGAGCTTTTGATATTCATACAAGTGGTTCTCTTTTCACCAAAGGTCTCTTTAATTTTCCTGTAAGCCTCTACATTCTTACATTTGTTCTCTAGCCATTCCTGCTTAGCCATTTTGCACTTCCTGTCGACCTCATTATTGAGACGTCCCTCCTTGCCTGCTTCATTTACTGCATTTTTATATTTTCTCCTTTCGTCAATTAAATTCAATATTTCTTCTGTCACCCAAGGATTTCTACTAGCCCTCGTCTTTTTACCTACTTGAACCTCTGCTGTCTTCACTATTTCATCCCTCAAAGCTACCCATTCTTCTTCTACTGTATTTCTTTCCCCCATTCTTGTCAATTGTTGCCTTATGCTCTCCCTGAAACTCTCTACAACCTCTGGTTTAGTCTGTTTATCCAGGTCCCATCTCCTTAGATTCCGACGTTTTTGCAGTTTCTTCAGTTTTAATCTACAGTTCATAACCAATAGAATGTGATCAGAGTCCACATCTGCCCCTGGAAATGTCTTACAATTTAAAAACTTGGTTCCTAAATCTCTGTCTTACCATTATATAATCTATCTGAAACATGTCAGTATCTCCAGGCTTCTTCCATGTATACAACCTTCTTTTATGCTTCTTGAACCAAGTGTTAGCTATGATTAAGTTGTGCTCTGTGCAAAATTCCACCAGGCGGCTTCCTCTTTCGTTTCTTCCCCCCAATCCATATTCACCTACTATGTTTCCTTCTCTTCCTTTTCGTACTGTCGAATTCCAGCCACTCATGACTATTAAATTTTCGTCTCCCTTCACAATCTGAATAATTTCTTTTATCTCATCATACATTTCTTCAATTTCTTCGTCATCTGCAGAGCTAGGAGGCATATAGACTTGTACTACTGTCGTAGGCATGGGCTTCGTGTCTATCTTGGCCACAATAATGTGTTCGCTGTGCTGTTTGTAGTAGCTTACCCACATTCCTATTGCTTTATTCATTATTAAGCCTACTCCTGCATTACCCCTATTTGATTTTGTATTTATAACCCTGTACTCACCTGACCAAAAGTCTTGTTCCTCCTGCCACCGAACTTCACTAATTCCCACTATATCCAACTTTAACCTATCCATTTCCCTTTTTAAATTTTCTAACCTACCTGCCCGGTTAAGGGATCTGACATTCCACACTCTGATCCGTGGAATGCCAGTTTTCTTTCTCCTGATTACAACGTCCTCCTAAGTAGTCCCCTCCAGAGATCCGAATGGGGGACTATTTTACCTCTGGAATATTTTACCCAAGAGGACGCCATCATCATTTAACCATACAGTAGAGCTGCATGCCCTCGGGAAAAATTACAGCCATAGTTTCCCCTTCCTTTCAGCAGTTCACCGTACCAGCACAGCAAGGCCATTTTGGTTAGTGTTGCAAGGCCAGATCAGTCAATCATCCAGGCTGTTGCCCCTGCAACTACTGAAAAGGCTGCATCCCCTCTTCAGGAACCATACCTTTGTCTGGCCTCTCAACAGATACCCCTCCGTTGTGGTTGCACCTACGGTACGGCTATCTGTATTGCTGAGGCACGCAAGCCTCCCAACCAATGGCAAGATCTATGGTTCATGGGGGGGGGGAGTGTCTTTTATTGTTTTAATGTTATTAGGTAGTTTATTGTAAACTCTGTTTCCTGTTTGTAATGGTCCATTCTGTTTTAGTGCTGTATATGCATGTTGAACACGTATATCCTGCTTTTTCCTCATGGTATGCAGATGGATACTCTGGTTAGTTGATACAAGATTGATGCTATTTTCTAAGATTTTCCTAACAAATATTATTACTTGTAAAATACAGGGTGTCCCACTCAGACCTCCCTGATTTCAAAGACCCAGGAAAAAAAATCCACAGTAGATATGACAATGAAAAATGCATCACATTGTAGAGCATCTCAAAGAATTTATTTATTTATCATCAATACACCTCTACATGTGAACCATTTGTAGCACAAAGAATATCGAGTCCATATTCAATTTCTTGCCAAGTTCTTTGTAACATTTCCTCTGATATTGTTGCTGGCGCATTAGTGATACGATGTCACTACATAGGAATATCATCCACTTTGGTCACATACACACAGTCCTTCATGAATCCCCACATGAAGAAATCAAGTGTCATAATGTTGGGTGAACATGGTGGCCAGGCAATGGATCCTCCGCATCCGATCCAACGACTGGGAGATTTCTTATCCAGGAACTTGCAAACAGCTGTTGACCAATGCGGTGGAGCTCCATCTTGTTGAAAAATGATGTTGGGTTGCAAGTCTTGTATCTGAGAGTACAGAAACTGCTCCAACATGTCCAGATACACTGAACCATTCACTGTTTGTTCTGCAAAGAAGAACGGTTCAACAATTCTGTCATGCATTAGCCTGCGCCAGACGTTTAGTTTATGGCTATCATGAACACATTCAATGACAATGTGCAGATTTTGTGAACCCTAAATCCAAACATTATGCCTATTAACCCTCCCTGATAGATGAAAGGTTGCCTCATCTGTGAATAATCACCTTTCCAGGAAGCTGGAATTGATATCAATATGCTGCAGCATATCTGCAGCAGATTGTTGTCGGTGTGGTTTGTTGTTCGGCGTCAGATATTGCAGAATTTGTGCTTTGTAAGCACACTTACAAAGATGCTGATGAACTACATGGTGCAATGTTGACTGAGGTACATCAGGTTGCCTAGATGCTTGATGAATTTACTTACATGGGCTTCTGAGAAACGTTTGTCTGATGTCCTCCACTGTCTCCTCTGAAACTCCGTAATGTGTACCGCCAGAATGTTTCATCAAACTTCCTGTACCATTCCTTAATTGTTTTCACATCAGGTGGACCACATTCATAGACACAACAGTAATTTCTTTGCACAGTAATCGGCAATTTTGTTTCTGCAAATCACACTACTGCTTGCGCGTGCTGCTGTGTAGAGGCCATTTTCACTTCATGTGATCATGCTGCACTCTGGCGACGATACTTGGCACTTCTGATGTGGGAATATAAATTCTCTGAGATGATCTACAATGTGATCTACTGTGGTTTTTCTCTCCTGGGTCCCTGAAATCAGGGAGGTTTGAGTGGGACACCCTGTATATAGACATAGTAGTGGAAGGATGTGAATTTTCTTAAATAAGGGCTTGCATGCCCTTCTTGAGGCAGAATTTCCTTTTGCTCTTAGAACTCTTTTGGCACAGAAAACAACTTTTACTGACGGATGAAGTTCTCCAAAAGATTATGCCATATCACAGTATAGATCCTACCTGGGCAAAGTATACATTTTTAGTGTCTTTTTTTATGTGCAACCAGAAAGAATTTTGATATCATAACAAATGGTATTTAATTTATTTGTAATGTATTTTGCTTGTTGGGTCCATCTTAGATCTTCTTGGATCCATATTCCTAGAAATTTTGGAGCACTTACATTTTCAAGGGCTCTGGTACACAACTCTATGTCTGGTGTTAGTGGACACTTATTTTGCACTGTGTGCAAGTGCATTGTAACTGCTTTTTTTGTGTGTTTATTACTAAACTGTTTCCAGATAATCAGTCTGTAATATGGGTGGTACACTTTTCAATCTCATGCAGTAATTCTTCTTTGGTCCTTCCTTTTCTTATCACATTTGTGTCATCTGCGAATTTTATGTACTTATGACATGGATTGGTCAGTTCCAAGTCATTTACAAAGAGTAGAAACAGAATTGGTCCTAGAATGTAACCTTGTGGTACACCACACTTAATACTCTGTTTTTCTGAGCAGTAGAATTTAATCTTATTCCCTTCTTGGATAACAAGCTGAACTACTTGCTCTCTGTTTTGGAGATATGATTTTTGTAGTGTCGGTAGACTTGCCAACACTACGCACACTAATTGAAAGAGGCGGCCAAGATGCACGCGCTAACTCACGAAGGATGGAGTGAGGTCTGAAACAGGATATGTAATGAATGCTATAAAGAAAAGTACGTAGCTTCTCGAATACTTAACTTTAATCCATCCTTTGTATACATCGTTCTTGATGAGACATCTGGAGATTGTGGCGATACAAGTGAGGCTCTTTAGATACAAGCTATCTAAGGCTAATGGCGCCTTGCTAGGTCATAGCCATGGACTTAACTGAAGGCTATTCTAACTGTCTCTCGGCAAATGAGAGAAAGGCTTCGTCAGTGTAGTCACTAGCAACGTCGTCGTACAACTAGGGCGAGTGCTCGTAAGTCTCTCGAGACCTACCGTGTGGTGGCGCTCGGTCTGCGATCACTGCCAGTGGCGACACGTGGGTCCGACATGTACTAATGGACCGCGGCCGATTTAAAGCTACCACCTAGCAAGTGTGGTGTCTGGCGGTGACACCACAATTTTATCCATTCATAGACTGGGTCGCTAATATCTATAAATTCAAGTTTATCAAGCAAGATGTTGTGATTGACAACATCAAATGCAGTAGAGAGGTCTAGAAATATGGATGAGATATACTCTTTGCTGTCTACTGCATTTAACACTTCACTTAGGAATGCAAAAATAGAAGTCTCAGTAGATTTAGATTTTCAGAATCCCTGTTGTGATTTGAGAAGTAATTATTTTTTTCTATGAAACTGATTGGTCTTTTATAACAGTTTTTTTTTCAATTATTGTGGAAAAACCAAATAGTAGTGAAATAGGCCTGTAGTTTGATACTTCTGTTTTTATCCCTTTCTTGAACTGAGGTTTTACTTTTGCTGTCTTCAATTTTTATGGGAACACCCCTTCTGACAGAGAACAATTACAGATGTCGACAAGTCACCTGGATACAAGAAGAGCACATTTCTTCAAATATGTAGTGAGGGATATAGTCAGTACCAACAGAGAATTTGGGCTTCAATTCTTTAATTATAGCAAGTATTTCCACTTCATTGGTGAGGTGTAGAAAAATTTATTTATTATTTACAGTACATTAAGACTGATTTCTGGGAGCACACTGTAAATTGTTATTTATAAGATGTTCAGCTATCTGTGTAAAGTAGGAACTAAATTTATTTGAAGTTTTTGCAGGTTCAGTTATCACAGCTGATGTCTCCATTAGGCAGTTAATATTATGGAAATCTGTCTCCTCTGCTGCAGTTTCCTTCCTTACAATATTCCACACAGCTTTAACCTTATTTGTGGAATTTTTTATGTATGTGTCATTTGCCATTGTTTTTTCCTGTTTGACAACATTTTTGAAGACTCCAGAATGAAATTTTCACTCTGCAGTGCAGTGTGGGCTGATATGAATGTAGGCAACAAGGTACTTGTGGAAGTACAGCTGTGAGGATGGGTCCTGAGACATGCTTCGGTAGATCAGACAGCAGAGCACCTACCTGAAAAATGCAAAGGTCCCAAGTTCGAGTCTCAGTCTGCACACAGTTCTAAGTCATGCTTCGGTAGCTCAGATGGTAGAGCACTTTCCTGAGAAAGGCAAAGGTCCCTACTTTGAGTCTCAGTCTGGCACACAGTTTTAATCTGCCAGGAAGTTTCATTTTTGAAGATATTTTTATACATTTTATAATAAGTATCAGATTCTGGTGACATGAGCTGTTTGGATAATCTGTGTAGTAGACAGGCAGCAACAGCCAGCCAAGAGAGACACAGCAACAAGGAAGCAACTGATTTTGTGACTTTTATGAGTTCCTAACCAGGAGTGAATTTTATAATATCATCTGCGCGCTTTAATATTTTAGTTTCTTGAGTTTCTGTGTGTAAATTTAATAACTAATAACCACAGTTCTTGAATTATCATTTGCGTCAGAAACTAAACTGACTTTGCGACATATTACAAGTTGCTAATCAGGGACAAACTGTTTAGTTTCACCTGTGTGCTTTGGTAGTAGGTTTTTGAATCTCTTCATATTAATCTAATTTATTAGACAAAGTTCCAGTGTTTTCGTCAGGATCTACAGTAGAGTTGTGCAGCATGTGCCGATAGTCCGTTTATCTGCATAGATTAGTTTTCCACGGTCTTTTATATGGACAAGGACTGTGATTGTTGTGTGCGGATGTGAGCTGAGTTGGTGACACTTCGCTCTCAGCTCCAGGCTGTGATGACTTTGGTTACACAGCTTGAGGCTGCAGTGGATGGGTGCCACTGTTGTGGGCCAGCTGTGGGGATCCAATGGATGTCCAGCACATCCGAGTCCTCCGATAGGTCCTTACCGGTGGCCAGCCCAGTTACTGCTCATACTGAGGTTGAGCCCTCACCTGCGGTCAAGTGGGAGGTCCCCCCAGGGTGCAGCAGGCAGTGAAAGACTTCCCACGCACCTGCATATAAGGTCTCCCTGGCTTGTCTGACAAACAGGTTCCAGGTGCTGTCTGTGGCTGACACTGTCGTTGAGCCAGGTGCCATCACCTGTCCTGTTTCAGAGGAAACCTTTCAGCCTGCAAGATCTGGACAATCACAGAGGGTGGGATTATTCATAGTTGGAAGCTCCAATGTTAGGTGCATTATGGGGTCCCTTAGGGACATGGTTGCCAAGAAGGGAAAGAAAACCAATGTGCACTCCGTGTGCATACTGGGTGGAGTCAGTCCAGATGTGGAACGGGTCCTCCCAGATTCCATGAAGAGCACAGGGTGCAGCCAGCTGCATGTCGTGGCTCATGTTGGTACCAATGATGTGTGTCACTTTGGATCAGAAGAGATTCTCTCTGGTTTCCAGCAGCTAACAGAAGTGGTACAGGCTGCCATTCTTGCTTGCAAGATGAAAGCAGGGCTGACCATTTGCGGCATAGTCGACAGGACCTATTGCAGACCTCTGGTACAGAGCAGAGTGGAGGCTCTGAATCAGAGGCTCAGACAGTTCTGTGACTGTGTAGGCTGTAGATTCCTCGACTTGAACAAAAGGGTGGTTGGGTTTCAGGTTGCGGTGAATAGGTTAGGTGTCCACTATGTGCAGGAGGCAGTTACATAGGTAACAGGGGCTGCATGGCATGGACTGGGGAGTTTTTTAGGTTGGAGGGTCTCGGGAAAACACAAGAAGGGCTTCACTGACAAAGGGTGCAGGTTGAGCACAGGAAGTATGTCGATGCAGAAATCATCAGTATAACAGTTGTAAATTGTCATAGCTGTGTTGGGAAAGTACCAGAGCTCCAAGCACTAATAGAAAGTACTGATGCTCAAACCTTTATAGGCTCTGAAAGCTAGTTAAAGCCAGAGATAAGCTCAGCCAAAATTTTTGCAAAGAACCTAACGGTGTTCCAAAAGCATAGGCTAAACACAGTTGGCAGCGGCGTGTTTGTTGCTTTTAGAAGTAGTTTACCTTGTCACGAAATTGAAGTAGATAGTTCCTACGAGTTAGTATGAGCAGAGGTCATTGTGGGCAACCAGAATAAAACAATAATTGGATCCTTTTACCAACCTCATAATGCAGATGATACAGTTGCTGAAAGGTTCAAAGAAAGCTTGAGTTTGATTTCAAACAGGTACCCAACTCATATGATTATAGTTGGAGGTGACTTTAATTTACCCTTGATATGTTGGCAAAAATACATGTTTAATTCTGGTGGTATGCATAAAACACCATCCGAAATTGTGCCTTATGCATTCTCTGAAAATTATTTTGAGCAGTTAGTTCATGAGCCCATGCGAATAGTAAATAGGTGAGAAATCACACTTGACCTCTTAGCAACAAATAATCCGAGTTAATAATGAGCATCAAAACGGATATAGGGATTAGTGAGTAGAGGGTTGTTGTAGCAATATTGAATATTGTAACCCCTAAATCCTCCATAAATAAATGAAAAATATACCTATTAAAAAAAAAAGCAGATAAAAATTCACTTGATGCCTTCCTGAGCGAATCTCCACTCCTCCCAAATTAATAAAATAAGTGTAGACCAGATATGGCTTGAATTCAAAGAAATAGTACTGGCAGCGATTGAGAGATTTGTTGTTGCTGTTGTTGTGGTCTTCAGTCCTGAGACTGGTTTGATGCAGCTCTCCATGCTACTCTATTCTATGCAAGCTGCTTCATCTCCCAGTACGTACTGCAGCCTACATCCTTCTGAATCTGCTTAGTGTATTCATCTCTTGGTCTCCCTCTATGATTTTTACCCTCCATGCTGCCCTCCAATACTAAATTGGTGATCCCTTGATGCCTCAGAACATTTCCTACCAACCAATCCCTTCTTCTAGTCAAGTTGTGCCACAAATTCCTCTTATCCCCAATTCCATTCAATAATTCCTCATTAGTTATGTGATCTACCCATCTAATCTTCAGCATTATTCTGTAGCACCACATTTTGAAAGCTTCTGTTCTCTTCTTGTCCAAACTATTTATCGTTCATGTTTCGCTTCCACACATGGCTACACTACATACAAATACTTTCAGAAACGCCTTCCTGACACTTAAATTTATACTTATGTTAACAAATTTCTCTTCTTCAGAAACGCTTTCCTTGCCATTTGCAGTCTACATTTTATATCTTCTCTACTTTGACCATCATCAGTTATTTTGCTCCCCAAATAGCAAAACTCCTTTACTACTTTAAGTGTCTCATTTCCTAATCTAATTCCCTCAGCATCACTGAGTTAACTCGACTACATTCCATTACCATCATTTTGCTTTTGTTGATGTTCATCTTATATCCTCCTTACAAGACACTGTCCATTCTGTTCAACTGCTCTTCCAAGTCCTTTGCTGTCTCTGACAGAATTACAATGTCATCATCCTTTGCTGTCTCTGACAGAATTACAATGTCATCGCAAACCTCAAAGTTTTTATTTCTTCTCCATGGATTTTAATACCTACTCAAAATTTTTCTTTTGTTTCCTTTACTGCTTGCTCAATATACAGATTGAATAACATCGGGGAGAGGCTACAAACCTGTCTCACTGCCTTCCCAACCACTGCTTACCTTTCATGTCCCTCGATTCTTATAACTGCCATCTGGTTCCTGTACAAATTGTAAATAGCCTTTTGCTCCCTGTATTTTACCCCTGCTACCTTCTGAATTTGAAAGAGAGTATTCCAGTCAACATTGTCAAAAGCTTTCTCTAAGTCTACAAATGCTAGAATTGTAGGTTTGCCTTTTCTTAATCTAGCTTCCAAGATAAGCTGTAGGGTCAGTATTGCCTCATGTGTTCCAACATTTCCACGGAATCCAAACTGATCTTCCCCAAGGTCAGCTTCTGCCAGTTTATTCCATTCGTCTGTAAAGAATTTGCATTAGTATTTTGCAGCTGTGACTTCTTAAACTGATAGTTTGGTAATTTTCACATCTGTCAACACCTGCTTTCTTTGGGATTGGAATTATTATATTCTTCTTGAAGTCTGAGGGTATTTTGCCTGTCTCATACATTTTGCTCACCAGATAGTACAGTTTTGTCAGGACTGGCTCTCCCAAGTCTGTCAGTAGTTCTAATGGAATGTTTCCTACTTCCGGGGCCTTGTTTCGACTCAGGTCTTTCAGTGCTCTGTCAAACTCTTCACGCAGTAACATATCTCCCATTTCATATTCATCTACATCCTCTTCCATTTCCATAATATTGCTCTCAAGTACATTGCCCTTGTATAGACCCTCTATATACTCCTCCCACCTTTCTGCTTTCCCTTCTTTGCTTAGAACTGGTTTTCCATCTGAGCTCTTGATATTCATACAAGTGGTTCTCTTTTCTCCAAAGGTCTCTTTAACTTTCCTGTAGGCAGTATCTATCTTACCCCTAGTGAGATAAGCCTCTACATCCTCGCATTTGTCCTCTAGCTATCCCTGCTTAGCCATTTTGCACTTCCTGTCGACCTCATTTTTGAGACGTTCCTTTTTGTCTGCTTCATTTACTGCATTTTTATATTTTCTCCTTTCATCAATTAAATTCAATATTTCTTCTGTTACCTGAAGATTTCTACTAGCCCTCGTCTTTTTACCTACTTGATCATCTGCTGCCTTCTCTACTTCATCCCTCAGAGCTACCCATTCTTCTTCTACTGTATTTATTTCCCCCATTCTTGTCAATTGTTGCCTTATGCTCTCCCTGAAACTCTCTACAACCTCTGGTTTAGTCAGTTTATCCAGGTCCCATCTCCTTAAATTCCCTCCTTTTTGCAGTTTCTTCAGTTTTAATCTACAGTTCATAACCAATAGATTGTGGTCAGAGTCCACATCTGCCCCTGGAAATATCTTACAATTTAAAACCTGGTTCCTAAATCTCTGTCTTACCATTATATAATCTATCTGAAACCTGCCAGTATCTCCAGGATTCTTCCATGTATACAACCTTTTTTTACGATTTGAACCAAGTGTTAGCTATGATTAAATTATGCTCTGTGCAAAATTCTACCAGACGGCTTCCTCTTTCATTTCTTACCCCCAATCCATATTCACCTACTATGTTTCCTTCTCTTCCTTTTCGTACTGTCGAATTCCAGCCACACATGACTATTAAATTTTTGTCTCCCTTCACTGTCTGAATAATTTCTTTTATCTCATTATACATTTCTTCAATTTCTTCGTCATCTGCAGAGCTAGGAGGCATATAAACTTGTACTACTGTAGTAGGCGTGGACTTCGTGTCTATCTTGGCCACAATAAGGCATTCACTATGCTGTTTGTAGTGCTTACTCGCACTCCTGTTAAGAGATTTATACCAAATAAATAAACAAATGACAAAGCTTATCCACCTTGGTACACAAAACAGATCAGAACACTGCTGTAGAAACAACGAAACAAACATGCCAAATTTAAACAGACACATATTCCCCAAGATTGGAGATTTTCAACTGAAGCTTGAAATTTAGTGTGGATTTCAATACTAGATGCTTATAGTAATTTCCACAATGAAACTTTGTCTCGAAACCTGGCAGAAAATCCAAAGAGAGTCTGATCGTATGTGAAGTATGTTAGCAACAAGAAACAATCAATGCCTTCTCTGTGCAATAGCAATGGAGATACTATCAAAGACAGTGCTGCCAAAGCAGAGTTACTAAATACAGCCTTCCAAAATGCCTTCACAAAGAAGATGAAGTAAATATTCCAGAATTCAAATCAAGAAGAGCTGCCAACATGAGTAATGTAGGTGTAAATATCCTCGGAGTAGTGAAGCAACTTAAATCATTCGATAAAAGCAAGGCTTCTGGTTCAGACTGTATACCAATTAGGTTCCTTTCAGAGTATGCTGATGCATTAGTTCCATACTTAACAATTATATATAACGATTCACTCGACAAAAGACCCGTACCCAAAGACTGGCAAGTTGTACAGGTCACACCAATATTCAAGAAACGTAGTAGCAGTAATCCATTAAATTACAAGCCCATATCATTAACATCGATATGCAGCAGGATTTTGAAACATATATTGTGTTTAAACATTATGAATTACCTTGAATAAAACAGTCTATTAACACAGTCAACATGGATTTAGAAAACATTGCTCTTATGAAACACAACTAGCTCTTTATTCGCATGAAGTGTTGAGTGCTGTTGACAAGGGATTTCAGATTGATTCTGTATTTCTGGAAGGCTTTTGACACTGTATCACACAAGCAGCTCATAGTGAAATTGTGTGCTTATGGAATACCATTTCAGTTATGTGACTGGATGAGATGTCACAGTTCATAGTAATTGACGGAAAGTCATTGAGTAAAGCAGAAGTGATTTCTGGCATTCCCCAAGGTAAGGCCCTTTGCTGTTATTCATTTCTATAAACAATTTGGGAGACAATATGAGCAGCTGTTTTAGGTTGTTTGCAGATGATGCTGTCATTTATCGACTGATGAAGGCATCAGAAGATCATAACAAATTGCAAAACAATTTAGAAAAGATATCTGAATGGTATGAAAATTGGCAGTTGACCCTAAATAATGAAGAGTGTGAGGTCATTTACATGAGTACTAAAAGGAATCTGTTAAACTTCAGTTACACAATAAATCAGTCAAATCTAAAGGCCGTAAATTCAACTAAATATCTAGGTATTACAATTATGAACAACTTAAATGGGGAGGAACACATAGAAAATGTTGTGAGGAGAGCTAACCAAAGACTGCGTTTTATTGGCAGCTTGTGTTTTAGAATACTATTACACTGTGTGATTAATACTAAATGAGCTTTCTAGAGGCATGGAACCAAGAACCTTATATATTACTGATGATTAAATTGTCTCTCATATTTATCTGTTATGTTCAATAAACTACCATAAAAACGTCATAAAAATGTGCATTTGTGGCAACAGGGGGTTCAAAATTCTTTTGTGGGTATGTGCATGGTAAGCATGGGTTCCCAAGTCTTTGCAGAACTTTTTCCTTTCCTGTGCTGCAGTCTTACTCTCTGACTACATGTTTTCCTATATTTGGTCTCTATAACAAATTCTTTGCTGGCAACCTTGCTTGATTTCTTTATTTTACGCTACCTATTTCAATTAACTCTTGTTTGTTCACCACATCAGGGTTTGACCTTCATCTTTTCAATTTTTTTCCTGATGTGGAGGTTGTGTGGGGAAGTAAGCCCACTATCCAGCATGATAGCCAGTCCATGTGGTGTGTTGTCAGGAACCCATATGCTGACAGTCCCCTGACTATACCAGGAATCCACTACTGATGCTAGAGCTGATACCTCCTTGTGCATGCCAACGAGTAACTACCTGTTAATTCAGGTGCATCAGGACTCAGATCAATGGCTCTAGCTTGGTAGACCCATGGCGAGATCTCCTTTGGAGTAGCTATCAGTGAGTGGATACAAGTATCAGGCAGTCTCTTCAGACCAACAGCAGTTCCTCAGTCGAGGTCTTTATGGTTCTAAGGACTTTCCTTCCTTGGCCACATGATGGGAGGACAACAAAACCAAGCAAATTGTAGAAACTTACACCTCTCACCTCCTGGCTTGCTCCCAGACAGATGTACAGTCCTTTCTGCCTACTAAACCAACGTTCTTTGAATACTGAAAATGCATTTAGAGAAATCACTTCCAGTAGCAAATTAGTGAATGGTTCCATCTTAATTAAAATGGTGAATCCTACCCAACCCCAGGTGTTATTCTCTTATTACTTCTCCTACTTTGTGATTTCAAAGTGCACCACCCCCTGTGGGAAAGTACCTCATTGCCTGGTAGAAGCTTTCTGACTGACCAACTTCTTTTTGATCTTGATCTGTGTCTCCTCAATTATGGTACTCCGAGGGGATCTTTCTGGCTGCTGAGCTTATAATTTCTTCCATCACCCTTGTGATTTCACTATAATGATTGTAACATGACCAGTTTTGTAACTGTGAACACTTTTTGGTGATCCTGTCACTTGTCAGTGCCTGATGGACCAATTGCCACATGGTGCACTACAAAGGGCCAAGTGGGAGTTCTCCTCTCAATGAGATTTCAGTGATGAATAAACAGTAGCAATGCCAATATTGTGTTAGGTACCAAAAGCTGGTTGAAACCATACATAAATAGCAGTGCAATTTAGAACTCAGATTGGACAATGTTTAGGAAGGATAGGACTGATGCTATGGGAGGTGGTGTGTTCATTGTAGTGTAAAGCTGTTTAAATGCACTTGAGATCGATACTGGGTCAGACTGTGAGATAATCTGGATAAGGCTGTCAATCAGACAAGGGCTGACCATTGTATTAGGATGTTTTTATAGACCACCAGCATCCGCAACAAACATCGCAGAACATTTCAGGTAAAGTCTTGAGTACACAGGAAATAAATATCCAAATTATCCATTAGTTATAGGTGGAGACTTTAATCCATTGACTGGAAAAATTATACATTTATCACAGGGGGCAGAAGCAAAGATTCGCGTGGAATTATTCTAGGAGCCCTCTCAACATACAATCTTTAGCAATTGGTTAGAAAACCAACTCGAGATGGGAACATATCAGATATCTTGGCAACAAACAGACCTGATCTTTTTGAGGATGTCAATCTAGAAGAAGGTATTAGCAACCATAATGTCGTGGCTTCCACGTCAGTGGAAGTTGCAAAAACACTAAAGAAACAGTGTAGAGTTTGCTTGTTTGGGAAAGCAAAAAAAAGTGTCGTTAATGAATATCCTCGTAGTGAGTTCCAAGCATTCACCATGGGACACAAAGATATTGAGCATCTTTGGTCGGAATTTAAGGGTATTGTCCACCATGTGCTAGAGAAGTATGTGCCTAGAAAAAATATAGGGGAGGGAAAGGATCCACCTTGGTACAACAAACATATTAGGAAGTTGCTGAGAAAGCAGAGAACTTTGCACAGTAATTTTAAACGTAGTCACTTCCCCGGTGACAAACAGAAATTACTCGAAATGAAAGCAGCTGTCAAAAGGTCAATGAGAGACTCTTTTATCAAATTTGAAAGCAATATTTTATTTGTAGATTCTAAAAATAATCCCAAAAAATTTTTGTTGTGCCTAAAATACATGAACGCAACAAATAATTCAATACCTTCTCTTGCTGACAGTATGGGTAATGTAGCGGATGATGATAAACAGAAGGCCGAAATTCTAAACCTAGCTTTCAAAAACTCGTTTACGGTAGAGGACTACAGCACCATTCCCCATTTCATTTATTGAACAAATGCAAGGATGGCTGACATAGTGTTTAGTGTATCTGGGATTGTTAAACAGTTAAGATCCTTAGATGCCAGGAAGGCATCTGGCCCAGACGGTATCCCCGTAAGATTATATGTTGACTGTGCTACAGATATAGGACCATTCTTATCCACCATCTATCAGAGATTATTGGAACAGTGGAAAGTTCCATGGGAATGGAACAAGGCCCAGGTCATAGCAATCTATAAAAAGAGGAGAAAATCGGATGCACATAATTACTGGTCAATTTCACTGACATTGTTTGTTGTAGAATCGTGGAACATATTTTGTGTTCAGATATAATTACCTTTCTAGACTCTGAGAAGCTCATCTGCAGAAACCAGCACAGTTTTAGGAAACAGCAGTCACACGAGACACAGCTGGCCCTCTTTGTGCATTATATACAACAGGCTCTAGATACCGACTCCCAGGCTGATGCCATAGTTCTAGACTTTTGAAAGGCATTCAACTCAGTTCCACACTGTCGCTTGTCCCAAAAAGTGAGCACTTATGGTCTATCTGACAACGTATGAAGTTGGATAGAAAGTTTTCTAACAGATGGACAGCAGTATGTTGTCCTGAATGGGGTGACTTTAACAGAAACAAACGTAACTTCAGGTGTGTCCCAGGGCAGCATAATAGGTCCTCTGCTTTTTACGATTTACATAAACAATCTGGTTGATGGTATTGACAGTGGCATTAGACTGTTTGCCGACGATGCTGTAGTCTACAGAAAAGTAGTATCACATAAAAGTTGTGAGCAAATCAATGAGTATTTGCGGAAAATAAATGCATGGTGTAATGACTGGCAGTTATCTCTCAAAATTAATAAGTGTAACCTACTGCATATAGTATAATGTATGAGTACAAAATAAATGCCCAGTCTTTGGAAGCAGTAACATCCATCAAGTATCTGGGCAAGACTATTCGAAATGATATCAAATGGAATGATCAGATTACACAAGTAACGGGCAAGGCGAACTCTAGATTGCAGTTTATTGGTAGAATCCTGAAGCGAGGCAGTCCTTCAACAAAGGAAATTGCTTATAATACATTAGTTCATCCAGTCTTAGAGTATTGTTCATCTGTATGGGACCCTTACCAGTTGGGTCTGATTCAAGAGATTGAAAAGGTCCAAAGAAGAGTGGCAAGATTCGTGATTAGTATATTTAGCCATCACGAGAGCGTTACAAATCTCATAGAAAGTTTTAAGTGGGACACACTTTCAGATAGGCAATGCGCTAAATGGAAGGTGTTGCTCACTAAATTCTGAAATCCGATCTTCACCGAGGATGTAGAGCATATATTATTACCACCAACTTTCAAATTGCACAATGATCACCATTCAAAGATAAAAGAAATTAGAGCTCGAACTGAGGCATTGAGACAGTTGTTTTTACCTCGCATGATCCGTGAGTGGAACGGGGGGGAGGGGGGGGGAATATGACTTCGGCACAAATTGTGCTCTCCACCACACACTGCTTTGTGGCTAGAGGAGTATATATAAAGATGTAGAGATTTGTGGGATGGAACTGCTATCCCTATTTCTGCAAGCTCCCTACACTGGCAGCTGTTGCAATGGTAGACCAAAGACTTTGCAACTGCTATTCAAAATCATCAAAAGGCTAAAGGCTCTGCAACATCTCAAGCAACATCCTTCACAGACCAACCTCATCACTTTTAAGCAGCTGCATGCCAAGACTCACTGTTTAATTAAACTACTTGGATCTAAATATGAGTAGTTCAGTGACACTAATTTTAAGTTTGTCCTTAGGCTAATGACATACAAAATGAGTTCTGAATTCTCTGACAGTTTTGCTGCCTGCCCTGCAAAATTCATCACATGTTGTCTGGTGACAATCAGAGCCGATAAACATCACTGTAACTTTTGAGTGCTATCAAATTGTAGTATTTCAGTGAGTAAAAAGCTTCTGAATTAAATTTAGTGCATTTGCAGCTGTTGGAGTGTTACACGTCCATTTGTTTACAGAAATTAAGTGTCAAATAATGATAATAATAAGAGTTCCAAAGAAAACAGAACCTAAGTAGTATTGTTGTAAAGAATAGTCATTATTTTTAAAGCATTATTTATGTAGAGCTGATGAGAGATTTTAATCAAGTAAGTAAATAAAAATTGTATTACTATTTTTTATTAAAATGTTTCCTCAGTTTACACTTTTGTGGCAAATGCGACTCAACCCGATCCCAGGCTTTATTGTAGCTGAATCAAAAATGAGAAACATCACCTTTTATATAAATTATTTAATAATGTAACAACAGTAGTATGAAAAGAATAGATTGCTGATTCACGGACAGTCACACCAAAAATACTGCTGTACAAGCATACAGCCAAAAGGCCTTGCTTTTAAAGTAGAAAACATACAAACATTCACACAAGCACAGCTTACACACACACAGGACCACTGTCTTTGGCTACTGTGGCTGTACTTTCCACTGTTTGATTTAATTATGTAACATTTAGCTAATTCTGTAATGTTTGTAGAACACATATACAGTTTCCTTCAGGGAAATTTACATGATCACAAATTTTTTGTCAAGCAGCTACCAATAAATAATTTTTATAGGTAAACAAAAGGTCGTCACAATGAAGAAGTGCAGGAACTGTGGCAGAGTAGTGAAAAATGGTCGGTAGTGTGAGGACTGCCTCCACTTTTTTCCGTTTAGTGTTGTGATGTGACCTTACAGAAGTGCCTGGGCAGTGAATACTAAGAAGCTAGTACTTTTAAGCCAACTATGCAACTGAGGATGATGTCAAGTACATTGCTGTGAATGCTTCTCAGATAAATGTGGAGATTGTGTCACTCTTTGAGCGATAAACAAATTCTGCGCAAAGCATTCCATTGAATGTGTAAATACAGAGCTTTATGAGTCTTTCAAGATAGTAAGTCGATCAGACATAGGTGTGATTGATTTATCAACCTCACACAATTGCACACATAGCGTGGTCTGCATTGAATGTTTCCATTAAAGGGGTTGGCACACATTCAATATTTATTGAATATCTTCAATATATTGAAGTAAAACACACACTGTCAATATTATTGTTGTCATTGTCAGTTAGCAACATGATTTTTCAAGCTTAAGATATGGAACATGCAAAAGAAAGTGTGTGCCACAATTGTACTAGCTGTTAACAACAGAAAACAACAAAAAATAGGAAATTGGTCAAAAAATGGTTGAAAAAGAAGAGTGACTTGTTGCATGTTAATTTACTGACTGAAATCGGGATCACTTTCCCAGAAATTTAATAAACAATTTTATGATCAGTCCTGCATAATAAAACAGATTATTAATGTCAATATGTAACAAAATAGAGAAGAAGTACTGGGACAGCAATGAGTGATTAGGAGTAACTTCAAGATTTCTGGCCAGACACAAATGATTCAGCTGCTCAAAGCTTAGTTATGCAATATGAGCAAACACAATTAGTAAAATTATATGGAAACCTGTGGTGCAATTATGTCTGTGTAGCAAGGGTATGTGCAGGAAAATAACACGATACTTTTTTCTACATTTTGTGATAATTTGATGAAATTGACATGCATTTTGCTTATTAGCTTATTTGCTTATTAGCTATTATAGATGGATACATATTTTTCAAAGAGGAATTGGTCTTACAACCTGCTATGTAATTCACCTATACTATATTTTAAAATTAATAAATAGGCTGTGTAATAGAGAATTCTCTGTTGACCATCCTGAAGCAGTATAATCTGTTGATAGGTGCATAAAAATTACTTTGTGTTAAATGTAAACTTGAAAAATTGAATCTGAGGTATGATATGCACAAAGGTGCATTGTAAACATAAAATGCTCACTAACATAGTGTGGCTGGTACGGACATCAACATCTTGACTGGAAAATTTTGCTAAAGAATCAATACTTGACCTCACACATTCAGAACCTATTGACAATATTGAGAATATTTCGAGGGCCATCAATACCGACCGTCAGTATTTCTAGTGTTGACAATATGTCAATATATTCATGGTTTGATAATGTTACTGAATGTGTGAAGGCCCCTTAAGACGTTACTTGCATGACTTAATTTTCAGAAGCATTCACTACAATCAGAATACTGTCTTTTCAATTAGACCTATCTTAGTGTAAATGTTTCTGAAAGACTGAGCTGCTAAATAACTATAGATACATTTATAACAATGAATGGAGAAACAAGACTGCAGCTTGGACAGTAAAAGACTTACAATCATAATACATTTGACATTCCATTAAAACACAAGAAGCTTGTAGGATAAGAAAAATGAGCTTCTCATATCATTACAGGATACTGAATAATCTAAAGGTATTACTATAGATGTGCTAAATGTAACAAAACATTGTCTGGAAACCACAGCAATTGAGCAGAAGGAAAGGAAGATTATGATTTAATGTCCCATTGAATATGAGGTCCAGAAATTGAACAGATACAGCTAGATGGATGCAAAACTTTCTGGCAGATTAAAACTGTGTGCAAGACCAAGACTTGAACTCAGGACTCATGCCTTTTGTGTGCAAGTGCTCTACCAACTGGGCTACCTAAGTGCAACTCACGACCTGTCCTCACAGCTTCAATTCTGCCAGTACCTCATCTCCTACTTCCAGACTTCAAAGGAGCTATCCTGTGAACCTTGCAGAACTAGCAGTCCTGGAAGAAAGGATACTGCGGAAACCAGGCTGGGGCTAAACCATGTCTCCATAGTATCCTTTCTTCCAGGAGTACTAGTTTTGCAAGGTTTGCACAAGAGCTTCTTGAAGTTTGGAAGGTAGGAGACAAGGTACTGGCAGAATTGAAGCCATGAGGATGGGTAGTGAGTCATGCTTGTGTAATTCAGTCGGTAGAGCACTTACCCAAAAAAAGCAAAGGTCCCGGGTGTGAGTCTCCATCCACACACATTCTTAATTTGCCAGAAAGTTTTGTATCAGTGCACACTCCACTGCAGAGTGAAAATTTTATTCTAGATGGATACAAGTTAGTATCTCATTACTGCAGATTTAAAATGAGGAAAATGGTATTGCCCATATACCCAAACACATGAATAAAGACCCAGGAAAAAGATCTCAGTTAATATTGAGTTGAACAGTTATTTGAGTGCTGTACTTCAGCAACAGACTGGGTAACACACAATACAGCAACTTCAAGCTGCAACAATGTGCTACATTTCACCTCGAAAAGCTATCCCATCTTCTCCTAAAATACAACAGTGCTACATCTACACCTACATGATTACTCTGCAATTCACAATTAAGTGCCTGGCAGAGGGTTCAAGCCAGCCAGAGTGGCCGTGCGGTTCTAGGCTCTACAGTCTGGAACTGAGCGACCACTACGGTCGCAGGTTCGAATCCTGCCTCGGGCATGGATGTGTGTGATGTCCTTAGGTTAGTTAGGTTTAATTAGTTCTAAGTTCTAGGTGACTGATGACCTCAGAAGTTAAGTCACATAGTGCTCAGAGCCATTTGAACCATTTTTTTAGAGGGTTCAATGAACCACATTCAAGCTGCCTCTCTACCGTTCCACTCTTGAACAGCACACGGGAAAAACAAGCACTTAAAATTTTTCTGTGCAAGTCCTGATTTCTCTTATTTTATCATGATTATCATTTCTCCCTATGTAGGTGGGTGCCAACAGAATGTTTTCGCAATCAGAGGGGAAAACTCGTTATTGAAATTTCATGAGAAGACCCTGTCGCAACGAAAAACGCCTTTGTTTTAATGACTGCCACTCCTATTCACATATCATGTCTGTGGCATTATCTCCCCTATTTTGCGAAAATACAAAATGAGCTGCCCTTCTTTGAACTTTTTCAATACCATCTGTCAGTCCCACCTGATACGGATCTCACACCGCACAGCCATACTCCAGAATAGGGCGGACAAGTGTAGTGTAAGCAGTCTCTTTAGTAGATCTGTTGCACCTTCTAAGTGTTCTGCCAATGAATAGCAGTCTTTGGTTTGCTCTACCCACAAAATTATCTATGTGATCATTCCAACTTAGGTTATTTGTAATTGCAATCCCTAAATATTTAGTTGAATTAACAGCCTTCAGATTTGTGTGACTTATCGTGTAAGCGAAATTTAGCGGATTTCTTTTAGTACTCATGAGAATAACTTCACACTTTTCTTTATTCGATTCCCGGCGGGGTCAGGGATTTTCTCTGCCTCGTGATGGCTGGGTGTTGTGTGATGTCCTTAGGTTAGTTAGGTTTAAGTAGTTCTAAGTTCTCGGGGACTGATGACCATAGATGTTAAGTCCCATAGTGCTCAGAGCCATTTGAACCATTTTTTTTCTTTATTCAGGGTCAATTGCCACTTTTTGCACCATACAGATATCTTACCTGAACCATTTTGCAGTTTGTTTGGGTCATCTGATGACCTTACAAGATGGTAAATGACAGTGTCTTCTGCAAATAATCTAAGAGGGCTACTCAGATTGTCTCCTATGTCAATAATATAGATCAGGAACAATAGAGAGCCTATAACACTTCCTTGGGGAATGCCGGATATTACTTCTGTTTTACTCAATGACTTTCCATCTATTACTATGAACTGTGACCTTTCTGTCAGGAAACCACGATTCCGATCGCACAACTGAGGCGATATTCGATAGGCACACAGTTTGGTTAGAAGACACTTGTGAGGAACGGTGTTGAAAGCCTTCTGAAAATCTAAAAATATGGAGCCAATTTGACATCCCCTGTTGATACCACTCATTACTTCATGAGTATAAAGAACTAGTTGTGTTTCACAAAAATGATATTTTCTGAATCCATGTAGACTATGTGTCAGTAAAACATTTTCTTTGAGGTACTTCATAATGTTCATATATAGTATATGTTCCAAAACCCTATTTCAAATCGACATTAGTGATATGGGCCTGTAGTTCAGTGGATTACTCCTATTTCCCTTTTTGGGTATAGGTGTGACTTGAGCAACTTTCCAGTCTTTAGGTACAGAACTTTCTGTGAGTGAGTGGTTGTATATAATTGCTAAAATACGGAGCTATTGCCTGTGCATACCCTGAAAGTAACCTGACTGGTATACTATCTGGACTGGAAGCCTTGCCTTTATTAAGTGATTTAAGCTGCTTTGCTACACCGAGGATGTCTATGTTTCTCATCTTTGCAGTTGTTCTTGATTGGAATTCAAGAATATTTACTTCATCTTC